>NC_090022.1:152057591-153257591 GCF_037176765.1 Anolis sagrei
CCTGCCCTGTACCTATACATCTGTTGCACAAACGCACACATATACTGACTTTTCTCAGGAAGTAGTTCAGTTTACTCACTGCTGAAGATCTTTTTTAAAGCCAATGCAGTATGTGCTCAGAAATCATGCATTGCCAGAATACCAAAAGACTCTGGACAATCATTATTTTGACATTAATGCCCTACTTTTCTGTGAAAAAGGAGCATGTTTATAGAGCTGTTGGTTAAAAGGTTCCAGCCTTCTCCCTTTAATGGTTGTCCAAAAGATGGGATTTTATCAGGTGTTTTTTGTAGGCAACCAGGTAACAGGCAGTATCTCATGAAATTCCCCCTTCCGGACAACTATTAAGAGCTATGTTGTTGATTTCACCTTGCAATCCTAGAAAGAGGAAAATTGAAAGAGCTACTTTCACCATTAAGTCCCATTTCCTGCTACATCCTGGACAGTAGCACATCCTGGGCAGTTTAGCAGTTTTCCCCCTCATTGGTATGATCCCTGAATGTCTGGGCTTTGACAATGAAGAGTCCCTTTCATCTCTCTTGGCTGCTCTCCAGAATTTCACATTTGTTCCCTTCTATTAGAGGACAGAATTGTTTTGTAACACAACCTCCCTGCTGCCCTAAGGGGCAGTGGAGGACATGTCCCCATCACCAATCTAGCCAGCCTTCATAATATGGAGTATTCTGTTAAGTTGTTGTAGGTTTTTTGGGCTGTACGGCCATGTTCTAGAAGCATTCTCTCCTGATGTTTCACCTGCATCTATGGCAGGCATCCTCAGAGGTTTGTGAGATCTGTTGGAAACTAGGAAAATTGGGTTTATATATCTGTGGAAAGTCTATGGTGGAAGAAAGAACTCTTGTCTGTTGAAGCTAGGTGTGAATGTTTCAGTTGGTATTTAAAAAAAACACTCTAAAATTACAACAATAAATAATGAACAAAACTCAAACACAGGGGAACTCCAGACAAGAAGCAATCAGGAACAGCTAATCACCTCTCAACAAAGGATTCTCCCAAGCAGTAACAAGCTACATCTATAAACTATCAGACCACCAAATGCTAATCAAGGTGGCCAATTGAAACATTCACACCTAGATCCAGCAGACAAGGGTTATTTCTCCTACCCTGGACCTTCCACAGATATATAAACCCCATTTTCCTATTTCCAACAGACCTCACAACCTCTGAGGATGCTTGCCATAGATGCAGGCAAAACGCCAGGAGAGAATGTGTCTAGAACATGGCCATATAGCCCGAAAAACCTACAACAACCCAAAGCAGAAAATCCCACAATATCTGCTTTGAGCTGGTTATCTGAGTCCACACTGCCATATAACCAGTTCAAAGCAGATAGTATGGGATATTATTCTGCTGTGTGGAAGGAGCCTGAGATCTAAAGAGTTCTTCCAAGCTCTGTTTATTTCAGTAGCAACCTCTCTGAATTTGACCAATCATCATGCTATTTATTTATTTATTTGTTGTTGTTATGTGCCTTCAAGTCATTTCTGATTTAAGATAACACTGATATGGGGCTTTCTGGCGCTAAGTGTGTGACTCATCTTAGTGGGTTTCTGTGGCCAAGAGGGGAATTGAATGATGGAATGGATTGAACATTGGACTATAATTCTGGATCATCTCCAGAATTATAGTCCAATGTTCAATCCATTCCGTCACTCTGATTCTCTTTGTATTATTTATACAAGACTTTCTAGTTGGTAGAAGTTTATTCTTCTTCCTCTGATATAAAGGGCACCCCCTAAGCCCCCATCCTCACATCTTTCTCAATTTGGATATGCTTTTCCAGATTTTCTCAAACCCTCACCATTCCTTCCTTTCCATCCCAGTCTCCTGCTGCTCCACACAGCTGACAAAACCAGGATTGGACCACCAACAGGGTGGCTTCTGTGGGAAGCACAAGAATGTCCTGGGGGGGCGAGGATTCTTGGCTCTCTGGTGGAGTCAGACACTTCCTGCAGGGCTCAACTGAAGTACCCAGCTGAGACCATGGGCACTGCCATCTGGGCATGCCATAATCAGGGACAGCTGCCAAGAGCTGAACAGCAGTTTTCCCAGGAAACAAGAGCCCCCTGCGGCATGCTGAGAAGCACGTGCTGGATTTGTTAGGTTGGAGTCCTGCTTCCTGTTATCTCCAGTGTTGTAGTGGAACCAAGGATTGCCAGCTCAAAGTGATGGACTTTTAAAATCACCCTTGGGCAAGTCATATTCTCTCAGCCTCAGGGAAGGCAATGACAGCCCACTTCTAAAGAAATCATATCACGAAAACTCTGTAATAGGGTCAGCGTAGGTTGGAAATGACTTGAATGCACCCAATGGCAATGACATGGTGACATCATTTGCTATTATAATTTTTATTATGTTTATTTATACCCCACTTTTTCTCTCCACAAAGGAGACTCAAAGTGGCTTACATTAAACACATTTCATACATTGCTGCATTTCCTATTTCCTCATGCCTTCAAATTTAGTTGCTGTGCTTGCAGTAGCTATAGCCAAGAGGTGTCATTCTCTTAGCACGGCTATATTGTGAGCTATCCCTACTGGATAATGAAGTATTTGAGGATGGCTGGGTCTGGGTCATGCAGTTAAGACCAATGGTAGTGAAAGACATACAGCACACACACAAATGAAATAGATGGACCATTTGCCTGCTTTTTCTTAGACTTCCATTATGAAGAATCTTAATGGCAATGCCGTGGCAAGTTCCTGAACTTCAAAATAGCCCACTACACTTTGATTAACTCTAATTTTAGTATTTTAAGTATTTTAAAGCTGAATTCAGGCTCATGGTAAACTACAATTAAGGAAGTACAATCATTGGGTGAAACCATCATCACAGTATAGTGGCTGAATAGATTATTATTATTATTATTATTATTATTATTATTATTATTATTTCTTGCCTGCCTCTCCTCGTGGCTTGAGACAGGTTACAACACTGTAAAACACACATTCACCTAAAGCATTATTTAAAATATTAAAACATATTTCCATTATACATATTAAAATACACAAAAACAAAGAGTAAATGTAACAGTGGCAAACACACATTTTGGTGCCTCAAAAATTAGCCCTGTTTCTAGATGTATTTGAACTGGTGATTCTAAAAATTGCACAGCTTTTCCCTTATCATCTCTAGATTTTGAGACATAGAGTGTATGACATCTTCCAGTCATTGTTTTCTCTCCCATAGAAAACCATGATAACCATATCTAAGGACCTAGAGCTAATGTGGCCTATCCAATATAATTTTCTGAAAATAACCTCAGGAATAGGCTTAAAAACTGAGACATTAATAATTTTTTTTGGTTGGGTTGTCTAATTAGCCACCAAACTAGAATCAATAATGATGGCTTAAAGTGATGAATACGCATCATAGTTTGGGTTTAATGTTGCTTTGTGTGATGGCTGAATTGATGGCTCTTATTTGTGGCTGTTCCAGATAGGTGTTTATGATAAAATGAGAGAGCTGAGCAAATCAAAAATATAACCAGTCAATAATCAACTAAAAATATATGGACCCATTTATAGTGCCATCATTAAATCATAGAGTTGGGACAAGGGTTAGGAAGGAAATATTAGCCCTACTACATTTCCCAAATGAAATGCAAGGCTGGAATGAGTCCTGAAACTGAGCAGGAAAGCACTGATAACAAACAATAACTTGGCATAAGGTTCTAACAAGCCCCAGCACTGCCTTCAATCCAACCTACTCAGCAATGGCTGAGACATATAGTTAGTTCCAAGTACCAACATTTTACAGAACTTCAAAGTTACACAGAAAACAATGAAATGCGTATGAGTGACATCTAATGCATATGTGGTAATCCCTATCTGAGATGTATGTGACCAGCACAGAATGTATCTAGAGCTTGTTTGTTGTTTAAGAGATGTTCTCAGGTCTAGCTCTGGTAAACATGATTTCTGGTTGTTGGCCTTGGGTACATTATATTGCAGTTACATCATTTATCACATAGCATATATGACAAAGTTCAGCAAACAATACAGGCCAAGGGGAGACATCAGCTATTGGTCAAAATAGTTGATCAGGCTTACTAAAGAGATCAATATACAATACCAGGTGCTTCAGGCTATTTTTTGGAAGAAGGAAGTAGCAAACTATTTCTGAATTCCTTGTCAAAGAAAATCTGTAAAATGTATAGGGTTGGCATACTTTATCCGACAATTCAAAAGCATGTACACACATACAACTACGATTACAACATCCCATGAAATCCTGGGATTGGCCATCTGGAGAAGGGCCTTTAGATTTGTCCACCAGAGAGCTTCTCTACTATTTTCTTTGACAAGCTTCAGAATTCCACCGGTTGTTGTCATGGCAGTTAAATCGACAACATAGTGCTTTAATTATATAATGAGGATGGCCCCCAAGTTTATCCACAGTCAAGTTCGTAGCCCAGTCCCTGGTTTGAAATAATGTCACAACTGAACCTAAACACCTGATACTTTTTGTCTCATTTTCTGTATCCCAATAGAGTTATCTCACATAAGCCTATCAATTGCTGTTTATTTACTTGCCATGCAAAATATAGCCCTTGAAATGACTCCATATTTCTATGTTAGCCAGTCTTAAATGGTGTGGAGGAAGCAAGGTTGTTCTATTTCTTTCCCCATCTACCTGCCACTTTGGGAGGAGGAAGCAAGCTTATTTTCTGCTGCTCTGGAAACTAGGTCGTAGGACAATGGCTTCAAACTACAGGAAAGGAGATTCCACCTGAACTTTAAGAAGAACTTCCTAACGGTGAAAGCTGTTCAGCAGTGGAACTCTCTACCCCGGAGTGTGGTGGAGGCTCCTTCTTTGGAGGCTTTTGAAGATTCCAAATTAATGTTTGCATATGCTTCCAACTTAACAAATCTGACATAATTTGATTGATTAATAGAATCATAGAGTTGGAAGAGACCTTGTGGGCCATCCAGTTTAACCCCTACCAAGAAGCAGGACAATTGCATTTAAAGCACCCCGACAGATGGCCATCCAGCCTCTGTTTAAAAGCTTTAATGGATATTAATGTGGAAATTGAGGATGGCAGAGATTCAAAAAACTGGAAAGCAGGATTTCTTATTAGAATACAATTTTTAAAAGTGTGCGTCTCTAATAACTTAATATGAAATTGGTCCTTGCAACATTTATGTGGCTCCCTTGTTTCTCAGGAAAGATGTGTGTGCAGCAATAAAAGTCGTCTTTGTCTTTGCAAAATATTATTAGCAAATCTTCTAGAGCCTTGTTCCTGAAGAGTTATGGGCTGACACGAGAGCTGCTAATGCTAAGCAAACATTTAAATAATGTAATATTTATGTCTTTGATTTATTTCAAACATTAATATGCAGCCCTTCAACCTCCACAAGGCAGTCAATCGGCAAACAACAGCATCTGAAAATTGCTCCCTGTCTAGATCAAAGTTTTTAAAGCTTAAGGACAAAATGCCATGTATAATAATAGAATAAAGCACATTTGAACAGGACCCTTTCAGGGACACACATGACCCCCATCTACACGGACCATTTAATGTGATAGCTGGACAATAAATGCCATGGACGTGCAAAAAGAAAGCCCTTAATGTGCATTGGTGCTCTGTGTATTTTGAAACACCATCTGAGCCTCAAACTGGTTCCAATATTTCCTATGTAGTCAACTGCACAGCAAAGCCACTTCCTTCAATACTGGTTTGAAACTGCATTAAATAGTCAGTGTAGATGTGTCCATAGAGTAATACTAGATGGTACCCAACCTTTCTTAGATAGAAGGCATCTTTAATAGAAGTTTCAGCCCATCCCATGAAGGAGAAGAGGTACAACTAGATAGGTATCTAGGGAAATGGGTGGCATTCCATAGAAAGGGGTGCCATTGATGTGGGAAGGAAGCCTCCCACCAGGGAATCTAACATAGGTCTGGATCCCATCGTTTCCCAAATCCTTACCTCTCCCAGCAAACAGAGAAAGTAAGAGGGAACTTCGCTACTAGACTGGAGATGTTAGGAATTCCCTTTTCTCATTCTCAGCCTGCCTTCCCAAATAGGGAAGCAAGAGAAAAAACTCAAACTACCTACTCTCAGCTGCATTTGATAAGTGCCAACTGAGCTATCTGATCAGGAGTCACCTGGTACCTACAAATGCCAGCTGAGATCACTTTGTTCTTCATCTTCATCTCTCCCATCTGAAGCACAGAATGTAGAAATTCCATCTCACACTTTAGCTGAGAAATACCATCATGCCCTGGAGTCATTTCCACACTCAGGATTCCAGGGAAATGCCACCTGATGTTCAGTTCTCATAGGATTGGAGGTCAGGGCAAATCTGTCCACCTCACTCCCAAATGGTTCTGTCACTCTGCCTTAGTGGGCACCTTCCTGATGTGGAGGGGGGCACAAAATGAAGATGCAAGCATGTACAGTCCTTTTTGATGCCCTGTTGCTTGAAGTCTTCAGGTGCAGGATTTAGAATGGTGTCTGCAAACCAGCAAAATTGAACAAGGTAATATACATATTGCTGTGGCCTCTTATTCTCTGTCTAACGAAATAAATAACCTCTTTTTTCCAAAAAAATGTTGTCTAAACAGTGCCTTGGTGCTGGCTATTCCATTAACCCCTATATCTCTAGCTATCCAATAGGACAGCCATGGGAACTCATTCAAAGAGGGGACATTTATGTGTCAGTAAGTACCTCATTATATCTTAACCCTAGGGCACTAATTTATTCATGTATAATCAATAGGGTAATATTTAACAGTCCCCCTTGGGAGGTGGATTGTGTGTAACAGCTGCTTCTTTTTTGTTTCTAATCAAGGCGGTCCTTTTTAGTTTTTGATATGCATGTTTTAATGAGCAGTGGGGCAAACAGAGGAGGTTTTGGGATTGTGGAGTTGTTTTTCTCTCCCTCCCACCCCAATTCAGGTTTTGATTTTTCCTGCCGATCATAATGCTGCTTCAGAAGTAAAATAACACATTTCAGTTATCTGTGATCTTGTCTCTTTCCTGGGCATGGCCCAATTTATTTACTGGAATGCCATGTAACTCAAAGCTTGGAGTCCTCTGTTGCATTAGTGATGTTGTTTCATTTAAACCAGATCTTTTCATTAATGTCTTTGTAGTGTTTTCTTGAAACAAAGCCAACACCTCTCCACACTCCTCTCTGCCACTCCCTGGCCCTGACAACCTCAGTCAGTCTTGCTTCGGGCAGGATTTGGAGAAACGGGGAGTCTCACATGAGATTGGACTCTGTTTCAAAAGAGCCCATGATTCCTTTGAGCTGCTCCCTCTCCGTGCTTGCTTTCACAAGGCTCGGAATTGATCAAGGCAGAAATGACAGATCTCCTTTCATCCCCACCAGCGCTTTTCACACTCTGTAATCCTCTTACTGACTCGACCAATAGACGGTCAGTATGGAGTTTTGCTCATTTCACTGTCAATGTGGTTACACTGCCATTTTCACAAATTACAGTTTTATATAGAGTGGGTGTGCTTTGCTTTTCATCGCTATGGTGTTATTTCTTCAGGCTGCCTTTTCTTTCAGTGAGGGTATAACTAAATGATTGGGGGAGAATGAAGACATTTCCCCTTCAAATAAGCATTCTGATTCTTACAAATAATTTCAGTGAGATACTGAAAATTGTTCACAGCTAGATTTGCATCGTTTGCATTCCCTGCATCACTGTTACTGTTTCTTTTCTTTTGAAACCTACACTGTGTTTCTAAATGCTCAACTGAAGTTTTAGGTTATTGCAATGCTAGAAATTTGAGGACCAAAGTTCAGAGTAGGTAGAATTCTTGGTGGAGGGACAGTGTCTGAGATCCCATGGCATATCCCTGAAAGGACACATCTACAATTGTACAGCTGGGGATGATGGGAATAATAATAATAATAATAATAATAATAATAATAATAATAATAATGATGATGATTCACTGGAACTTATGTCACAAGTACCCCTGCCAGCAGTAAAGAATTGGGAATTGGTGGGATCATAAACCTGCAAAGATAGTGGGAAATGAACATGCAAAAATACTGTGGGACTTTTGAATCCAGACTGACAAATCCAGACTGACAAACAATACACCAGACATCACAATTGCGGAAAAGAAAAAAGTCTGGATTATTGATGTCGCCATACCAGGTGGCAACCGCATTGAGGAAAAACAACAGGAAAAACTCAGCCACTATCAAGACCTCAAAATCGAACTGCAAAGGCTCTGGCATAAACCAGTACAGGTGGTCCAAGTGGTCACCGGCACACTGGGTGCCGTGCCAAAAGATCTCAGCCAGCATTTGGGAACAATCAACATCGACAAAATCATGATCTGTCAACTGGAAAAGGCCACCTTACTTGGATCTGTGCACATCATTTGAAAATACATCACACAGTCCTAGACGCTTGGGAAGTGTTCAACTTGTGATTTTTTGATACGAAATCCAGCATATAGATCTCGTTTGCTGTGACATACTGTGATTTTGTGTCAGTAAAATAATAATAATATTTCTTACCCGCCTCTCCTCATGCCTTGAGATGGGTTACAACATTGCTAAACACAATCATTCTGTAAAATATACATATTAAAGCATATTTATACAAAGTACATATTAAAATACACAGAGCAAAGATAAGACATGAGCTTAAAATTCATCATTAAAACTGGCTGGCTAGTCCTGCTGGAAGAGATAGGTCTTCAAATGTGTTTTAAATTCCAGCAGCTGATCTAGCTGTCAGAGTTCTTCCAGCAGGTCATTCCACAGTTTTGGGGCGGCTGATGAAAAAGTCCTCTAGGTGACAGTCGCCAGTTGGGTTCTGGGAGGCTGGAGCATCAGTCTTCGGGGTGGATTGTACGGGAGAAGACGATCCTGTAGGTTACCTCGATGAAAAACATGTCGGGCTTTATAGTTCAACAATTATTCAGCATGGTGGGGGATGCTGACTCAGCTTGTTTGACAGGACCTTTCTTGATATGTATAAACCCACTCTGTTTCAATCTCAAGTCTCCGGCTGGGGGAAAGGAAGGTTAGGGTAACAGGGAATGCAGACAGGCTGAAGCACAGACATTTATGCTTTATGACTTGTCTTATATTCTTCTGCAGTGATGTAGAAATTAAACCAAAGGGGTCAAAGATATCTGTCCAGCAATAGCTGATCATCAGGAAGAAACAGAATTAGCTTTGGCTTGGTTTAGCTTCCTGTTGACTGAGGCCTTGAGCTGGCTGGAATGTTGAACTCAGACGAACTCAGGAGTGCAAATCTCCCACCCGACAGATGGTTTGCACCTATAGGTTTTCGCTGAAAGTAGGAATCTGGAAAAGGATCTATGCCTATTTTTATCAGCAAAAGAGCCTTTGTTTAGCCAGGGGAAGCAGGAAGAGAAGATGAAAAGAAAGCCTTTTCTAAAAATCCAAAAATACTGTAGCAAGAATGGTGATTATGTATTAAGAGATTTTCCAAATCAGTATAAAGAAGCTTGAGGTCTCATAATACAGATTCTTAGATTGCGCCACTTGTTATTGCCTCCATGTCTACTTGGACTATTCTACTTTGATGTGATATCAGAAGGTAGTTTTCCAACCACATCTCAGCCTTCCTGTTTTCATGCTACTCAGGAAAAGGCAAAACATAAAGATGCCCGCATATGGAACTGGTCAATCTATCTGAATACTGTCTTTACTCAAGTATAATGTGCCTTTGAAAGTAATGCACACCTCAATTTCAGCTATGTATTTTAGCAAAAAATGATGAGTATTAGACTTGAATAAATATGGTACTCTCAACACTGGCTAATTGCAGAGGTTCACAGATGTTTATTAGGACTGAATGATGATAGGAAGATGGCCTATGCTGGTGTGTTCTAGCTTTCTGCAAGAATGGGTTTGCACCACTTAAATGAGTGAGCGCTGCTGTTAGGCAATGGTGTGATAATCTCCTTAGTCTCAAAGGTGTTACAAGATCTATTTGCATACTGATCCAGATTAACACAGTATGCCAATCATTTTTTAGAATCTATCAGTTTGCATTTCAAGCTTTTGTAGTTGAGCACCAACAGTGGGAGCCAGGAAGGCTCAGTTTTCCTACCAAGCACATTTGAGCAGATGGTATGAACCATGTGTTCTGGCAGAATCCAGCAGTATTTTTGCCAACCCTGCCAGGGCTTCCCAACACTGGCTGTGCCAGCTACACCCCCTCTGGGCATCATAACAGTTGTGGTTATCATTGCCACATCTTCCTTCCCAAAATGTAACCACCAGGTATTCCCCACACAGTAGTCACACATACTGGCATAACTCTGTTTGCAATGGAACCCAGTAACCAGCATGTTGTGTTTCTCACTGTGCCAGCTTTCTATGTTCCTACCACTTCAAGGAATGCCCAGTGCAGTCAATATAACATATTAACCAGCTGTCCCAGTCAGAGCCCTGTAGTTACTCAGATTCTTCTACAAATAACTCCAGGTAATTTTAGAAAGGTTACTGTGAACTGCAGCTTTGTTGGGTTGTGGAGTAGAACATAAAGGATTGTAGTGTCAACACTAACAGCAGCCACAATAGTTGTGATACTGTTGGGATGCACTGCCATGGCCCTTTATTCCCAAGTAGCTTCAAAATCTCTGGGTGCTCTGTCTAATCAACACTGGAAGCAAGGAGATTGTTCAATGGGTTTATTTGGTCAAATCACCCTGCTGGGTGAACAAAGAAAAAGTGTCACACAGACTGAAACACAGCTCAGTGTTTATAGTCAACACTTTGAGCACCTTGAACATACAAGCTATTTTTTTCTGATCTGTGCCTCATCTCTGTCTCTTTCTTTGTTCCCTTCTGGCCCTTCATGTACCAGCTCGTTTCAGTACCTGCTTTGCTTCAGATTTTCCCTCCTGCTTCTTTCTAAGCATTTCCTTTTGAACTTCCACCTCTCTTTTGGCTGATAAATTCCCACTTCAAGACCCTCTTGAAGTTTGGTAGTTTTCCACCCCAGTGTCCCTTCAGTACCAAGGGAAGTTACGGTTAGCACTGACAGGGTGTGGAATTGGCATTTCTTGTTGCAATTTTTTTTCCCTACAAGTTGGTTGCAAACACTGGCAAGTGGGAAATTTCACACTTTATTACCCTTTCTAGTAAGAAGAAGGATAGATTGCTGTTATGGCTTAGGTGAGGAGAGCCCCAAATGCAATAGCAAAGCAAGAAAAGCAATGCAGCAATTAGAGCAGAGGCCCAGAGAAATACTGAAAGCAAATCCACTTTTTATTTATGATACTATTTTAGAGAAATACAAAAAGCAGACCCAAAGTTTGCAATGCTGCACAGAAGACTGGAAGTGGGAGTGGAGGGAGATTTATGGCAATGCCGTGAATTTCATAGGATTTTCTTAGGCAAGAAATAGTGGCGATTTTGCCAGGTTTTTCCTCTGAAATATATAGCCTACAGCACTAAGAATGTCATTGTGGCCTCCCATTGAAGTTCTGACCAAAGTTCACCCTTCTTAGCTTCCAAATCAGACAGGATTTGGTATTCTGATGGTATTTAGGCCCGTGTATGGAGACTAATCCTTTCTAAATCTTTTCTCCTCTGGTTTTTTTCCTCTCCCTTTCTAGCTTCAGGCTTCTTTGTTAACTCTAAAGGGAGAAAATATGAATGTCAATCTTAAATGCCACATGGGAAAGGAGAGAAATTATGAAATATCCTATGAGGTGGGACCAGTCACCACTGGCAAGCAGTACCTGGCAGGTTAAACAAAAGGGAATGCAGTCCTCAGACTGGGGTAAAGGTCTTCTCCCATAAAACTTCTATGAGCAGATGCATTTTCCACTTAGGTTTTGAACACAACATGGACAAAATCTTTTGCAGAGGATGCTTCAAGGAAACTAACTGGCAGGAATTGGGGTTAAGCACCTCCTTGGCTTTGTGTCTGGAGATGTTAATCTTCACGTATTGCATCCAAATGCATGAGAATAAATAGCTTCAAATCTTCTTTCCACTGAGCAAGATTACAGGAGGTTTTGTGTATTAATTATTTTTCACATGGTGGGACTTCTTGTTTAAAAATCCTTTACACAAAGAACTCCTCATTTTTTCTTCAAAAATGTATTTGCTTATAAAGTTGTATATTGTTCTCATATGAATTTTTCACAGAAACGTCCAGCAGTGCGAATAAAATAAAATAAAAATAACCCAATACAGTTGTTGCCCATGACAGAAAGAGCATGGTGTGTGCCGTGACGTTTCAAACCTCAATGCTATAGCATTATAGCAGGCAAATGGGCTGATAAAAATCTTTATGAGTGCAGTGGACCTAATGTGCTTTTTAAATTCACTACCACAACAGAAATTTAATCCACCTGGGCACACATTTTGTTATGTGCCTTAAAATGCAATATTCAAATGCTGCTCTTGAGATTTGCAGCAGCAGAAGATTGCTGTTATTCTTTCTATTAAGTAGCAATGCTGAAGTGTGCTGTAGTTGCTTTACTTAGCATTTATACAGTGATGTGCCCACTAGTCTTATAGTTGGCTGCTTAACAATTGCTGCAGTGTTGGTGCAACTTAATCAGTATTCTGTATACATTCTCAGCTCTTTTCCATCAAGGGCAGGAGCATTTGGGAAAAGTTTCTTTTTCTACCTGTCTGTCTACCTGCTTGAAATAGGACTTTTCTAGAGAGAAGGCTGTAGAAATTTCCTTATGTGTGACTGCTATATGATGTTTCCGGTAATTTCGTCTTCCAGTCGTCTCCGTTTCTGGTCTCACTGTCACTTTTGTTGATATTCAAAGGAAACGACTAACCCTCTTACTTCTGTTCCAATTGTAGTATTGTTTTAAGTTGTCATTATGTATTTATCATCCATTTGTGATTTTCCTGAATGAAATAGTTTTTTACCGGGAACCAATCTGTTTTTATTATCTTCATCTTTTGGTTCGCCTTCATCTGCTGTGTCAGTCTGTCCATGTTCATAATGTCTATTATCTTAGTCATCGACTGTTCTTGTGTTGGTATTTCCTTGGTTCTCAAAAATCTCACGTAGCAGATTCTGGCTGCTGTTGTGAGGAAGTTGGAGAGTTTTTCTTTATTTATTTCCAGCTCTGTCTCTGATATTCCTAGTAGAAAGAATTCTGGCTTAAACTCAATCTTTGTTTCTAGTATCATCTCAATTTTTTCATGGATATTTCTCCAGAAGGATTTGGCAATTCTGCAAGACCACCACATGTGGAAAAAGGATCCTGTCTGTTCTTCACACTTCCAGCACATTTTGTTTGTATTTTTATATCATCTTGCCAGTTTTTGAGGTATGATGTACCACCTATATATCATCTTCATCTAATTTTCCCTCAGATCCATTGCATAGGTATATCTTATTTTCTTATTCCAGATTTTTTCCCAATTTTCAAGATTAATTGGGTGGCCTATATTCTTGGCCCACTTAATCATACAATCTTTGATCAGTTCTGTCTCAGTGGATCACTTTTTGTTGCAAGATTTAGAGGCTCCCAAGATGGCTGCCACGAGACTTCCACTGGAAATTGCAGCATTTTTTAAAAAAATAACTTAATATGCGAAGATGCGAATCATGGTATAAGTTTTGTTCCTGGGTTATATAAACTGCAGGGCCATCTGTGCAGACAAGATGTTCTGTGTTATACATATCTGTTCCTGATTGTTCTTATTGTGAAAAGATGTACAGAGAAAGATGTCCTGGCCAGAGAAACTGTGCCCTCCACACCTCTCATGAAGTTTCTGGCACACAAACAAAGCCTTCTTTGTTTGTGCGTTTGTTTGCCTTCGTCTCAACTGTCACCTTCTTTTTAGGAACTGACCAATCAGGAACAAACATCTAAAACCCGGGAATAAACCTAGATAAAAAATCCCATGATTTCCGATTGCAGGGGCATACAGACATGTGAAGATCCACATATTTTGCTCAAAACCACAATATTCCCGCACCTGGAAATCTCACATTTTTTGCCTTTTGTCGCGTTTGCTTCCGCATTTACAGGGAATAGCGTCTGGACACCCTCCTGTTTGCTGCGGAAGCGCCTGGGATAAAGGTACTGTCTAGACAGGCCCTCAGCCATTAGTGCAGGAATTCTCAGATATGGTTTTAGAACAGAAGTTGTGTTTTTCTTACATCACTTTTGTGAGCCCAGATAGAAGGATTTCAGCAGACTCTTGTTTAAAAGGAGTTGTTTTAAATAAGGTTTTGTACTAATCACTTTTAAGTCTTTGTCTCATGTTAAGTCTGCATCATTAAGCAGTTAATCCCGGAGAATGCTGAGTTCAGAAGATAATTGCTCACAGAGGTTTTGTTTTTACTCCTTAGTACAATGTGGAAGTTGATTGAATCAGAAATGATATGAGATTCATTGCCCTTTGGTTTTTGTTCTATTTTTCAACCTGCCTGTTTAAACAAAGAACAAAAACTGAAGTAACTGACCACAATAAACAAACAGCTTAAGTAGCCTTACAATTAATTTCACAAAAGCCCACTATATTTCTAACAACAAGCCCTGGCTTAACCTTTGTTCATTATCATTTGGTTTCCTGATAAGCTAGAATGTAGAGGAGCTAAATGTCTTTCAGTCTGACATCATTCTTTACAAGATCATCATTGTTGGGCCCATTGGTAGCACAGCAAGTTAAACCACTGAGCTGCTGAACTTGCTGACCAAAAGGTTGGCAGTTCGAATCTGGGGAGCGGGGTGAGCTCCTGCTGTTAGCCCCAGCTTCTGCCAAACTAGTAGTTTGAAAACATGCTAATGTGAGTAGATCAATAGGGTAAGGCTTCTGTGGGAAGGTAACAGTGCCCCATGCAGGCATGCCAGCCACATGACCTTGGAGGCATCTATGGACAACGCCGGCTCTTCGGCTTAGAAATAGAGTTGAGCACCACACCCCAGAGTCGGACACGACTATACTTAATGTCAGGGGAAAGTCTTTATCTTTACCTTATTGTTGGGTCATTAAATATCAAATCACAACCATCCACTCTTGCATTTCTGATTTTTATGAATGGTTGTAAAAGCTGTGCAGTGAAAAAAGCTTATAGGCAGAAAATCAACTCATCTGAAATGTGGTGTTGGACAACAGTTCTGCAGATGCTGTGAACTGCTTTTTAAAAGCACATCAAGCCTAAACTCTCACTAGAAGCCAAAATGATTAAACTGAGGCTATCATACTTTGGGGATATAATTCATATGAAAAGCATAACTCATCTTGATATTGAGCAGAATTTGGAGGGTCTCGCCTTGGAGGCAATGATCCGGCAGATCCACCAAGGAGTGTCCGCAATAACCGATCATGTAGCCTAGTGCCAGTTGATTCAAAGTTTTCATTATCATTTTCTTTACTGCTGGAGTGACAGCATCAAAGTACTGACAGAAATTTATGTTGCACCATATCCTGTTGCTATTTTGAGAGGGACCACAGAAGAAAAGGATAGAGTACTGTAGGGTTTTGGAATACTCATAGGAGGTGAGGAGAAGTAGATTTTTACTTTGTTGTTGTTGTTGTTCTTGTTTACGTGTGTTCTTTCATGCATTTGAAGGTTTTCCTGCATGGTTTGTGGGCAAAAAAATAGCACAAAATCATGTTGACTTTTAAAAAAAAATAAGTGGAGGTTGGTGGGCTTAGGAGAGGTTTTTGCAAAAGTGGAGTCTGGAGTTGCATCTGACCAACAGGATACCTTTTTCTCTATGCCAGCATTACTGCAACTGAGAGAAGAAGCCTGGTAGAGTGGAGTATTACTTAGCATTTACCCATCCTTCTAGAATGCCTGTCCTTGAGGGAAGCACGTGGTTCTACTGCTCTTTTTTCAGGAGAAAAGGCAGTAGAAAGTAGGATTTTTGAGTAGAGAGGAGGGAAGTGAATTAAAGAACTCCTTCCCTTTTTCACTCTGTATTCCCTGGGTGAAGTAGAGCTGGCAGCCTGTAAGTTCTTACATCTCTCTTTGATTTTGACTCTTATATGCTCTCTCTTAAATAATGTGATAGAGAAGGAGTTGACTTTTCCATGGATGGTGTCTATATGCTTCTTAGAAGTTCTGAGCCCAAAAGCCCTTAGGAGGTACATGACAATTTCAGTGTGTTTGGAAATTATGCCCTTGATGTCTCTCACACTCATTTTCCTGAAGATTAGAACTGGATTTTCTGCTACTAGCTTAGAATGTTATGCTTGTCAAACAGCATTACTGTTCATAAAAGCATTTACATACCGCTTTTGGGATTTACAGTTTCTCGGCTACTTCCCATCATCAAGTTATTCCATTTGAGAACGGGTTTTCTTTTCATGTTTTTTTCTATATTCTTAAAAGTTTCATAGCTTTGAGCGCATGTGAAAAACTATGAGAAATTAATGAATGCAGCACGCATGACAACAAAGCTACTCACACACATCATGAAAGGGAAATTGAGACAGGAACTGCTTTCATAGTGCTGTGATACCAGGAATGTGGTCATGGTTGCATCTGCACTGTAGAATTAATGTAGTTTGGCACAACTTAAACTGCCAAGGCTTAATACTATGGAATCATGGGAGTTGTAGCTTTCCAAAGTCTTTAGCTTTCTATGTCAAAGAGTGCTGGTGCCTCAACGATTGTATAGCATTGAGCTATGGCAGTGAAAGTGGTGCCAAACTGCATTACCTCTGCAGTGTAGATACATCCTCATGACTACATCCAGATTAATCTGGTATAAAGGACTTAGGAGCATTCCTGAAGCGCTTTGACTGCCCACACGACCTGCTGGGTCAAGGGCCCATGAAGACCACTGTGACTGCATCACCACCAGTAAGCAGCACCCTGCCAGAGGTTTGCTGGTGATGTCATATTTCTAGTCACATGTTTGGATGCCCTGGTGTGTCATCAACAGAAGTGACATAACCAGTACACTTCTGGTGACCATGTAGCAATGGCTACACTGCAGCTAAGGACAGTGGATCTGGCATGATCCAGCCCAATCCAGCTCTCCACACCTCCAAAACTCCAGAATCTTTCCAGAGCTGAGAGGTTAGACTGAGAAATCGTGATTCATTTAAGGTTACTTAATGGATTTGCATAGGGATTTGAACTTGGCTCTTTGACAGTGGTTCTCAACCTTTGGTTCTTCAACCAAAGATGTTTTAAACTTCAACTCCCAGAAATCCCAGCTAGTTTAGCAGCTGTTAGGAATTTTGGAAGCTAAAGTCCAAAACACCTGGAGGACCAAAGGTTGAAAACCACTGCCTAGATCAGTGGTTCTCAACCTGTGGGTCCCCAGGTGTTTTGACCTACAACTCCCAGAAATCCCAGCCAGTTTCCCAGCTGTTACGATTTCTGGGAGTTGAAGGCCAAAATGTCTGGGGACCCACAGGTTGAGAACCACTGGCCTAGATGAAGTCCAACTTTATATCCATTGCACTATCTGGCAATTGTGATGTTTATAATTTTGGTTATAGTGTTCAGAATCACTGCAGAGCTCAAAACAAATTAACCTGGGTTGAGCAGGTCTCTTTATTCATTTTTAATGTACTGAACCTGTTTAATGAAGAAAAGATTTTGAACAACTCCAAAGGTTTTGAACTGAGTGCATGTAAGCAGTGTTTGCTGCCTTTTCAAGAACATAATGACCAAGGAGAAGAATCAAGATGCTGATGGAAATTCCCATTATTGTGTTGTTGGATTTCAAAGACATAGCTCTGTTAGGGCTAATATACATGGACCAAAAATCCCTAGACTCACTTTAATTCTGTCTCCATGTTGCATGGTGACATCTGGTGAGTATCTTGGATTTTTTGCCATTATCCTGACCTTGCCCCACTTTAGGCAAAGTCAGAGCATACGCCAAGGTTTACAGGAAAGTATCTGGATACATGTGGCCATGTGGACAGCTGGATTGGGTCTCATTCAGCCTGATCCGCTGTCCAGATGAACTCTGCCATCCTCACTCTTTCTCTGTGTTGATGTTCATTCCTATATTGCCACCATTGCTCCCTCTCAGCCATAGAGCTTACTGATGTCATGCAACCTGCAAGAGAAAAGGATTTTAAATTAACTTTTAACCAGCCCTGTATGTTTGCAATGTTTTACAGACAAATAGCTTTCCTTTTACCTGTGTGCTTATCTCAAGAAGTAGCAATTGCTAACTTCCAGTGCTCAGATCTCCTCTTAATGTGATCTGAAATTAGTTTGTGGCCTCGTTGTTCAAATATTGAGCAAGTCTCCAGCAGGACAAGGGAAGCAAAAAAAGCCTAATATTATTTTGCTAGTTTAGGGGCTTCTTATTCCTTTCCAAGAGAGGTCACTTTGAGCACTGTGATGACATACACTGTTTCTATAATATGACACTGACATTACAGTGTGATGTTTTTACCACCTCTCTTTATATGTCATTTGGTAAAGATGAGCAACATGAATCAGTATTTACATCTAATAATAGTCCTACTACATTTATATCTTAATGGTGTTCAGTGGCTGTAATGTGATACACAAAGTACTGAAATAGAACAGCATAAGATTATACAGGGAAATGTCAAAGCCTGTGCACAAATGAATCTGGGAGGTGGGATAACAGTTCCCGTCTGTGTTACCTATTAAAATAACTGTCAGTCCTGAGCCAGAAAATGCCAATTTTGCTACGTCTCAGCCTGAGAAGGAATGATGTACAATCTCAGATTACTACGGTTCTTATTCTTGGCTTCCTTGGCTCAGTACTTTTTTATGAGAATGAGTGTTTTATGTCTGTTTGACACAATCAGAGATGAAGTAATTTTCTTTGTGTTACTGATGTTTATGGTTTCTTTCAGTTTACTACATTGTGGTTCTTGGGCTTGATTCTCATAAACAGGCAAAGCCAAAGAGGTTCTTTACATATTTCTTGCAATTCAAGACCTTATAATTATTGTCAGAATGAACTGTACTTTTAATATACCAATGCACTTCATTGTCTTGGTCAGAACGTGGGTCTTGCTTGCAGCCCTCTTTCCTCTGGTCAGAAAGCTAGACTCCACCTGGGCTGGACACACTTGGGCCTCTGGAGCCTCTATGGCAGTGTTTCTCAACCTGCGGGTCCCCAGGTGTTTTGGCCTACAACTCCCAGAAATCCCAGTCAGTTTACCAACTGTTAGGATTTCTGGGACCCACAGGTTTGAGAACCACTGCTCTATGACCTCTTTTCCCAAATAGAGGCCATAATGGTCCTCCCCTCTTCCCCATTGCAGATATAACTACCACAGGGCTCAGCCTTGCAGTGACCAAGGACACAAATAGATTGAGGTAGCTTCCTTTTGAAGTTGCAGTGGCTCCCTCTTAAAGTTGGAGTGGAGTGGAGAGGAAGCATCCCTTTAGCTGCCAAGGAAATACTCCATATCATTGAGTCATTACAGTTAAGTCGTGTCAAACTACATTAATTCTACGGTGTAGATATACCCACAGATTATGCCAGCTCAGCAAGCAACACAAACGAGAGGCACCATAGAGAAATAAGCCTGAAACCAATCACAATTCATGGGTCATTTTATATTTTCACTTCACCTTTTGTTCTTTCTATCCCTTAACATAACAGCATATTGGTCAAATGGGGGCATTTAGTGAAGAGATTACAGAAGTCCCAGCTGGTTCAAAATGCAAGTGACTGAGCCCCACAACTGTGATTATCTCCTGGCCTCTTTCTGCCGCCAGATCAAAGGTCTTTGTTCTGCTGCATCAGGGCATATCTCTTGTTCAGACACCTTGTCTAAGAGCTTTGGTGTTTCTGGAAAGGCAGATGACCAAACAATGAAAAAAGAACATAAGCAGTGATTTCAGGAGGTGATGGTACCTGAACACCAAAATATGACTAATCCAGAGAATGGACTCCTTGACTGAAGTGCTGCCAGATGTCCATCCTTCCTTTAATAAAAGGTTTTGCTCTGGTTGTAGTCTAAGGACAATTCTGCCACATCCCTCACAAACAGATTCCTATAGGCAGAGCTGCAGAAGCAGAGCTTTGGGGAGATAAGTAAAAAGAAAACAAAAATGTCTTCAACTTCACAGGAAAATTTTATAGATGGTTTTTGAAAGGAGAAAATTAAAGTTTTCAAATGTTGTAATACATCTACAGTCTACCCACTTCATCACATTCATTAAATACTACTGATCCACCAACTTAAGAAACAGTAGCCTACTGTGTTCATCACATGACAAAGGGTTGTGCTTTCAGACACTTTCTAAGCTGATTGTCAAGTGACTTCTTTTGCAAATTATCCAGACAGAGATGGGCAAAATAGCCAATTCTGTCATGTGAGGGTATTCGTCATTCCCAGCTTTAAAATGATATGGTTAGGCAATTTGTGGGAGGAGCCAAAATGCCCCTTTGAGAAAAAGTTCCGCCATTACCTTTTTCTCATGGAGGAGGGGAGATTGTTAGTATGTTGTGTTTCTTTCTGTCTCATGCATTTGCTGGGGTCCTTCCTTCCTTCCTTCTGTGTGTCATGTGTGCCATGTGTTATCTCCTCCTCCTCTCCTTCTTTCCTTACTTCTTCTGCCTCTGGCCATCCTGATGGCCATCCTGCCTCTGAATAATAATAGTAGTAGTAGTAGTAGTAATATGTTCCTAGTTTGCAAATGATATTTCCTGTTTAATTGTGTAGTCCTTACTTTGAAAGTAGTTGTTGTGCTCCAGAAACTTTGTTTTTCTGCTCACAAACTATGTTAAATTTGTGGAGACTCTACAATCATTGGGAAACTAGAGCAAAATGTGCTATAGCAAGATGTCCCTCCTGCAAAGACAAAGTTTGTGCAGTTTAATAAACTTTTCCCATGTGTTTATGATTGAACCTATTAGGAAATGGCATTTATAACCCAGGGAAAAAATCATTCTAGGAGAGAAGGTGTTCCTTTTCTGAAAGAAAATGGGGGCTGGACAGTGGACAGGAAAAACTCTCTACAATGTGATAGTAAATCAACGGAGAACTTCTGAATAAAACGGATAGTTTGCTTGCGTGTGATGGAGGTAGGAAAATCATCCATTTAATTTCAAAACAGAGTGTTCCTGAGCTGTATAGTAAACCTACTCTTCCAAACACTTGACATGTTCAGTGGGATGAAGTTTTACAAAAGTTACTAGCCCAGACATAATATTCTACATCTAAGAAGACAAAGACAATTCCCTATGAACAATTTTTTAAACCCATTATAGGTTTGCCTTAGGGTCATCATACATGGAAAATAAATTGACAGCACATAACAAAAATAATAACTCTTCCTGCTCTTCCATTTCAAGAGAACGTGTTATTAGAGCATGTAAAATCAGTTGGTGAATGTGTTAACTGAAAATGCAAAGCATGAAGCTGATTGGTTGAGCCACGCCCAAAGGCTAGCTGAGCCTGGAAGCTTTGGCAACAGTTACATTTTTAGCTGTTAGCTGTGCAGCAGCTCAGAGAGAAAGAATTTGCTTCTTGGCTGCTGAAAGAAGGTCTCTCACATGGACACAGAAATGACCATTTTGAACTTCTCTAAAAGGACATTGTGTGAGTCAATGCAATTGTTCAAATGACTATACATAGGTTGTTCTGCATAACAAAGAGTAAACTTCTTTACTGATAATCTGCGTGGCATATCTTTTCTCCGGCAAGACAGTGTGTGAACTGCTCCTGAATTTCATTTTGTCACACATGTCTTCTGTCTTTAAAACAGAGATAGAGTGAGACGAGGAAAGGCAGAAGACAATGTTTTGTATGGGAAATCTTATGCTTCTACCTTTTACTTTTATACCAAAATGTTTTCAAATTAAAATATTTCCATAATTATTCAATTATATAACTGAATTAATTTGGTTCCAGCCAATTTGTGGCTGTTAGGCACTGTGTAAGCGAGATAAATAAGGGGGGGGGGAGTCTTTTGAAGAATCCCAGCAAATTGCTTGAAATACTAAAACAAAATGCCTCTTCTTTTCCCCCTCCCGTTATGCTGATCCAGTTCTCTTTTTTAAATTAGTTCAGATGCTTCTTCTCGCAGACAGGCCATGCAAAGCAGAAAAGGATAAAGAGAATATACAGAGAAAGGTGAAATTTACACTTAATAGGCCTCCATCTGCCAGCCTGCGAGGTTTTGTCAGACTAAGAGAAATGAGTCAATTATTTTGAATCTTTTAAGCCAGTAGGGCTTGCTGCTGCAACGGTAACACTGTACATAATGATGACTTTTCAGCTCATGTTTGTCACAGCAAAAGCCTAACAAAAATTAAATACTGGGAATCCTTAAACAACTAAGCCTTGTTTGTGGCATGTTACCAGGCAACTCTGCAAAAGCTTGGATGATCTTGAAAGGAGAACAAAAGGGGGGAAAGGCTGCTTGCATGAGAACTATTCAAATGGATTTCACTTTCAAAAGGAGCAGCGCAGCAAGTTGCGTGTAGGGATATCTTGATCTCACCATCAGTTAGCAGACATACCGTATTTTCCGGCATATAAGATGACTGGGTGTATAAGATGACCCCCAACTTTTCCAGTTAAAATATAGAGTTTGGGATATACTCGCCGTATAAGATTACACCTCTTCCAAATGCACACCAAATAAAAATTTTAAAAACATCAGATTTGATTTCAATATGGTAATTTTCCTAATACTGCCTCCTTCTCTGCCTCTCAGATCTTGCACATGCGCACCTGCACTGCTTCACTGCAGTCTTCAGGAGCGAGATCTGAGAGGCAGAGGAAGAGGTACAGTAATAGGATACAAGGATGGACCAGACAGGTAAAAGAGGTGTGTTTTTCTGGGCCCAGAACCACTCAATCCCCTTTTTCCATACCCCGTGCGCCCCGGACACCTGCAGCTTGCTCACTTACACCTTCCCGGTGAGGTGCCCCTTCACCTCACCATCAGGTCCGCATTAAGTCCACAAATCTTGATGTATGGATTTTCTTCTACCATACTTGTACAGCGTCACCCTTAATACTTTCATACAGTTGCTGCATACGGCAGGGACGCAGGCACTGCCATTTTTGAGCTCCCCCCATCATATGCGGCAACCACAGATTCTCCTATCTGTATTGGAAGTTTCAGCACCCGCTCTATAAGACGACTCCCGGCATATAAGACTACTCCAGCTTATAAGTCGACTCCCGCATATAAGACCCCTGACTTGTGAGAATATTTTCTTGGCTTAAAAAGTAGTCTTATATACCAGAAAATATGGTACTTTTCAGCGTTGTTTTATTCATTAAGCTAATCAGTTGTAAATCTGCATGTGTCGTTGGTATAGATCACCACATCCCATAAATGTTGCCTGGAATAAAGATAGATAGATAGATAGATAGATAGATAGATAGATAGACAGACAGACAGACAGACAGACAGACAGACAGATGATAAGATCAATTTTTATAAAACTCTTCTTTGTTAACAGCTACAGTATATGGATGTGTTGTTGGAGTATGTTCTGTATTAAATAGCTTCCCTGGATGGTTCTGAGGTCCTTGTCCCATTGATACCATCTACATGGGATAAAGAATCCTTGCCTGGGTAGCATCTTGTACTACCTAGATATGGCAATACTAGAAAAGCTACTCTCTTGGGAAAGCTTCAAACCTGACAAAACAATAAGTTGAGAACAACCCGGTGGCGCAATGGGTTAAACCCTTGTGCCAGCAGGACTGATGAACGACAGGACAGCAGTTCGAATCCAGGGAGAGTGGGTTGAGTTCCCTCTGTCAGCTCTAGCTCCCCATGCGGGGACATGAGAGAAGCCTCCCACAAGGATGGTAAACATCAAACATCTGGGCATCCCTTGGGCAACGTCCTTGTAGACGGTCAATTATCTCACACCAGAAGCAACTTGCAGTTTCCCAAGTCACTCCTGACACGAAAAACAAAAGTTGGGAGCAGATAGGGGTTGTTTTGTCACTGTTTCCGCCAGCATGGAGATGGGAAGTTATCAATGTGGGACTTGAGTGCCGTGTGTATGTGGAGAGGGAAAGGAGAGCAGTGGGTCTAGAGCTCAGCTTCATATGGCCACATCCTCCTACATCCACATCTTTCTCTTGACAGCCATCTTGTTTATATCCTGCCTGTTTTTCATTTTCCCCAAGAATGTATAAGAAAACAATACAATATTGACAACACACTCTGCAATTGAGAATAGTATAGGGGAAGGCCTAGTGTCTAGGTGGGCAGAGGAGAAATACAGCAAATAATTTTCTCCTAGTGGGATGTGACACATTCTTCTTGGTTCTCAAGCTGCTCATCTCATGTGAAACTATATAGTACATTTACCGAACATTCATATCATTCAGACTTTTATATCATTTCTCATTTTTTTTGGTTGCCATGTAGCTACCCACCACACATTCATTTGCTTATTAGTCCTGGGGGGGGGGGGGCATTTAAAGTCAAATCTCCTTTGATGATGCAAGTTTATTTATAAAGCAAAACCAATAATGCAGATCTTTTTATATTATAAATGTGAGACTGGAGTGCTATTTTTGTTACCTGTATTCTCCCCAACAAATGCAAAGACTTTGTGTTTAATAATGACACAGATAATGCTGTTTGTTATTAAAATGTGAAGCAGAGAAGGATGGATGTGGTGAAGCCAAGTTAGGTATTGCTTGGAATATGACAGAAGAGTACTGAGCACAAGTTATCATTCCCCCTTCCCCTTCTTTTTGAATGACAGCTTTTATCCCAGTATCACTAATGATCACCTTTCACTTTCCCTGATGCCTGGATAACATTTAGGAAGGAAACAACAATGCTGAAGTCAGGAAATCCAAGAGAATCCCTTGTGTATAGAACTGAAGTGTTAAGGCTGGAAAATGACCAAATTGCGCATAAAGTACCTAGCACATTGCCATTCCACAAAGCAACTTGCATGATAAATACAAATCAAGTGGGGGTCCACAGCGAAGACAATGACAAGAGACAGAAATGAGCAGTTTCCACTCTATCCCTTTCCCAAACTTCCTCACTCTTTTTCCCCACTCAGATAACATTCAGCAGGATTTTATCCTTGCAAATCTCTTGGGAAGACAGGAAGACAAATGTCTGCGTGCTGGAAGAAGCAAAGACCCCCAGCATTGAAGCGATGCTCCTCCGCCATCAACTCTGCTGGATCGGCCATGTTGTCTGAATGCCCAATCACCGTTTCCCAAAGCAGTTACTCTACTCCGAACTCAAGAACTGAAAATGGACTGTTGGAGGACAGGAAAAGAGATTAAAGCCAACCTTAAAAACTGTGATATTGAGAACTGGGAAGCCTTGGCCCTTGAGCGCTCTAGTTGGAGGTCAGCTGTGACCAGCAGTGCCGTAGAATTTGAAGAGGCATGAATGGAGGGCAAAAGAGAGAAGCGTGCCAAGAGGAAGGCGCATCAAGCCAACCCCGACCCAGATCGCCTTCCACCTGGAAACCTACTGGGTTCAACTGATCATCTCTAGTCATTATTAGAGGAGGATTTATGTCAATGAGTGAACTGAGTTGATGTCATAATTCAGTACAAATACAAATAAGGTCTTGTTTTACCTCCCCTTTTCAGTTTTAATAATATTTATTTATACCCCGCCACCACCTCCCCAAGGGGACTCGGGGCAATTCACATGAGGCCAAGCTCAGCAATACTGTAAAACAGTATACAACAGAACACAGTAAAATATAAAAATAAAATAAAGTACAATACAAAACCATTTTAAGAACACATCAACGATATAAAATCACAACATTTAAAACACAGAGATTAATCATATTGGGCAGGCCGATTTCAATGGATTAAAAATTTAAAACATTAGTAAGACAGCAGTGTAATGTGTCTGGACAGGGGATCCGAGAGGGAGAGTAGGGTGTGATTGCACTAGGAGGTAAAATAAAGTGCTACTGAGGGCCTTTTTACAGAGGTAGGCCATGTCAGGGTATTATTGTTCATTCATCCATTGAAGGCGCATTGGAATAGCCAGGTTTTCAAGCTCTTCCTGAAGACTGCCAGGGTGGGGGCTTGTCTAATATCTCTGGGGAATGAGTTCCAGAGTTGGGCAACAGCACTGACTCACCACCCAACAACTGATTGAAGAGAGCAACTCTATTAGGGACTAGCCAACGGGATGCCAGCCATTATATGGTACCCAAGTTGTATACAATATAGTGGAAGTGATATATGCAGTTTTACTTATCCTTGGTTTTAGTTACTTGTTTATGGCCTCCAGTATAAGCTGAGTACTTTCTTCTCAAGAGGAACATCGAAGAAATGGAGTAGCCTTCATAATTAATAAGAAATTCGCTAAAGCGGTGCTTGGATACAACCTAAAAAATGACAGAATGATCTCAATTCGAGTGCAAGGAAAGCCTTTCAACATCACAGTGATCCAAATATACGCCCCAACCACAGCTGCTGAAGAAGCAGAAGTAGATCAGTTCTATGAGGATCTGCAGGACCTACTGGATAATACACCAAAAAGAGACATTATTTTCATTACAGGAGACTGGAATGCCAAGGTGGGAAGTCAAATGACAACAGGGATCACAGGCAAGCATGGTCTGGGAGAACAAAATGAAGCGGGACGCAGGCTGATAGAATTTTGCAAGGAAAACTCGCTGTGTATAACGAATACTCTCTTCCAACAACCTAAAAGACGGCTTTATACATGGACCTCACCAGACGGTCAACACCGAAATCAGATTGACTACATCCTTTGCAGCCAAAGGTGGCGGACATCCATCCAGTCGGTGAAAACAAGACCTGGGGCTGACTGTAGCTCAGATCACGAACTTCTTATTGCCCAATTTAGAATAAAACTAAAGAGATCAGGGAAAATACACAGACCAGTTAGATATGATCATACTAACATTCCTAGCGAATATACAGTGGAAGTGAAGAACAGATTTGAAGGACTAGATTTAGTAAACAGAGTCCCAGAAGAACTATGGACAGAAGTCCGAGACATTGTTCAGGAGGCGGCAACAAAGTACGTCCCAAAGAAAAAGAAAACCAAGAAGGCAAAATGGTTGTCTGCTGAGACACTGGAAGTAGCCCAAGAAAGGAGGAAAGCAAAAGGAAACAGTGAAAAGGGGAGATATGCCCAGTTAAATGCGCAATTCCAGAGGTTAGCCAGAAGAGATAAGGAAGAGATAATGCCTCTAGAACATGGCCATATAGCCCGAAAAAACCCACAAGAACTGAGATAAGGAACTATTTTTAAATAAGCAATGCATGGAAGTGGAAGAAGACAACAGAATAGGAAGGACAAGAGACCTATTCCAGAAAATTAGAAACATTGGAGGTAAATTTCAGGCAAAAATTGGTATGATAAGAAACAAAGATGGCAGGGACCTAACAGAAGCTGAAGAGATCAAGAGAAGGTGGCGAGACTATACAGAAGATCTGTATAGGAAGGATAACAATATCGAGGATAGCTTTGACGGTGTGGTGAATGAATTAGAACCAGATATCCTGAGGAGTGAGGTTGAATGGGCCTTAAGAAGCATTGCTAACAACAAGGCAGCAGGAGATGACGGGATCCCAGCTGAACTGTTTAAAGTCTTAAAAGATGATGCTGTCAAGGTGATGCATGCCATATGCCAGCAAATATGGAAAACACAAGAATGGCCATCAGACTGGAAAAAATCAACTTATATCCCCATACCAAAAAAGGGAAATGCGAAAGACTGCTCAAACTTCCGTACAGTGGCCCTTATTTCTCATGCCAGTAAGGTAATGCTCAAGATCCTGCAAGGAAGACTCCAGCAATACATGGAGCGAGAGTTGCCAGATGTTCAAGCTGGGTTTAGAAAAGGCAGAGGAACGAGAGACCAGATTGCCAATATCCGCTGGATAATGGAGAAAGGCAGGGAGTTTCAGAAAAACATCTACTTCTGCTTCATTGACTATTCTAAAGCCTTTGACTGTGTGGATCATAATAAATTGTGGCAAGTTCTTGGTGGGATGGGCATACCAAGCCACCTTGTCTCTCTCCTGAGGAATCTGTACAAGGACCAAGTAGCAACAGTCAGAACTGACCACGGAACAACAGACTGGTTCCAGATTGGGAAAGGCGTACGGCAAGGCTGCATACTCTCACCCAACCTTTTCAACTTGTATGCAGAACACATCATGCGATGTGCGGGGCTTGATGAATGCAAAGCTGGGGTGAAAATTGCTGGAAGAAACATCAACAACCTCAGATATGCAGATGACACCACTCTGATGGCCGAAAGCGAGGAGGAGCTGAGGAGCCTTCTAATCAAGGTGAAAGAAGAAAGCGCAAAAGCCGGGTTGCAGCTAAACGTCAAAAAAACCAAGATTATGGCAACAAGAATGATTGACAACTGGAAAATAGAGGGAGAAACCGTGGAGGCCGTGACAGACTTTATATTTCTAGGTGCAAAGATTACTGCAGATGCAGACTGCAGCCAGGAAATCAGAAGACGCTTACTTCTTGGGAGGAGAGCAATGTCCAGTCTCGATAAAATAGTGAAGTGTAGAGACATCAGACTGGCAACAAAGATCCGCCTAGTCAAAGCCATGGTATTCCCTGTAGTCACCTACGGATGTGAGAGCTGGACCTTAGGGAAGGCTGAACGAAGGAAGATCGATGCTTTTGAGCTGTGGTGTTGGAGGAAAGTGCTGAGAGTGCCTTGGACTGCGAGAAGATCCAACCAGTCCATCCTCCAGGAAATAAAGCCCGACTGCTCATTGGAGGGAAAGATACTAGAGACAAAGTTGAAGTACTTTGGCCACATCATGAGGAGACAGGAAAGCCTAGAGAAGACAATTATGCTGGGGAAAGTGGAAGGCAAAAGGAAGAGGGGCCGACCAAGGGCAAGATGGATGGATGGCATCCTTGAAGTGACTGGACTGACCTTGAGGGAGCTGGGGGTGGTAACGGCCGACAGGGAGCTCTGGCGTAGGCTGGTCCATGAGGTCACGAAGAGTCGGAGACGACTGAACGAATGAACAACAACAACACTTTCTTCTCAGTACGTCCATTGTTTGTCTCATTGAAAACAATAGGGTTCACTATTATTCTTGGTTTCATTTATCCATGGGAAATCCAGGAGCGTTTCCCTTGTGGATATTAGGTTCAGACTGTAGGCTTAAGAGGACCCTTCAATCAGCTCCAAGCAGGCATCCATGCGTGGGACACAAAGAAGCAGATACATGTTTTATGAATTCACAACTCACATTTGTAGACATACTGAACTGAAGGTGTATACCTGTGATGTGTTTTGTGACAGGGCTCAAGAAGGCCTAGGATCAAATTGCCCATTACTGTCAAGAATTATTTCTTCCTTTCCCCTCCTGTGGATATAATAGCTGAAAACTACTTTTGAAGGAAAGATGCATCTGTGTCTGCCTGATGTCACTTTGGGCAAAATATGAGATCAGAGAACATAGTAACAGTGTGTCTCTCAATAATTCATTATGCTGCTTTGGAGGATGAGAATAATTTCTCTTGGTAAGTAAGGCAGCTACTACGAATCTCAGTTCAACTTTTTTTTATTTCCTTCTTGTAGCTTTCCCCATTTAGGGCATTTGTGCCTACAATATTGCTAACATTTGGCATTCACTATAGTTGAATTTTTTTAAAACCCTATTGCCCCTTTGTTATTCAAATGCCAAGTGTGGGATGTATGCAGCCCCTAATTAGCTGGAAGAAAACCAGCTGAGTATCACTGGATTTGCATACAAAGGATATTCGGCATCCAACTCAGGAACTGGGGCATCAGCTAATGAAGAGTTAAAGTTCAAGGCTCTCAGGGGTATAGAGTATCCCAGACAGCACAATTGGCACTATAATGAACTCAGAAATGGCTTAAGATGACAGACCCCAGGGGGACACATGCTGCATTGCCACCTCATGCAGCTTCAGAGGACTAAGAGCTGATCCTTTGCTTCAATTTGCCGCCTGCAAGTGTCAGATTGCAAACACTGCCCCAGGACGTTTGCATTATTCGTGAGAGGGATTTATTTATTTATTCAAAGTGTATGCAATTACTATGACACTCATTTGAAATGGGGATTGCTTTCAAAAACACTCTTAATAGAATCTGAAATAGGAGCTCCTTGCGCTGCCCTGAATATCTTTTCTTGGCTGCAATGGGCCTTTTCGTACATGGCTTGTGCTGCAGTGAATCTAACAGGCTGCCATACTCCACATGAGAAGAGGGGGATATGTAGTCTGTCTGAGGGATATATGTTTGATGGGGGGAAGGCCCGTAGCCAGGATTTTGATTCGAGAGGGGCTGAGTTTGATTCGGGGGGGGGGGGGGCTGAGTCTGAGTGAAAGAGGGTCTACCCTAGCAAACCTTTTGTATCATTACCCCAATACCCCCATGTGTATGGGATATACTGAGCATGGTGATCAGATCATGATATGAATAAACATAACAGTTTAAATAATGTACCAGTAAGGCCTTCTCGCAGACCACCCTGAGAATTTTGGGGGGGCTGAAGCCCCTCAAGCCCCCCCCCCCCCGGCTACATGCCTGATGGGGGGGAAGCCTGTAGAAAAAAAGACAAGTGTGTGTCTACATCTGCTCAAATCTCAGTGGCCAGAGGCCAAGGTATTATCCTCTAGCCCAGGGGTTTCCATACATATCATATTGGGGTTTGTTTGTTGTTGTTTTTTGTCATGTCAGGAGTGACTTGAGAAACTGCAAGTCGCTTCTGGTCTGAGAGAATTGGCCGTCTGCAAGGACGTTGCCCAGGGGACGCCCAGATGATTTGATGTTTTTATCAGCCTTGTGGGAGGTTCTGCATGTTTCATTCAATGCTATCTTCACCTGCTTTGCATGGGCAGACTTATGCCAAACAGGGCAGGCATACTCGGTTGAGTAAAATATATTTGGTAAAAACCTTTCTCACACACACACACACACACATTATTGCATATTTGACATAGACTTAGAGGTGTCTCATTACGTTTGCACAACACACCTACACATGGCAGCTGACACACTAATGTGTCACGACACACAGTTTGGAAAGCTCTGCTCTAGCCTTTTGCACAATGGTCAGAACTCATACACACACAGAGCTGTCAAACCCTACATTTGCTGCTGCAGCTTCCCTACAGGGAGCAAGAGAGTGGGGAGAAAATTCAGTCTTGTGGGGGAAAGGATGGGACAGAACACTCCATCTGTGGGGACATTCTGATTTCCTTTCTCCTGAGCCAAGATTGTTTAACAATGTTTGAATCTCCTGACTTGTTCCTCTTACCACTGGCAAACAATAGTAACAGTGTCCCCTCTCAGGATTTGTCAGTTTGTAGTTTTGGATGTTGCACAAATTACTAAAGCAGCAGTTCCCAAAAAATTAGTCCTCCAGGTGTTTGAAACTTCAACTCCCAGAAGCTTCAGCAAGCTTGGCCAGTAGTCAGGAATTCTGAGAATTGACATCCAAAACAATTCAAGAACCAAAGTTTGGGAACCACTAAGCTAGAGGGTAGCTTTTTGTGCCCTTCTCCCCCCCCCCCCAAAAAGAAGAGGAAAAGACGCATTCAGGGGCAGAGAGGGGGCTTGTTGAGTAAAGCATTATTCCCCACCTGTCTGATGGAGTGTCTATACTGTAGCCTTCTTGTATCTATCCATCTGAAAGATCTCTCCCCAACCCCCTCCTGCTGCTCCAAGGTCATATTTTGGAGATAAGAGCAATTCACTTTAGGAATTTCACTTTAGGAATTTCGCTTTAGGAATTTCAGATTAAATCTGAAACAAATTCACCACTATATTGTTGTGTGCCTTCAAGTCATTTCCTTCCTACTTATGATGACCCTAATGCTTTTTTTTCATAAGGTTTTCTTGGCAAGTTTGGTTGGGGGTTGGAGGGGTGCCATTGCCTTCCTTTGAAACCGAGAGGATGTGCCTTGCCCCAAAGTTACCCAGTGAGTTTTTTAGCTGAGCAGGGATTCAAACCCTGTTTTCCAGAGTCATAGTCCAATGTTCCAACTACTGTGTCACTCTATTAGGTTCAGAACAACTGAATTTAGAAAGGAGTGAACCTCATTTTTTTTCTTTAACCAAGCGGAAGAAAAAGGATTAATAAAATTGTTTTCCAATATTATTTTTATTGTCATATGCCTACCCCTTGCACTTTTAGCTCTCCTTGATCTGCAATGCCATTGGGTGTCACTCACCTGCTCCCATTCCTCCTTCATAAGCCTTCTTTGTGACCTTACATACACTAAAGATTAAGGGAGTGAAACCTGCTGGGAAGGTACACAAAGGAGCTTTTTAAACAGCTGGGGTCTGCCATCTGGGGCTGACTTGTCACTCCTACACATTTATCTGCTCAGTAAGAAGATTCAGAAAATTTTCCATCTACTTTGATCTCTCTCCCTCTTTGGTGGGGAAAGGTGTTGATCAGTTGAGGGAGGAAATAACAGAAAATATTTTTTATAAGATATGCATTTGTTTAAAGGAAGCTTTACCAGTCAGAACAACGTTGTGATTTGACTGGTGCTCACTATGGCTGGTGAAAACAAATCTGATTTTCAGACTTGGTATGTGTGTTTTTGACTCCTCACCTCTCGAATTAATTAAGATTCTGGGCTGAATGTATTGATTTGGCTTTGCAATTAAAACATTCTGTTTGCCTTTACAACCAGATAAGGATTTCTTATCCCTGTTTTCTAGCAGATGAGCTGACCTGCCGCAATTTTGGGAACTTTATCTTAGTTTACAAAAGTCTTGTCTTCTATCTTCTTTCTCATTAACTTTGGCACCTGACAAATCATCCTCAGAAGACAGTTTCTCAGAGAAAGGTTGCTGTGGGCCCCTCTCAGGAATTTGACTTTGATAATCTACAGGAGAAGCACTCTTCATGAGAAACCTCAGGCCTCTCAGCAAGATCAAAACCAGGCCTTTCAACAATGCCTGGACTTGACAACTCAGGCCCAGGAAAACCATCATCCCCATTGACATCAGACAAACATTGGTATCATGCTGAACTACAACATATATGGCAGTGTGGACTTAGATAACCCAATACAAAGCATACATTGTTAGATTTTCTGCCTTGATATTCTGGGTTATATGGTTATGTGGAAGGGCCTTGGGTCTCACAGAAGATGTAAACTGTGCCAAAATATCTGTAGTTGTAAAGAATTGAAAGTAAACCAAGCCTTTGCAAAGATTACAACACAGCTTATACGGGAATATAATGAATTAAGTTAATTTTCTGGTCCTGCAGGTAGGAATGTGAACATTTATCAGTTTCCTTTCCATCGCACTTTTTGGTATCCCAGGGGCATTCTTAATCAATCTCACCTCCATACAAGATTATAAATTTCCTGCCATACACGCAGAGGCAATGCACGATTTTTCTAAGTGTACACATTTCTATTTCTTCCTCTGACAATTTATTTGAAACACATGTACCATGACCCTTCCATCTCCTTAGTTGTTCTAATATTAATATTTCTTGCTGCGCACATTTTTCAAATGAAATGCATAGATTTGTCATAACGCATCTCAAGCCTCAGCTCTTGGATGGCTTTTTCTGGGTAGACGTGCTTTGTCCCTCTATCAATCTGAAGAGGTGTGAAATTGATATCTTTAAGGAAAATGCATACTCAGCTATATGCATCTCTGCTTTCAAGTGCTGCTGATCACAATAGCAAACACTTAGGAGGGTTGTTAAAACACAAAGGAATAACAGGTTTGGTTTTCTAGTGAAGCTTATTCATGGCTGGGTATCAGTTGTGTGCGCAGAACCAAGAAGAGTAGTGGAAACTTTAGATCAATAGCTTTTAAAGGGAAAGGTAGAAAAGGGATATGTGAGTATGTATTTTGTAAACATTGCATTTCCTTATATTCAGCTTTATTTTGTGCATCAGGAGCAACTTGAGAAACTGCAAGTCACTTCTGGTGTGAGAGAATTGGCCGACTGCAAGGATGTTGCCCAGGAGACGCCCGGATGTTTTACTATCCTGTGGGAGGCTTCTCTCATGTCCCTGCATGAGAAGCTGGAGCTGACAGACAGGGGCTCATCCCACTCCCTGGATTCGAACCACCAACCTTTCGGTCAGCAGTCCACCTGGCACAAGGGTTTAACCCATTGTGCCACTGGGGGCTTCTCTTATATTCAGCTAATAGTGGTAGTTGAGGAATTTGAAGAAAGGATGTCAATATTTTAATTTAAGCCCCTTCCCTCTTTGCTTGGAATCTAAGCAGCAAGAAAGAAATAACAATGAATGATGATTCTGCTTGCCTCCAACTTGGTGTAAACTCCTCACAAAAAGAAACTTATGTATTCAGTAATTGTAGTGGAAGTGGGGCAAGTTCTGCCTGGAGAGAATTGTACATCTGTGCTGATAAGAAAGTGGCATGGGGAGAGGACTACACTGAGTTTTGGCATCCCATAGAAATGCTCCCTGTGTCTCAGTGCTGAACATAGCAAAATGAGCAGAGCTGCTAGGCAGAAATGGGGAAATATAGTCAAAGTTGGGGGTGAATAAAAGGCTCTATCAGAAGTTGTTTTTGAAACCTGAGACCACTTTGGGCATAAATATTATATTAAAATACAGAGGACTAAAATCTAGCCCATGATATACAGTACAACCCACATATCCATGGGGAAATGTTCCTGGATTTTGTGTGGATATGCAAAACTATGAATAATAGCGAACCCTGCTGATATGAAGAACTTCCAGCCCAAGAAAACCATAGAGCAGAGCTTTTCAAACATCTCATGTTAACGACACGCTTTTTACAAATCCATCATTTTGTGACAAAGTACATTTTACTAGCAAACCAGGTGTTAAACCAACCTAACCCCTTATGAGATATAGAAACATAGATACATTGTGATAATGAAACATATGGGGACACAACATAACTGAAAACCTTTCAATTATACCGAAGAAGATATTATTTGTGATATACATTTCTGAGATTTTTGGCATTTTTGAGTAACAATATGTAATATGAAAATAATAAAATAACTACTTATTTATTTCTTTACCATATTTATGCGCCGCCGTTCTCAACCTCGAAAGAGACACAAAGCAGCTTTACACATAGGCAAGTATTCAATGTCATAAAAACAACATACAATTAAAAATAAATATTTAAATTAAAACCACATTAACACACTTAAAATATTACATATATTTAAGCATGCCATCCACAATCATAATCTGGGGCCATTCCAGTAGTCATTGCACATATTCCGTATCCTTCTATTGTACTACAATTATTCTCTGAAGGCTTGGTCCCAAAATCATGTTTTCCCTTTCTTACTGAAGGCCAGGGTGTTGCAATCCAGAGCAGGGAACGAGGCCCTAAGATAACTATCCACCACACTTGGCTGTGAAAAACAATCCTTTTTTATTGAAGAAAAATGGTTACAAAATAAAGGAAAAATGCAAGTCAAAAGCCACAGCAAAATCAGCAAACATGAATTTAAATGGACAAAGCAAAACCAAAAGCCTCACTGTGAAATACTGGAACCTGTTAGCAATCCACTAACCGTACTTGATATCCTAGAAATCTTCCCAAACTATGGCCAGGGAACGGGAGAACTGCCAAGGTCTTCATCAATTCTGAAACTATGCCTGAACTGAGACAGTCAGCCCGGCGTAAGGCAATTAAAACTCAAGAATTGGTTCCGTGAACCGCCCTTCTTTTTTGAAGCCAATGTTTTTAATTCTTGAATTCGGGAGGATCGACGCAAACTGAGTGATTTACTTCTGTATTTCCAAATTTGGCCCCTTCTGTTGTCATTACAGTTAACAGGTGCAGAAGGGAGGGAAAGTTCAAGGTCTCCCTCTGCAACATTCTCATTAACACTGGTACTTTCATTTTCCAAATCTACAGAAGTTCCTTCCTCACTAATTTCAGGAACATTGGCATTTTCCAAACCTACAGCAGTTTCTTCCTCACTAATTTCAGGAGCATTGGCATCAAAAGGTACATTTCCATTAGCATCAGTAAATATACTTTCATTAGCATCAGGAGGAACAAACAGAGAATCAGGTTCAAGTTCAAACTCAGGCTGAAACCTAACACAAGGGGGTAAAATGCTTGATGACAATATGTCTTTATCTAACGGTCCACCAAATATTCAAAAGCTTTGTTCATCCCATCAATTTCAGTGGCATTGCTTATCAATTTCAGTGGCATTGCTTCACGAAGACTCGGAAGTTTCTCATTACGTTCACGTGACACGCCTATACACTGCAGCCAATACACGAATGTGTCACGACACATCTGCTCTATAGTCAATGTGGAGGGCCTAGAAAATGAAAGGCTATGTTTTATCAGAAGTGGATAAATGAAACCATGGATACTGGGGGAGGCAAGTTGTGCTGGTAGATTTAATTGAAGATTTAAGCAACGATAAAATCTTTGTTGAAGTCTAAGTCTTTAAATCTAAGTCTTTAAAAGAACTTTGTGTGGGGAAATCCGAAAGGCCTCTCAGCCGAGGCAACCCCCAGCGTCCCGTTGGGCACGCAGAAACACATCCTGTCTACAGACCCTTTCACAGGCCCAGTGCGTGACAGCACACAAGTATACTGTATATATGCGTGTATCATGTCCATTCTTGGGAGATCTAAGTGTGGTGTGCATGAGGATTTTCTCCCTGGCACACACATTTTTCTACCACACAACAAATGTTTAACCCTATATTACAGTCACCCAAGGCGGTGCAGTGGGTTAAATCACTGAGCTGCTAAACTTGTTGACCAAAAGGTCACAGGTTCGAATTCGGAGAGTGGCGTGAGCTTCTGCTGCCAGCCCCAGCTTCTGTCAACCTAGCACTTCGAAAACATGCAAATATTAGTAGATCAATGAGTACCGCTCCAACGGGAAGATGACGGCGCTCCATGCAGTCATGCTGGCCACATGACCTTGGAGGTGTCTATGGATAACGCCGGCTCTTCGGTTTAGAAATGGAGATGAGCACCAACCCCCAGAGTCTGACACGACTGGACTTAATGTCACGGGAAAACCTTCACCTTTACTACAGTCACCTATTTAGTTTAATGATTGAGTTGGACATATGAAGTCGGCATCTGTAATTTAAGTAACCCTCGGCTATGCTTCACTAGTTCTCTTTCCATGAACTACAGCTTGTCAGAAATGGGCTACAGAATAATGTCTTTGAAAAGCAGTGTTGCATTGACAAAAGAATGGATGTCTGAAGAAACAGAGAACATTGCCTTTTAAGGGTACAAAAAACCTATTTTGCAATCCCACCACTCTCTAATGGTGGACACAATCCTGCCATTCACACAAGAGTACTGTTGGGTTCTGTGTTGGTTCTGTTTTGCTTGGCATTTTGATAGCCAGACAGTGAACAAAACATACCACCACCAGGCAAAGATCATTAAAAAAGATCACATAGGCACAATGGCAGGAGAGGCGATATTCTTCCTCTTTGACAACCTTTGTTTTCTACTTCAAAGATACCAAACTAATAACCTATGGACCAGGTTTGCTCCCTCAGGCAGTTCTACACAATCTCCAGTGACACCATTTGAGGGTTTTGTTTTGTTTGTTTGTTTTTTTGTCAAGGTAAGGCAAAAAATGTCCACAGTTTGATTCATAAGGAAATGACATATAGTAAATTATTCTTACAAAATAAACATACTCCATCTATCCATTTCTTAAACTCACTCTGACTTTGTAAATAAAGTTTATAAATATAAACAGTGCGTATAAATGTTTATAAATAATGCTGTTTGATCCAAAACCACGAAGCCTTTGATGTGCCAAATGTCTTATGCAGCCTGACCATGCAGGACAGATGTCAGTCTTTAGGGGGCAAAACACATGCTTCGATCTTCACTCGTTATCTGGAAAAAATAGGATCCTTCAAGCTTTTAAAAAGATAGGTAGAACTATAGTAAATCCATGCAGTTCAGTAGTTCAAGTTCTTTATCCTAGTATACCATTCATGCAATCAGGGATAGCAGCAACTTACCAGAATGGTGCAGTTCTCTATTAAACCCTGAAGCATCGTGCAACTGAAATGCTTCGCCTATCTATGTTCCTACAGTGGTTCTCAACCTGTGGGTCCCCAGATGTTTTTGGCCTTCAACTCCCAGAAATCCTAACAGCTGGTGAACTGGCTGGGATTTCTAGGTGTTGCAGGCCAAAAACATTTGGGGACCCCAGGTTGAGAACCACTGTTAGAATCATAGAGTTGGAAGAGACCTTGTGGGCCATCCAGTCCAACCCCCTGCCAAGAAGCACGAAAATCACATTCAAAACACTCCTGACAGATGGCCATCCAGCCTCTGTTTAAAAACCTCCAAAGAAGGAGTCTCCACCACACTCCGGGGCAGAGACTTCCACTGCTGAACAGCTCTCACAGTCAGGAAGTTCTTCCTAATGTTCAAGTGGAATCTCCTTTCTTGTGGCTACACTTCTGGTTAGGCAATAACTCTATCCTCTGACCACCTCCCCCCAGTTTTTTTTTCTGTTTGTTTTCTTTTTAATCATTTCATTAAAAGCAACTTCAAAATTTCAGAGAAATTTGAAAAATAAAATAATGAAATCTTCAGTTGCTGCAAAGGGAGAGGGAAAGGGGGATAATCATGTCACATTTGCATTGGCATGCTAACACAGAAGCAGATCAGCCATATTGCACAATGCAAATGCCAGGACCATGGCATAATCTTGAGCTGTTGCTGATTTTTCCCATCAATAAGAGAGGACAGGTTTGTTGCTGGGAGGTGGCAGACTGGCAATGGGTTCCACATGGCATCATCCAATGGGAACCATCACCAAATGTGACAGTCCTGCTTCAGTGCCAGTTTGACACGTCTGTGTGATAAAAGTCCTAAAATATGTTCTCTCTGCTTTGGCATGTTAAAACAAGAGTTCAATTGTAAAGAGGTACCATATAATCCCCATAACTGCAGGATAGATATACATGTTTTCATTTATGCACAGTTTCAGCTATTCACGTAGGGCCTCCTGTATTATCTACATCCTCTTATCAGTACTTCCATGATTTTGTACATTAAAAATAATCCAGTTTGCTATTATCCACAGTTTCACATATCTAGGAAAATCTGGGAATGTATCCACTTCGGAAAAGAGGGTTATATATTTAGTGATCATTTGCATGTAGTGCCTTAGTGCAAAATTCAGATATTCAAGTGATCAAAACTATTTGTGGGGCACTTTCCCATAAATACTCACATATAAGCCAACCCAAATATAAGCCAAGGCACCTAATTTTACCACAAAAAAACTGGGAAAACATATTGACTTGAGTATAAGCTGAGGGTGGGAAATGCAGCAGCTACTGCTAAATTTCAAAATAAAAATAGATACCAATACAATGACATTAATTGAGGCATCAGTAGGTTAAATGTTTTTGAATATTTACATGAAACTGTAGTTTAAGATAAGACTGTCCAGCTCTGATTAAACCATTATTCTAACTTTCTTCTATGAAAATGTGCTTAACGTATCCTTCCAATAATAGTAGAGTAAAATAATAAATGTAATAATAATAAATAGAGTAAAATGATAAATGTAATAATAACAAGAGTAAAATAATAAATGCAATAATAATAATAGAGTAAAATAATAAATATAATAATAATAGAGTAAAATGATAAATGTAATAATAATAATAATAATAATAAATAGAGTAAAATAATAAATGTAATAATAGAGTAAAATAATGTAAATGCAATAATAATAATAATAATAAATAGAGTAAAATAATGTTGTTGTTCATTTGTTCAGTTGTCTCCGACTCTTCGTGACCTCATGGACCAGCCCACTCCAGAGCTCCCTGTCGGCCGTCACCACCCCCAGCTCCTTCAAGGTCAGTCCAGTCACTTCAAGGATGCCATCCATCCATCTTGCCCTTAGCCGGCCCCTCTTCCTTTTGCCTTCCACTTTCCCCAACATAATTGTCTTCTCTAGGCTTTGCTGTCTCCTCATGATGTGGCCAAAGAACTTCAACTTTGTCTCTAGTATCCTTCCCTCCAATGAGCAGTCGGGCTTTATTTCCTGGAGGATGGACTGGAGTAAAATAATACATGTAATAAAAATACTAATAATAATAGAGTAAAATAATAAATAACTTTGCCTCAAGTATAAGCTGGTGGGAGCCTTTTCAGTCTAAAAAAGGAGCTGAAAAACTTGACTTACACTCAAATATATACAGTAAAGCAGTCACTAAAATGAGCTTTTTCAACTTTCGAGAAATTTAACCAAACACATAGACCTACAATTCAGTCACCTCCCATTATACATTATATTCTCTCTCCCCACCTTCCCTCTCTGTATCATACTCATTTACATCTGACGGTCAACTGTGTCTTATAGCAGATGTGAACAATTATGCCATTAGTCAACCCTACTCCTTGAAACAGAAGAGACCCAGCAGGTAGTAATCCCTGCATCCAAAGGGAATTATTCTGCATTCTGCGTGGGATGCTTCACCTCTTTCTAGACTCAGTTAAGCAGCATTACTGCAAATATGCATTTGTCAATGGTAATTTTACAGATGGGAGCTCTCCTAACAGATGGCCTTATCCTCCTCCCCATGGCATTTCGTTTTAAGTGTTTTCCTTCCCTCTGCGACATCAGGGAGGAAAGTCCATATTTATCCATCCTCCCTGAACCTCTTCAGTATTTCCTGAACATCTGCATATTGCCAGGTGTGTTGGTACCATCCCAGTGGCACAATCACCAGCCATGCAAATTTGGAAGAGCAAAGCATAATAAAAAGTAGGATTTCTATAACAGGTGATGGCGTATTCCTAGAGATTGGATCATAGATATCCCTCTGTGATAATTGCCATCGGAAAGAAAAGTAGCGCTAATGTTGACAGAACCCAGGGTGTCTACATTTTCCTCGGGGTCTGAAAAAGAAAATTGGCTTAATTTTTTGCAAGGGTACCCCTCCAAGGAGAATTCCCGTCCCCCTGAAAGGTTGCCATAGATACAGCTAGGCAAGCACTCTGCGTGAAATAAAAAAGGGAAATATGGAAAAATTAAGGCACCTGGAAGCATTGTATTCCCTTTGTGTGCCATAGGCTGAAGACAGACACGCATTTCTTTCCTTCTGAGAAACGAAGCAGCTTTGAAAAGAGGAACCGCTGACTCTGCCATGCGTGCTCATTCTACTTTTGCTTCCATTAAACAAGATTTTGCAGGATTTTTTTATATTGCTCCCAAATTGTTTGAAATCTCTTCTATCAGAAGCATCAACTAGAAAATAGAAAGCTTTGTGTACTTCACAGGCTCTGGTTCCATCATTGTCCCCCTGTCACTGCTTTAAACTTTCCGAAATGCTTTTGTGTGTCTTCAGCTGATATCTTTTCCTCCAATGATGAAAACTGTGCTTAGGGATTGACCAAAATGTTGTGGAGTTGGTTATTATCCACATAAATAAAAATGTAATGTTCGTTTGTGGGATTAACGTAACTCAAAAACCACTTGACGGATTGCCACCAAATTTGGACACAAGACACCTACTAACCCAAGGATTTACCATCACTCAAAAGAATTGATTTTGTCATTTGGAAGTTGTAGTTGCTGGGATTTATAGTTCACCTACAATCAAAGAACATCCTGAACTCCACCAACAATGGAATTGAACCAAACTTGGCACACAAAACTCCCATGAACAACAGAAAACACTAGAAGGGTTTGGTAGGCATTGACCTTAAGTTTTGGAGTTGTAGTTCACCTACATCCAGAGAGCACTGTGGATTGAAACAAAAATGGATCTGGACCAAATTTGGCACAAATACTCAATATGCCCAAATATGAACACAAATGGAGTTTTGGGGAATGGACCTTGACATTTGGGAGTTTTAGTTACTGGGATTTATATTTCACCTACAATCAAAGAGCATTCTGAACCCCACCAACGACAGAATTGGGACAAACTTCCCACATAGAACACCCATGACCAACAGAAAATACTTAAGGCAATCCAATCCAACTCCCTTCACCAAGGCAAGAAAACATAAAGCCCTCCTGAACAAGAGCCATCCAGTCATAGACATAGATAGATATATAGGACTCACACACAGAGAGAGATATAGTATCATAGATTTGAAAGGGACCCCCAAAGAAGGACAATGATATTGTTGTGGTTCAGCGACAGCATGATGGGAATGATGGGAATGAGAGTACAGTGAGTACAGATGTGGGCTTTCATTTTTCTCATGTAGCTAGAGACACAACTAGAGACAGGCCGCTGCTGTTGTCACAAGAACGGAATGTAGCTGATAAGACAGTGGATGGGAAACAAGGTCACGCTGCCCAGGTGTTAAGAAAGAGTTCACGACTTGCAGCCAAGTGTTGAGCTCATCTGTTGGTGGGAAAATTGCTCGTTAGCTGCTTGTTGATGCTTGATGTTTTGATGTTTAACGTATAAGTAACCTACCTTGGAAGTGATTCCTGTGTCAGTTCCAACGTTGCAAAAATGGCTCGCTTTGGCTCCGTCTCTGGGGCTTGGGGCTTGGGGCTTGGGAAAAGCCTGTTTCATGTAACCTCATGCTATTTTCTGGACTTTACTCTGATTCTTTGCTTCCGGTCTTTTGCTTTGACTCAAAGTAATTTTATTGGATTTTTTACCTTGTACTACTGAACCTTTTTACTGCTTATACTTTGATTTGGTTGAAAACCTCATAATAAACTTCTTACCTCAAGTTTGGCTGGTTTGTCAGAGACAGCAAGGTGAATCTTAACCTGAGACACAACAGATATGTTGCATGTTCCAGAGTAGGCAAATCAGACAATCTCTACAAAAACACTGTCAAAGAAACAACAAGAATAATAACTTCCCAGATTATTTCTCACCTGCAACAAATCATGTTTGTGGATAATTTGATTCATGAAATTTCCAATACATAACAATGGAAACCATACCCAAAACCCAGGAGGAAATGGTGTTAGATCCTCTAGACAATTTTATGGTATGCTTCTCCAGGAAGTTACTATAAAGTTGCAATGGGTAATCTAGCAAAATCTTAGAGAGAATATCTCTCTAGAAATCCTTAGGTCCTTCTCAGAAACTTTACAGTATGCTGGGATCAAAAGTAAATGAAATGAATGGTGTTTATTCACATTTACAGTTTCAGGCAACTGTGGTCCAGCCAGGAATGTATCTCCCACAGATAGGTATCTCCTGCAGATACTGTATTGTAAAATTATTTAGAGCAGTATTTATTTTCCATAGTTATACTTGATTTCCATATTGTAAAGTGACCTTTTGAGGGTCATGAACCTTCTCACAACGTGTTGGGTGGTAATAGGAATATAACTATGAATTTGAGGAGTACTTTTGGTGAGAATTGGGATCCATGAGACACCTTAGATAATTGCAACATGATTCTTCCACTGCTGTTTTTTCTTGTAGTTCTGTTTTCAATTTTATTTTTACAACCATGGGAGTTGAACTCTTTGAAAGTGAAAAAATAGTTTGGAGGGGGTTTTTTATCCTCAAAAATTTGCATTCCGCACCAGGCTCCAAATCCAATTGTGCATCTTGAATTGCTGAGTATAAACTTTCAAAGAGAATAAATTTAGATACAACCTTAAGGCAACTGAATACATTTTACTTGATTGCTTTTGTCTAACACTGGGAATTAAGCTGATTGAACAAAAAATGCATTAATAGACTATTCTTGATCACAGGTTTCCCATTCTGTAGACCGTCTGTATGCCAAAGGGAGAAAGTATTCAAACCCATTTACATCTGGAAAAGTTGTAATTCTGAAATGTGTTGTTTGTTTCTTTGTTTCTCCTCTTCCAGCTCCTGCAATTGTCGTCCCACCAAAAAGGATTCATAATGTAACTGGAGCACAGGTCTATCTGTCTTGTGAAGTCAAAGCAGTCCCAACTCCCATCATCACCTGGAAGAAGGTATTTTTTAAAGTACAGTATATTCTGGCGTATAAGACTACTTTTTAACCCAAGAAAATCTTCTCAAAAGTCAGGGGCCGTCTTATACGTGGGTGTAGTCTTATGCATGGGAGTCGTCTTAACTCTATATTTTAACTGGAAAAGTTGGGGGTTGTCTTATACACCCAGTCATCTTATATGCCGGAATATACGGTAGCTCTTTTGAATGGCCTATATGACTTACAGCAGGGGTCCTCAAACTTTTTAAACAGAGGGCCAGGTCACAGTTCCTCAAACAGTTGGAGGGCTGAATTATAATATTTTTTTTTTAAAAAAAACATGAATGAATTCCTATGCACACTGTGCGTATCTTATTTGTAGTACAAAAACACTTTAAAACAATACAATAATTAAAATGAATAACAATTTTAACAAATATATACTTATTGGTATTTCAATGGGAAGTGGGGGCCTGCTTTTGGCTGATGAAACAGGATTGTTGTTGTTGTGTGCTTTCAAGTCATTTCAGACTTCGAATGACCCTGAGCGAGAGCCAGGTAAATGATCTTGGAGGGCCATATCCGGCCCTCGGGCCTTAGTTTGAGGACCCCTGACTTACAGGAACCTTGACAGTCATCCTTCTGATATGACTATGATGTTGAAACCTTCCCACACCTAATAGCTTCCAAATGTGTTGGACTGCAACTTCAAAAATCCTTCCAAACAGATTGTAGGGTTCTGGAAGTTGTAGTCCAACCCTTCTAGAGGATGGCAGGTTGGAGATAATACCTCTTCAGGGTCTTTTCTCTCCCCCACTCATTTTCTTTCTTTCTTTCTTTCTTTCTTTCTTTCTTTCTTTTTTTTTTTTTTTTTTTTTTTTTTTTTTTTTTTTTGGCAGAGTTCAAAATGATTTTGTGTAATTAATCCATCTTGTTCTGAGTAAAATCTGGTGCCAGGAAACAATTGACACCTTCAGGCAGTTTCTAGGCTCCTAGCAAGACCTACTATAATGGATAGTCACACTCCTTTTATTTACCCAAACCTGTCAAGAGCACCACAGTTATGCAGCTAGACCACTTCATATCAGCTCAGAACCCTAAAGTTTGAAACACTGGTGATAGTTTAACCTCTACAAACCTGGAGGTGGGCTTTAGTCTACTTCTTCCTGGCAGCGATGCCTGAAGAGTACTTAATGCATAATAAATGCATTGAGGAGACACCAGAAAGTGATGAAGGTAGAGAGTTAAAATCAGGTACATCTCAAAATATACACCTTGATCCTGTGCAACAGAGGTTCTCAACCCGTGGGTCCCTAGGTGTTTTGGCCTATAATTCCCAGAAATCCCAGACAGTTTACCATCTGTTAAGATTTCCGGGAGTTGAAGGTCAAAACATCTGGGGACCCACAAGTTGAGAGCCACTGTAGTACAGGTTAGCAGAGTTAAACATGACAATGTGAGACTATGCAAGGTGTATAGCTCCACAGAGAGTATGAGATAAATAACCACATCAAAAGCAACAGCAGACTAATTTTGGAGGGGGCGGTGGGAAGAGGACCACTATGCGAACTGGTTAAATGGTAAGGTGGTTCAATAAGGTGGATAGCAACATACAATAGCATAGGAAATAACATGGAAACAGAGCAGGATCAATTCAACTTAAACTTAAGGATATATATATATAGTAATGTAATATAGGAATTCACAATCAGACCATAATTCAGGTCATGATATAAGTCATTTATCATAGGAGTCATCAATTGAAAGCACAATGAAACATCCGCGTCTTTAATTCCTTACGGAATGTGGGTAGGAAAGGTTTCTATTCTCCAGAGTCTTTACACCATTTCCCTGGTCAAAACAGAGCTGATTACCTTTCTTGGAACTGTCCAGAAAAAGCAATTCACTTTCTTTTATATATAAAAAACTATTTATCAAAACTATGAGTAGACTTCCACTATAGATGATGCATGTAGCCCCTGGAGAGTCCCAAAAGCAGAAAAAATCCCTCAAAATTCAAAGCAGGCATCAACCTCAAATCTAAAGCATTCTCACATTGTTAAATGTTCCAGGTCACTGAGTCCCCAAAGGGAGTTCAGCTCCTAGAAGAATTGCCTGGAGACAGAGTCAACATGGCAGTCCAGGTTCGAGGCGGTCCTTCTAAACACGAGAGCACAGGCTGGGTTTTGGTAAGTTTGTGTCAGGATGGGGCGGGGGGAGAGAAGGAAGGAGGAAGTTACATTGCATTCACAACAGCATTAAAAATGTTTAAACTCTCTCTTCTTTATGGGAGGAGAGAGATGAGAATCATGTGACCATCCACAGAGTTGGAAGATACCCGTTGGGCCATCCAATCCAACCCATTCCCATGTAGGAATACACAATCAAGTTGAAAGATTCTATACTGGAACCCAGGAGGAAATGGATGACAGATCAAAACGAGACTTGTTAATTATAGGTGGCTGGAATGCAAAAGTAGGAAAGTAGGAAAGAAAGCAGAATCAAAAGCTTTAGAAAATATACGAGCAGAAAATGAAACAAGAAAGCACCAACTGAATTTTGCAAGGCAAACAGTTTTCCCATAACATATAATAGTCAAAAACCAAAGAAGTAACTATATACATAGACATCACCTGATGGTCAATGTAGATTTCAGTAACTGGGTGAGAAAGTGGATAAGCTAAATCACCTCTGCAAAAAATAAGAACAGGAGCAGATTGTGGTACAAGTCATGATACTAAAAATTATAGTACAACTAAAGAAGAACATTAAACTATCCATCATTTCAAAATACAATTTGAAAAACGGTCTTGTAGAATTTTAAAATAGTGTAATGATGTTAAGTGGTCTTATATACCAAGGTCAATTGACTGGGAAGAAGAAAAAAGTTGAACTGAAGCTGGGGGGTTGTCAGGGAGGAATAAAAAAAGATACTATCTGCAGTCAAGAAGAAAGAGAAATCACAATGGATGACTGATGAAATTCTTCAAGCCGTCAAGGACAGATGAGAAGCAAAACTAAGCAGTTCAGTGATTTCCATACAGGGAAAGAAGAATTTCTGTAATAACCATGGCAGAGAAATAGAAGATGACAATAAAAAGAAAGAACAAAAGACCTCTTTCACAAGATCTGAGAAATAAAAGGGAAACTTACACCAAGAGTGGAGATGCTCTACAACCAGCAGAATAATACATTTCTTTCTTTTTAAAAAATATTTTATTAAGCATTTTACAGTGAAGGTTAAAGGGGGGGGGGTTAAGTTAGACTTGTATGGGAGGGAGTGAAGGTTAGAATAGGGGGTACCGGGGGTGAGAGTGGGGTATTAGGAAGAATGAAGTAGTCCACGAAGAGGAAAGGTGAAGGGTTGGGGAGATGGAAAGGGTAGTTTCGGCTTCCAGTCATCTCCGCATCTGGTCTCACAGTCTCTTTTATCGATGTTCGAAGGGGCAACTAACCCTCTTGCATCTTTTCTGGTTGTAGTATTGTATTGAGTTGTCATTATGTGTTTATCATCCATTTGTATTTTTCCTGAATTAGGTAATTCTTAATAATACATTTCATGACCAGGTAGACATTAAAAGCTGATGAAAACAAGACATAAAAGAACTATATAAAAGAGAGCAAAATATGACAGATTCATTCAAATAAGAAGCATTTGAAAATGAACCTACTATTTTAGAAAATGAAATGGAAGCTCTACTCAGTATTGAGTACAGAGACAGAATCTACTTGGTACAGAGACAGAATCTACTATCGTTCTAAACTAAAATCTGTCAACAAATATGGAAAACAAAACAATAGGCCACAGACTGGAAATGTTCAGTATACATTCAAATCCCCAATTAATTTCCCATGCAAGCAAAGGGATGCTCAAAATTCTACAACAAAGACTTTTTCCATATATACAATGAGGAGAAAGGCAGCTGTTCATGCTGGTTTTAGGAAAGGCAGAAGCCTTAAGGATCATATTGCAAATATACATTGAATAATGTAACTCACAAGAAGCTCAACCTGTAACTCACAAGAAGCTCATTATAGATTAAAGCCTTTGATTATGAAAATCATGGGAAATTATGGATCATTCTTAAAGAAATTGAGCGGTTAAAATAGTTGTCCTAATGTTTAATCTGTATTAGGAGCAAGAGACTACTATAAGTAGACAATACAGAGAAATTGAATGATTTCCAATAACAAAGGATCAAGCAAGGCTACAGTTTGTCACCCTGTCTGTTTATGTTATATGCTGAATGAATCATGCATAAAAGAAGACTTGGAAGAAGGAATATATTTGTGGCAGGAATATAAACAATGTTTGATATATGCAGATGACACCATTCTATTAACTACTGCTAATAGCAAAGATCAAATCTTAAGAGGAAGCCCATAAATGTCAAGATGGTTTGCTTGGATTCAACCATCTAACCACATTTACCACTATCTTGGGTGCTATGCACATACTTGCTCTTTAAAATCTGGGTTACCTCCTAATTTTTTAGAAAAAATGAACCTTTAAAAGTTGTGTGCTGGGGGTGAAGTGAGAGAAAAAGATTTGAATGGAGAATATTACACACCTGGGAGGTCTCTGTAAGTAATGTTTTCCATTTGGTTTTGCAATTTTCTTTTTGGGAATGGAGGTTCAGAAGCACTGTGAACTACACAAAAGGCTGCCATGGGTCACACAGTTCCCACGCTTTTGAAATATTTGAGAATTGCACTGACATGCACTAACCCTTTTCATTGCTGCACTTAAGGTTTTCATCTTTGTGGATGTGTCTTCCTCTCCCCTCCCCTCACCCAACACTGCAGATTAATCCGCTGACAAAAGAAGATGAAGGGGTTTACCAGTGTCATGCTACAAATATGGTGGGAGAAACACAGGCAGAGGGGAATATTAAAGTTCTGGAACAAAATAAAAATAAGAAGGCTTACTTCCCAGCATCAGAAGACATGAAGTAACATCAAGGTAATGGTGGTTCTAATAGTCCACTTTTATTCTAGGAATGCCATTTCCAAAACATGTGCAGGCCCCAGCTTTCATACTACATCAGCAATCAAATACAGGACAGAGGAATTCCAGAAAGGAAACAATCAGGGCCAGCTAACACCTCCCAACAAAAAAAATCCCCCAGGCAGGAAGCAGCCAGGCTTTGAAGCTGCAAGGCTATTCAGTGCTAATCAACCTAGTCAGTTGTAACATTCACACTTGCCTCAAGCAGACAAGAGTTCTTTCTCCCACCCTGGACATCCCATGGTTGTATAAACTCCACTTGCCTAGTTTCCAACAGACCTCACAGCCTCGGAGGATGTTTGCTATAGATGTGGGTGAAACGTCAGGAGAGAATACTTCTGTAACATGGCCATACAGCCCAGAAAACTCACAGCAACCCAATCAAATACCTGTTTGTTCAAGATGCTTTATGGCAGCATGTTGGTGGAACAATCAAGACTTCTCATAGTCATGGTCCATGAACCAGTGCCAGTCCACAAGCCATCAATTGACATTTCCTGGGGGGTTTCCAGGAAAGAAATATGGAACCAGTTGCTGGCACAGTGCTGGACCCAACATCAGATAGGTTAAGGAGTACTTACTTTTATTACATTTATTATTTTACTCTCTTTATAGGAAGGATACGTAAGCACATTTACATCGAAGAAGGTTGGAATAACGGTTTAATAAGAGTTGGCTAGTCTTATCCTAAATTACAGTTTTGTGTGAATATTCAAAAATATTTAATCTACTGATGCCCCAATTAATGTAGGTTATTTGGTATCTGTTTTTATTTTGAAATTTAGCAGTAACTGCTGCATTTCCCACCCTTGGTTTATACTCGAGTCAATACATTTTTCCTTTTTTTTGAAGTTGTTGTTGTAAAATTAGGTGCCTCGGCTTATATTTGGGTCGGCTTATACTGAAGTATATATAGTAGCTATTTTCCTGCAACATCGCTGATTTTATGCAACATCATTGCAATTTTCTACATAAAAAGCAGTAGCGTTACTCAACAAAGAGTTGTCCAACAAAATGTGCAAAATCCACCAATGTTGCACAACAAAATAATGCTATTCAACAAGCCTGCTGCAATTTAAGGGAATGATTGATCTGCCATTTTTCTTTCCACATATGTTTATTGAGTAGTTGAGAACTGCAAATTCAATCCATCATAAAACTGACAAATTTCCATTATTTCCGTACTAATTTGTGGCATCCTCAGACAGACAAAAAAGGGAATAAGGTATACCAGAAAAGCATTTATTTTTAGATCACTCATCAGAAAAATTAACATGACTGTTTTGCAACTAAATAGCAATACAGGCTCTACCTTTGCGAAACGCCTCCTCTCCTTTGCCCATGCTCTGAACAGTGTGCCTCTGCTCTTGTGTACATTCAAGGACCCATCACACTCCTACCGTTGCTGTTACCATGTCTCCTCTGCTTTCCCGTAGGAAGAAGCAATTTGATGACCTCTGATGGAATTGGAGCTGAGCAAAGACTAGAAACCTGTGATTTAGTATTTTAATTTCCTACTTGTCAAGGACTAGAAGACACTTTTGAGATTCTTCTTGCTTACTGTTGCGAATTTTACACCTTTTTCTAGAACACCTGATTAATATTGACCATGTAGTTGATGCACGTAACAAATGTTCAATAAAAGCATGTTTTTGTAATATTTTAAAATTACTTGTTTTGATATTCTCAAATAGATTTTACAATACAACATCTTGAAAGCAGAGTATCAGCACTGTCTCTCAGAAGAATTAGCAATAGCAACAAATCTCAAGTATAACTCTATCTGTAGAATTAAACCAAAAAAGATTGAGAATTCATCATTTTGACTTTTTTGCTGTCCAATAGTAACTATTGTTTGTGCTGAATCTTTAGGACTGCCACATTTTTCTTCCCTGCAGCCCCTTCTACACTGCCATATAAAATCCAGATTTTCTGATTTGAACTGGATTATATGGCAATATAGACTCATAATCCAGTTCAAAGCAGTGAGTGTGGATTATCCGATTTGATAATCTGGATTATATGGCAGTGTAGAAGGGGGCTGGGTTTTGTAACTTTAACAGCAGTTTTCTTCATGCAGAAATTAAATGAGTTTTAAATATTAACACTCACTTTTTTAACTGGCAGATGAGGAGGGATGGGGAGGTATCTTACATATATTCACATGGGAAGACATCTGTACAACTCTCTTCTGATAATTTCAGACATTATGCCAAGGTTGGATAACTGACTTTGTGAGTTTTTAGACTGCAAATCCCATACCACAGCATTGGCTGTCCTGGATAAGCTAATGGAAATCCAACACTTGGAATCATAGAATCATAGAGTTGGAAGAGACCACATGGGCCATCCAGTCCAACCCCCTGCCAAGAAGCAGGAATATTGCATTCAAATCACCCCTGACAGATGGTCATCCAATCTCTGTTTAAAAGCTTCCAAAGAAGGAGCCTCCACCACACTCTGGGGCAGAGAGTTCCACTGCTGAATGGCTCTCACAGTCAGGAAGTTCTTCCTCATGTTCAGATGGAATCTCCTTTCTTGTAGTTTGAAGCCATTGTTCAGCGTCCTAGTCTCCAGGGAAGCAGAAAACAAGCTTTCTCCCTCCTCCCTGTGACTTCCTCTCACATATTTATACATGTGCCACTTCCGCCCATTCCTGAAGTTTCACTCAAGTGTACAAATATAGGCTGCAATCCTGGAGAGCTCAAGAGCACAGTAGGTCTGCATACACATTGAAGCTACACTCAGCGACATTAGCCCCCTTCCACTCAAAAATTTACTGAAAACCCGCTGAAACCCCCAGCAGTTATTTCTTGTTCCATGAAAAGCAGACAGATTTGCAGAAGCATCTGGCTACATCCCCATAACTATATAGAATATGATTAGAGCAAGGCAGGGGACCACAGTGGATGATGTAATTATTTTATGTCTTGCTATGGGGAGGTAGCCAGATTTGTCTGCAGTCCTGCCAACACCCCATGAAGCAGGGAATTGCCGTGCTCTGTGGGTCAGAGGCTTTTCAAGGTGGGATCTTTTTGGGTGCTTAAGAGGGAAGTCAGACCCTCTGCGGGGTCTAAAATGTACAGTTGCACACCTAAGGAAAACATACATGCACAGATCTTTTTTTAAAAATAACTCATCTTTATTTTCAATTTTCCATATTACAGTGAAAGAGGGGAAACAATTGGGTTTGGAGAGAAAAAGAAGGGAAAAAAGAAATTTAGAATAAGAAGTCAGGGAATGGATGGGTTGAGATAGGATGGGTAATAGGAAAGAGAAGAGGGGAGAGGGAAAGGGATATAGAGGGAAAGTAGATTGGAATAGGGCTGAAGGGTGGTGTGGGCAAGGATGCTTCTAGTGCGATCCGCAGAGATGTAGTCTTCTAAATAAAATAAATTCCTTCTGTGAAATGCTAACTTCTTGTTTAATCTCTTCATTCTTGTTTCCTGTTTAGATTTAAAGCTTCATTTCTTCCTGCAAATATCTTTTCAAGGGTTCCCACTTGATATGGTTTCTTTTGTTTGTATTCTCCATTAATTGTGATAACTTATCCATATTCATATATTCTATTGTTTTGGCTAGCCAGTCTTCTATTAGTGGGGGATCTTTCCCTTTCCATTTCTAAGCTACTATGATTAAGTGGACAGTAGATATTGGGCCCTCAATTTTGTTAAACGAATGGGAACAGGTATGGAAGATCAGATATACAAGGGCTGCCAATATAGTTGAAACTCGTATAAAACATTCTATCGCTGGTATCTAACTCCCCTCCAATTATCAAAAATTTACAAAAAATACAATAACCAATGCTGGAAATGTGGGAGAGAAATAGGAACCTATTTCCACTTATGGTGGGGATGTAAAATAATTAAGAAATACTGGACTTTAATTCATAAACACACCCAAAAATTTATTAAGGTGAAATATGACATAAAACCCGAATATTATCTACTGAATATAATATATTTCAAGTTGGGGAAGAATGAGGAGAAGATTTTGTTCTATTTGACTGCTGCGGCAAGAATTATAGTCGCTTACATGCACAGATCTTGATGTTTAATACACTACTACACACTTGGCTAACATACTGACTACTACAAAGGGGCAGATTCAACTGAGGAAGCTCAAATTGTATGCCTGGGTTCCTCTCCACCTGGCTAAACCACTTCCTTCCTTTCCTGGCCCTTCTACACAACACAAATAAAAAAATCATTCTCATTATGCTACATTCAGCAAAGGACAAGAGGGATCCTCTCACTTTTGCAGGAGTCTACCATATACCATGCAGCTGTGGACAAGTCTACATAGGGACCACCAAACGTAGCATTGCCCAAACACGAATCAAGGAAGATGAAAGGCACTGCAGACTACTTCAACCAGAGAAGTCAGCCATAGCAGAGCACCTGATGAACCAACCTGGACACAGCATATTATTTGAGAACACAGACATGCTGGACCACTCATGCCAGGCTACACAGAGAAGTCATTGAAATCCACAAGCATGTGGACAATTTCAACAAGAAGAAAGAAACTATGAAAATGAACAAAATCTGGCTACTACTATTAAAAAAAACTCTAAAATCATAAAGGTAAATAAAAAAACAACACTCAAAAAACTGGGGAACTCCCTTTTTTTTCTTCTCCTCTCTTTCCCCGCTGCTTGTTTTCCTCCTTTCCTACTTCACTATAACTCATTGCCCTCCCCCTTTTTATGTAAACTGGAAAAAATACAGTAATTCTAAAAAAACTGGGGAACTCCAGACAAAAAACAATCAGGGACAGCTAATCACCTCTCAACATGTTGCACTCCAGGCCAGGAAGAAGCCCTCTGACTTAAAAACACTGCACAGCTGAGTAAAAATGCAAGCAGTTTATTGAAGGTAATTTTAAAAAGTATTAGCAGTAAAAGCACTCCAAAGAAATAGGTAAATCCAAGTAGGTAGAAAGATAAGCAGGAACAAATAATCCAGGAACTAAATCCATCAAAGTACATGAAAATCCACACAGATACTTCCATGGTAAAACTCCAAATCATGAAATCAATCGAGGTCTAACTTGAATCGATCCAAGGCAAGACTGCAAGGTTTGCCACTATGTTTTGATCCATTTCCAACATTGCTTCGTCTGACCACAGATTCTGTACTTGGCACTTTTATCCTTTAATCTACTCTAAATCCCTGCCAGAAACTTTTTTCTTTTCAGCCTAGACTCTATTATCAATTTCTCTCTCAACCTGGCAGAGCACCTGAGAGATTGTTGTGTTATTCTGTTCTGTCTGAAAACATGCCTTCTATCTTCTGGCTCATTCATTTCTGCAGCTGGGCCAGGTACCGAACTTTTCTCGGCTCAAAGCCCTGGGAATTCTCTGGTAGCAATTCAGGCCCTCTTCCAGAGACCATCCCACCATCCCCCAATTCTTCAGGAACATTCTCATCAGCAAAGACACATTGAACAGGAATCCCATTGTCATTCTCTGCATCTAAAGCACTCCCATGATTAGAAACAGCATTCTCCAACAACCACCATGTCAGATTACACAGAGAAGCCATTGAAATCCGCAAGCATGTGGACAATTTCAACAGAAAGGAGGAAACCATGAAAATGAACAAAATCTGGCTACCAGTATTAAAAAAACCTCTAAAATTACAACAGCAAAACAGCAGAGAGGAAACAACCAGACACATCTTAACACCTCTCAACAAAAGGTTCCCCCAGGCTCAGCCAGGCCTTCAAATGCTAATGAAGGTGGTCAGTTGAAATATTCACACCCAGCTCCAGCAGAGAAGAACTCTTTGCCCCACCCCAGTCATTCCACAGATATAAACCCATTTTCCTAATTCCAACAGACCTCACTACCTCTGAGGATGCTTGCCATAGATGCAGGCGAAACATCAGGAGAAAATGCCTCTAGAACATGGCCATATAGCCCTGAAAAAACCCACAAGAACCTAGTGATTCCAGCCATGAAAGCCTTCGACAATACAGCATTGTCATTGTCATCCCCAACATCATTAGAAACAGCATTATCATTCCCAACATCCAGAGTGCCCTGATCATTAGACACAATCACAGTCTGAACTCCAACACTACAAAGGATTCTCCCAGGCAGTAAGAAGCCACACCTTGAAACTGCTAGGCCATTAAATGCCAATCAAGGTGGCCAATTGAAACATTCACATGTACCTCCAACAGACAAGAGCTCTTTTTCCCACCCTGGACATTCAACAGATATATAAACCCTTTTCCTAGTTTCCAACAGACCTCATAATCTGACGATACCTGCCATAGATGTAAGCAAAACATCAGGAGAGAATGCTTCTGGAACATGGCTATACAGCCCGAAAAACCTATTCTCATTACTTTTGGGACAAACCACGTATTTGTTTTATTAATAGCGGTGAAAAAAACCTTTTATGTCTTGTCACGAGCAAAAATGCAGAGGGATCTGGAGCAGCATCCTTCAACATAAAGAAGCAAGAACACTGTGTCTATTGGCGTGAAGACTGTTCTGAATGCCCGCCCACCCACGGTACAGCCCTGACTTGGCTCCATGTTATTTCTTTCCGTAAACTCAAAATCCACCTCAAATGACGTCATTTTGAAATGTCCAGGCAGCTATGATGAGGGCTCTGAAGAGCATCTCAAGTGAAGACTTCCTCTGCTGAGATGCAGAGGGGCGACAATGCTGGAACCATTGTATTCAATCACAAGGAGCCAATTTTCAAGGGGATTAATTGTAATTGTATGCATGTTAAATGAAATAAATCATTCTCATTATTTTTAGGGCAGACCGCATAGTGTTATACTTCACTGTTACAGTGATTAGGGCATAAAATAAATTACCACTTCTCCTCACAAGCTTTTGAAGTCAAGATCCCATTCTGACCAAAGAAATCTACAAAGAAGTTGCTTAACCTGATTGCTGAACTAGAAATACCTCCCTCATGCTATGAATTTTTAAGTGAAAGTAGCTTGTTGCTGCCATCTGGTGGCTACAATTTCACATTATCTCAGCTTTTGCTTTTGCAGTACTGCAGGCAACAATTAAATACAGAGCAGGTACGATACAGGTATGCAGAACACATCATGCAACTTTTTTAGGTGGAAGGAAAGCCCTGCTCTAGAACACATCTGGGGAAACGTGTGGTTCTCCAGTAATTCTGTCCCCTTCAGCATCAGTCAGCCCAATAGGCAAGAATTTGCATTTTAAAAAGGCTTTAGAGTAGGCATGGGGTAACCCAGGCCTGGGGGCCTGATGCAGACCCTTGGGCTCTTTTCTCAGGTCCTCTTTCTCACCATCTATCCTTCCTTCCATCTTTCTTTCCTCCCATCCATCCCTTCCTTCCTTACCTCCCTTTCTTCCTTCCTTCCCTCTCTTTCTCCTTCCTTCCATCCCTTTTGCCTTTCCTTCCTTCTCCCTTCCCACTCTCCATTCACATACATTCTTCCTTCCATTTCTTCCCTCCTTCCTTCTCTTCTTCCTTCCTCCTTTCCTCCTGGGGGATGTTTAGTTAGGAAAAGAGAAGGTAGAGAGGGAACAAGAGAACCATTTTCAAGATTTAAAAGGGTGTCCCATTGAGGAGAGGGAAAACTGACTTTCTGCTGCTCTGGAGACCAGGGCACAAGAAACCAATGATTGTAAATGATGGAAAGATTTGACTGAAAAGATTAGGAAGAACATCTTGGGAATAAGAGCTGTTGGAGAGTGTCATAGGCTGCCTCGGAGTGTGGTGGTCTCCTTCTCTGGAGGCTTTCCTGCTGAGGCTATCGAGAGTGCTTTGATTGTGCCTTCTTGCATGGCAGGACTGGGTGGCCCTTGGAGGTGTCTTCCAGCTCTAAAATTATACTGTATATCAGGAGTAGGCAATAATGGGTCTAATTGATACACTTTTTCTCATCTTGACCAAGGCTAACCCTTATGGGATCCAAACGTTTATTGTCTTTCCTTCTCTTTCTGCCTCTGAAAGAGAAGAGGAAGAGGAGAAAAGGGCAAGGAGGTGACTTGGGGAGAAACCCCCCAGTCTGCCCACTCTGCTCTGGCCCATCATGCAGCCCCCAAGTTAGAAAGTTTGCCTGTGCCTGCTTTAGAGCCTGTTTATCCAAACTGAACTTCTGTTTCCCTTATCTGCTCTTGCAGTACATGAACCCAGGACAAAATCCAATGGTGCCCAAGTGGAAGCATGCTTTTTTCATTGGAGAACATTCTGAAGACACATCGGAGGAGTGGGGAGGGGATGAAGACATGTCATATCAAACCTCACACTTTCTAACAATGTAAGTCAACAAAACAACGGGGCTTAGTAACATTCCAATCCAAAGTTAACACTAAGGGAGATCTGATTAAAAATCATTATAACTGATTTGATCGTAAAAACTGCAGAACACTTTGATGTGAATATATGTTCCATTTTATTTCAAACATTCAGGATTTATTTCTTGAGGCTTCACATGGTGACAATCTTCATACGGAGGCAGTACAGTGACAACATGTCATTTCAACACATCAAAGAATGAGTTCCATCCCAAAGCACTTTGTTTACAGTTTCCCCAAATCAGGGCTCTCTGAACAAGACCACATTTGAAGCAATGGAAAGAAATAGTATTCTGACACATGGAAAAACAGTGACAAGTTGTAATTGGTTTTCTTTCTTCCGCTTCTATAGCTTTCCAGGCATCTTTATGAGAAACATACGAATCAGTTTGTCAGGATATGGAGCCTCTTCTTTGCAGCCTGTTCAGTAGCACAACAGCCACAGTCCACCTGGTCATCGATGCAGGACATCCTTTAATCTCCTGTGTTCTCATATGCTGTCCAGCTTCTTTAAAATGTATGGAGCTTATGGAAGAAATAGATCTTTGTCACTTCACTATTATAACAATAAATTCTATATATTTATCATCAGTAAAGCAAATGAAAAACTTAAACCAGGAGCTGCATTCAGAATCTTTTCCCCAAACCCCTTCAACATAAATGGCTTAATCTGTGAATAGATTTATTTATTTTCCCGTTATTGAGAAAGATTAATCATTCTCACTATTAGATTTTCCCCTAAACTCCACATGGTAATGTTAAACATCTTACAGCTGCCTCTTTCACTTCCCTCAAAAGTCAATTATCCCTATCTACCTACTATTAGTCACTGGAGAATTATTTCAGTCTCACCTTTTGAATCTTACCCTTCAAATCCATATTCCCTTTCTCCAAATACAAGTCCCTATTTTATCTATATCTTCTCTATTTAAATCAAAATTCTTTCAAATAGCAAGGATTCCAAAAGTGTGATCCCATTTATGCCTTTCCAACTTCAATGGGACTTATGCATAAATACGTGCCTAAAGGTTTACAACATTATTTTGTACACTGTTCCTTCTTTGTAGGTGCTACTGGAGAACGATACACCACAAAAGAAAACAAGTGTGAGAAGGAAATAGAGAAACAAGTAACAAGTATCAATTCTAGCTAGTCCCAAAAAGGAGCTTGGTTTCTTGAAGAGCTAATGTTAGTCAATAATACTATCTGCCTATGCATGCCATACAGTGGCAATAAGGCAACTGTGAATTCCAGAACTTTTAATTCCATGTAACTTACTCATACCCAGTGTGCTTCTGTAATTCTTATAAAATGACCTTCATGCACGCAAAAGCATTTCATATGTGTATATGACAGATATAGCATCATAAACTTGAAATGGACCCCTAAAGAAGGACAATTATATGTTGCAGAGTAGACAAACCAGACAATCTCTTCATTAACACTGACAAAGAAACAGCAAGAAATACTGTTTACCCAGAAGCATAAAGAAATCACATATATTAGAAACCAACACTTTCTCATTACTTTATTTTCCAGATCACCAGACTGGGCCACAGCAACACCTGGCAGGGGACAGCTAGTAATAATAATAATTAATAAACTAACTTTATATACCACTCTATCTCCCCAAGGAGGACACAGGGCTGTTTCCAAGTAACATCACCAAAACATACAGAGTAAACAGCATGACATAAAATTAACAAAACAACATAAGCATAAAATTATCACAATAACACACATATATTAAAAACTAGCTATCCCCTGCCATGCGTCGCTGTGGCCCAGTCTCATGAGATGGAAAATAAAGTAATGAGAAAGTGTTGGTTTCTAATATATGTAATGTCTTGATGCTTGTGGGTTAAAAGTATTTCTTGTTGTTTCTTTGTCAGTGTTGATGTGGAGATTGTCTGGTTTGCCCACTCTGGAACATGCAACATATAATTGTCCTTCTTTAGGGGTCCCTTTCAAATCTATGATACTATATATCTCTCTCTCTGTGAATCATATATATCTATCTATATCTATGGCTGAATGGCTCTTTGTCAGGAGGGCTTTGATTATGTTTTCTTGCCCTGGTGAAGGGAATTGGACTCGATGGCATTAAGTATTTTCTGTTGGTTATGGGGGTTCTGTGTAGGAAGTTTGCCCCAATTCTCTCATTGGTGGGGTTCAGAATGCTTTTTGATTGTAGGTGAAGTATAAATCCCAGCAACTACAACTCCTAAATGACAATTTTTTGAGTGATGGTCACTCCTTGGGTTAGTAGGTGTTTTGTGGCCAAATTTGGTGGCAATTCATCCAGTAGTTTTTGAGTTATGTTAATCCCACAAACAAACATTACATATACACTAGCCATCCCCTGCCACGCGTTGTTGTGGCCCACATGGGGGTTGTGTGTGGGAGGTTTGGCCCAATTCTGTTGTTGGTGGGGTTCAGAATGCTCTGTGATTGTAGGTGAACTATAAATCCCAGCAACTACAACTCCCAAATGTCAAGATTGTATTTTCCCCAAACTCCACCGGTGTTTACATTTGGGCATATTGAGTCTTCATGTAGAGTTTGGTCCAGACCCATCATTGTTTGAGTCCACAGTGATCTCTGGATTTAGGTGAACTACAACTCCAAAACCAGAGGACACTGCCCACCAAACCCTTCCAGTATTTTCTGTTGGTCATGGAAGAACCGTGTGCCAAGTTTGGTTCAATTCCATCATTGGTGGGGTTCAGAATGCTCTTTCCATTGTAGGTGAACTATAAATCCCAGCAACTACAACTCCCAAATGTCAAGATTGTATTTTCCCCAAACTCCATAGAGCCCCCGGTGGTGCAGTAGGTTAAAGCACTGTGCCGGCAGGACTGAGGACCGGCAGGTTGCAGGTTCGAATCTGGGGAGAGGCGGATGAGCTCCCTCTATTAGCCCCAGCTCCTCATGCGGGGACATGAGAGAAGCCTCCCACAAGGATGATAAAACATCAAAAAATCATCCAGGCGTCCCCTGGGCAACGTCCTTGAGGACGGCCAATTCTCTCACAACAGGAGCGGTTGCTCCTGACACGACCAGTGTTCACATTTGGGCATATTGAGTATTTGTGCTAAGTTTGGTCCAGATCCATCATTGTTTGAGTCCACAGTGCTGTCTGGATATAGGTGAACTACAACTCCAAAACCAGAGGACACTGCCCACCAAACCCTTCCAGTATTTTCTGTTGGCCATGGGAGAACTGTGTGCCAAGTTTGGTTCAATTCCATCATTGGTGGGGTTCTGAATGTTCTTTGATTGTAGGTGAACTATACATCCTTGCAACTACAACTCCCAAATGACAAAATCAACTTATTTTGAGTGAAGGACATACATTGGGTTGTTAGGTGTCTTGTGTCCAAATTTGGTGTCAATTCGCCCAGTGGTTTTTGAGTTTTGTTAATCCCATAAACGAACATTACATTTTTATTTATATAGATAAGATAGATAGATAATCCTGCCTGTTCAGAGCAATTAAAAGGCTGGGACGAGGCTAGTGCAAACTCAGAATATGATGGGACTGGGAATTAAGTACATTGCTATAACAGGCCAACAATAGCAGGGACTGCAGCATTAGGAAGGTTGAGAAACACTGGGGATTGTGGGAGTTGAAGTCCCAAAACACCTGGAATAGATGTATTTGTAGTGTGGCCTAGCTGGTTCGTTGCGGCCCTATTAATCAGGATTGCCGCCCCGATGAACTACGTGAATAGGCGACTAGAGGGAGGCCTGCCCTTCCCTACCCACGAGGCCTGCTCCTTCCACGTGGAGGGGAAGCAGGCCGGCCGGAGGCACTCACTGATGCGCAGCAGGGCCACGTAGAGCAGGAAGGTGCGGACCGAGGAGAGGACGTCCTCGCGCATCTTCCGCTTCATCTCCTCCGGGTCCAGTTTGGGGCCCAGGCCCTCGATACGGAACATGGCCTCTCCGCTTCCTGCTCCCTCCCGCTTAGCAACGCCAGCCTCGCCTCCGCTCTCCCGACTGCCTCGCGTCGCCCCGCCCTCCTGCGTACGGGCGCCCGCTGCGGACAAACTCATTGCCTTCGCCCTGCTCGCCCGTTAAAGAGACCAGCGTTTACCTTCGCCCAGCTTGGTATCAACACTTCCGGTATCAAAACGAACTCAGGTCCCTTCCACGCAGCCCTATGTCCCAGAATATCAAGGCAGAAAACCCCACAATATCTGCTTTGAATATATCTGAGTCCACACTGCTATATATCCCAGTTCAAAGCAGAAAATGTGGGATTTTATTCAGCTGTGTGGAAGGAGCCTCAATTGAAAGGGTGCTTGAGAATCAAGGCGAGGTGTCACCATAAACCGGAAGTGTGGGCTCTCTGTCATGTTGGTTCTTGTGGGTTTTTCCGGGCTATATGGCCATGTTCTAGAGGCATTCTCTCCTGACGTTTCGCCTGCATCTATGGCAAGCATCCTCAGAGGTAGTGAGGTCTGTTGGAAATAGGAAAATGGGTTTATATATCTGTGGAATGGCTGGGGTGGGGCAAAGAGCTCTTCTCTGCTGGAGCTAGGTGTGAATGTTTCAGCTGACCTCCTTCATTAGCATTTGAAGGCCTGCCTGAGCCTGGGAAAATATTTTGTTGAGAGGTGTTAAGATGTGCCTGGTTGTTTCCTCTCTGCTGTTTTGCTGTTGTGATTTTAGTTTTTTAATACTGGTAGCCAGATTTTGTTCATTTTCATGGTTTCTTCCTTTCTGTTGAAATTGTCCACATGCTTGTGGATTTCAATGGCTTCTCTGTGTAGTCTGACATGGTGGTTGTGAGAGTGGTTCAGCATTTCTGTGTTCTCAAATAATATGCTGTGTTTAGGTTGATTCATCAGGTGCTCTGCTATGGCTGATTTCTCTGGTTGAAGTAGTCTGCAGTGCCTTTCATGTTCCTTGATTCATGTTTGGGCATTGCTGCGTTTGGTAGTCCCTATGTAGACTTGTCCACAGCTGCATGGTATACGGTAGACTCCTGCAGAGGTGAGAGGATCCCTCTTGTCCTTTGCTGAACGTAGCATTTGTTGGATTTTCTTGGTGGGTTTGTAGATTGTTTGTATAGCCATAGCAGAGCACCTGATGAACCAACCTGGACACAGCATATTATTTGAGAACACAGAAATGCTGGACCACACCAGCAGCCACCATGTCAGACTACACAGAGAAGCCGTTGAAATCCACAAGCATGTGGACAATTTCAACAGAAAGGAGGAAACCATGAAAATGAAATAAATCTGGCTACAAGTATTAAAAAAAACTCTAAAATTACAACAGCACAATAACAGAGAGGAAGCAAACAAGGACATCTAATCACCCCTCAACAAAAGTTTGCTCTAGGCACTGTCAGGCCATTATATGCTAATCAAGGTAGACAGTTGAAATATTCACACCTAGCTCCAGCAGACAAGAGTCCTTTGTCTCACCCTGGTCATTCCACAGATATATAAACCCTTTTTCCTAGTTTCAACAGACCTTACAACCTCTGAGGATGCTTGCCATAGATGCAGGTGAAACATCAGGAGAGAATGCCTCTAGAACATGGTCATATAGCCCGAAAAAACCTACAACAACCCAGTGATTCCGGCCATGAAAGCCTTCGACAATACATGGGTTATCTGAGTCCACACTGCCATATGTTCAGGTTCAAAGCAGATAATGTGGGATTTTATTCAGCTATGTGGAAGGTGCTATAATCTTCAAAGTGGTACAAGATCCCTTTGCATAGAGGGAAGAAGTCAGCACTTCCCATAGAAAGCAATGAAAAGCAGCACAAACTGCAAAACAACTTTCCAAACGGCCCTATATCACAGAATATCAAGGCAGAAAATCCCACAATATCTGGGCTGTAAGTTTTTTGGGATATATGGCCATGTTCTAGAAGCATTCTCTCCTGACGTTTCGCCTGCATCTATGGCAAGCATCCTCGGAGGTTGTGAGGTCTCTGAGGGTGCCTGTCATATATGCAGGTGAAATGTCAGGAGAGAATGCTTCTAGAACATGGCCATATAGCCTGAAAAATCTACAACAACCCAGTGATTCCAGCCATGAAAGCCTTCAACAATATATTCCCACAATATCTGCTTTGAACTGGATTATCTGAGTCCACACTCAGATAATGTGGGATTTCCTGCCTTGATATTCTGGGATATAGGACTGTGTGGAAGGGACTTCATATAATCCAGTTTAAAGCAGAAACCTGGGATCATATCCGGGGACACTGGGCCTGTCTGGAAGGGCCCTCACAGGTTGGGAGCCTTGTCAGCTCTGACAAATGTGTCATTGTGGCCCCTTCTACACTGTGAAACAATACAGATTATCAAAGCAGATATTCCACATTATCTGCTTTGAACTGGGATATGAGTCTACACTACCATATAATCCAGTGCAAAGCAGATAATCTGGATTTTATATGGCAGTGTAGAAGGGGCCTGTGTGACTTCTCTGGAGGTTTTCAAGCAGAGGCTAGATGAGCATATGTCAGGTTTACTTTGAGTTATAGAATGCAACAACATTCTAGATTGGTTGTAGGGTTTTGTAGATTTGCCTCTCTAAATAGGCATCTATGGCAGCTGCCTATAGACTACAATGGAGAAATCCAGGAATTTTAATTAGATGATCCGCATCTTGTGTATCCCTACACTTCAAGCAAATCAAAGCACAGAAATGAAGATTGCCTTCAAATCCAAATCTTCTTTCTGAAGGAATGCTTTTATTGCTTTTTAATTTCTATGCAGATTTTTTTTGGAGAGAGGCATAAATTAAATAGAAACAGCTTGGTGTAGTGATTTGAGTGTTGGACTGAATGTGGAGACCAGTTTTCGATTCCCTGCTCAGCCATGGAAACCAACTGGCTGACCTTGGGCAAGTCACACTCTCTCAGCCTCAGAGGAAGATAAAGGCAACCCCCATCTGAACAAACCTTACCAAGAACCCACCGTTTTAGAGTCACATTGGGTCACCAGAAGTCAGAAACAACTTGAAGGTACACATCAACAAATAAACAGCCTGATAGCATTATGTACAACAGATGGAACAAGCTACAATTTGCGTAATTTTAATTGGATGTTTTTATATTTGATATTTTAATTATTTGTTGTTGAAGGCTTTCATGGCCAGAATCACTGGGTTGTTGTAGGGTTTTCGGGATGTATGGCCATGTTCTGGAAGCATTATCTCCTGACGTTTCGTCGGCATCTGTGGCAAGCAACCTCTGAGGATGCTTGCCACAGATGCAGGCGAAAAGTCAAGAGATAATGCTTCCAGAACATGGCCATACAGCCCGAAAAAGCTACAACAGCCCTTTTAATTATTTGTTTATATGTAAACTGTTATTATAATTGTACTTGGGCATCTAATGTTTGCCAGTTGTGAGGCTGCCCTGAGTCCCTCTGGAGGGGTGAGAAGGATGGGATATAAATGGATAAAATAAATAATAAATAAATATTACACCCATATTACAGATCTGCTGGTTTTCAATAGACCTTAGATAATGTCGCAGCTCAGTTACAATGCTCTTAAGGGAATACACACATTCAAAAGGATTTGATAGACAAAAACCAAGGAATAGCAGATATAAGATGGAGCGTCCAAAAACAGATGGATCCCTGGCTGTCCATCTGTTTAAAAGGCCAGTTTCCTACAAGGGAACAGGTTGGAAGAAAATTCCCTAATGCCGGTGACCTTGATCACAAATCATCCGCTGAGTAGGTTGCCTGTACATCCCACTGTGATCACTGCTAGGTATCACAACAGGGGAATAATTCAATTGTGGCACAATATGGAATTCATTCCTGCTGCTTGTGATGGTAACACGATTAATGGAACAGCCATTCAGTCTGGCTTAAGTCAACATCTGTCATGCTGTGAGATGAAGCCTGCATTTCCTTTCAAAGGCAACACGTTTTAATTCATTTTAGCCTCCTATGCCATTCTCTGAAGAGCAATCACAACCGGCTGTTAGAAACAAAAATCCCAAAGTAACAGTTATAAGTTTTTGTGTTTACTTTTGGGCAATGAATGGTTTTGGGAGAAGCCATGAACCTCTAAGCCTACTATGTTCTCACTGGCGCAGTACTCAAGGTAGGATATAGATACCTGCCCCAATGTGCAACTTCAAGACCCCATCTCTCTCTCCATTCTTATAGTTTATTTATCTTTGAGTCCTTGAACTGACTTTGAGCCCCCGGTGGCGCAGTGGGTTAAACCGCTGAGCTGCTAACCAAAAGGTCACAGGTTCAAATCCGGGGAGCAGCGTGAGCTCTTGCTGTCATCTCCAGCTTCTGCCAACCTAGCACTTCGAAAACATGCAAATGTGAGTAGGTACCACTCCAGCAGGAAGGTAACAGCTCTTTATCCGGTCATGCCAGCCATATTACCTTGGAGGTGTCTAGAAACAACACCGGCTCTTCGGCTTAGAAACTGAGATGAGCACCAACCCCCAGAGTTGGACATGACTGGACTTGATGTCAAGGGGAAAATCTTTACTACCTTGAACTGCACAACTTTTTAAAGGGGTACAAATAGAGGGGGAAAGAGAAACATGGCAAGAGGAAGGAACATCGAGAAAACCCTTGTCTTTGCTTGATGTTCCATCGGGAATGTATGTCCTCACAGTAAAAGACCATGCAGATTCAGAATAGGTCTCTACAGTCATTTGCAGACCCACCACCAAGACTCTACTTTTAGAAGACAGCCTTACTTGGCCACAAGTGATAGCCTATGACGATAATAAAGAGAATCCTTCAAATGGAGACTGTAAAATAGTACCCATGATTACCCAAATGGGCCAAGATGGGAAAATAACACACCAGTCATATGTCCACTATCCCGTATGTTGTTTGTCCATGTGTAGAGCCAAAGAAGCTTCTCCCCACCCCACATATCTCCATCTTCAGGGACCCTCCAGAACTGGGACTGAAGTCATGGAAGTGCTTTGTCACTGCTGGGCATTAGACTTGGCCACTTACACAAGAAGTTAGATAAAGGCTGTCGAGTCTAGGGAGCAACGTTCACACACTGGCAATTAGCAGTTATCTATAATTCATGTTCACTCCTTTGGCTGGTAGAGGTTAGAAGTACTGCAGAGGCAGAGCCAAAGGCCTTGGAAGCAGCAGGTGGAGGGGCCAAGAGTATCTATAGGCAGCACTTGCACAGGCAGCACCAATGATGTCTAGGCAGGAAGTGTGGCTTAGCAAGAAAAGAGGAGTGAAAATGGGCCCAAACCCATTATTTTCCCAAAGGGAAAAACACTATTTATTTATTTATCATGTCAGAAGCGAATTGAGGATACTGTTATCATGCATTTAAAAACACCCACAAAATTAAAAACTTGGCATTATACTAAATGTTCCATTACACCCACTTGGCATCCCTCTGGTGTCACTGTAAGAAGGTTCTCCACTGTGTATGTGGCAGGGCTCAGACTGCATTGTAATAGGTGGATTTACGCTTCTCCACACTCACATGTCGTGGACTCTACTTTGTAGCCCCATTTCTGAAGATTGGTTCTGCACATGGTGGTGCCAGAGCACAGTCTGTTCAGCGCCTTCCATGTAACCCAGTCTTCTGTGTGCCCAGGAGGGAGTCTCTCATCCAGTATCAGCCTGCCACTTTTGGACTCTCACTTGCTGAGGTGTTCCTGTGATTATCTCTGTAGTTCTTAGGAAGCTATTTCTTGATTTAAGGCATTGGCATGCTGGCTGATATCCAAACAGAGGATGGGCCAGAGATGTCACTGCTTTAGTCCTTTCATTATTGGCTGCTACTTCCCAATGGATGTCAGGTGGTGCAATACCAGTTAAACAATATAATTTCTTCAGCAGATAATTGTGATAATACGGCATGTCTCATTAAGAGCCACATCCACTGTTTTAATGTGGTGGGATGTATTCTACACTTGGCATGCATATTCAGCAGCAGAGTAGCAAAGCGCAAGGGCAGATTCTTCACTGTGTCTGGTTGTGATCCCCAGGGTGTGCTAGTCAGCACAATCTGATATTATTTCTAGCACCCCCTTTTTGCTTGATAATCAAGCAGTGCTTCTTGTAAGTCAGACGGCCTGCCTCAAGGGAGTGTGCTTGCTCCATCAATGTTTAATATTTACACAAATGATCAGCCACTGCCAGAAGGGACAGAGTTTCGTCTATGCTGACGATCGTGCCATCACCACCCAAGCAGGGAGCTGTGAAATGGTTGAAAAGCTCTCTGAAGCTGAAGGGGCTCTTACTGCCTATTACAGGGAAAACCAGCTGATTCCTAATCCATCTAAAACACAGGCATGTGCTTTTCTCCTTAAGGAGAAAACACTAAACCATATTAATTGGGGCCTGTCTTTTCTGAAAGACAGAAAAAAAGAACAGAAAACAGTGAGGGGCCAACTAAAGAATTTTCAGCATAATAAAAGAGAATCTTGATGAGCTAAAGGTTTTGGAATGCTTTGCTCAGAAATCCCTTCGGTTTTTATTTCAAGTTGGTATGTATAGACCATATGGAATATGCACATATAACAAGGATGTTTATGCATTATGATGTCAAGTATTAATTTTCTTAAATTATGATATGTGTTTACAAAGAAATAATTGTAAGTACCATGATTATAGCCGGAATTGTCAGCCATGTAATTTTAGAGAAAAAAATAATGAATTTCCTTATGATTCCATGAAGCTTCCAAAGAGAGGTTGAAGTGTAACTAAGTAAGCAAAACTTTATTTCTATCCTGCCCTATCTCCCCATGGGGACTCAAGGTGATTCACAACATAAAAGGCAAACATTCAATGACATAAAATACAACAATAGACTAAAAAAATTCCAAATAAATAAAACAACATTTGACAATAAATCAAGTCACAAGAGGACAATAATAACCAATTGCACAATGTTAAAACAGGGTTAAAATGTTGTTCTTTTCAGCTGATGTAGACTACCTCCCAACATCTTGAGACATGTCTCCTTTTGCTCTTTTAATATTCCGCCAGGTACAATCTGTGAATTCATTTCTTGCTAGAATTGAAACTTCTATCTGTGCTTCCCCTTAGTGCTTTTATTATTATTTTCTGTAAGTCAGGAAAAGTTCTGCAATGGGCAGCCAAAAAGACAAATAGATCCAAGAACAAATCAAACATGAACTCTTCCCTAGAATTCACAATGATTACATTGAAACATTCATATTTTGGATATATTGCAAGATGACATAACTCATTAGAAAAGACCGTAATACTTGGTAAAACTCCAACCATTGGGGGGGGGGGGATCATGTCAGGAGTGACCTGAGGAACTGCAAGTTGCTTCTGGTGTGAGAGAAGTGGCCGTCTGTAAGGACGTTGACCAGGGGATGCCCGGATGTTTTGATGTTTTTGCCATCCTTGTGGGGGGCTTCAATTCACAATTACTACATTGAAACTTTCATATTTTGGATATATTGCAAGATGACATAACTCGTTAGAAAAGACCGTAATACTTGGTAAAACACCAACAATTGGGGGGAAATCATGTCAGGAGTGATTTGAGAAACTGCAAGTTGCTTCTGGTGTGAGAGAACTGGCCGTCTGTAAGGACATTGCCCAGGGGATGCCCGGATGTTTTGATGTTTTTGCCATCCTTGTGGGAGGCTTCTCTCATGCCCCCACATGGAGAACTGGAGCTGACAGAGGGAACTCATCCATGCTCTCCCCAGATTTGAACCTCCGAGCTGTCGGTCTTCAGTCCTGCCGACACAAGGGTTTAACCCATTGTGCCACCGGGGGCTCCTATCCATAGAAATGTAGTGCCATGGTGATAATTTATTTATTAGAAATTTTGGTACAGAAAATCTAACTTGCTAAGTCAAATTTATTTATTTTAAATATATTTCTAATTTTTAAAAAAAATAAAATAATAATAATTTAATTTTAATTTATTATTCTGTCATTTTGTCTTATTGGAGATGTGTTTTTAAAGCAAATTGTGTTCAGAATAAACCAACTTGTTTCAGCAGATCCCTCAAAGGATTAGGAAGTTGGATGTCTCAGGCCATACTGTTTCATAATGTAATTCCTCCTGAACAGTTTTCAGCTGATTTTCATCCTGCCTGGATCAGAACACTCGGAAATGAGGCAGCCCCCATTGAGTCAATGACTGCCTTACAAGCAAGGATCCGCTTTGGTTGCTTTCCAAATGTCAGGAGTCCATGTAAAGGGTTTTATAATCCGAGAAGACAATTTAATACTTCTTCTCTAATATGAAAGACACAAGCTTCTAAATATACCGGATATGGTATATAATCACAGTGGGACATGGTGTGCTATTAAACAGTAAAAGGCACCATGTGATTTCAGTGCTATTTACAGGACAGGGAAAATGCCTTAAAACATGCTGCAAATGCACAGGAGACATTGGGCAAAATGAACCTTGAACGTCCCTAAAAACACAATCTCCCCCATGCTCAATAAATTTAAAAAAGCATGAGCTTTGAGCTGTAGTCGTGCATTTATCTATCTATCTAAGACTGAACAATAATCACCTTTCTTTGAGCATTGTCCAAATAAATGTAAAACATAAACTACAAAATTCAATAAAACCAAAAGCAATGCGAGATTTTTTTTAAAAAAAAAAGCCAAGACAAGAGTAAACAAAATGCATCATTTTCAGGCATCACTGAAAATATTATAAAATAGATTTCATGTTCCTTTGTGTTGTCCCTATTGAAAAAGTACTTTCATTAGATTGGAGCATTTGGATGATAACCTTGGAGCCTGGGTATATAGTAATAGACAAGACACTTTTCCAGGTAACCTGGCATCCATTTAGACTAGAGCTTTGGAGGTTAAAATCAGCACATGAATAAAAAGAAAGCACTATCGTGGGCTTGGATTTGCTGGGATTCAGAGTCTTTGCGGTGAGTAAGAAATCTATTAGCGTGATTCACTCTAAGAGTCTATGGTATTGGGTTGTTGTAGGTTTTTCGGGCTGTATGGCCATGTTCTAGAAACATTCTCTCCTGACGTTTCACCTGCATCTATGGCAGGCATCCTCAGAGGTTGTGAGGTCACAACCTCTGAGGATGCTTGCCATAGATGGAGGCGAAACATCAGGAGAGAATGTTTCTAGAACATAGCCATATAGCCCGAAAAACCTACAACAACCCAGTGATTCCAGCCATGAAAGCCTTCGGCAATAGTCTACGGTATTGCTTGGCCATAAATTCAGGAATGTTTATAGATCAATACAACTACAGTCACTACAGCTGTGATTCTCAGCCTTTGGTTCTCCCCGAATTTCTAAGCATTGGCTATTCTAGCTGGAGTTTCTGGGGCTGAAGTCCAAAACATGTGGAAGACAAAGGTCAAGAACCACTGCACTAGAAAGCCTCAGAATGCTGGAAGGTTTTCCAGTCACTAGGACTGTTAATCTTGTCAAAGCCCTAAGAGGCTGCTGACATAATTTCATCTAAACCAAACTTCTGACTGCACAGCACTTTAGCAGCATTGTTTTCCAAGGAGCTTAGATCACTCAAGGTGCTACTGTGGCCCCATCTAAAATCCAGATTATCTACTTTGAACTGGATTATATGAGTCTTTACTGCCATATAATACAGTTCAAAGCAGACAGCCTGGATTTTATATAGCAGTGCAGATGGGGCCTGAGAGGGCTAAAATAAAAAGACCTGGAATGATCAAATAATACATCGGTTATTGTTATCTTCATGGCTCCTTCCATTAGCGGTATTGGCTGCAAGGAAGCTTTTCATCTCAGCTCTTTTTAAATAAGTATAGTATTTCTCAATGGAAGTGTCTTAGGTTAATATAGTCTGGATTTTTCAGTAACCAACCTACTGTGACGCAAAGCACTTTGCTGGAAAAAAATGTTCACATCTGCTCAGATTTTACATGGGAGGTAGATTGTATGGCTATGACTGAGTTATCCCATTTGGATGGACGAGCTTCATTTGGTTGAGCCTGAGGATAGGAACAAGGTAGGAGTATAGCCAACCACACTTTTAGTAGGACATTTTCTATCCTGATTGATAAGATCCTTGTCAACATGCATTGAATATTTCTTAGCCTTTTCAGTATGCATTGAATATATGCAATCTGCATTACATTTTCTCTTGTTACATTGTGTGATGTAATGATGATGCTCTTTAATTTTTCCCCACTTGTGACCACTTTCCACCTGATCCCAATTATAGATATATAAAATAAATATCAAAATTAAACATTTACTGATAATAAATCAGCATTTGCAAGGCTTGCTAAACAGACTGCTTTTCCTTTTTATGAAGTATAGCTGAAGCATTTTCTGCTGAGTCCACTGTAAACACTGCATAAGATTCATGTAAACATCTAAACCAGCCATTAGGTATCGTTCAGAAACCTTTTACTATTGTTCAATTTTTCATGACTCCAACATTGAGTGAAGGGTCGAGACCCACAGTTTAAGAAATCATGCTGTTTTTGTTATTTATCATTTATTTACTTCATTTATATACCAGTGGGGACCCAAAGCGGTTTCCAACATATTCATGGCAAAAATTTAATGCCTAACAAACATCTAAGAATCTAGCATAAGAACAGCAATGACATACAACTATTAATTAAAGTATTAAACCATATTAAATACAAACAAACAACATTTTATTTATTTACCATATTTATACCCCACCCTTCTCACCCCTTAGGGAACTCAGAGTGGCTTACATATACTGTATAGGCAGCAATTCAATGCCTCATGACCATACTTCAAATAAAACAAAACATATAAATTAAAATAATCACTAAAAACATATCAAACATTAAAATCACTTATTTAAAATTGCTCAATCCAATACCATAATCCGAGGCCATTCTATGTTCTCTTACTGCACTGTTACTAACCGAATGCTTGGTCCCACATCCACGCCTTTAGCTTTTCCCTGAAGGTCAGGAGGGAGAAGGCAGATCTGATTTCACTCGGGAGAGAGTTGTTGTTGACACCTCCCTCCCTCCTTCTAACCAGTCTTCTGACTGGGGAGTCCTGGCCCATGTTGACTAGAACATCCTGAGAACCTCATCTTTCTTCCCTCCTTCCCTCTTGCCAAGAATACTTGACATGGGTAGCAGACAAGGAGGGCGAGACCTTCCAAAATATCTACAATCTGCTAAAAGCTTGGGAAATGTATTCTTTTTATCTGCAGTTCCCAAGATGTCCCAGTCTGCTACAGTAAGTTGTAGCAGGACCGTGTGTGTGTGTGTTGAAGAAAAACCTTATGATGGTAATTATTATGTGCAGCTGGTAATGTAGGTCAACTAGCAAACTTGGGCCACATTCGATAGGGTATTACTGTATGGGTTTTTAGAATACAGTTCTGGAGAGCTTTTTCTCTGAGGAGGTCTATGCTCAAAGGCTCTGCTCTGAGGAGCAGGTTGGAAAGAAGCCATTATGCTGCTCTAAAGGAGGCTATGGTGGAATAGCTGTTTACTCAGGTTTTATGTTTTGCTCTCTCATTTGTCTTAAGATGAAGATGCCTTATTTTGTATGACTTACAAAGACTATGTAAGTTTCTTGCACTGTTTGTTTTTTGTATGCAACATTGCAAGTTTATGTTTACCTCTGCTATTAAGAGTAAAGATATTTCTGTTCATTTTTACTCTTGTCTGTGTGTCTTGTGCATGGGACGTGGGTAAGATCCGCTTGCTACACAACACAAGCAACATGGTCTGCCCTGGTTGGGGCAATTTTGCTAGTTATAATCCAGAATAAGTAATTTTTCCAAGCTCTGCTCTTTGTCCTCAAAACATTACTGCAGAACACCACTGTTACCTCTGGCATGTGTATTTATAGCTGGGACTGCAGCTGCTGAGTGAGCAAGTGAAAGTCCTGTGGTGCTGATGGTGTTGTGTGGTTTTGTGGTGTTTCCCCAAAACAAAATATGCAGGCAGATGCACTATTTTGTATCGCAATGTGGGGAAGGCAGTGGCAGGAGAAGGCACAAGAACAAAATCCTACCCAGAAAGATTTAAAAAACTGCTCTTAGATTAATATTATTTTAACAACCACAGGAGATGCTCTTAAAATACCTAAACATTTTGTCATATCCTCTTTTGTTCAAGGTTGAAAATGAAAAATAATGGGGTATTTTTGAGAGCATTTGTACTCTTTATCTTTCCGGGCTTGTCATAAATCTGGTAAGGATTCCAAAACAAATTAAACAACTAACATTCAATGACGTGTTTCTGATGCTTAAAATACCTCTAAACTAGGTTTAAAAATAAAGCCTCCTCTATATAGTTCCCTAAGTAAAATTTAAAAAATAAAGATTAAATTAATTAAACAACATTTAAAGTAACAGCAGTATAAAGAGGTCTGAAAAGGTTTAAGGACATTATTACACAAGGTAGGCAAATTGGCATTGTCACTGGCCAGATATGTGCAATTGAGATTGCACAATGCAATGGGTCTCTTCTGCTAGTAATTGCATGATTTCTTCTCCTCTCCCACCCCTTCCCCTTTGTTATTACCAAGCCACCCTCTTTCCTTTTAGTTTATATAGTTACTTGTTTCTTTTTCAAATAGGAATTGCAAAATTGCTCTAAAATAAAAATAAAAAACTAAGTCGCAGCAGCAGTGCAGGTTACACTGATATGTAGAAGTAAGATCATGGGACCATGAACTACTAATGAATCAACACAACTGCACAATTGAAGTGAGGTGCAATATCGAAGGTGCTCATTCTGGAATAAGTCCATTAGGGATGTGCATTTGGAGAAAATTGCTCCTGAATTTTGTGCCGTTTTCTAACACCCCTCTATCCAAATTCCAGGAACATTCATTTTTCGAAATGGGTGATATACCATTTTTTGGGGTGGCAGCCGGCTTTTTGGGAGCAATCTGACCATAGGTGGCAATGGGGAGGTTTCACAGGCTCCCCTTTCTGTCATTTTTAAGGCTATCAGGATGAAAGTGGCCACACTAGGAGGACACATTTACCACTGTAAGCCTCACAAGTTTCATAGCGTTTGGGTCATCCCACCATTTTTAGTGATTTTTTAAAGTTTCCTAAAATAAATTGTCATTATTAAAAAAAAAACAAATCTCCTCCTGAAATGTATCTACAGGGAGCAGCAGCAGGGCAGAGAAAGAGTGTGTGAGTGAGTCAAAGACGTGATCATTACAAACAACTTTCAAGAGCTTTGTTTATTTTTTTGTTTTGGTTTTTTAAATAAGTGTTTGAGGTGAGGAAGGCTGCTAATGCTAGACTGGTGCCGTGGGGCAGGTAGAAGCAACCCGAGGGTACACTTGTGTGTGCACACACACACAAGCCAGATGAACTGGGGCAGCAGGGGTACACAAGCCCAAACAGGCAGGGCAGGGGAGGGAAAGAAATAAGAGAGTAAAATAGGTGATAATTTTTTTAATGTATTTTTGTGGAAGAAGGAGGGTGCAGGGCAGAGTGCAAACAGCAAGATAGATAGATAGGCCTGGGGAGGGATGGAAAAGAGATTGAAAGAAATTATTTCATGGGGACTCAAGGGAGTCAGGTAATCACCTCTACCTTCCTTTTACCACTCCCAACAAAAAGTTAAGCCTTAAAGAAACAAGCAAAGAAGCCTTTTTGAAATAGCCCCCCACCCCACCCCCCCAACAACACATCCACCCTGAACTCCCTAGCGAAATAAGGGGGAAAAGGTGGACTGAAATGATGGCAAATGGCAATCCAAAGCAGCTAAAGCCCCTTCCACACAGCTGAATAAAATTGCACATTATCTGCTTTGAACTGGGATATATGGCAGCGTGGACTCAGATAACCCAATTCAAAGCACATATTGTGGGACTTTTTTGCTTTGATATTCTGGGTTATATGGCTGTGTGGAAGGCCCCCAAGTCAATGAAAGTGAGTGCAAGCCAAGCAAATAGCAACAGAAAAGCAGAGAGAGCAACAGAGCACAGGAACATGTAACCTCTCTCACACACAGCCAGGATGAGACTGGGAAATGGAGGAGCGTTCCCCAGTATTTATGGACCCAGCTTGGGAAAAAGACACAAGAAATGGTTCCTTCTTGCAATTCGCTTAGACAGCAGTGACCTGGCTGATGCTTTTGTGGACTTGCTGTTTTGCGGATTTAAAAAAATATTAATTTAAAATATATATCTTGGTATTTTCGCTGCTTTGTGGGACTTTGCCGCTGCTTATTGTGGACTTGCTGTTTCGCAGATTTCAAAAAATATTAATTTATAATTTAAATTATTAAAATATATACCTTTGTATTTTCACTGTTTTGTGGGACTTTGCCGCCGTTTATTGTGGATTCGCTTTTTCGCGGATTTCAAAAAATATTAATTAAAAATATATATCTTGCCGCCGCCGCTCTCCAAGGTGCTTTCTCTCCTCAGTTCTTCCTCCCTCCAGCCTTGAATGCCATCTTTTTGCTATCTCCATACAAACTTATCTCTATCTCTATACTGCTTCCTCTACCTGTCTGCACTCAATTCCCTATCTGCCTTCTGTCAAAAACAAATCTCAATTGGTTGGAATTGGTTGGCATCAACCAGGCTTGCTTAACTTCAACAATTCTTGTAATGTACCTTTAAGGCATTTCCAGCTTATGGCAACCTACAGTGAACCTGTTATGGGGAATTTTCTTTTGCAAGATTTTTTCAGAAAGGGGTTGCCACTGCCTTCCTCTTAGGCTGAGAGAGTGGGATTTGTCTATTTTTCCTATTTTGGTTTTCAAGCCCTGTATGACATTATTATTATTATTATTATTATTATTATTACTGACACAAAAACACAATATGTCACAGCAAACGAGATCTCTATGCTGGATTTCGTATCACAAAAGCACAAATCGAACACTTCCCAAGCGTCAAGGACTAGGTGATGTATTTTCGAATGATGTGTGCAGATCTAAGTAAGTTGGCCTTTTGCAGTTGACAGATCGTGATTTTGTCAATGTTTATTGTTTCCCAATGCCGGCTGAGACCTTCTGACATGGTTGATGACCACTGGGACCACCTGTACTGTTTATGGCAGAGGCTTTGAAGTTCAGTTTTGAGGTCCTGATAGCGGCTGAGTTTTTCCTGTTGTTTTTCCTCAATGCAACTGTTATCCGGTATGGCGACATCAATAATCCAAACTTTTTTCTTTTCCACAATCGTGATGTCTGGCGTATTGTGTTCCAAAACTTTGTCAGTCTGGATTCGAAAGTCCCACAGTATTTTTGTGTGTTCATTTTCTACTACCTTTGAAGGTTTATGATCCCACCAGTTCTTTACTACTGGAAAGTGGTAATTGCGACATAAATTCCAGTGAATCATATGGGCCACAGAGTTGTACCTCTGTTTGTAATCCATCTGTGCAATTTTCTTGCAAAGGCTGAGGATATGATCTATGGCTTCATCAGCTTCCTTGCACAGTCTGCATTTTGGGTCATCAGCTGATTTTTCAATCCTGGCCTTAATTGCATTTGTTCTGATGGCTTGCTCCTGGGCTGCAAGAATCAGGCCTTCTGTTTCCTTCTTCAGGGTTCCATTAGTGAGCCATAACCAGGTATTATTATTATTATTATTATTATTATTATTATTTATTCATTTTTATCCCCCTAGCTTCAAACTGCCCTCCATCTTTCTCTTTATTAGTCTTTATTTTTATTAGTCTCAAAGATTCTATGGCATTCCATTATTTACTGCAGACATACTCAACCCAATACTCTAGCCATCCTTCTCCACTGTCCTGGTGCTGACACTGCTAAAAAAATCTTCCAGCTAGACAGAGGATAAGGACAAGCTAGACAGGGTTAAATAGTCATTATAAAAAGGAGTTTCACTGCCAGAGGCTTTTAAATCTGGGATATGCCTATATTTTCTTTGTTTATATGATGCCTTTCCCTTCAAGCAAGGGCACTAAGTGACTCAACTGGAATGGAAGGCATCATTATGGCAATGTCCCCTTCCTTGCCTAAAACCTTGCTGCAGACCTTTTGCTTTTGCTTTTCTTATATATAATCCAGGCTCCACCATCCCACCCCACCTCCCTAGCTGGGACATCAAATTATAACTCGGCATGAGGGCCACTTATGCCTTTCCAAATGATAGCCAGTGCCATACCAATGGGAGGAAAGCTGGAAGCTGTATTCCAATAAGGAATTAACCTAAGTGCCTCCCTGCTACTATAATCAAACACCACCTTGAAGCATCTGCAATGAAAGACAGGTTGAACATCCATTGGGACCAGAAGTGCTTGGGATTGGGTTTTTTTTTTTTCAGATCTTGACATACCTGTATTTGCATGTATGTTCATAATGACGTAGCTTTGAAATGGGACCCAAATCTAAACACAAAATTAATTGACATTTCATATACACAGCTTAAAGATAATTTTACGCACTGTTTTTCATAATGTTGTGCATAAAGAAACATAGCCTACAGTGAACCACTAGTACCATGCCTCTGAAACATGGCCATACAGCCCAGAAAAATCACACAACCCAGTAACTCCAGCCATGAAAGCCTTCAACAACACATTCATTGACGTAGATCAAAATCCTTTGACGTAGATCAAAACCTATTTACCTTGTTGCTACCTCAATGAATTTATAAACTGCTATGCATGTCAGTTACCATGAAAAGGATGGTGGAAATTCTTAGTGATTCTGCCTTGGCCTAGCTCAGGCCTCTTCTGCCATATGAAATCCAGATTATCTGTTTTGAACTGGATTATATGGCAATGTAGACTCATACAATCCAGCTCAAAGGAGATAATGTGGATTATCTGCTTTGATAATCTGGATTATATGGCAGTGTAAATATCATTATGGCCAATTTTGTTTAAATGTTAACCAAAGGTATGTTTCGTGCACTATAATAATTGAGGTCTTCTAAATAGCTAACAAGAGTAAATATTGCAGATGGGCACATTCAGCAGTGGGATATGTTGCCTCGAAGTGTGATGGGGGCTGGATCCTTGCTGCCATTTAATCCAGTTTCTGAATCTGCTTTGAACTGAGTTATATGTTGTAACTCATAGTTATATCTTATAACTATGTAACAAATTTTGAAAAAAATGTTCCTGGTTTGAAACTCTTATTTTCTGTTTAATTGTGAGGTACTTACTTTGAGCCATTCCAGACAGGCCCTTTATCCCAGGATCTGATCCCAGGTGTGGACTCAGATAACCCAGTTAAAAGCAGATATTGTGAGATTTTCTGCCTTAATATGTGCGCATTCAGAAGAAGACCTACAAGTCACTCTAAACATCTTTGCAGAAGCATAGGAGAAGCTCTGCCTGTCATTGAACATCAAGAAAATCAAAGCGCTCTTCCAGCAGTCACCAGCCAATTCCTCTCCAATGGTGTAACATTAAAAAATGTTGACAATTTCCGCTACCTTGGCAGCCACCTCTCCACAAAAGTCAACATTGGCATTGAAACACAACACCGCCTGAACTCTGCGAGTGCAGCATTTTCCCAAATGAAGTAGAGAGTGTTTGAGGACCGGGACATCCGTAGGGATATCAAGATGCTTGTTTATAAAGCTATTGTCCCCCTAATCCTGCTATATGCCTGCGAAAGATGGACAGTCTACAGACGCCACATACAACTCCTGGAATGATTCCATAAGCGCTGCCTCTGGAAAATCCTGCAAATCTCTTGGGTGGACAAGTGGACAAATGTCAGCGTGCTGGAAGAAGCAAAGACCCCCAGCACTGAAATGATGGTCCTCGGCCATCAACTCCACTGGACCAGCCATGTTGTTTGGATGCCCAACCACCATCTCCCAAAGCAGTTGCTCTACTCCGAACTCAAGAACGGAAAATTGAATATTGCTGGGCAGGAAAAGAGATTCAAAGATGGGCTCAAAGCTAACCTTAAGAACTCTGGCATGGACACTGAGAACTGGGAAGCCCTGGCCCTTGAGTGCTCCAGTTGGAGGTCAGCTATGACCAGCAGTGCTGCAGAATTTGAAGAGGCACGAATGGAGGGCGAAAGAGAGAAATGTGCCAAGAGGAAGGCATGCCAAGCCAACCCCGACCGGGACCGCCTTCCACCTGGAAACCGAAACCCTCACTGTGGGAAAAGATGCAGATCAAGAATAGGGCTCCACAGTCACCTATGGACCCACCGTCAGGATACTACACTTGGACCATCATCCTCGGATTACGAGGAATCACCTAAGTAAGTAAGTAAGTAATATCCCTGAATATCAAGGCAGAAAATCCCACAGTATCTGAGTATGGATTCAAATAATCCAGTTCTAATCAGATAATGTGGGATTTTCTACCTTGATATTCTGGAATATAGGGCTGTGTGGAAGGGCCCTGAGTTATTTGAGTTCACACTGCCATATACTGTAGCTCAAAACAGATAATGTAGGATTTTATCCAGGTGTGTTAGGGCCCTAAGGGCCCTTCCACACAGCCCTGTAGCCCAGAATATCAAGGCAGAAAATCCCACAGTATCTGCTTTGAACTGGGTTATCCACACTCAGATAATGTGGGATTTCCTGCCTTGATAGCTTGGGATCTAGGGCTGTGTGGAAGGACCCTTAGGCCCTTAACACTCCTGAATAAAATCCCACATTTATCTGTTTTGATATTCTGGGATTTAGGGCTGAGTTTGCAATGAAGAGGACTTCCTAGAGGCGCCTCCCTTTCTTTAATCAAGGCAGGGACAGTCCATCCACGGGGCAGGGGCGTGGCTATCCCGAGGTGGGCGTGGCCTCCCCGCCCTGAAGCGTGGCCCCGCCCCCTTTCCCCGCGCAGCCGGCAACCTACCTGCCGCCAATCGGGGACGGAGGCTGCACAGCGGAGGGTGACCCTCTTCTCTCGCCTGCCCGCTTGCTTGCTTGCTTGCTTGCCGGTCCAGATCTGGGGGCATCCCTGGGGCCAAGGTCAAGGTAAGCGGGGCGGCTTTGGCTAGGTTCTTCCTCGGCCGGCTGGGAAGCTTGTTTGGTTGAAGAGAAGCCACCAGAGTTTGGTTTGAGCTTTTCATAGAATCATAGAGTTGGAAGATACCTCTTGAGCCATCCAGTCCAACCCCATTCTGCCAAGAAGCAGGAAAATCGCATTCAAAACACTCCCGACAGATGGCCATCCAGCCTCTGTTTAAAAGCTTCCAAAGAAGGAGCCTCCACCACACTCCGGGGCAGAGAGTTCCACTGCTGAACGGCTCTCACAGTCAGGAAATTCTTCCTCATGTTCAGGTGGAATCTCCTTTCTTGTAGTTTGAAGCCATTGTTCCATTGCGTCCTAGTCTTTTGCACTTTTCCAGGTCGGACTGGTAAACGGACTGGAAGGGGAAGGGAAGTGCATCTTCATTGCAGTTTGTCACCAATTTAATCCTCGATGCTCTCTATAGAGAGTTGGTGATGCACCTTGTAAAACCTTGTAAAACCTCATCTCTCATGACCCTATGGGGATGACAAACTGCACCAATGTATTGTTGTTCATGGCCGGAATCACTGGGTTGCTGTGAGTTTTCTGGATTTTATGCACATGTTCCAGAAGCATTCACTCCTGACGTTTCACCTACATCTATGGCAGGCATGCTCAGAGGCTGTGAGATCTGCTGGAAACTAGGCAAGTGGGGTTTACGTATCTGTGCAGGCATGTAGCTGGGTGATCCGTGAGAAGGCCTTAACTGGTACATTATTTAAACTGTTATTTGTTTGTTTGTTTATTTACGGCATTTATATGCCACCCTTCTCAGCCGAAGGGGACTCAGAGTGGCTTACAAGATATATTTTCATACAATACATTATATTATTAGCATAGTACAATATCAGTATTATATATTACTATATTGCACTATACCATTATATAAGTAATATTATTAGTAGTATTACATATAATGTAAATATATAATTATAATATTGTATCATTATTACTAGTATTATTATGTTTATATTATTATATTGTATTATTATTATATTGTATGTTGTGTTTATTCATATCATGATCTGATCACCGTGCTCAATATATCCCATATGCATGGGGGTATTGGGATAAACTATACAAAAGGTTTGCTAGGGTAGATCTTTAACCCCCCCCCCCCCCCAAATCAAGCAAAGCCCCCCCAACCGAAACAAACTCAGCCTCCCCCCCCCCCCCCCGAATCAAAATCTTTGCTATGGGTCTGTATCTGAGGAATGTTCAGCGTGGGAGAAAGGACTCATAAAGCCCATTTTCCTGGTTTCCAACAGACCTCACAACCTCTGAGGATGCTTGCCATAGATGCAGGCGAAACGTCAGGAGAGAATGCTTCTAGAACATGGCTACATAGCCCGAAAAACTTACAACAACCCAGTGACTCCAGCCATAAAAGCCTTAGACAATACATAGAACTCTTGTCTATTGGGTGCAAGTGTGAATGTTGCAATTGGCCAAATGTGGACAATTTCAACAGAAAGGAGGAAACCATGAAAATGAACAAAATCTGGCTACCAGTATTTTAAAAACTCTAAAATCTGGACAGTAAATAAAGAGCAAAATTAAAAAAAACAGGGAAATTCCAGACAAGAATCAATCAGGGCTAACTAATACCTCCCAACAAAGGATTCCCCCCAAGCAGGAATCAGCCAGGCTTTCAAGCTGCAAGGCTATTCAGTGCTAATCAAGCTGGCCAATTGCAACATTCACACTTACCTCCCGCCCTGGACTTTACACAGATATATAAACCTCACTTGCCTAGTTTCCAGCAGATCTCCCAACCTCTGAGGATGCCTGCCATAGATGCAGGCGAAACGTCAGGAGACAATTGTTTATTTGTTTATTTGAGACATTTGTATGCCACCCTTCTCACCCAAAAGGGGACTCAGAGCGGCTTACAAGTAATATGTAAATACAATATATTATATTATTACCATAGCACAATATTAGTATTATATATTACTATATTTACTATACCATTATACTGTGATATTATCAGTAGTATTACATGTAGTATAAAATATATAATTATAGTAGCATATTATTATTAGTATTGCATTGTATTGCATTATAATATTATCAGTATTATATGTATATAAATGTATTATATTATATTATATTATATTACATTATATTATTAGCACAGTGCAGGAGGCAAGATGGAACTGTCTTTCTGGCCCCTCTCTTCACTCTGGTCTAGAATGTTTTTGGAACATGGCCGTACAGCTCAGAAAACTCACAACAAACCCACAAACTGCACTGATTCTACAGTGGAGATATATGCTTAGGATGCACCAAGGCACCCTTCCTCAGGCCCTGGCAACACAGCCAAGTGACGCTTCTGTCACCACACTACACTTTAAAGCAGTGTTTCTCAACCTTGCTAATGCCGCGACCCCTTAATACAGTTCCTCATGTTGTGGTGATCTCCAACCATCAAATTATTTTTGTTGCTATTTCATAACTGTAATTTTGCTACTGTTATGAATTGTCCTGTAAATATCTGATAAACAGGATGTATTTTCATTCACTGGACCAAATTTGGCATAAATACCCGATATGACCACATTTGAAAACTGGTTTTGTCATTTGGGAGTTGTAGTTGCTCAGATTTATAGTTTACCTACAATCAAAGATCATTCTGAACTCCACCAATGATGGAATTGAACAAACTTGGCACGCAGAACTCCCATGACCAACAGAAAATACTGGAAGGGTTGGGTGGGCATTGACCTTGAGTTTTGGAGTTGTAGTAAACCTACACCCAGAGAGCACTGTGAACTCCAACAACGATGGATCTGGAGCAAATTTGGCACAAATGCCTAATATGCAAAAAATATGAACACTGGTGGCGTTTGGGGAAAATAGACTTGACATTTGGGAGTTGTAGTTATTGGGATTTATAGCTCACCTGCAATTGATGAGCATTCTGAACCCCACCAACCAAAGTATTGAGCCAAACTTCCCACACAGAACCCCTATGACCAACAAAAAATACTGTGTTTTCCGATGGTCTTTGGTGACACCCCCTCGCAAACCCCCACCCCAGGGTTCGCAACCCCCAGGTTGAGAAATGCTGCTTTAAAGAAATGGCATTTAGAATTAAATTAAATTAGAATTTAAATTCTTCTACAGAATTCTGGTGTTTGTAGTTTAAGGAGGGGGGGCTTCCACCTTCTTAGGCCCCTTCCACACAGCCCAGTATTCCAGAATATCAAGGCAGAAAATCCCACAATATCTGTTTTGAACTGGGTTATCTGAGTCCACACTCAGATATTGTGGGATTTTCTGCCTTGATATTCTGGGATATAGGGCTGTGTGGAAGGGCCCTAAAGTGTAGTGTTGTCGTGCAAAAGGTGTGCAGAAAGAGAAGTGAAACCCTAGATAATCTGGGATAAACAGGGCTTGGGGGCCCTTCCAGACAAGCCCTATATGCCAGGATCTGATCCAAGGTTTTCTGTTTATCCCAGATTATCTGGCAATGCAGACTCATATAATTCTGTTTAAAGCAGAAAACCTGGGATCAGATCCTGGGATATAGGGCCTGTCTGGAAGGGCCCTGGGTGTCACATGTCATTCTGCACTTTAAAAAAAAAAAACCCTATCCTTGAAAATGCCAGGGGCATGTTTGGTGATTGTTTTCCGGTGGCATTTCCCCCAGTTTCTAGAGTTTTGTGAGCTTAAGGATAGTCATTTGATCTAATGGATATAAGCTTCCCAGGAACCCACTTGGATAGTGATAGGGATCAGATAGCTGTCCAAGTGGTGCTGGAGTACAACTCCCATCAGCCCCAGGCAACATCCCCAATCAGCTAGTTGTCTAGTTTCTTTGGCCTTCCAGTTGTTGTTGGACTTCCTAGCCACCATAGTTAATGGTGAGGATGATGGGATTTACTAAATAACAGAGGACTGTAGCTCACCCAGCCTGTTATTTTGGGTTTTTTTTTAAGAATATAGTCTAAAATGACCTTTGATAGAGCGCCACCATCAGCTCAGTGTAGCTGAGTTGTATCTCCTTCGCTTGACAAAACTCTCCAGGATTTCAAATGGGAATTTTCTCCAGCCATATCTGGATGTATCAGAAATTTGGACCCAAGTCTTAACATGCTGTGCCCAAGAACTGCAGTTCCCCCTTGTGTGTGGCCCCAATTCTATTGAAACAGCATACTTTCCGGGTTGTTGTAGGTTTTTTCGGGCTATATGGCCATGGTCCTGAAGCATTCTCTCCTGACGTTTCACCTGCATCTATGGCAAGCATCCTCAGAGGTAGTGAGGATGGTTGCCATAGATGCAGGCGAAATGTCAGGAGAGAATGCCTCTAGACCATGGCCATATAGCCCGAAAAAACCTACAACAACCCAGTGATTCAGGCCATGAAAGCCTTCAACAAGAGCATACTTTCCCATTATTGCTTTCAAGGGCCCTTCCACACAGCCATATAGAATATCAAGGCAGAATAGCCCATAGTATCTGCTTTGAACTGGAATATCTGAGTCCACACTGCCATATATTCCAGTTCAAAGCAGAAAATGTGGAATTGTATTCTGTTGTGTGGAAGGGGCTCAAGGCAGAGTTTGGACAGTCAGACAGATTTGCCAAGCAGAAGGGAGGAAAGCTGTCCCCACACTCCAATTGAAGGTGATCTGTCTCTTAAATAAAATATCTGGCCAAGGTGTCGTGATTTCTGGATTTAGAGAAATATGATCCCAGGTGCGGATCTGAAAGTACTTTAGCTGTGCCTGTCTGCCAGCTGGGAGCAAGGGCATAAAATATTTACAAGCAAGTGATTTCAGTTTCACAAAGATGCAGCGACCAGGCCCGGCTTGTTTTTGTTTTAAATCCAGTTGTTTAGTAAAACCAGGACTTAACACCCTGCTTGCTCTTTAGCTATATATGTGTGTGTTTACGAGGTATTGTCCAAAAGCATGTATCTGCACGAGTGGAAATGTTCAAGGCCGACCCTGCCATTGTGCAGAGAGAAGCCGGTTGGCCAAGGTAGCAAAGTTGGGCTGCAATGAAAAGACATCAAATCCTTGCTTGTTTAATTTGTTATCATTGTATTACACAGTGAGCAAATGAGGGGGAATGGTATTTGTGGTATTTGGTTCTGGTGCCAAAATAACTTAGGCCCTTCCACGCATCTGAATAAAATCCCACATTATCTGCTTTGAACTGGAATATATGGCAGTGTGGACTCGGATAACCCAGTTCAGATATTTTGGATTTTCTGTCTTGATATTTTGAGGCATATGTCTGTGTGGAAGGGCCCTTAGAAGGCTTGAAAACTATGGGTTAAATCCATTTCTCCTCCTGATTAAACTTGCTACATTCATATAAATAGAAACTTATATAAGTGATGCTTTACAAGTCACATTTATTTCCATTCTATTCTAGTAAGATCTACCATGTCTCTTGATCTAGGGCAGTGGTTCCCAGCCTTTTTTTTGATCTGGGACCACTCTCCAACATTAGTACCAAAAGTTATCCAGCTGACAAAGGCATAGGAGCAAAGCTTTTCTAAATAGACAAGGGCGACTTTACATCTCAGGGCCCTTCCACACAGCCCTATAACCCAGAATACAGTATCAAGGCAGAAGATCCCACAATATCTGCTTTGAACTGAGTGATCTGAGTCCACACTGTCATATATTCCAGTTCAAAGCAGATAATATGGGATTTTATTTAGCTGTATGGAAGGGGCCTTAGCCCACTTTAAAATAAAATAATAATAAATAACACAGCATCATGGGAGCATTGTCTTTGGAATCACAATAGTGGCAACAATAAATGCTTCATCTTTCACAGTGGATTTTACAGGGAAGGTTATGTTCTCATTTTCCTACAAGGAGGAATAGATCTGGCACTTGGAGCTCCCTTAATAGTTGTGTTGATTGGCTAAATGCTTCTTGCAAAGCAAACACCTTGAGAGATATTTGAATTTACTATGCAATATGAACGGATTCATCAAAGGGTACCATTTCCCCTCTGCAGAAGAGCCATACCTCCAGGTTTTTTGGCTGGATCCTAGACAGGTTTAATCAGCATTAAGCTCCCTAGAATGATGTCTGAGATACACTTCCCTGGGGGCTTACTTTTAAGTAACTGTGGGCAGGATTTTACCTATGGTGAAGGGATGGGAATCATGCAGCCTTGCATATTTTGATAGGCTGCACCTCACAGCATTCCAAACCATTGGCCATATGGCTGGGGCTCATGTGAATTGTAGTTTTGCAACATTTGGACAGCCATCCATTTTCAAAGTCTGCCCCACTTGCAGTTTCATTGCTTGGTAACTGCAGCAGCAAATGGCAACTTGTATGATAATATCGCTTGGAAGGTTGTGAGATGATGAAGCCATCCTAAATTGGGTAGTGGTAGGAGGATGCTCTGGGTCCCACAGCATCATTCTACCATGGCTCAGTTCTATGTGTATTTAACATAATGTCATTATGTACTTTTCCTTGCAAGACCTTTTGTCCCCCCAATGACACCTTACAGCACCAACCTATTCTACTGAGACGGTTTATATATGCAGCAAGTGAGGACAAGACATAAAGGAATCCAGTATCACCTTTGAGACAAACTAGTTTATTTTGACATACGCAGCTACTGAATTGATCTGACCCACCACATTTGGCTGCAAGGAAGTTGGTGGGGGTTTGTCCATGGAAAGATGTCATGCTGGTTTTTCCAATTATGTATCCTCCAAATGTCTTGGGTTATAGCCGCCTCCCCTGCAATCAACAGGGCCTGTAAGATAGTGGGAATTATTTTGAGCAATGGTTCCCAACCTTTTTTTTTTTTTTTTTTTGACTAGGGACTACTTGACCAGGGACTACTCTCCAACATTAGTACCAATGTTTTCTGGGCACAGTGCCGCTCTATCTCTTTTTTCCATACCCTGAGGCATGCTCCGCCCTTCACTTACACCTTCCCGGTGAGGCACCCCCTTACCTCGTCATCGGGACCGCGTTTAATCACTTCTTTCTTGAATCCTAGTGAGTGGAATTTCTTCTACCATAGTTGTACAGCACGGCCCATGCTGCTTTCATATGGTCACCACATACGGCCATTTTTGAGTTCCCCCACCATATGCAGCGACCACAGATTCTCCAGTCCTGTAAGATGACCCCGACTTTTGAGATAATTTTCCTTGGTCAAAAACTAGTCTTATATGCCAGAAAAGACAGTAATCAGTTTTTGGTCAACTTTAGATTCGGTTTCGTTATTTGGAGTGCTGATTCAGAAAAGTGCATTGGATAGACCATGTCAGCTCTAGTTTCTGATACAGAACACATGCCATCCAGCAGTCACCATCTGCTCATCCACAGAAAACCATATTTAATAAGCCTCGGCACTATAAGAGGGTTTTGCTAAACCAGCCGCTCTTGTTGCAATGATGTAATGGTGAGGCCATGGACCATATTTTAGTTCTTGCAGACCACTGGTGGTCCACAGACCACAGGTTGGGAACCACTGTTCTAGGGTAACTGCTTAATGGATGGTTTGTTATAACCAGCCATGGAACAATTACAACAGATTGGTCACCATTCTTTTTCCAGACACAATTGGAAGAGCTGCTGGTTGCTTTTAAAGCTGGAAATGGCTTTAAATTTGATACTTATGGGACTCCTCCTTCCCCATCATCTTTAGAATCAGCTCTTTCATTCTGTTCTATCTAGGATTTGTGTTGGAAATGAGAGAAGGAAGATGGAGGCTTTCTCAGAAAATGTCTCTACGTTAGAGTGCCTTTTTCCACAAAAGATAGTTCATCCGTGTCCTTGCTGTTTTTCACTAGGTGTTGAAGAATGTTTTATTTCAGTAATCTTTTGTGGGTTTTGGATCTGGCAAACTGTATTTGTATCTTTTTGCTTGCGACGATTGTCCCTGTCTCCTAGGCTGGTGGTTTTATATTGCATTTATAGAACTGTAATTTAGAAACGATGTAGGCTATCTTATCTAGTACTTTTGTACTAGATCATTTCCAAATTCCAAACTTTTGCACCAGAGAGCTATCATTATAAAGGTGTAACTAAACAACATGAGATCACAAGTAGTGAATGGGATTGCTCAAGAGACAGTTGACAGCAGTTCCATTTGGGGGGAATTAAATGTTGCAATATAGAAACTCCATATTTCTTTCATTAAAGATGAACTAAAGTGAATATCAGTTAATGTTTTTACTCAATACCTTCCTTAAGGTTTGAGAGTCAGTTTCATCTTGCCATTTTTCCTGTGGTGTTATGCACACACATGCTCGTGCGCGCGCACACACACATACATAAATTTGCACACACATATGTGCCAATGGAGGATCAATTGATTTTCTTTAAGTGTCACAAGCTTTAACAACAGTGAAGAAGAGCATACATCAGCAAGTGCAGCTTGCATGGTAAAGTACATCTGCTGTCATACAACCAGTAACACAATAGGGTACAGACAACTAGTGTAAATGAGCTCTCCAAGGTACTGAACCCTATCCTCACACCTGCTTCAGCACCATTGAGAGCTCCTTTAAAGCTCCCACCAAACCTGATAGCACCTTCCCCTGCTCTCCATAGATTGTGAACCATTTTGTTGCAGAAGCTCTGCCTTCTTTATGCTACCTTTATCCTACCTTACTTTTGCATATACTAACCAAGGCAACACTTTTCTAGATTGTTTTCTGCATTCTCTGTAACAGAAGTTTCACAATGGCTTCTGTGGAGCCCTGAAGTTCCTTGGTGAGAAGTTCAGGAGCAGTGGACATATTTCTGTGGTACACAGTTTGTTTATCAAACCCATCATCCCCTGTAATGTGCAGCCATGGAAGTGTTGGTTTTGAGCAGAACTTAGGGCCCTTCCACACAGCCCTATATCCCAGAATATCAAGGCAGAAAATCCCATATTATCTGAGTGTGGACCCAGGTCCCATCCACAAAGCCCTATATCCCAGAATATCAAGGCAGAAAATCCCACAATATCTGCTTTGACCAGGGTTATCCGAGTCCACACTCAGATAATGTGGGATTTTCTGCCTTGATATTCTGGGATATAGGGCTATGTGGAAGGGCCTCAGATAACCCAGTTCAATGCAGATATTGTGGAATTTTCTGCCTTGATATTCTGGGTTATATGACTGTGTGGAAGGACCCTTAGGCTTTGGAGACCTGAATTTAGATCTCTGCTTGGCCATGGCAACCCACTGAGTGACCTTGGGCAAGTCACATACCTTCAACCTCAGAGGAAGGCATAGGCAAAACCTCTCTGAATAAAGCTTTCAAGAAAATCTCATGATAGATTTGCCTTAAGGCTGCTATAAGTCTCAAATAACTTGAATGTATACAACAACAACAACAACAACAACAACAACAACAACAACATCAACAACAACAACTCTCAAATGTAATATGTTACAACTGGAATGTTAGTAGTGATACAACATCCTTAGGGCCCTTCCACACAGCCCTATAACCCAGAATAGGGCTGTGTGGAAGGGCCCTAAGGATGCTGTATCACTACTAACATTCCAGTTGTAACACATTATATTTGAGAGTTGTTGTTGATGTTGTTGTATACATTCATGTTATTTGTGACTTATAGCAGCCTTAAGGCAAATATATCATGAGATTTTCTTGAAAGATTTATTCAGAGAGGTTTTGCCTTTGCCTTCCTCTGAGGCTGAAAGTATGTGACTTGCCCAAGGTCACTTAGTGTGTTGCCATGGCCAAGCAGGGATCTAAATTCAAGTCTTCGGAGCCTAAGGGTCCTTCCGCACAGTCATATAACCCAGAATATCAAGGCAGAAAATTCCACAATATCTGCATTGAACTAGGTTATCTGAGTCCACACTGCCATATATTCCAATTCAAAGTAGAACATGTGAGATTTTATTCAGCTGTGTGGAAGAGGCCCCAATCCAACACTCAGGCTTATAAATCCCACTGGCTGTCTCCATTTGGGAGAAATATAGGCACAACAGCATTGTTTTTAAATGCTGTTTGTAATAGTTATAATAAGAGAACAACTGATAACATTCATATTGTTTTAGTCTGATGAATCACATCTCCTCTTACTCCCAGCACATTGCTTTGGGGGAGTCATTTTCCAAGGATGATGTGACCCTGTTGGCTACTGAATTCTATAGACATCACAAAGTACCTTCCTGTCCTCTCTCATGCCGATTCTTGCACCTGGAGTGCTTTTCTAAATGCATAATAAATAAACAGATGTTTATATCCAAAAGCATTGATCTAACTTTGGCTGTGTGGGTTTTTTGTTTTCCAGCATAGCTAAGCAAGGTTCTTGTGGGGTGATTTAGACAAAAGAGAGCCAAGGTCACTGGCGTTGAGATTAGCTAAATGCTTCTTTGTGGCTTACCTCTGTTTTGGCATGGATTTTCAGAGTAAATGTAAGTTCCTGTATCTACCACAATATGTTCGTGATCTTGGAGAAATCTGGAGCTATTTTCAGTACTATCCCCACTAAAAAGTCCATTCTTTATTCTACTGGTGAATTGATTAAGCTTTGCATGACTATGCAATGAGGACTAATTAGAATCAGATCATGGGTTCTCCCATTTTCAGAGCAACACTGCTGAGGGGTGTCAGCTCTCTTCCAGCTGAACAAAGAGGCAATAATATGATGGGGTCACCTTCCTATAGACAGGGGTTACAAGAAACAATTGACCAATGTAGGTGACCAGCTTGTGAAAAGTCTGAAAGCTTTAAAATGCTATCAGGGTGAGAGGTTATAAACAGGGTGCTACAAGGAGGAATTGATGGAAAAGTAGAGGAAAGACTTCCTGCCTTACCATCCATAAGGAAGCTTGCCCATATACCATGCTATACCATGCTTCCGGTGTAAGATTAGTTACTATTTTCCAATTCCTTGCGATTATAATTCTTGCCACTGTGAGTAAAATAATCACCAATTCTTTCTTTTCCATTTCTAAATTCAACTTTGTGGTGTCCATTAGTAATGCTAATCTAGCCTCTGGAGTAATATTTAGTCCTATAATATTACCTATTCCGATAAATGTATAGTATGGTATAGGGAGGTATGGAATGTAGCCTTAAATGATAAACTAACAACGGAAATGAGGGTTGGTCTTTATTAAATATGCTTTAGAGAGTGAAAATGGAAAACAGTATAACCCTGTTGGTCAGGAATTTTGGATATGACATTTGATTAACAGTTGATTTATAAATATATGGCAAAGGAAAGGATACTTGTTCAGGCCTTGGTGGTGAGGCTATGTGTTTGTGAAATGTTTACTGTTTTGTGTTTTGTTTACACTATCAATTGTTTATGTAAATACAATCTTTTTAAAAGAAAGGAAGCTTTCCCATATTATGGACAAAGGATCCAGACTCCCATGATTATTCAGAGACCCAGAACACTATCCACATCATGAACACATTGGGAATTTTTAGCTAGTTGCATCAGAACTTATGTTTTGCTTCTAACCGTGGTGCTATAAGCTTGTAACTACTATTAAGTAATGCCCGAGGGATGGTGCAATGTAAGATGGCTTTCTTAGATTAAAACTATTCTTTCCCACTCTCTTTACCTATGGTATGTCTTGCTCAGTATTGGATGGGATTTTCATTTCCCATGGGAAGCACAAGGGATGTTTCTGCAAAGTGAGAGGTGGAGGAAAGGCAAATACATGAAATCTCTCTATCATTACTGATTAAGTCACTGAATCTTGGGGTGCAGAACATTAGCGGCAGCTGAATATTAGGCCCCTCTCTCCTATTCATGAGCACGAGTCCAAGCCCACAACAACAGGTGGAGCTCTGTGTTCAAATAAATGATTTTTTTGTATTAGTTATTATTATTATTATTATTATTATTATTATTATTATTATTAGTCGTGTCAGGAGCGACTTGAGAAACTGCAAGTCGCTTCTGGTGTGAGAGAATTGGCCGCCTGCAAGGGCGTTGCCCAGGAGACGCCCGGATGATTTGATGTTTTTATCATCCTTGTGGGAGGCTTTTCTCCCTGCATGAGGAGCTGGAGCTGATAGAGGGAGCTCATCCGCCTCTCCCCGAATTCGAACCTGCGATCTGTCGGTCTTCAGTCCTGCCGGCACAGGGGTTTAACCCACTGCGCCACCGGGGGCTCCTTATCCTGGCATGTTATGGAAATAGACCAGTGGTTCCCAACCTTTGGTCCTCCAGGTGTTTTGGACTTCAACTTCCAAAATTTCTAACATCTGAGATTTCTGGGAATTGAAGTCCAAAACACCCGGAGGACCAAAAATGGGGAACCACTGAAACAGTCAGTGGGGAAAATACTAACATCTGCCTTTCCTATCATTGATGAATAATAGTGGAGTTGAACTTGTTGATGTATTTCAAGTTCTCTAATTTACTTCTTTCACTCCTCTTCTGAAAAAAAAGGAATCTATATTGTGGTTTTGATCATAGACAGATTTACCTAAATTTAATTTGGCTAAAAGCCAGGTGATCCATCATTTCAGAGCCTTCAGTATGATTAAAAAGTGAGAACCAATTCCGACTTTATAGTTAAGCCCAGTGCACGTTTACGTGCCAAGATATACAAACAGTTCTGTCTGCATTTGCCTGCTCCTGCACGCTTATAGAAGCCTGACATACAGGTAAAGACTTCCTTAACTTGGAGATAAGCTTTGGCACATTAATTTCTGGCATGTTTAGACTGCCATTGAAGGCACAGGAGTGACATTGGCAATAAAGCGGCACCCCATGTCTCCAGCTGCTGAATTTCCTCTTTCATGAGTACACTGCCGAGTATCAGATCTGATAGACTTAATGCACTATAATTATGCTTTATGTAATTTCCTCCCACTTGCTCTGTTTTCTTCCTGCCTGGATGCCAGATTGCTTGTAGCTGTCTGCCCTATTCCTTTGCAGAAAGATGAGGGGGAGAAAGATGAAGCATTTGATATGCATGTCCTACTGGCCAGTAACTTCTGCAAAGGATGTAATTACTCCAAAGCCTTGCAATTGTGCTGGATGATTTCACCGAGGAGCTGCTATTGGATCTTCCAGGAGAGACTAAAGTCAGTCTTGGATTTTGTAGTCCAAAATTAGTACCTGCAGGGTTTTTATTTTTCATTTCAAACCCCATCATCTCAGAGCACTCAGAAATGTAGTCCAAAACATCTGGAAGGCATCAGGTTGAAGAGGACTACTGTAATTATATCTCTGGGTTGTGCTAGTAATTAAAGGCTTATGAGGAAGGAATGCTAACAAGAGACACAGGTTCAAGGAGAAGAACTAGATTTTACCTAAAATAACACTATGTAACAAAATTTGAAAAACTGTCTGTTCCTGGTTTGAAAGTGTTATTTCCTGTTTATTCTGCGGTATTTACTTTGAACGTAGTTGTTATACTCCAGGAACTTTGTTTTTGTGGCTGTCACAAACTAGGTTGAATTGGTTGAGACTCTATGAGATATTCCTTGAAAAAACTATTGCAAAATGTGCTGCAGGATGTTCCGCAAAAACAAACTTTTTGCAGTTTAATAAATTTTTTTCATGTTTTTATAATAGAACCAATTAGGAAATGGCATTTATAAACCAGGAACAAAAATGTGTTATATAGTGTAATCAGTGCTATGGAACACGAGAATGTCAAGGACTGGTGACCTTAAATGGAAGGGCTGACTATGGATGACATGTTACATTATTTGTATAATTAAATAATTTATATAAATAATTTATATAAATAAATAAATACATTATTGAAGCTTTGCAAAAAAAAGAAAAAAGAAAAGATATCATACTTGAACTGGACATTTTAACTGATGCAGACTAAAATATATTACAGTAACCCTCCACTTTTGCACGGGATAATAGTGCAGGACCCACCCAAAAGAGGGAAAATTACATTTAATTTTTTTTTTAAACCTGAGGGTACCTCAATGTAGTCCAGCACTTCCATTGGAACTTGACCACAAAGTGGGGTTAGCAAACTTCAGAAATTCCTAAAGAGGATATATGAAGCGAGAACATATCTATCAAACTAACAATTAATCAAATCCATAAAAATGAAACCTACATGTCTGGAGGACTAAGTGTACAGCTATGAAGACTTGTACTAGATCGGGGCTTGTTAAACATTTTGCACTTGCAACCAGATTCCACTGAGAAATGTTTATATGACACCAAGTATATAAAATAGGTATAAAAATCAAACATTGACTGAAAACACAATAATAATAATAATAATAATAATAATTATAATAATAATTATTATTATTATTTATTTATTTATTTATTTATATACCGCTCCATCTCCCCAAGGGGACTCAGAGCGGTTCCCAAGTAACATCACAAAACATACAGAGTAAAAACAACATAACCATAAGATTAATAGACAAAATATAAGCATAAAAATTGTTGCCAGAACTATGTAACAAAATTTGAAAAATGTTTTGTTCCAGGTTTGAAAGTGTTAACTCTTGTTTAATTGTGTGGTACTTACTTTGAAAGTAGTTGTTATTCTCCAGAAACTTCATTTTTGTGGCTGCCACAAAATATGTTGAATTGGGTGAGACTCGATGAGAAATTCATTGAAAAACAGTAGCAAAATGTGCTGCAGGGTGTCCTGTAAAAACAAAGTTTTTGCAGTTTAATAGCTTTCCCCCCATGTTTTTATGATAGAACCAATTCGGAAATGACATTTATAACCCAGGAACAAAAATTGTGTTACGTAGTGTAATAATTCGGTATTTGCGAGGCTTGCTAAGCAGGCTGATTTTCCTTTTTATGGAGTACAACTAAAGCATTTTCTGTAAAGTAAACTATAAACACTTGATATTTTTGCTAACAGACGTGTGTAAACAGATGGCATTCAAAATCCCTTTATTGTTGCCAAATTTTTCATGACCCCAACATTGAGCGAAGGGAGACCCATCTGGGGTTGGGACCCACAGTATATATAAGAAGCAGTGGTCTAGACTGAGGTGCTGCACCAGCTACCTGCCTAAAATGGCATGTATGCATGCACACAACAGCTTATGTTGGAAAAAGGTGTTTTCAAAACTACGTGTTTGCCAACAGTCTCGAACAAACATTATCAGAGTGGAAAACAAAAGGAAGGACGCAGTATATTTTCCACCAACAGTCTCCTCAACAGATGTACACAGGTTTTTTCATCTATTTTTAGTGTACATGACCTGATAGTTGTTCTTATGTTGTACTTTTATTTTTGTTTTAAAAAGTGAAGAGATGAAGCAAAGAACTGATGTTGTGAATCTAAGTGGGGATACCGATTTTTCCACCTTCAATACAGTTGATGTACTTCGTGGTTTGTTGGATTCCCGCTCTGAAGACTAGGATGAAATCCCTGCTCAAAAATGGAAATCCACTGGATAACCTGGTCAAGTCACACTTTCTCAGCCTCAGAGGAAGGCAAAGACAAAAACATCACAAATCTTGCCAAAAAAGCCCTATAACAGAATCAGCATAGGTTCGCCGTAAGTCCGACATGCTTCAAGACACACACTACAACCTGTGTATGTTCAAGTTGCTTGCGAATTTGTGGTCGCCCCATGAATGTCATAGGCAAGAAATACTCAGAAGTGATTTTGTCAGTTCCCTTCTTTTGAAATCTACCTATCATAGAATCATAGAATCAAAGAGTTGGAAGAGACCTCATAGGCCATCCAATCCAACCCCCTGCCAAGAAGCAGGAATGTTGCGTTCAAATCACCCCTGACAGATGGCCATCCAGCCTCTGTTTAAAAGCCTCCAAAGAAGGAACCTCCACCACACTCTGGGGCAGAGAGTTCCACTGCTGAATGGCTCTCACAGTCAGGAAGTTCTTCCTCGTGTTCAGATGGAATCTCCTTTCTTGTAGTTTGAAGCCATTGTTTCACGTCCTAGTCTCCAGGGAAGCAGAAAACAAGCTTGCTCCCTCCTCCCTGTGGCTTCCTCTCACATATTTATACATGGCTATCATATCTCCTCTCAGCCTTCTCTTCTTCAGGCTAAACATGCCCAGCTCCTTAAGCCGCTCCTCATAGGGCTTGTTCTCCAGACCCTTGATCATTTTAGCCGCCCTCCTCTGGACACATTCCAGCTTGTAAATATCTCTCTTGAATTGTGGTGCCCAGAATTGGACACAATATTCCAGGTGTGGTCTAACCAACGCGGAATAGAGGGGTAGCATGACTTCCCTAGATCTAGACACTATGCTCCTATTGATGCAGGCCAAAATCCCATTGGCTTTTTTTGCCGCCACATCACATTGTTGGCTCATGTTTAACTTGTTGTCCACGAGGACTCCAAGATCTTTTTCACACGTACTGCTCTCGAGCCAGGTGTCCCCCATTTTGTATCTTTGCATTTCGTTTTTCCTGCCAAAGTGGAGTATCATATGCATATGGTATGCATTGGTGGTCTCCCATCCAAATATTAACCAGGGCTTGGCTTCCAAGATCTGAGAGTATTCTATTTAGGTATATTTTTCATGCATGACTTTGGCCCTGCATCTTGGACTTAGGCAGAAACACACATGCATTTTCAAATATTTTAATGTTCACTTGGGAATTTTTTCATTTCTCTTAATGTGTATCACTACCAATTTCAAGTGATGTTTCCACCCCCATTTATATCTCATCTAATCTCTCTCTCTCTCTCTTTCTATCTCTATATCTCTCTCTCTGCCTCGAGGTAAGAGCTCCTTCCTTGGAGGCTTTTAAATAGAGGCTGGATGGACATCTGTCAGGTTACTTTGATTGTGCTTTTCCTGCATGGCAGCAGATTGGACTAGATGACCCATGTGGTGTCTTCCAACTCTATGATTCTATTAATCAATCAGATATATTCATTCTATGATGCTATAATTCTCCCTCTCTCACACACATACACACATATTGTTAGTGTAGAGGATGTCCTCTTAGTTGCTTATCATACATGGTGGCCTATATAACTCTGGCAATCGACTCTGAGAGATATGTATTGTGTTTCCTGTAAGTAACCAAAGGCACAGAAACAGGAAAGAGGTTGAAAATACGCAAAAAAGCCATTGCCAAATATATCCAATCTATGTGAGATACAGATCTTAAAAAGGGATTTTAGATAGAACACAGCTAACACAAAGCTGTTGTTTTGTGCCTTCAAGTCACAACTGACTGATGGCGACCTTATCATGGGGTTTTCTGAATCAAGGATTTGTCCAAGGGCTACTCTGTGAAATTCTACAGTGGGGATTTCTGATGTCCTGAATTGATCGTCCAACTCCAACCACTACTCCATGTTGGCTCTCCCACACAAATGACAGGAAAACTAACCTTAACAATAAGTATCAATCTAAAGCTTCATCCTGCAGGAAGAATCAAGGAGGAAGAACAGACAAAATAGTGGTGGATTGCAGCTTCTTGTTTTTCCCCAAGTGGAGTCACAGAGGATTCATTGGAACTGCTCCTGTCAAATAAGGGCAATTGGAGGAGATCACAGAGAGAGAGAGACATTTCTGCCATACAAAACTTTCCATTTCATTTTTTTAAAAATGATATAAGTGCCTTTAAAACCTGCTTCTGTTTTTGATATGCATATTGCCAGTAACAGACTCAGAATTACTCTAATTTAACCCACGCAGCCTTATTACTTAGCATCATGCTCCAAAACATTAAGAGGAAAAGGGTGGATAACCTTCACAATAGTTTTTGACTGAGAGTGGTAGGGACAAAACTAGAATAAGCCCACGGAGTTAGTGTAATTTACATCAGTATTGATTTACCAAGTTTCCATTAATTTAGCGAGTCTACTCCGGCTGAGTCTAATATTTTAGGCCTCTTATCATGAAGCACCCTTAGTTTTCCTTAATATTGTGTAGGATTGCATTCCAGCTTCAGGTGCCTTTTGGGAACAGAGGCAGGTGTAGAGGTATGCAACACTGGGCCTCTTCCTTGGCAAGTTATAGAAAGCCAAGACCTAAATACTTCTATTTGACTCAACAACAATAGGAACTTAAATACCGACTTTCCAAGTCTCCAGCGATTCAGTGGGATTTATTTTGGTTCTTTATTTTGGCAAAGCTACTACAATTTGCAAAGATTTTTTGAGAGTCTATGTATAGTAAACCTCCACATTTGCGGTTTTGATTTTTGTGCATTTGATTATTCACAAATTTGATTTAAAGGCGCTACCAAGCCATTGAATGCAAATCAAGGTGATCAGCTGAAACATCCACAGCTAGCCCCAGCAAACAAAAGTCCTTTGTCACACCCTGGTCATTCCACAGATATATAAACCTAGTTTTTCCTAGTTTCAACAGACCTCATTACCTCTGAGGATGCTTGCCATAAATGCAGGCGAAACATCAGGAGAAAAATTGCCTCCAGAACATGGCCATATAGCCCGGAAAAACCTACAACAACCCATTGATTTAAATGGCTTGTCTAAGAATCTGTAGCTCCTTCAGTACAATTATATGGTCATCTTCTATTGGAAGTTGTTGTTGTTATTGTTGTTGCTGGGTTTTTTTGTGTTTATTTATGGTAGAGTGAGTGAAGGTGCTGGTGAACTCCTCCTTATCACAAGGCAAAATGCCAATTGGCTTTAAGGAGACAGTAGTAAGACCTTTATTAAAGAAACTGGCACTGGACTCACTCAACGGAACAACTATTGACCAATGTCAAATCTCCCCTTCCTGGGCAAGGTTCTAGAGAAGGTGATGGCCTCTCAATTCCAAAGTTTCTTGGATGAAACGGATTATCTGGATCCATTTCAATCTGGTTTCAGATCCGGCTTCGGGCAGCATTGGGCACCTTGGTGGATGGTCTATGAAGAGAGCTAGACAATGGGAGTGTGTCCCTGTTGATTCTTCCAGACCTCTCAGTGGTGTTTGATACGATCAGCCATGATATCCTTCTGGGACATCTTTCTGGAATGGAGCTAGGAGGCACTGTTTTTCAGTGGCTGTGGTCCTTCCTAAAGAGTCAGACCCAGAAGGTGATGCTGGGAGACTCCTGTTTGACTCCCTGGCCCTCAGGGTTCCATCCCATCCCCCAAGCTGATTAATATCTACATGAAACCACTGGGTGAGATCATCTGGAGTTTTGGAGCTCGGTGTCAAATATATGCAGATGACACCCAACTCTATTACTCCTTTCCCCCTAAAGCCAAAGATGCTTTCCTGGTCCTAAACTGGTGTCTGTCATCAGTCATGGACTGGATGAGAGCTAACAAGTTGAAACTAAAACCAGACAAGACAGAGATGCTCCTGGTCAGTCAGAAGGCAGATCAGGGTATAGGGTGGCAACCTGTGTTGGATGGGGTTACACTCCCCCTGAAGACACAGATCTGCAGCTTGGGGGTGATCCTGGACTTATTGCTGACCCTGGAGCCTCAGGTGTCAGCGGTGGCCAGGAGCACCTTTGCATAATTAAAACTTGTGCACCAGCAGCGCCCGTATCTTGAGACGCCAGATCTGGCCATGGTAATCCATACCTTAGTCACATCCCATTTGGACTACTGCAACACTCTCTATGTGGAGCTGCCTTTCAAGATAGTTTGGAAGTTTCAGCTGGTTCAGAGATCGGCAGCTAGATTACTAAATGGGAGAGAACCACCTCCATGTTGTGTTGGCTCCACTGGCTGCCGGTCTGTTTCCGGGCTAAATACAAAGTGCTGGTTATTACCTTTAAAGCCCTACATAGTTAGGGGCCAAACTATTTGGCAAACTGCATCTCTACCTACAAATCTGCTCAAGAACTACAGTCAGTAGAGGAGGTCCTGTTCTCGGTCCCACCCCCGTCTCAAGCACGGTTGGTGGAAATGACAGAGGGGGCCTTCTCTGTGATTGCTCCCCCGACTTTGGAACTCTCTCCCTAAAGAAATAAAAATGGTCCCCTCTTTACTATCTTTTTAAAAACTGTCTAAAATGCCTCTGTGTTCCCTAGCATTTGGAGAGGAGGAGGGTTAGTAGTCAGACTTAAAAAGGCATTTTTCTTTAGTTCGGCTGGCTGCATAAATTTTTTTAAATAATTTTAACAATTTTATACATATTTTTAGACTTGGCTAGACTTAGGTTTGTGTTTAATGTTAGATATGTTGTGGTTGTCTGGTTATGTTATTATTTTATTTTATTTATCAGTTACTTTGTTATAGTTACAAATTTACTTTTGGGATTAGGTGGAGATGTTTATTTTGTCTTTGTTTAATGTATTATGGCATTGAATGTTTGCCATTTCTTGTTGGAAGCCACCCTGAGTCCCTTTGGGGAGATAGGGCAGAATATAAATATATTATTATTGCTATTATTATTACTATTATTATTACTATTATTACCATTATTATTATACCCCTCTTTTTCTCTCCACAAAAGAAACTCAAATTGGAAGTTGACCATAGAATTGTGCTGGAGGACTTGGCCGTTCCTGAGAAGGTATTCTCTCATGTAATTTTTTTTAAAAAAAATTATGTTATTGACCAACAGTCAAGAAGCACAATTAAAATTAGTATTCACTTTGACAGAGGTCCTGTGTTCCTAACATGGAGTGCTGACAATATTTACTTAATGATCTTCCTTTTCCCCTCTCATTCATTATGGCATCAGGGCTCACCCTCCATTCTGCTCTGACTCTACTTTCAGAAGCAAATAAACTAGATTAAATGTACCCCCATCCCATTTTCCCAAGCAGCTGGGAAGGCATAATCTCATTTTGTGTTGATATGGGAACAATAACAATAATAATAACTTTATTCTTGTATCCTGCCACTATCTTCCTGAAGGGACTTGGAGCAGCTTACACACGACACAAGGTGCCTAAGAACAGAACATAAAATGAAAACAATTTAAAAATACAATTAAAAAAATAAAGACATATAAAACAACAATTAACATGCAATTAAAACAGCACTCATCAACCAATAGCAGAAAACGACTATAAATATGGCCAGACAGTAAACAATTGAGCTGGGAATAGGATAAATATTAAACTAATCCTTTTAGTCTAATTTCGAAATAGAAAAACACCTTGTGTGAATGTTTAAATGGCAAGCAGTGAGCAACTGTGGGTAATACTTAATGCATAACACTTAATTACACCAGCAAGGACCATGCCTAGATTTCAGGTTTCTACCCCAGAAACCTCAGGGCCTGGGACAATCCCAAACTGGCAACCCTAAATGAAAAGCACCTACTTAGGTCTGGATGGGCGTACTGTCCTTTATGTCTTTAATAATGAGGACTTATTATCTCTAGCAAATAACTATTATTTCTAAAGAAGGAGGGCAGTGGGGGGTGGGGATGGAATATGTATCTAGAGGAAAATATTAAATCTGGACCGGGTTGCTTGTGACAACAATCCCTTTGTGTTCTTTTTAGTGTTTGCCCACGCTAGCATTCTTCTTCCCTCTCCATTTTCATTTGGGGAGGATTGTGCATTACTGGGTTTCATTCCAAGCTCCTTTCAGGAATTTACATTGAATGGCATTGTAACACAGTCCTCTTGAAGAAGAATGATTCCAAAAAGCCAAGAAGTAATATTTGTAGGCTTGCAGCATAGTAGCCCTTCAGAAATCATCTAGAGTGCCCATGAAATAACTTTATAACTATTTTTATTTTCTTGCAAACATCTATCTTTTTGAGCTTGATTCTAAAGCCTCCTTTGAAGTTGACAATTTGAAGCAATTGAATTACAGTGTTCCTTCGCTACCTCGCGGTTCACTTTCTGCGGACTCACTGTTTCATGGGTTTTTCCTCCTGGCAATGATGGAGTGTGAAAGGGGGCTTCACCCTCCACCTTGGGAGAGAGGCAGCCAAAAGAGAGAGTGGAGAAACACAGCAATATGTAAATCATTGGTCTTATAGCCCTTTTCTTATAGCTAGCGGGGGGGGGGGGGGGGGGGAAGGTGTGCAATGCCTTTAAATCTCTCCTTGCTTCTGCCTCACCCTCTGAACATGATGTGTGTGTGTGTGTGTGTGTGTGTGTGTGTGTGTATATATATATAGCTGTACCCGCCACGCATTGCTGTGGCCAACCTTCCCTGCCTCTTTCTCTCCTTCTGTCTTTCTCTCCTTTCTTCCCTCCCTCTTTCCTTCCTTCCCTCTTTTTCTTTCCCTTCTTCTTTCTTCCTTCTCTACCTGTTTCTTTTTTCGCTTCCTTTGCTCTTTGGTTCCATCCTTCCTTGTCTCTTTCCTTCCTTCCTTCCCTCCCTCCCTCTTTCTCTCTTTCGTTCCTTCTCTCCTTCCTTCCCTCTTTCACTTTTTTATTTCCTTCTCTCCTTCCTTCCTTCTCTACCTTTCTTTCTTTGCTTCTCTCCTTCCCTATTCTTTCCCTCATTATCTCCCTCCTTCTCTCCTTCCTTCCTTCTCTCCTTCCTTCCTTCCTTCCTTCCTTCCTTCCTTCCTTCCTTCCCCCTTTCTGTGTATGTGTTTTGTGTGTGCATATGTGTGTGTATATATTTTTGTATATATTTGTGTATATGTGTATATGTGTGTGTCTGTGTACATATGTGGTTTTGCGCATGCGCTGTAATGTATTTTTTGTTTTTTTTTGGCTTTTTAAGTCTCTTCTGCTGTGTTTTTTAGTGTTTTAATGAGTGATGGTGAGCTGTTGTCCTGTTATGTGTATTGTGTACAAATTTGGTGTCATTTCGTCCAGTCGTTTTTGAGTTATGTTAATCCCACAAATGAACATTACATTTAGAGAGAGAGAGAGAGAGAGAGAGAGAGAGACCAACCAACCCCGTCCCTACTTCGCGGATTTTCACTTTTCACGGGTGATCCTGGAACGTAACACCTGCGATAAGTGAGGGAACACTGTATACCTAAAATGGACAATCTTGCTTTGAAAACCTACTCTGTGTATTTACTCACCTTGGGAATATGACTTGATCAGCACATACCAGCCTATTCAAAGAAGGTTTCCAACTTATAATCTCCATACCAGTAAACATTTTACTTCTGGACTTTCTTTTTGAATTATGTTGGGTTTTGTATGTTAATTGACATTACAACAAAATATGCATAATGTGTGAAGCTGTTGTGTGGAAAGGGTCACAAAATGATTGAAACTTTTCTAAAGGTGATACATATCCTTTGAGTTTTCATTCGTCAGTCCATCCCTTGCCTGGATCTAAATATATAAATTAGGTTGATCTTCTTCCCATTCAGAGGAGACTTTGCCAAAAAAGTAGACACTGTTAAAAGGCGTGGAGCTGTCTGCTACAGTTTGCCCCAGATGTACTTGTATAAACCTTGCTTGCTTGTGAGTCATACAGACTGTATAATAAGGGAATGCCTGTTGCCTAGAATTAATCTTGTCCACTCCCACAATGGGATTTCCTCAGAGGTTCATACCTCAGCAAGACTTGCAAACGAAAGCACTATTTAACTTCCAGTGACCAATTATACAACAAAGTATGCTCAGTGCAATTCCAAATTATTTCTGCGTGCAAGTGCATGCCTATTTTTATATGCACTTGTAACCTGGTCACCATCCTTCGAAAACATCTACAAGTAACTCTTTAAATCATCAGACAGATTGGACTATTATATTTATCTAAATGAATATGGACATTTATCCATGACTAAGAGAAGTTGTTCCTCTTTATTGTGTTTATAAGTAATAAATCTGTCATATGACAGATTTATTTGAAGTTTCAACAACAATAACATGATACTTTGTGTATTTTTATATGCTAACAAATAGTCATCAGAGTTTTTCAGTAAAAATACTTTGTTTATTCGAATCTAATGCTCACCTTCCCAAAATTAGGGTGTGCTGTCGCTCGCTGGGCCTATAGCAATTGGCTTTTGAACAGGACGTGCTCTTTGTGCCCAGCGGGAAGCCGGGGTGCCTCGGATGAGAGGCCCTATGGGTTTTCTTATACAAAGTCTTTAGAAGTCTTAAAAGTTTAACAAAGTTTCCCCTGGACTTTGTAAGAAACGAAGCTTCTCTACAGGTAGAAAACTTTCACGTCCTGTAGCTGAGCCTCCAACTGTAAGACTGTACTAAAATGGTTCCCTTTCCCTCCTGAACCTGGAAAAAATGGCGGAACTAAAATTTAACAATGATAGACAGGTGGCTAGCCCCATGACTGCAGCCTAGCAAGAACCATCCAACTGCAAAATGCATGGTCAGAACAAGCACATGCAAACGCTCAAAGAACGAAAGGGAGTTTAGAGCTCCTGGTACAACCGTACCAGCACATAGGGTGTGCATTATATCTGCGTAATATGGTAATCTTAGTGCTGAGCCAAAGCCAAAGGGGAAGCTACTTCAGGAGCAGCTAGAGCTCCCATTTGAGGGACATCGTTGCTACTTTAATTGCCATGGCTCAATGTTATGCAATCCTGAAATTTGTAGTTTGGTGAGGCATCAGCATTCTTTGGCAGCCCCCATGATCCCATACTACAGCCCCCCATGATCCCATAGCATTGAGCCAGGGCAGTTAAGGTGGGTTCATTCTACAGCAGAGATGTGTCCCAAGGTTTCCTTTTTTAGTGCGGAAAGCTTTAATATTCCAACACAGTGGTTCTCAACCTGTGGGTCCCCAGGTGTTTTGGTCTACAATTCCCAGAAATTCCAGTCAGTTTACCAGCTGTTAGGATTTCTGGGAGTTGAAGACCACTGTAATACTTTTGTTTTTAAAGAAAGAATTATAAGCAGGCAGCAACTGTAATGCACACCTTTTTTGGCCAAATGACAATGAGTGCCCTCTTTGTTGCTGCACATTACATTTTGCAACAAATACTTCTTTTTTGGTTTCAGGATTTTGAAAATTGAGATACACATTAGATTCAATGGTACATTAGACTCAAGTAAATATGGGTAAGATCTTTTATGTCATATGACTTCATTATGCAGATGGACTTTCTTTAAGTCATTCCTCCTAGTTGAGATGGGCTACTACTCCTATTCCCCGTTGGCTACTGGCAATTTTAACTGAAGTTGAGAAGAACTGATGTCCACCTAAAAAGGATAGGAATTGCTATTATAGACAGTGTGTAATTAGTCCCTCTTGCTGATCAAATGACTTCTTTCAGCAAAATGAAAATGGGAATTCAAGAACTGACCACAATGATGTCCAGGGAAGGGCAACCAAGAGAAGTTTAAGAGAGACCATGATAGCTATGTTTAAATATATTGTCGAAGGCTTTCATGGCTGGAATCACTAGGTTCTGGTGGGTTTTTTCGGGCTATAGAGCCATGTTCTAGAGGCATTTCTCCTGACGTTTCGCCTGCATCTATGGCAAGCATCCTCAGAGGTAGTGAGGTCTGTTGGAATTAGGACAATGGGTTTATATATCTATGTTTAAATATATGAAAGGATGTCATACTGAAGTCGGAACAGACTTGATTTCTGCTACTTTAGAGGCTAGGATGTGGAGCAGTGAATTTTAAATTGCAGGAAGAGAGATTCCACCTAAACGTTAAGAAAAACCTGATGATAAAGGCTGCTCAAAAGTGGGATGTGCTGCCCCAGAGTGTGGTGGACTCTCCTTCTCTGGAGGTTTTTCTAAACCAGAGGTGGGATGGCCGTATGTTGAGAGTTATTTGATTCTGTGCTTCACCAAACGGGATAGGACTGGATGTTCCTTGTGGTCTCTTCCAACTCTATAATTCTATGTTAATCTAGTAGTTATGCTGGTGTTAAGACAGCTCCATGCAATTGGGTTGATTCTATGAGCCTTCTTTGCCATTATAAAGACATTTTTAGCCTTTACAGTGGCAAAGAAGGCACATGGAATCAACCCAATTCCATGGAGCTATTTTAACACCAGCATAACTACTAGATCAATGTTTCTCAACCTTCCTAACGCCGCAGCCCCTTAATATAGCTCTTCACGTTGTGGTGACCCCCAACCATAAAATTGTTTTCATTGCTACTTCACAACTGTAGTTTTGCTACTGCTATGAATTGTAATATAAATATCTGATATGCAGGATGTATTTTCATTCACTTAACCAAATACGCCCAAATTTAAATAGTGGTGGGGATGGAGGAATTGATTTTGTCATTTGGAAGTTGCAGTTTCTGGGATGTATAGTTCACCAGCAATCAAAGAGCATTCTGAACTTCACCAACAATGGAATTGAGCCAAACGTGGCACACAGAACTCCCATGAGCAACAGAAAATACTGGAAGGGTTTGGTGGGCATTGACATTGAGTTTAGGAGTTGTAGTTCACCTACTTCCAGAGAGCCCTGTAGATTCAAACAATGATGGATCTGGACCAGGCTTGGCAGAAATAATATGCTCAAATGTGAACACTGGTGGAGTCTGGGGAAAATAGACCTTGACATTTGGGAGTTGTCGTTGCTGGGATTTATAGTTCACCTACAAAGAGCATTCTGAACCCCACCAACAATAGTATTGGTACTTTTCCCTCTGGTTTGAAGGGACTCACTGGTGTAAGCCTCACTCCATCCTTGCCCACTTTCTCTTGCATGGGCACCATGCTGTCATGCACCAAGCACGCCTGCTCTCCCCTCGCTGCTTGGAGTCTCCAAAATACACGGCAGGAGGAGGGCTTTTAGTGGGAGGATTCGTTGTCTGTTTCAAAAAAGCAAGAGAGATCTTCAGCCTTCTCTGCCAGAGGGGTTCCTAAGACCATCAGAAATATGTGTTTTCTGATGGTCTTTGGCAACCCACAGGTTGAGAAACACTGTACTAGATTGTCTTGAAGCAAAGGTTCTCAAGCAGCCAGACTCTTCTTACAGTATTACAGTAATGATTTGTGTTCCTGAAAAACTGTGGTGTGCAAAGGGCCAAGCTGCATTCCAATGGGAATGGCAGTGGATGATTGTGATGGTGGGACCTTAGACAAGGGGAATGAGTCAGTGAGAAAAGTGTATATGTATTGCAGGGCAATTGTTTTTTCTATCTCAGCCTCCCACTGTCTGAGGAACTGACGTCTGTTCCACACTTTGCTCAGGTGTATTTTTAGAACCAAAACCCTTTAAAAGGCAACCTATTGATTCCTTCCATCCTAGCTCTCACGTACTAGCCTTTCTGTTTCAGAATGATGCTCCGCTGTTCTGTAACATGACCCCAGCATCGATATTCCTATTATCTTCCGTGCGTGTGTTCTGAAATAAACCAGATCCTCCAGGGGCCACTTGCCACAGCCAAAGTGTGCCAAGTCCGGCTGCATTTTAGCATTTCAGAATATTGTCAGTGACAATTGCACCATGTCCCGCTTGCACGTAATACATGGAGGGAAGGACACAGCGCCAAAGGTATGGCGTGTGACTGGCTCCCTCAGGGGCATTCCAGTCCTCTTCCCCAAATTGCCAGCTTGTGTTTATTTAATTTTTCTTGTAAAAACATAGTCTCCAGTTCCTTTACCAAGAGACTACCATGTATTTTCATGTATAATTGGACCTCATGAAGTAGTCGAGGGCAGATTTGGAGGCCCAAATTATGTGACCCATGAATTAATAGAAGCAGTCTGTGGAGATTTCCTACCCAGGTCTTCAAAAAAGACCAGAACCTACATTGTGGTGGAGAAAGTAGAGGGAACCTATGCTTCTTTTGGGTGCTCCAGAACTCTAGCCTTTTACTACTCTACTCAGAGAAGTGGATAATAAAGACAGAGTTAAGATACAAAACTGATCCATTAATATGTTGACCCATTTTTAAGTCTATTTTTGACTAAATTCTAGACTTATACATAAGTATATACAGTCGTACTAAGAAAAATAATCTAGTACAATCCCATATCTGTGGTGGATAAACTCCAAGACCATCATCATCCCCATGGATACCTGAAACCATGATAATGGCAAATCCTATATTTTGACTATAAGTGGGTAGGAAGTATGCCATAGAATTGCACTGAAGGACTTAGAGTCAAACTTTGTGGAGGAGGGTATTTTTGGAATGTGGGTAAATGAAGCCATTAGGCTTGGTTGGTCCAAAAAAAATGGTTCTGAACTCAGTTCAGAAATTGAGGGTGCTGGTGATTCGATTCTAAGGTCATATCTGAATTCCCCCCTCCCAAAAAAATATTTGAAACTTTCCAAAACTTCCGAATCGATTTCATTAATGCAGATTCGCATACGCAGTAGGGAAAAACAGCACTGGCAATAGGGAGAATTCAGGGGATTCTCCCTTCCTCATTTTTAGACCAATCACGATGAAACTTGCTATAGTGGTAGAACACATGGACTACTGTTAGCTCAACAAATTTCATAACCTTTGACGTATCCATGGATTTTTGGTGAATTTTCAACGTTTTTATAAAAAACACTTTTAAAATATTAAAGAAAATCTGTTCCTGGTTTGAAATTATTATTCCCTGTTTCATTGGGTGGTCTTTACTTTGATAGTGGTTGTTGTACTCCAGAAACTTTGTTTGTGTGGCACAAACTGTGCTAAATTTGTAGAGAACAGTAGTCATAGTACAGACCCCAGCAAGGGACATCTAGACTGACCCCCTTCTTCTGCAGATCCAAACTCTTCTGACATCTATTTGTTTCCTCTACTGAGTTGGAGGGGACCCTCAAGACACATCCATCCGTTTATTCCTATTTGCAAATCATTTTATTTTATCATTACTTACCACAGCTGGCTGGCTGTGGCTGGTTGTCCCAGTGCCTTGTTCATGGAAATCAGGCCAAAGTAAAAGGCTCGGTTTTTTAAGCAGTTTATGTTCTCTTGGCTTTGTGAAAGTTGCTTATTGCTTTGCTACTTTCTTTAGATCTCTTTGTAGATTCCATCAGTTTATTTTATATTTAGATGAAGACTGCTACAGACAGCTATTTTTGGGTCCTTCAGTCATCATTTGGCTACTGAGCAGGTGTGCATTATGGGAAATGTAGTTTAAGAGCAGGACCTTTTGCAATCTCTACCATTAGGGGCCTGGCCTTCCCAAACTACAGTTAAGATGGCTGCGATTAGCCACACCTATCGCATCCCTTCTGGCAGCACCAGCCAAACGAATGATATTTCAAAAGTTCCCTTGCCTAATGGTTGTGAAAATTAAAATAACATTGGGAGACATCTTAACATTACAGAATAATTTTGAAAAAAAATGGGTAAGTGATTAAAAATCAGATTCCCCCCAGCCTTTCCTGCATGGTTCAAAACTCATTCGGATGTCCAAATTCATATGATTTCATCCAAATTTCAATAAATTCTGAATGTGTTTATCCAACCCTAGAAGCCATTGATGCATGGGAAGGTAGAAGGCAATAGACTCAATAAAGGAAACCACTGCCTTGATCACGCAAGACCTGAGATGGGCTGTTTATAATAGGAGGACCTGGAGGTCTCTCATTGTTAGAGTCACCATACGCTCAAGTCAACCTGATACCAGTTAACAACAACAAAAGAGAAAATATATGGGTAGTGGGTTGCTGTGAGTTTTCCGGGCTGTATGACCATGTTCCAGAAGCATTTTCTCCTGATGTTTTGCCCACATCTATGGCAGGCATCCTCAGAGGTTGTGAGGTCTGTTGAAAATCTCTGAGGAAGCCAGCCATAGATGTGGGCAAAACATCAGGAGAGAATGCTTCTGAAACATGACCATACAGCCCGGAAAACTCACAACAACCCAGTGGTTCCGGATATGGGTAATGTACTGCTAGGTTGCTCACTAAGAAGTAAAACATACGCCTATCTTCTCGTGTTCTGCTTAAAGGAAGATAAAAGCGTTGAGATTATCTCCTAACCCTGGAGCATCTTTTGTGAATTTTAAAATATATATATTAAACAACTTTAAACGAACAGGACAAGCCCTACTGTTAGGCTAGGGAAGCAGCTGTCATAGGCAGCAGTTTTAGATTGTCCTAAAGTCACAGCAGTTTATAAATTGTTAGTTATTTAATGTGTTATATTTCCCCCAGAAAATCCTGCAATAGGTTCATCATAGAGTCGCCATAAGACAGAAATGACTTGAAGGCACACAGTGATAATAATAATTTTTGCTCTTATGGAAACAAAGAGCGTGCAATTTCCTGCCAAAGTGCCCCCCTTGTTGAGGAGGGCACCATTTCTTCCTGTTCCTCAGGCAGAAAAAATGATTTGGGCTGGCCCTGTAAACAAACTGGACAGATTCAATTGGCCTTTAAGTTTATATTTTAAGATGAGTGGCATTTTAATTGTTAACACTGCCTTCTTTTGTCAGTCAGTTGAAAGAGCCTTCAGGACTGAAGTGCAGAATGTAAGAATGTTTAATAAAACAAAGATGTTTAATAAAATACATATCCTTGTTCCCCTTTCCGCTCGGAGTATGATTAAGGGCCTGGGGTAGTGACAAAAGTACAGGCATTTTTCTTCTAACAACATCTCCTTTTCACAAATCCTTTCTACACCTGCCCAGCTGGCTTGACGTTTTTGACAGCATCAGCATTGGGAGTATAGTAAAGGAGGACTAAAGGAACATATTCTGTTCTGTAAGGTGGCAGGAGCATGTTTGTAGTACAAAATGCAATAAAGCTTGAAGTGGGGAAAGAATAAGATTCTGCACTAGAGTTGATCCTATTGTCACTGTGTGCCTGTCTACAGCAGGCAAGATGAATAGCAGCTGCCCCCATAATTGCTTACTGAGCATGTCTGACAGCAAATAGAAAATAGAATCAAAAGTGTGCATTACCAACTATGCCCAGTATGTTTTTTTAATGAGTTCTGCAAGTTTGATCGCCAAAATGAAAATCATGAGAAAAGTGGAGATTGATAAAAGAAAAAGCCATGCTTATTTTGAAACAAACTTTCCATTAATCCCTTAAAAGATTAAATATGTTTTGGCTGACCTATACAAAGCTTATCTGATTAGAGGGGGACTTCCCTGGATCTAGACCCTGTACTCCTATTTATGCAGGTCAAAATCCCATTGGCATTTTAGCTGCTGCATCACATTGTTGGCTCATGTTTAACTTGTTGTCCATGAGGACTCTGAGTTCTTTTTCACACATACTGCTCTTGAGCCATGCGTCCCCCATTCTGTATCTTTGCATTTCATTTTTTCTGCCTAAGTAAAGTATTTTGCATTTGTCTCTGTTGAACTTCATTTTGTTAGTTTTGGCCCATCTCCCTAATTTGTTCATATCATTTCGAATTCTGCTCCTTTCTTCTGGAATATTAGCTATCCCTTCCAAGTTGGTGTTGTCTGCAAACTTGATGATCATGCTTTCTTTCCATGTTATTTCTGTTTCCAATACTAAATTTTGTATTAAAGAAGCAATGTTAAAGAATATATCTACTTTGTTATCTGAGTTACACCTGTATTGTTGCATTCTCATCTACCTAACTTCATTATATATATTTTTTTCTTTCAAGTATATCTTAATACATGTAGGAATACCATATATTTGTATGTGTCTTTGTAAAATATTTTATGCACACAGTGTGCTCCCTAGGGTTGTGGTCACGCTCCTCAGCAGGATGTTTGACATTCAGGAGGTGCTCAGTAGTTTGTTTAAGAAAGTTATATGCCAGTTAATAGAAAATGGACAGGTTTGTTTTTATTTCCTTTCCATAAGATCTTCCCCAGATATGGCATATGCTTCTCACTTGTTACCCAAAGTGTATGCCATCAAGACTCTTCAAAGTCAGTAGTAATGTTAACAATCAAAGAGTTACAGTTGTAGCAGAGATGGGGTTGGGATCACTTTCATTTTCCCTTCTGTGATATGTCTTGTACATCCAACTTTTGCACAATGAGTTTGGGTTATTGGACATCACTGTTAAGAGTGCTCTTGTTTGTGTACAAGTGACATTTATGTGCCATGGCAGGATTAAGTGGAATAACCAGATTGTCTAGGAGGGTCATGTAATGTCTGAAGCAGCATGGATCTATATTATATGTGGATTTTAAAGCCACAAGCTCTGTTCCAAAACTTGTTTTACCTAAAATTGGATTGTTATGTCCTTCAGAGGCCCCTACATACACACAACAGTTATATGAGAAGTCTCATCCAGGGACAGTTCTACATGGGACACCTTATCCTGGGACCGATCCAGAGTGAAGAACTCTGAATCAGTTCTGGGATTGGTTTTTCTGCCAGCCTCCTGGTTGATGTGAAGGCAGGAAGGAGATCCTTGGCCATTGTAGAGGTGGGAAGGAGTCCTGACCATCCAGTGGTGCTGAAGCCAGTTGCACACTGTTGGACCTTATTGTTCCCTTCCTGTTGTCATCATAACAGCAACTACCAGGCACAAAATGGCTGGTGTCTGTCCCTTGTCACCTGGAGTGACATTGGTTTGGACTCACAGATGAGGGGAAAGGAAAATCGATCCTTCCTTCCCCACCTTCCTTTCTCCAATCACCCTTGCACTCCAGCTCATGTCACTCCAGGCAGTAAGTTACCAGGGAGATGGCAAGTGCCATCCTGTATCCCTGGTCAGCATGGGATGGCTATGTAAACAGTTGTGGGTGGTTCTGTTTATATAAACCCAAAAATTGAGTTTGTTCCCAAGTTATGAGGAAACTGCAGAGAAACTCATGAATTTGTTAATGCGTTGACCTGACTCAGTTTACATGTCATGTAACACTGGATTGTTATGTCCTTCAGAAGCCCCTACATACACACAACAGTTATATGAGAAGTCTCATCTAGGGACAGTTCTACATGGGACACCTTATCCTGGGGCTGATCCAGAGTGAAGAACTCTGAATCAGTTCTGGGATTGGTTTTGCTGCCAGCCTTCTGGTTGCTGTGAAGGCAGGAAAGAGATCCTTGGTGCTGGCATTGGCCTATAAAGCCCTAAACGGTTCCGGCCCAAGATACCTAACTGACCGCCTCTCGGCCTATGAGCCCACGAGGACTTTGAGATCTTCCGGGGAGGCCCTGCTCTCGATCCCGCCTGCGTCACAGGCACGGCTGGTGGAGACGAGAGATAGGGCCTTCTCGGTGGTGGCTCCTTGGCTGTGGAACACCCTTCCCATGGACATCAGGCTAGCTCCCTCCCTGTTGATATTCCGCAGGAAGTTAAAGACCTGGCTGTTTAAGAAGGCATTTGAACAAGAAGTGCAATGACTGGTAATTTGACCATAGGAATGGAACAACGGAAATGATATCGGATTGTGGGTTTGACGATGAGACGACTCGGAATTGGCTTTTGTAGTAATGTTGATGTTTTGACAAGATGTTTTTCTGATAATGATGAATTGTGGATTATTTTACACTATGTTTTGTATTTTGCACCTGTTTTTCTATGTTGTACACCGCAATGAGTCGCCCTTGGGCTGAGAATTGCAGTATATAAGCGAAGTAAATAAATAAATAAATAATTGTAGAGGTGGGAAGGTGTCCTAACCATGGAGCTGGTTTTCCCCTTCTCCATTTTGGAATATTGTCTGTATAGTTGTTCCACAAAACTCCTTTCCATATTAATGCAGTTGACCCTCCACATTTGTGGTTTTAGATATGTTCTGGAAGTTGACCATAGAGTCATTCTGGAGTATCTACTCCCAGAGAGAAACCTTGCTATACATTTGTACGTTGTATAGCACAAATCTGTGCTCAGTTTTCTGTTCTCTTGGGTTTAAAAGGTGTTTTTTTTATTTTCAGGTTTTCTACTTTCACAGGGTTTCTGCATCCCTCATTCCATGATGTTACCCTTCATAATGTCACATATGGAAACCCAATATTTATCTTTCTCCTGTCATCGCATTCTGTCTATTCAGTTTCTCATGATCCCTCTCTCCCCGATCTTGTAGCACTGGCAAATAAGCAGGGAAGCTGCTATGTTTTTGTTTTGTTTTGCAGCCATGAGAAAGGGGATTCCTATAGGCTCCTGTATCAGCTGTTAATTGTCATCCTTTACAGTCACTCGTAGACTTCTCCTGTTTGAACAGGTCTAAGTATCACTCATACAAATATGGTACTCTCTGTTGTAATGCCACAATAACTATTATTAATAGAATTTTGAGAGGAGCAAACATGGTTCCATCAAAGACAGATGGTTTTGTTATGGCACCAAACCATTGCATGGATTGCCAAGCTGTTGGCGCAGATGACAGTAAACTGATGAGGTTCCATTAATTATCCTTCTTAATTGGGCTAATAGATCAGAAAGCCCTCATTTCCTCGGTATGAAGCTTCCTTATTGCAATGTTAAACTTGTCAAAATGTGCCAGAATAAAGCTGGGATTGCTTGAAATACACCCCACCCCACCCCAGAAATAACAATGATCACTCAACTGTTGCTTCCATTCTTTCTACCAGTAAATTTTCCCTAGTACCAAAGTAACCAAAATTAGGCCATTTGAGAGAAACGATCAGATAAGTAATTGACGCAATGTTGCACAGTGTAATCCTATTAAGGAGATTTGCAACGACGAAACCATGTGTTCCAGATAAAGTTGTTTTTCTTGGGTGCTGCGATGAAGAGAAAAAGAAGAAGAAAAACTAGTGTGGCGGGAATGAAGAATTGAGATGAGGTAGACCATCCATAGCAATGGTTCTCAACCTGTGGGTCCCCAGGTGTTTTGACCTACAACTTCCAGAAATCCCAGCCAGTTGTTTCCACCTCCCATGGGGTATGTGAAGGAAAGAATTTGAGGAAATGGATGCTACAATGATGGTAGTTTTCCCAGTCTAGGTGAAGACAATGCTCTCTGCTGGTGGAACAATGGATGCTAATCAGTTTGAATAGTTCCCAGGAAAAGGACAAAACATTTGGCCATTGGGCATCTTTTTGATCTCTGGTTTTCTCCATTGTTAGGTGAGTGGAGGCATTAATGTGGGAATTACAGTGATGTGGGGTATTGTTCCCTGGAGTCCAAGGTGTTGAAGCAATATTCCAATGAAATTCATGGAAGGTTACTTTTTAGGACAATTAGGAATTATCATACGGCTGGCTATATTTTCCAAGAAAGCCACGTCTTTATGATTTATATGATTTATACAATTCCTATTAGGGAAGAGTGAATCTGATTTCTTGATAACAATCACCTTTTGGGCTTCAAACCAGTTCTAGATCTCTCAATCTAATCACTTTGCCATGAAAATGGTTCCTTTTGAATTGGTTTCAAACTGAATTATAGTATCAGTGTCCTCTATCAAGGATTACAGTCCCAAGGAAATTCCTTTTACTATTCGTCTCCCATTCAAATCAGGACAACGGCAGTATTTTCCTTCCTTTCTTCTTTCTTTTGGAGTACAGTCAGCCCTCCACATTAGTTGGTGTGACTTTTGTGGATTTGATAATTCACAGATTTGATTAAAATTTTCTATCTAGGGATTTCTAGATTCTTCGGTAAAAATATATATCTTCTGGCATTTTTTAATTTGTGGCTTTGACTTTCACAAAGGTCCTGGACCCCTAATCCCAATGAATGTGGAGGGCTAGCTGTAGCAACAGAAGAAAAACCAATTTTATGCAATTAGTTTTGAGAAGAGGAAGTGCATGAAGAAAGAATTCCAGGAGAGTTCCCGACAACACAACTCCATGACAGCTTCTGTTTCTGACTTGGCCACAGTGGTACATGCTCTTGTCACATCCCGCCTGGATTACTGCAACGCTCTCTACGTGGGGCTGCTCTTAAAGACGGCCCGGAAGCTTCAGCTGGTTCAGCGCGCGGCAGCCATGCTACTAACTGGAGCGGGTGGCAGGGAGCACACAACGCCCTTGTTGTCCCAGCTCCACTGGCTGCCGATTTGCTACCGGACCCAATTTAAGGTGCTGGTTTTGGCCTACAAAGCCCTAAACGGTTCCGGCCCAAAATACCTTTCTGACCGCATCTTGGCCTACGAGCCCACGAGGACCTTGAGATCGTCTGGGGAGGCCCTTCTCTCGATCCCGCCGGCATCACAGGCACGGCTGGCGGGGACGAGGGAGAGGGCCTTCTCGGTGGTGGCCCCCCGGCTGTGGAACACTCTCCCCGCATACATCAGACAGGCGCCCTCCCTCATGTCCTTTCGAAAAAGCCTTAAGACATGGCTGTTCGAGAGGGCATTTAACTAAGTGCTAAACAACAAAGCTATATGGTAATGAGAACTGGAATGGAACAAGGAATATGAGACTGGCTATGATTCTACTAAGAGACGAAGCGGATTTTTAGTGTAGTCTGTAAATTGTTGTGTTGTTATATGTCGTTGAAACTGGCCTTTGTAATTGTCTTTTATGTGTACTGTACACCGCCATGAGTCGCCCTTATGGGCTGAGAATGGCGGTTAATAAGTGCATCAAATAATAATAAATAATAATAATATATACCTGGGATAAAAGGGAGTATTGTAGATAAACCACCAGAGGCTGATGGTTTAACTGATGATTTAGAGACGATTATGAGCTTTCTTATGGCACAAAGTGATGGGCTCTCAAGCCTGGGAAATTCAGGTCTGGAAATGATGGTTCACTGTGTTAGAAAACCAGCTCAGAAAGTGCAGGGCCTCAAGGGCATTCAGGGGAGTCAAAAGTAGCAACAGCAGATAAGGAATTGAGTGAAGATTGAAGTGATAAGGAGACTTCCCATGGGAACCCACCTGTAGCTATGAAGATCAACAAAGGTCTTCGTTTACAATTCAGAGCCGAAAATAGATTGTGTCATTCAGAGAGATTACGTGGGAAAGTTGTGAAAAAAAATTCACAGGAAATTGAATTATTTTATGGGGGTCTATTAAACAACTTTTTTTAAACCTTAAGGTCAGTTCAGACAACACTGTGTTGCCTGTGAGAAGCTAAGCCTGAGCTCTCTTGTTCCTGGTTCCTGGAAGTTTTCTATGCTCCTGTTCATGTAATCCTGTTCAAGTTTTACTAGCTAGGATTTCTTGGTTATATCTGATTTCTGGCTGTTCCTTGACTTTGTCACCTCTGGAACATTTTGAGACATTTGGATTATTGTCTGGATATCACCTGTTCCTAAACCTTTTTTGATCATATATCGTCTTTTCTTATTCCTGATTTTATACACTTTTTATATTTTTTTATAGTAAACTGTTTGCTTGGACTCTTGTGTGGTGCGGAGGTCATAAGTGCTTCCAGGCCTGAAATGTAAAGGGAGTTCAAGAAGCCTCTTGTTTTCATGTTATATTTTACTACACATTTTGCACATTGTATCCTTCCCAAAATCAAGTAAACAAATAGCACTCAAGGCAACTAACAAGCATCATTAAAATGATGTGGGAAAAGTAAGCAAAAAATCCATTTGAATCAACATCATACACAAAATAATGGAAATAATTCTAGTAAATATGAAAAAAGTGAACTGGGAGGGAAAAAACTCTACTAAAGCCCCTTTTACTCTTTGAGTTAGAAAATAACAGTTACACAACTCTTCACCCTCATCCCTAAATTAATGAGGAGAGTTGATTTTGTTGGCTCTCTTACCTTTATTTTATGCAGAGTAAGGCATCTTCACCATAGGGAAGACTGAGTGAAGGAAGATAGATGCTTTTGAATTCTGGTGTTGGAGGAAAGTGCTGAGAGTGCCTTGGACAGCGAGAAGATCCAACCTGTCCATACTTCAAGAAATAAAGCCCAACTGCTCATTGGAGGGAAGAATAGTAGAAGCCAAGATGAAGTACATTGGCCACATCATGAGAATAAAGGAAAGCTTAGAGAAGACAATGATGCTGGGGAAAATGGAAGGAAAAATGAAGAGGGGCCGACCAAGGGCAAGATGGATGAATGGCATCCTTGAAGTGACTGGATTGACCTTGAAGGAGCTGGGGGTGGTGACAATTGATAGGGAGCTCTGGCGTGGATTGGTCCATGAAGTCACGAAGAGTTGGAAACGACTGAACGAATGAACAACAACAACAAGACATCTGTAGAAAAAAATAACTGCTAAGCAGGGCACAGATGCATTGTCGTCATCTAATGTTTTATGCAAAATTTGCATTTTTACATTGTGAGAAGGAGCAAGTTATGGAACATCTTGATTTCAGATATGCAACTCTTGTTTAAAAATATAGTGTGTGGTCTAACATGTTCCATTTATATCATTATCTAACTCTTAAGATAAATAAGTCTGGATCCAGCCTGCAGCTAATTGTTATTTTTGTACTTCTTGGCCTACATTCTAAAATGACTGTATGAATGTGACCCATTACGCATTAAAAACATGTATATTGCTTCACAGCGTTCCTGAAGGAAGCATTTTCTTCAGGCACTCAAGGGGCAGAGGAAGCCACATTGTTTTGTACTGAACAGGCAGTTTTGTACTTTACTGCGGAGGCCAATCAGTCTTGTTCCTCCCATTATGGACAAACTGTGCCAGATTTTTTTCTTTCTTGGGGAGGAGAGGATTCTTGCTCTTTCATACAAAGAAGACTCCAGGCCGACCACAGGCCTGCGGTCTATTTTGCATGGATCTAGTATATAGAAAAGGTCTTCTCAGCAGCTGTAATTTGTCAAAGCTCAGCAGCACAACAATGCTCCTCTTTGTGGTTGTTGCCTGCCTTCAAGTCATTTCCAACTTATGACCAGCCTAAGACAAACCTGTCATGGGGCTTTCTTGGCAAGATTTGTGCAGAGAGAGGTTGCCTTTGCCGTCTTCTAGTCAGCTTTTATATTTTACTAGCTTGAGGACCCAGCGATGCCTGGGTTACTTGAGAAAGGCAGTTTGTTTTGGGAAGCCTGGTAATATCTCTGGATGCAGGATGAACTACAACTCCTGTGCGGGTGGGTCATCCCCTCCCCCAAAACCCCTCCAGTATGTTACGTTGGCCTGGGTTATTTGAAAAAGGCACTATTTGTTTTGGGGTGTTTGGTAATATCAGTTTGGTAATTGGTAGCTCTATTTCTTAGAAAGAAGCCAGTCTTTTCTGTTGTTTTTTTATGAATGCCCCCATTAGGAAATGCATAAGGATGTGGCTGAACTGCAATTCCCAAAATTGTGGGCCAATCACCCCAAAACCCACCACTATTCAAAGTTGGCCATGTTGGGACAGTGTGCCAGGTTTGATTCAGATCCATAGTCGACTGGGTTCAGTGCTCTCTAGATAAGGATGAACTACAATTCCCAGAGCCAAGGACAATCACCCCCAAACTCGGCCTGTAATGTACAGTTGACCATGTTGGCTTAATGTGCCAGGTTTGGTCCGGATCTATAGTTGGTGGGGTTCAGTGCTCTTTGGATAAGAGTGAACTACAACTCCCGTAGTCAAGGACAATCACCCCCAAACCAGAGATGTATGCACAGTTGACCATGTTGGGTCTTTTTGCCAAGTGTGATCCAGATGTGACATCGTCTGGGATCAGGGCACTGTGGATAAAGGTGAACTACAACTTCCAGAGCCAAGGATATTCACCCCCAAACCCCATCTGTATGCACAGTTGGCCATGTTAGGTCTGTGTACCAAGTTTGGTCCAGATCTAACGTCGGCTGGGTTCAAGGCTCTCTGGATAAGGGTGTTGGATGGAGTTAGATGGAAAACTATATCTAAGTTACACTAAGCAAAATATAATTCAAGAAGTTTCTTGATCTCTTGTTAAGAGGCCATGGCTCCACTGGACAGCTGTAAGGAGACTCCAGCAAGGGAAGAAGCTGAAGAAGGTTAGGATGCTTACCTGTAACCACCTTTATTTGAGTGGTCATCTGTGAAATTCATACCACGATGAATAAATAGAGAAACTGCCTTAAGTTTATTTGAAAATCATACTCACAATGTGAAACTCTGGGCATGATTTGCGGCAAACTTTGACCACAATTGAGGCATTGTTTTCCGATGCTTAATCATAGCAAAGTAAAATAAACCACCATTATTCATCGTGGTATCTGTGAAATGCATACCTGTGTGTGAATTTCACTGATGACCACTCAAATAAAGGCAGTTACAGGTAAGCAACCTGACTTTCTTCAGCTTCTTCAGCTTCTTCCCTTGCTGGAGTCTCCTTACAGCTGTCCAGTGGAGCCTCTTAACAAGAGTTCAAGAAACTTCTTGAATTATATTTTGCTTAGTGTAACTTAGATATAGTTTTCCATCCAACTCCATAATGTGAACCTGATGCGTTTTGTAGCAGATGCTTTCCTTTTGTTTATCCTTATTTAGCCATCAGATTTCAATGCTTAAGTACAGCTCAGGGGAGAAGGCAAGAGGGCAAGATGGAACATGGTTAAACATTTCCAAATTTTCCATTAGAGGAAATGAGGTTAACATTTGGGGTGTTTCTGTTCTTCTAAGCCAAGTGTGAGACCTGGGTTCCATCCTGGGGGAGAAAAACAAATAAACAGAAGTCGTTCCACCTTTTAAGCAGAAGAACTTTGGAAAGATCCTGACAGAGTGATCAATATGTACTGAAACGCTGAGCAATCTTCCATTGCAAGAGCATCCACTTACTTCAGCAGTTTGTTTGCAAGGGCTTGCACTTTGTAACCACGTTTGGCTTAATAAAGCACCTAGAAAACCTAAGTCAGTCAATGAGATAGTTCCAGGCAATGGGATGCACTATATTATATCCATAGGACTACTGATTGATCAATCACTTGAATGTGCTCCTTACATGGCTACTTTGCTATGTTCAGTGACCACCATTCGTTCTCAAATGTGATTTGCTGATGAAATATGTCAATTGATAAGGCAGGACCACCACATATGAAAAAATGTGGTTATCACGGGGCGGGGGGGGGGTCAAGATCTGTTCAGAAAGGGGTTTGTTTGCCTTTGCCTTCCTCTGAGGCTGAGAGAATGTGACATCCCCATTGGGTTTCTGTGATTGAATGGGAATTTCAACCATGGTCTCCAGGTTTATAGTCCATTATCAAACCCACAATCCAGGCTGTCTATTGGTATAACCCTTAAAAAATAAAAATTCAGACGAGAAAATGAATTGCTTTTGACACCATGGTCCCTTTGCCCTGAGTCCCCTCGGGAAGATAGGGCAGGATATAAATAAAGTATTATTATTATTATTATTATTATTATTATTATTATTATTGGAGTCCCCGGTGGCGCAGTGGGTTAAACCCCTGTGCCAGCAGGACTGAAGACCGACAGGTCGCAGGTTCGAATCCAGGGAGAGGCGGATGAGCTCCCTCTAGCAGCTCCAGCTCCTCATGCGGGGACATGAGAGAAGCCTCCCACAAGGATAAAACATCAAAAACCATCCAGGCGCCCCCTGGGCAACGTCGGTTTCCAGATGGAAGGCGGTCCTGGTCAGGGTTGGCTTGACGTGCCTCCCTCTTGGCACATTTTTCCCTTTCACCCTCCATTCATGCCGCTTCGAATTCTGCAGCACTGCTGGTCACAGCTGACCTCTAGTTAGAGTGCTCAAGGACCAGGGCTTCCCAGTTCTCGGTGTCGATGCTACAGTAGTAGTAGTAGTAGTAGTAGTAGTAGTTGTTGTTGTTGGACTAAGAGAGTATTTTTCAAAACTAGGTTGAGTGATGGCAACTTCCTAGTTTTAGTGTGCTTTTTCAGCATTTTTTTTTTGCAGTTTGTTAACTTCTCACTTAGCCAAGGGCCCCACAGTTGCTGTCCCATAACATAAATTATAGCTTATGTAGCTTGTGCACAAATCCAGTAAGAATTAGTGCTTTGTTGCAAGCCTGAATGCAGGAACCGCTCAGACAGTTGCCAAATGTGACAGTTTTTGCTGGGACATTTCCAGGGAGCAGTTGGCACACAGAGATCTTTAGAGGACCCATGTTCAACTTGTCAGATCCTTTATGCACCACAGTCTGGGAACAATGCTGTCACACTCTCACTGATAATAGGAGATTAAAGCTTTCAAGCCCCTTGGCTTTCGGCCAAAATGAGACTATTCACAACACCGGAAAAGTGTATAATGATCTCAGTCTGCTAAGCAAAGATTTCAGTTATTGGGCACTGTTCTTTCCCTGGCTCTCTGAAGTGCAATATTAACCAATCTGTTGTGCATAAGACAAAACACGAAGCCCAAAGGCAGACACACCTTTGTCTTTGAAAGAATAGTTGCTGAATTGTTTGTACTGTAGCAGAAGCTTGTCTCTTGGTGATCTTAAATGTCGTTTGGATGGTTTTGAACAGGGCTCTGTCAAAAGTGTCTTGCTTTGAAAGTAGCACATTTGGTGCGGCTAAACAGATTGCGAAAAATACCTTGTCTAGCTTTTCCCGATGCTTCGTTATCTCTCATCATCGTGCCACTCTTCAATGTCATATACTTCAGTCATCCCTCTTTTCTCTTGGTGGTATCAAAGTCAACCACCGATCGCAACACTCTTTCGTTGTTATATGCAGGAATCCACAGAGTCATCATATCAAACAGACTGTTTGATCATATCAAACAGACTTTTTTCTAGACTCTCATGTATAAGTCTAGAAAAAAAAATAACAAAAAGTCAACCTCAAAAATATTGGTCCATGTGAGTACTGTATCTTAGCTCTTATTTTAAAGGGGGGGAGCGATCCACTTCTCTGGGTAGAGAGACAAAAGGCAAGACCTTAGATTGCCCTGAGCAAACTGAAAAGAAGCAGCAACCACCACTATTGTGGCATCACTTCTGGCCTTTTGAATGTCTAGATGGGAAAATGACAGCAATCAGGGGCAGCTTTCCTCTCTCCACTGAATGACCCTTGACTTATCAACAGGTCATATCAAAATCTAGAATGCTGGGTCCGAAATGTGGTCTCATCTAATACACGAGATTGTTTTATACTGTACATGAGTAAATACAGAAGTATAATGATAGTTTTAATAAATCACATGGGTCACATCTAATAATTTATTATTTTATTATTTACAGAGCGGCTTACAGAACACACAGCAAACATTCAATGCTGATTATACAATTAACAAGGACAGACAACACAAACAGAGGTAAAGGTGGTTTTTCCATCTTATTTCTGGCATCTTGGAGGCTGTGCCCGATTCCGGCCATAGTGGGGAGAGGTGTGAGCTGTTGCTCCATCTTTCATGCCGAGGAGCTTTCCTCCGATCAATATCCTAAGGGCGCCTTTTTTACCTCCCTGCTAAATGTGGTACCTATTTTATCTACCTGCTTTTCTGCTTTTGACCTGCTAGGTGAGCTGGGGCTAACGGCGGGTGCTCACCCCAACCCAGGATCGAACTGCCTACCTTCTGATCAGTAAGATTTTTCTGCACCATAGCGGTTTAACCTGCTGTCTTAATCCCAGCCCCTTATAAGAATGAATCGTAATGAAAGAAAGGCAAATGACATACCAGTTTGAAAGGAACACTCCCAGTTGATTCTCTCTTGTCTTACTCTTTTATTTGCCTTTAAAATATTCCAGTTCCTGTCTCCTCATCTCCCCCCCCCCCCCGCTGTTTCTGCTTACTGCAAACAGAGGCTGGATCTACACTGCCATATGATGCAGTTTGGAACTTCATTATAAGAGGCAGCACTGACCATGCAGTTCAAACTGCATTATATGGCAGTCTAGATCCAGGCTTAGTTGAAAGTGTAAAAGTAGTCTAGGCTCTTTATGCATGACACCTTTTGCCATTTTGGCTACACTTTGTGGAAAAAAATTGAGTATAAAATTAGGGGGGAAATCATGATGTCTAAACATGACTTTTTGTCACATGTCCCCCTTAATAAAAAGCAGTAGAACATAAGGGAAGTTTTTAGTGTGAATGCCAATTCATCTCCAAAAGGGTCAGGCTTCCAAAAGGCAATGGAGATTCCTGGTTTTCCAAAACAGGTGTGCATTTCAATGCATATTTGAGTTCCTGATGTTCAGGTGGAATCTCCTTTCTTGTAGTTTGAAGTCATTGTTCTGCGTCCTAGACTCCAGGGCAGCAGAAAACAACCTTGCTCCTTCCTCCCTATGACTTCCTCTCACGTATTCATACTGTTCATGGCTGTCATGTCTCCTCTCAACCTTCTCTTCTTCAGGCTAAACATGCCCAGCTCTTTAAGCTGCTCCTCATAGGCCTTGTTCTCAAGACCCTTGATCATTTTAGTTACCCTTCTCTGGACACATTCCAGCTTGTCAACATCTCCCTTCAATTGCAGTGCCCAGAATTGGACACAGTATTCCAGATGTGGTCTAACCAAGGCAGAATAGAGCATGGGGAGCATGACACTAGACTCCTATTGATGCAAGCCAAAATCCCGTTGGCTTTTTTTGCCGCTGCATCACTTTGTTGGCTCATGATTAACTTGTTGTCCACAAGGACTCCAAGATCTTTTTCACACGTACTGTTCTCGAGCCAAGCGTTCCCCACTCTGAGACAAAAGATAGGTAGCCCTCGTTAAAAGAATCCCAGTTTATTTACTTACAAACTTCATGTATTCAGCATACAAGTACATTTCTTACTGGTTGATAGTTTAAAAAGTATAGAATCATAAAATCACAAAGTTGGAAGAGACCTTGTGGGCCATCCAGTCCAACCTCCTGCCAAGAAGCAAGAAAGTGGCATTCAAAGCTCCCCCAATAGATTCTGTTTTAGTAAGTTCTGTATAGGATTCTGTTTTAATCTCTTCTTTGTTACATACAGACTAACACTCTCTTCAGTCTAATACATTACTGAACATTGACTCAATAAAGACTGACTACTCACTGCAGCATGAGTACTGAGAATTACTGCATACTAATACTGCTGACTTCATGAACTGTACTGCTTCTGATGCAAATTCGGTCTAATGCATGCTGCACTGACTTCTAAAATGGAATCTCTAGTCTGAATAATCCCAGATCTGGTCACATGGTGTGCAGTCCCTCCCACAGCCTCAAACATAGAGTTAAGGGAAAACTGCATATCAATGATTACATACAATATAGTAAGCAATCACAAGTATATACATAACAAATAACTAGTATAGGAGGCTTGTAGAAGGCTGCTATTTCCGACAACCTGAATGCATTCTGTGCCCAAATTTCACAGTAACAGATAGATGCAAATTGGCTAGGAATGCGCATCCACATGCCCAGTGATGCCACATGCAGAAATATATTTCTACAGCCTTAAACTGAATGTGGACTTTGTGCATGGTGAAAATGTCTGACTTTTAGTGGTGGAATGTGCACATAGCTGACACAGTAGGAGGATTTCAGTTGTATTATAACTGAGGGTACATCTATACTGTAGAATTTATGCAGTTTGACGTAAGTTTTTTGCTATGGGTCAATGCTATGGGATCGTTGGAGTTGTAGTCAGGTGTACTCTTGGGCCAAAAAAGTCAAAGGCCTTGTGAAACTACAACTCATAGGATGCCGTAGCATTGAGCCATGGCAGTTAGATGAATGAATAGGTGGACTAGAAAAATAGGTGGCCATAATTTACAGACATTCAAAAATGTGTTCCTCCCCCTCCCTGCAATAAATCTAATCATCTTGTACATGGCACACTTATAGATTTATTCCCGTCATTAAAGGAAGTTTAGAAATATACATGTTAATTAAAATATTTCAGCACAAAATAGTCAAACTTTCCCCCCATTTTCTTTAGAAAGAAAGGGAGCTGCGACTATTATGCAAGGAAAAAATCAGCCCCAAGATCCTGTGGGTAGACACTCCTACCTACCTACCCACCCACCCACCCACCTATCCATCCACTAACCATTCCCTTCCAAGAACACTGCTTCAAGCAATGATTCTGGAGGGGGATGGTCAGCAAACGGATGGATGGACTGCCTGACTGACTGACAGGGTGGGTGGGCGGGCTTGTAGATGGGTTGACTGACTCGGCAAGCAGATGGGCAAGTGAGTAAGTGAAGCAGGCGGGTAGGTCTTTTGGGTGGGCAGGCAGATAGGTGAGCAGATAGAGCAGTAAATCAAGGGTGCGACTATTACATGAGGAAAACAGAAATACCTAAACTAGGACTCCAAAAATGTTGATGCCACTATTACGCAAGGGCTACCACAGGAAGTTGTTGTCTTGTGTCCTAGCAATCATTCCATATAAATGGTTATGAATACATTTAACAAGCTTCCTGTTCTAGATATCCATCTTTGTAACCATAGCAATCTTTAATGGCTGTATTTATTTGGTCTCTCTGCAGCTAGCAAGTCTCTCTTAATGTTCTAAATGGAACCTTGATTTGTGATGAATTTTTGGTTGTAAACAAATAAATGTGACTGTCTAAAACAAAACAAAAAATAACATCCTTGGGGAAAAACAATTAGCTCAAGCTCAGCAGCTCCATTCAACAAGATGTGATCAACCACTCCCAGTAGCCTGCCAGAGCAATGAATCTGCAAGTTAGATAGATTTAAATTGCTTCTGCAATATATGAAAGAAACTTTCCAGGACTGCCTCAAGAAAGAAAATCAAATCATAGCAGTTGCAAAACAGAAAGGGCTCTGTCCTTTCTAGCCACCATTCTTGGTCCAAAGAGTGAAGGCCTCCAAAAGAGATTCAAACAGCGATGTCAGTCTTGTGTTTATGAGTACATATAAAGTCACTTTTTTACTCAGAGGTATTTTGCCAGTTCCTTCACCTGAAATATTGTCAATATAATATAATATAATATAATATAATATAATATATATATAATATTGTATATTGTGTGTGTGTGTGTATATATATATATAATATTGTGTGTGTGTGTGTATGTATGTATATATATATATATATAATAGTGTATATACATGTAATAATAATATATTGTATATTGTATATACATATAATATTGATAATATAATGTAATACAATATACTACTAATAATAATAATAATATATTATACTTATATATATTATATTAAATGTAATATTACTAATAATATTACAGGATAATGTTATAGTACAATGTAATATATAATATTAATAGTGTGCTATGATAATAATATATTGTATTTACTTTTTACTTGTAAGCCGCTCTGAATCCCCTTCGGGGTACGGCATATGAATGTCGTAAATAATGCAGCACCTGGTATTTGTTGGAGGTCTCTCATCCAAGTGTCAACCAGGGTTGACCCTAATTAGCTTTCAACATCATATGGAATCTGACACCTTTAGGGTAATTCATATCTCAATAGTGTATGGGAGGTTTCTATATGGCTGAAAGAATTCTGCCTTCTATTACATAGCTCAGAAGTACCGTTTGCTATGTTGGCTGTTGATGATGGAGGTGGTCACCCAGCACAGTTCAAGGGCTTTGACCCACTGTGTGAGCCACCTTTCTCCAAACTAGTTTCTTCCAGATATGTTGGAACACAATTCCTATACTTGGCTAGTGACTGCAGTCTAGCATATCTGGATTGCATCAGATTTGAAAAGGTGGTATAAATCGAGATCTTGGACTGTCTCATATGTATAGTCAGTCTTGGACAAAAATTGGATGATTCCCTCAGACAAATGTAAACCTTGGGAGTCTCCCATTCATTTTAGTGGGGTTTTGGAACAAATGAGGTCCTATGTAATAGACCTGCATGAGTCACCTCTGTCTGCCCCTCTGCTCCCATAATGACACCATCTGAAGCAACGGCCTCCTGTCAGGGTCACCACTGCTAGTATTTATAATTATGATCCATTTATCCAGCATCTTTAATTAGCAAGAGTTTCCAAACTATAATTGGCTTTGTTTCCATTACATTATGCTCTGTGTCTTAGAACAAGAAAATTGTACTGAACATCCTTTTAAGGATCCGTTTCTTTTTCTCGTCACCCCAATAGCAAGCTCACCGACCCCCAGCTAGAAGAGACTAGACTAGAGGTATATAATATTTATGTTGAAAGAGAACAATTTGTCCCCAGATCCCCTGTATTGCAGTCTTTATAAACTTTTCTCTTTAAGTTTTGGACTTCTAAGTACCATACTCTTCTAATCCATTTTATGCATTCATAAAACTATTCTGCGAAGGCTTAAGAGGCCATTAACATCCAGCAGGGATTTTTGCTTTTTGAACTAAATTGTTCCCTCCTCCAAGCTCGTCCATTCCAGTCACACTGTGAACTCAGCCGGGAGATAAGCAAGTCTTGGAATAAACTGACCTTGCAAAGACATTTTCCAGCTGTGGGATGAAGGTAACAGCTGCATAACCTCAAACTAGTCCGAATTTTGCAAGGGACAACCCTGATTATTCCTGTGTTGTCCCCATGTTTTCAGCTTCATTAAAAAAAAATCTGTTTCTCTCTCCTACTCCCACTTCCCCCCTTTGTCCTTGGCCTACTTTAATTGTTGCAAACTGGTGCAAAATGCAAAAGTAGGAGAGAAAGGGAAGAAAGAAGGGTGTGGGAACCTGCCTTTCCCAGTAGGATCAGGCAAAAGTCAACTGCTGCCAGCTTGCCTTCCTTGTGCATTCTTCCTTATTCATCATTTTTGTCATCAAACCAACACTCTGATGTTACTCAACTCGTGTGCCCTGGTTCTCACTGAAACATTGAAGGGTACATAGTAGGCTTGTATATTTCGGCTGAACCTTGAGCCATTTCTGCTATCCAGATTTTGGTGGACCTGTAGATCTGTTTTTGTGTGTTTCCCAAAAATGGATATTTTTGGTCTGCAGCCAGAAAATGTGGTTAGATCCGGTCAATTGACAGCAACGGGTGGGGTGGTTCATAGGCTCCCCTTCCCATCATGTTTAGAGCTATCGGGATGAAAATTGCCACACACATCTACCACTGCTGGCTTGCCAAGTTTCATAACATTTGGACCATCCCCTGATTTTTAGGAACTTCTTTTCTTTCTAGAAATAAAATTTCCTTTAAAAATTCCCCTGTGGGCCCTGAGCTGTAACTTCTCCAGGAGCAGCAGAAGGGCACCAGTCCTTCTTGTCAAATGTCAAAGATGCACTTCCACATCACATAGCCCACGATTACACTTTCTTTACTAATTAAACAACAACAACAGCAACTTCTTGCAAAGCTTTTGCATTTCTTGACTTAGGAAAGTGGTGTTTTGCTGGTATAATTTGTATGAATGCAAATAATAACAATAGTCTTTAATTTCCTGAGGGAGGTTGAGGTTAGAGAGAAAGGATGGGTTCTGTTGGCTTGGCAAAGCTTCCATAGAAGCCCAAATCTTTTATTTTATTATTAGGCAGCAACAGCAAAAATATTATTATTAAATTAAATGAAGAAGGCAGAGAGCACAGAGAGAAATATAATAAAACAACAGAGAGAATTTGTGGCGAGATTGCAAAGGAAATAAATTATTAGGTATTAGTGGTAGCTATAGGTAGGTAGGTTTTTCTGAGAATGAGGCTTTTCTGTTTGCTGGAACTCTTATATTTATTAATAACAATCTTTTAAAAGTACTTTCTGAAAAAGAGGAGGGGGGGTAGATAAGAGAAGTAGCCACACTAAAAGAAAAGTACACCCACCCACAAGTCCCCAAATGCACCCATTCACCCACACTTTCCAACTCCCACTAAATAAAGAATCAATAAAATAAAGGAAAGTCAAAACGATTCAGTGCTAGAGAGAGACCAAGCCAAGCCAAAAGCTAAAGCTGAGAGTGAGCGGCAAGGCAATCAGACTGAAGCTCCTCTCTCTATAGCCAGGACACAGCTGAGCAATAGAGACACTCGCCCCATTAAATGGACACAGCTTGCATAAGACACGTCATGGCTTTCTTCTATTCTGATTGACCAGACAGGCATGGCTCACAGGGAAACCCTGTGCGAGCACACGATAGCCTTTCCACACGCCATGTGATCCTGAATAGAGCAGAAAATAGCTGCAACCAGCATCCACGTGGTCCGGCTCAGTTGAAACAAACATGGTGGCAGACAACTTGCCATTACGGGCATCTTAACAAGCCGAATAAACTGAAGAAGCTGAAGGCAAACGGCCCAAACGAATCCATGCACAGCATGTGAATACTGAGCACAAGTTTAAAAGTTCAGACTCTGCAATCTGTTGAAAAGACAGTAGGCAAACAGGGTTTGCCAGCTACCACAGTCACAAAGTTACAAGGAAGCATAAAGGGATCAGTGCTCCGCCATGCATTGTGGATTCAGATGGCTTTTGTCTTCTCTGTCCATGCGCTCCTTGTTCCCAGAAAAGCAAATAGCCTTTATTGTCATGTCAGCTGAGTCATATCCCTGACCTGAAAAATGTTGCCTGGCTCAAGGAGGAGTCCCTGCCAAAGTGACCTCAAAGCTAGTATTTATGACATACAGCACCACCTATCCAAATAGTATGTTCTCATCTATAATATTTATCTTTTGGCATACATGCCACGTCCATCCATGTCCAGATTGGTCTTAGAGAAAATCTCTATGTTATATCTCTATATTTAATCATTGCGAGCCCAAAATTACTCATAGTAGCATTTATTAAAATATAATTTGTGCTATTTCAGGACCTCTTTGGCCATCAGTTTAATTTGACTGAGTGGACTCTGGAAACTGATAGGCTTAGTTCTTACATTTTCTGTTCATACGGATATTGACACCAGATCACACTGTAAAAATCTTACAAATTGAAATAATTTTTTTGTTACAAACATATTCTCTTCCCGTGTCCTTGACTATTTCAAGGTAAACTGTGCCTGTTCTGTGGGACAAAATCGCATGTATGTCTTATATTGTTGTTGATATTGTAAATGCTTTCTGTCTGATGGCCTGGTATATTGTGATTATGTTACACGACAACACAGCTGCACTCTGAAGCTTGCATCATGGAACGATATGACCATCAGCACTTCAGCAGTAATGCAATAATGAACTATTAAGCCAATAAAACATATTAATATAGAAATGTGAGAGCAAAGACCCTGAATAGTGAGGAGAGCTATTCTGCCTTCCTTAACCATGAAGTTATCATTTGAACAAAGATTCACACCTAGCCCAGCTTACAAAAGCCTTTTGTCTCACCCTGGTCTTTTCCACAGATATATAAACCCCCTTTTTTTCCCAGCTCCAGACCTCACCCTCTGAGGATGCCTGCCATAGATGCAGGCGAAACGTCAGGAGAAATGCCTCTAGAACATGGCCATATAGCCCGAAAAAACCCACAAGAACTGAGTGATTCCGGCCATGAAAGCCTTCGACAATACATTGAACAAAGTGTGTTCCTAAGGCTTTCATTTGTATTTATATAGGTTTTTAAAAATGTTTTGAGCACATTTAAATTATCTCAATATTGGTTAAGTGATGTCTGTAGAGCTACACCAGGCAGTAAGTCAGGTTGAATAATTAGGAGCTCAAAGCGATTTACAGCAGATCAGCTTAAGCTATGTCTCCGTAGTTTTGTTTTATTTGCAAATCTATTTTTCCCCTCCCTCACTCATCCAAACAGATATTGAATAAAGCTGGGCACAGGACAGTATTTCTAAGCAATGCGCTTGCCACTTCTTTCCAAAATGATTAATTGAATAATACTCTTTGGGTTCAGTATTTGAAACTAGAGCCTGATTTTGTACCTGAGAACATGCTAAAGGAATAATATCTTTTTCCCTTCACAGATAAATGGAAGATCTAGAGATACGCAAAGCACGTCGGATAGAGCAGATGGTAGCAAAATGGCTGCGTCGGTCACGAGATAATTCAGCTAGGTAGGCATTTAATGAGAGACTGTCAACTTCAAGGTGGGATAGCACATTTTGGTATGATTACCTTCATAAACAGGCCCCTTTAAAAGAGTTTACTTTTAAAAATTAGTATTGTTAACTTCATAAATGCCTTGACGAGAACCCTATCATACGTACCAGTCAGTCCATAGATTTCCTTTGCTGAACATAACATGAATCTTGAGGAGAAATATAAATACTGTATCAGGAAAATCATGGGAAGGAAGCATTTTTTTTCATTTTTCTATTGAAAAACTTGAAATATTAGCACACTTTACAGATTGAAAGTCACTTGGTCACTTTAGGAACATGATCTTATATTCAACTTGGTTTGGCCTAAAACATTTATTGTATAAAACTACAGTTTATTTAGAATATAATCACAAACAAACTATTTAAACTTACTTTAAAAAAATCTTTTGCTACAAATGGAGCAAAAGTCCTGAATATAAAGAACACCACTTTAACTTCCATGGCTCAGTGCTATCGTATGAAGTGATTTGTGGTTAAGACTGGATCTACACTGCCATATAATCCAGATTATCAAAGCAGATAATCCACATTACCTGCTTTGAACTGGGTTATATGAGTCTACACTGCCAGATAATCCAGTTCCAAACAGATAATGTGCATTTTATATGGCAGTATAGATGGGGCCTGAGTGAGGCTTCAACAGTCTTTGGCAAAGAAGGCTTCAGACTTTGTAAAATTACAGCTCCCATGATTCCATAGCATTAAGCTATGCAAGTCAAAGTAGGATGAAACTGCATTAATTCTATAGTGTGGATACACCCTGAGACCAGGAATTAAAATGATCTGATAACCTAACCCTAACCCTAGCTGCCCTGAGTCCCCCCTTGGGGGTGAGAAGGGCAGGGTAGAAATGGTGTAAATAAATAAACAAACAAACATTTTCAGTCATGGAATCCCTTCAAAAGACATTTATCTTTCACGGAAGCCTAACTCTATCCCTAATATCATAGAATCATGGAATTATAGATTTGGAAGGTGCACCAAGGGCCATCCAGTCCAACTTCATTCTGTCTCACAGGAAGACACACTCAAAGCCTCCCAACAATGGCCATCTAGCCTCTGTTTACAAATCTCCAAGGAAGGTGACTCCACCAAACTCCAATATATTCTGGATTAGTTTATACTAATTCAAGTGTGTCTCCCAAATTCCTATATAATGCCCAATTTTAAGTAATTTTTACTCTTGATATTTTATGAAAAATATTGCAAATGTATTTTATCTCAAAAATTGTAGAAGAAAGAATTGTAAAAAGAAGCATGGCATCAACATGAAAAATTGACTACGCACGAATCATTCTTGTTGTTGAAATGTTAAGCCAGTAACTACATAATGGATAGCAATAGTTGTAGCACAAAATATTATCAAGACTGTAAATCAGATTGTTGGCCTCCTGTGGTTTAATTTCAAAATCCATTTTAAATTTGATTTTTTATGGAACCCATAACTTTTCCCTACAATGCTTTTCCGGAATCCTAGAATTCCATGGAACACAGCTGGTCAACATAATTGTACATAAAAGTCATCATCTTACATTGATTATTAGAAATGGTTTTTGACACTAAATATGTAAACAACATTTTTTTCCAAGAAAAAAAGACTTCAAAAATTGTTTTTGAAAGGTATCTCAGTGTATTTAGTGTTCTCTGGGCTTTCACATCTGTAATCCTGAAGCATGCTACTCCATGTTTACATAAACATGAGATGAGTATCTTTGTAAACAGCTTTCTGGTTATTCCAAGACTAAGTAGCAACTAAGCTTCTTGTCTGTGGCTGTGCTGTGTAGAAACACCATATATTATTTACAAAACAAACTAGGCCATGCTTTTCCACACCACGTAGTCAGTAATGACATCATACACTACGTTCAACTTGGTAGTCCTTTAATATGCCACCTAAATCTTTATGATGACAGAAAGGTTTCTTAAGAGCAGATGTTGTTTAGCAAATCTGGAAGGTCTGGACAACTCTTTCATATCTTCTTTTCCTTAATGTGCAGAGCGAGAGCGTCAGTGAGTGACAAGCCATCAGATGGTATTGGTCAACCTCCAAGTCGTGTGAAACTCACAGTAGAGCTCCAGAAAGATGTACTTCTTGGACATTATGGCTTTGAGGTTTCCCAAAACCTTCCTCTTCTTATCACAGCAGTTGCTGCAGGTGAGTAGGAGTATGTTTCCTCTGCTCTCCAATGTGGGGAGACTGTTATCAGCAAGGAAGATGATAACCAAGGGCATGGAAAGATTAAACTGAAGGGATATAGAACTTTGTCCTTCCAAAAGAAGTCTACTTAAGAATGTACTTGACTACAACCTGATGGCATGCATTTACCCTCCCAGTCCCAGCAGTATAATTACTGCAGCATATGCTCCAGTAGAGCTGCTCCAGGTCATTTGAGGAGCATGTTCTTGGTATTTGTATATCTGCATATTTGTGTATTTTAAATTATGTGGTTATAGTTTTAATTGTAAGTTGCTTTGAGTCTCCTTTAGGAGAGATAAAGCGGGATATAAATAAAAATAAGAATGTTGTAGAAGGCTTTCATGGCCGGAATCACTGGATTGGGTTACTGTTTTTCGGGCTGTATGGCCATGTTCCAGAAGCATTCTCTCCTGAAATCTTCACAACCTCTGAGGATGCCTGCCATAGATGCAGGTGAAACTTTAGGAGAGAATGCTTCTGGAACATGGCCATACAGCCCAAAAAACTTACAGCAACCCAGTGATTCCAGCCATGAAAGCCTTTGACAACACATAAACACTGGGTTGCTGTGAGTTTTCCGGGCTGTATGGCCATGTTCCAGAAGCATTCTCTCCCGACGTTTCACCCACCCATAGATGGTTTTCACCCTGCCATAGATGTGGGTGAAACATCAGGAGAGACATTCTGAAACATGGCCATATAGCCCAGAAAACTCACAGCAATCCAATAATCATCATCATCATCATCACCACCACCATCATCATCATCATACTCATAATTTTATTTATTTATTTCCTCTATTTATAATCATAATAATCCATTTCTCTGAATGGAGCCACCTAATTACTATATATGTAGCAGTCCCTTGACTTGACAGGCCCTATCTTTAGGCAGAGTAAGGCAGATGCATTCCGGCACATTTTGGGTGTAACAAAAGGGCTGCGAATTGCTAATAATTTTAGGTGCAGGGTGGAGAGAGGAGCTTCTGAGATCTTCTGTCTTGTTTGCCAAAACAACTTGCCTGACTTTGCACATTCCCTTACAGCAGTCAGGGGTCCCCAAACTAAGGCCCATGGGCCAGATGCAGCCCTTCTAGGAAAGAAATACTTGTTACTATGGGGACATTGTTCTCAGGATAAGCATGTCGCTGGTGGCCAAGGACCAGTCCCCCTTTCCCTCATCCCATGGACTGCACCTTGCCCAGCATATCAAAATTTTCCTGCAGATAATCATCCAGAATTTTCATGAAAGCCTTGTTGTTGTTGTTGTTACGCTGCTTTCTCTCTTGAGCAAGATTCCGAAGCAGCTCACAACTTTAAAAACAATACCATTTCAAACCTGCAAAATATAAATATTGAAACAGAATCAATCATACAATTGTTAAAATTGCATTAAATGAGTACAAACTGTTAAAACAGTTTTCAGAGGAGCTCAGATAAAAACCGAAATGTATTGGGGTGATGTGTTTTTGCACACGAGAGGACTTTCATTAAGGTTTTTAGACGACAAGTTCCCCCAGATTTCTAAGTTGGGGGGCTTTGAGGGTTTGTTCGGAGGTTGCAATTTCCCTATCCCTAATTAGGTGGGATAGTTCTGCTAACTTTGATTTGCTTGCTCGTGCCTTCAAAAGATTTTCAAATAGATATCATTGGGTTGTTGTAGGTTTTTTCAGGCTATATGGCCATGTTCTAGAGCAGTGGTTCTCAACCTGGGGTCCCCAGATGTTTTTGGCCTACAAGTCCCAGAAATCCCAGCTAGTTTACCAGCTGTTAGGATTTCTGGGAGTTGAAGGCCAAAAACATCTGGGGACCCCAGGTTGAGAACCACTGTTCTAGAGGCATTCTCTCCTTACGTTTCACCTGCATCTATGGCAAGCATCCTCAGAGGTTGCTTGCCATAGGTGCATTGCAGGTGAAACGTAAAGTGAGAATGCCCGAAAAAACCTACAACAACCCAGTGATTCCAGCCATGAAAGCCTTCGACAATACACTAGATATCATTGGCTTTGTAATTTGGGCTGATTTTAAAGAAGAAAAGGCTATAAACATAATTTACTCTAACAAAACCTTGATATTTGCAGGCAGCACTGCTGATGGGAAGCTTCTGCCAGGCGATCACATTCTTGCGGTGAACAACGAAGAAGTGGAAGATGTCACTGGTGAACTAGCTGCTGCTCTTTTAAGGTGCTGGGCAAAGAGGAGGGTTGAGGGGAAGTGTGCTTATGAGGGTAAATGTTATGGCCAGGCTCCAAAAAGTTGCTTAGATCCACACCAGGAAATTGTACTGGTCTATGGGGATTAAAGATCTTTCTTCTTCGTGTTGTTGACTGCCTTGTCAAATAATACACCTCTGTCTTTGCACTTTACATTACATCAAAATCCTATACATTTCTTTTAAATATTTAAACATGAACAATTTTCTTGTTTCAGCTTTGCATACATTTGAAAAGGTGTGTTGTGTGGTTTCCGGTCTGTATGGCTGTGTTCTAGCAGATTTGTTTGTTTCTTTATTATACGTGTCAGAAGTGAATTGAGAATACAGTTATAATGTATACAAAACCACAAAGTTAAAAAAAACCTTGGCATTAGACTAAATTTCTTTTGACCAGAAGCTGGCCACTTGGAGTGCCTCTGGCATCGCTGTGAGAAGGCCCTCCATTGTGCATGTGGCTGGGCTCAGGTTGCACTGTAATAGGAGGTCTGTGGTTTGCTCTTCTCCACACTCGTGTGTTGTGGACTCCACTTTGTAGCCTCATTTCTTAAGGTTGGCTTTGCATCTTATGGTGCCAGTGTGCAATTTGTTCAGCGCCTTCCAAGTCACTTAGTCTTCTGTGTGCCCAGGAGGGAGTTTTTCATCTGATCTCAGTTACTGATTGAGCTTCCAGGTTTTCACCTGCCACTTTTGGACTCTCACTTGCTGAGGCGTCCCTGTGAATATCTCTGTAGATCTTAGAAAACTGCTTGATTGAAGGCACTGGCTTGCTGGCTGATATCCGAAGAGAGGATGAGCCAGGGATGTCAATGCCTTGGTCGTTTCGTTACTGGCTGCTACTTCCCAATGATGATCAGGTGGTGCAATACCGGCTAGACAGTATTATTTCTCCAGTGGTGTAGGGCGTAGACATCCTGTGATAATGCAGCATGTCTCATTAAGAGCCACACCCACACAATGTATTCCACACTGGGCATGCATATTCAGCAGCAGAGTAGCAAAGCGGAGGGGCAGATTCTTCACTGTGTCTGGTTGTGATCCCCAGGTTGTGCCAGTCAGCTTTCGTATGATATTATATCTAGCACCCACTTTTTGCTTGATATTCAAGCAGTGTTTCTTATAAGTCAGAGCATGGTTCAGAGTCCGGGGCGCCCGGGGTATGGAAAAAAGAGATAGAGTGGCTCTGGACCCAGAAATACACACCTCTTTTACCTGTCTGGCCTACCCTTGTATCCTATTACCATACCTCCTCCTCTGCCTCTCAGATCTTGCTCCTGAAGACTGCAGTGAAGCGGTGCAGGTGCAAATGTGCGAGATCTGAGAGGCAGAGAAAGAGGTACAATAATAGGAAAATTGCCAAATTGAAATCAAAACTGGTTTTTTAAATTTTATTTGGTGTGCTTAGAAGAGGTGTGGTCTTATACAGCGAATATATCCCAAACTCTATATTTTAACTGGAAAAGTTGGGGGTCGTCTTATATGACCAGTCGTCTTATATGCCGGAATATGTGATAAGTATTTGAGAATCAGTTGGAGAAGGAGGACTGAAGTTAGGGAAATAGTACAGGTATAGAAAGATAGAACTAGATATCATCTGTACAGAGATATAAGGGAGGGATGGGATGCCATTCATAACCCATGTCCCCCATCCTGCCCCATCCTGCCTAAATTCTATGTCAGGGATTATTAGAAGGCCACTTACAACATTTTCTGAAGTTAAATTCCATGGTGGTGATGCTGGTAATGCTGCAAAAATAAGCTTGTACTATGTGTTGCTCATCATGTGATTTTAATGCATGCCATTGCTTATTTTATGTATGCAGATGAAGTATATTTTGCTACAGATTATTAAATAAAATGTTCTCCCATGGTGAAAACAGCTATGATTCATTTTTTTCATTTTGATTTTACAGGGAATCACAAGACACTCTCCAGCTTACAGTTCTCCGATGTACCTCGGTAAATTACCCTCATATACCACTGGTGTTTGAATTGTTCCTTGGAGGGTAAGGGTTTGGTATGCACATGAGATCACAAATGAGACATTCCAGGAGGTAACCATAATGGGAGGCTTGGCAAGATGTGTACCAGCTAGAGAAACTGTACTGTCAAGCTCTCATATCCATGGATTTTGTATCCATAGATTCAACCATATTTGGCTTGAAAATACTAAAATCAATTTTAAAAACAAGTTTTGATTATATATAAGGGACACCATTTTACTATTCTATTGTATATAATGGGACTTGAGTACCCACATATTGGGAGTGGGGGACTGGAACCAAACCCCAGTAGATACCAAAGATCCACTGTGATCTGCAAAGGAAGTCCTTGTGTTAGATGTATGCTAGTGAGAATGAGGCCATTCATTGCCATAAGAATGAATATTTTGTCCTCATAATGTTGTCGCTAAGAATAATATGGTGTCTTTGTGGGGTATCAGACAGAGAGTACTGGACTCAGGTCAGAGCAACACATTCAGCCTATTTAGAGCCAGAAAAGCTGGTTCTGGACCAGTTTGGAATGGAAGCTGAAAGCCGAAGGGGCTTCTTCACCCTTGGCCATCTATTGTTTTCTTCTTCCATGGCTATCTTCCAAACATGGTTTCTCTGTATTCAAAATGATATAGTGAGGCAAAACATTGTAATCAAGACAGGAGAGGTAGATTTGAAGCTTGCAGTGAGCAAGGGACACTGAATTTATTTCTTTCAGTTTCCCAATTCCCACCACTCCCACATATTAATCTAAACAGGCCATTTACACTAAAATACTTTGAAAATGTAGGCTCTGGGCTAAATAGACACAGAGTAGATTTAATTATAAATATTACTTATCACCTTGGGTTGGTCATTTTAATGTACAACCCTAACTTTTATCAAGCCAGAGTCTGGATCATCTTATGGAAAAGCATTACTGTATTGTGATGTTTGAGATATTCTGAAATTTCACTCCCATAAACTTTGACTATTGGTTGAACTTGTTAAGATTTCTGGGGGTTAAAGCCCAGACATTTCTCATTACTCCAAGTTTTTGCCTCACACGCTGCTAATTTTAAAAGATCGCTTGGTTAGAATGTATTTGAACCATCTCCCTGCTTAATGCCTCCATTGCACACAACTGCTGTTTTTCTGTGACCACTGGCTGTGCCAATAGAGTAGCTCTGTCTCTCATGTGAAAAAGAAAGCTTTGAAAATATGGAGTTATTTTTGTTTAGTGTGCATATGACTTTATTCACCACACATGACTTGACTCTTTGATCTAACTTAATCCTTTATGAAACCTCTTAAAACAATCTGGGCCCATAACCCATTAGAGGGCATGCAACAGTTAGAGATTAAGGAGCAAACATGTGGATGATTTGGAGAAACAAACTACAATTTATTATAAGAACTTCATTTTAGATAGAAAAGTAACTCAGAGTGATGATCAAATCTAGCTGCAACTTGAGGCTCATATAATGGAGCTAATTGATGTAAGTTTGAATGAAAAATAATAGCATACAGTTCTACACTTAAGACAAAATTCCAAATAATAAGATATACATTAAGATGTTGCTTGATACTAACCAAGACAGGCAATAGAAATATATGCTGGAAGTTGCTATCCAATAACACTTGCAGGACAACATGATACTCTCCACTGCTGTTGTCCAATACATTTGCAAAGCGCACTGTTGAAGATGGTTGTGCACAACATCATCTTTGTGATTTCTTCTACATGCTTTCAGAGGAATCAGGCTGGCTGCTGTAGGAAAAAATACTGAGCTTGATGGACCTTAGGTGCAATCCAAGAAGAGGCTTCTTTGCATCTGATGCCCTTAGTTTCTCATATTCTGGATCAATCCCTATTCTGCAGCAGAGTTTGCATAAATCAAAAGTGGAAAATCTTTTACACTCCAGATGTTTTGGAATACTGTTCCCACCGTCCCTCATCATAGACCACATTGGTGAAGGATTTGGGGAACTGTAATCTAGGACATCTGGAGGACCCAGGTTTGCCATTCCTAACATATAACATTGTGAGATTGAGCTACTGGTAAGTCTTTTCATGTTATGCGATAATTTGCAAACTTAAATGCCATTGTTTTCCAGGGTGGCCCTAAATCATCCTTTCTTACAGCGGAGAAGAGAGCCAGGTTAAAGACAAATCCTGTTAAGGTTCGCTTTGCAGAAGAAGTAGTAGTGAACGGCCATGCTCAGGTCAGTGCAAATGCACATGAGGCTGAGAGGGGGGTGTTGATGATAACATTTTAGATTTTCTTTCAAATTTACCAAAATAATATGCTGCACAAATACACTTAGAGTTCGACAAAAACAAATTTCCATCCTGATTGAATCTGATATTATGACAAGGACTGGCAGCTATTGAGCTTAGTTGGCTTGCCATCCGGTCTTTAAACTTTCATCTATTGAATATCCAGGTTGAGGATCCCTTATCCAGAATTCCAAAATCTGAAATATTCCAAAATCATCTATATGTGTGACTCACATTGTGATCACTGTTTTCCGATGGTTCAGTGTACACAAGCTTTGTTTCCTGCACAAAAGTATTTGAAATATTGTTTATAAAATGACCCTCAGGTTATGTGTATAAGGTGTCTATGAAACATTTATGAATTTGGTGTTTTGACTTGGGTCCCATCTCCAAGACATTTCATTAAGCCCCTAAATACAAATATAGGTATTCCAACAATCCAAAGCACTTCTGGTCCCAAGCATTTTGGAGAAGAAATGTCCAACATGTATGACTATTGCCCAAAACTGTGTATGCCAATGACAACTAGTGTCTTCCATGTCAGTGGGGTGCTGAATCTGCCTGGGTTTTGTCCGAACTTTAAAAGAGGTAGCTATGGTGCTGAATTTGAATTGATCAGGGCCTCTTCAATATTCATACTAGAATGTCACAGGTTTGCTTCCATTCCTTGCGCAGAAAATAATGGTTGAGTCAAGAAATCAACCACCTCAGCATTCTTTTTTAAAAGTTTATTCATTCAATTATTTTAATTTATATCTTCCCTTTCTCCTGAATGGGAGTCAAAGCAGCTTACGATATAAAGTAAAAGATGACATTTAAAACAATATGAAGTATAAAAGCCTTCGACAATACATATAAAAGTTTAAATGATACATGGTGAGAGGTTTGAGGCTCTATGGTTCTTCAGAGCTTATATAAGTAACTTTTTGGATTACAGCTCTAGTTTCTGGAGGACTCCATATGCTGTAGTTCAAAACATTCACATCTCCTGGAAGGAACAGAGGTGTCACAAACCTTTCTCCAAAACCATTAAATGTTATATCATGGGAGGTATCCCCATAAATTCCTTTTCAAGTGCACATTGCTTCTTATGTCTGGATATGCTAGAAATTGAAGTCAAACATTTCTACACTATTCTGAAATGAGGAAATGTGACACCGAGCAAAGACAGAAATTGTTTTATCCCCCCACCAAATCATCGCATGTTCAAAAACACATATATATAGGAGCTGCAAACATGTGGGAAGCTTATATATATACCACCCATGCCTTCACCAACCTTGTCTTTTCTTCTCTGTCCAAAATTATAAGCACATATGGATACGCAAAGATTAGAAATGGAAGATAATTTTCACTTGTGAGTATCCCGCTAAACCAGTGGTTCCCAATTTGTGGCCCACGGCCCACTGGTGGGCCGTGAGGCCTAAAATAAGGTCCGTGGCTCTAGATTATTAAATATGGTTTTCTGTGGGTGAGCAGATGGCGACTACTGGATGGCATATGTCCTGTATCAGAATCTAGAACTGATGTGTTCCATCCAATGTAATTTTCTGAATCAGCACTCCAAATAACCAAACTGAATCTAAAGTTGACCAAAAACTGATTCGTAACCCTTTTGGTACGAATGTTGGAGAGTGGTCCCTGGTTAAGTGGTCCCTGGTCAAAAAGAGGATGGGAACCACTGCTCCAAACACAGCTACTGTGCCAATACTGCAAAGGAGCATTCCTGGGAATTTTTAGTAGTTTCCAGAAACTGCGTAATAATCTGCTTGAAAGAACCCATCACTATGGCCATTTCAAAGGGAGCATTGCTTGGAAAGAGAGTTTTATTTGGAAAAGGCCCAGGAGTGCTTTCACAGAGCAGAAATATCAACTCTTGAACTGAAGGCATAAATTGTTGATGAGGCCAAATGCTTTTCAGCCTTAATTTTCCAGGGTAATTCTTGTTCATTGTCTTGTGGCAAAATTATACGTGAGGGTTGGGTCATCTAAGGTTGTTTGCAGGATAAACAATAAGCTCTGGATGGGTGTACTGTGTCACGCCCATGAGACTGCAGTGCATCTCCTGGATCTCTATTTAGCTGGGGATGTTCTGTTTGCCATTCAGCTATGGATTTGTCAGTTGCTTCCCTGTCTACCAGATTCCAAGAGACACCATCAAAAAACAATAAAACCAGATTTTATCTAAATGTGGTTTGACAGCTTAATCTAAAACACAACAGAACAGAATTTGCAACAGCCCCATAGCCACCCTGACTGGAGATTTGTGGGAGTAGTAGCACCAAAAAGTTACTTCTTCAGACTTCACAACTGGTGGCCCCTCGGCTATGGAATGCCCTACCCGTAGACATCAGGCAGGCCCCTTCGTTGCTGGAGTTCCAGAGGAGGGTCAAGACGTGGCTCTATGAACAGGCGTTCGGTCAACAAGGCAGCTGAACTCATGAAGACGGTATAAATGAACAAAGGAATGTTAGAAGGATTATGAGAACGGAATCTGATTTTACTGAGGCGTTGATGACCACGTTGTTTTGTCTTGTATTGTCTGTCGTGTATGTTGTGTTTTAACCTAATTGTTATTGTTATATAAATTGCATTGTAAACCGCATTGAGTCACTGATTTAGGCTGAAAAATGCGGTATAAAAATAAAGCAAATAAATAAATAAATACTGTTGGAAAACTTATTTTCTGCTGTGCACCAGGACTGTGACGCACCGGGGCTGGGAGTCAGCCGCATTAAGATCACTACTGACCGAAAGATCATGAGTTCAAAGCCAGCCCGGGTCGGAGTGAGCTTCCGACCAATTTGTGTAGCTTGCTGTCGACCTTTGCAGCCCGAAAGACAGTTGTATCTGTCAAGTAGGAAATTTAGGTACCGCCTATGCGGAGAGGCTAATTTAACTAATTTACGATGCCATAAAAATCTCCAGCAAGCCTGCAAAGAATGAGGAAGTACCTCATCAGTGTCACAAATGGACGGTGAAGCAACAGCTCCCCTGGTGGCCAGAATACCCTCATGAAAGCTGGAATGTTAAATGGCCTCTGTATGTTTGTCTATATATGTTGTGTGTCTGTGGCATTGAATGTTTGCCATGTATATGCACATTGTAATCTTCTCTGAGTCCCCTGTGGAGTGAGAAGGGAGGAATATAAATACTGTAAATAAATAAATAAAATAATTGTGACACAAATTCCCAGATTTATGCCCAGCATGAGCAAAGTATGTCTTAGAGCCACAGATTATGACAGATTACTGTCTCTTAATCAGCATAGATTATGACATTATAATTTTATCCAGGGGGTATGGAGATCTTTATTGGTCTTCTGAAATTACATTTCTAGAAGGAATGACATCTAGAAGTTGAACAGAATGCGAGAGCCAGATATCCTGCATACTAACTAGATGGGTTTTTGTTTGTTTGTTTTGTTTTGTTTTCCAGGGCAGTTCTCTCCTGTGCATGCCTAACGTTCTCAAGGTGTACTTGGAAAACGGGCAGACTAAAGCTTTCAAATTTGAAACCAGCACAACTGTCAAAGTATGTTGAGTTTGAATCTACAATTGTATCTACTCCCTCTTTCTGTATATATGTATGTTTGTATATCAAAGGCCCCTACATGAGGTGTATTATGGGGTGGAGGGGATGAAGAGAGAGCTTTACTGAAAACCTGCTGCACAAGTTAGTGCTTGGCTGAGAAGGGGAAAAAAGAGGGAATGAATGACAGTCTTTTTGGCAGGGACTTTTTGGCTTTATGACAGGTGAGATTTTCCTATAGCAAATAGACAATGCATTTTAATATTTATCTCATGACTGCATTGCAGTATACAAATATGCACACAATTATGTTTTATTAAGGATCCCTCTATGCTGCTGAAAATGCAGAGAAAATGACATTTAAAATGGGTTGTAGGTTTTTCGGGCTATATGGCCATGTTCTAGAAGCATTCTCTCCTGATGTTTCGCCTGCATCTATGGCAAGCATCCTCAGAGGTTGTGACCTCACAAGCTCCGAGGATGCTTGCCATAGATGCAGGCAAAACATCAGGAGAGAATGCTTCTAGAACATGGCCATATAGCCCAAAAAACGTACAACAACCCAGTGATTCCAGCCATGAAAGCCTTCAACAATACACTGACATTTATTGAATAGCTTTATTGTCATTGTGCTATTGCATGATAAAATTAAATGCTTTCCCATCCCTCCGCACCTCAACCACCACCGCACCGCCCCCAGTGTCACATCAGTGTGAAACCACAGAGTTCAATATAGTTATAACTCTAAGATAAAAACTATCTCTCAGTCTGTCCTTGTCTTTGTCTCCCTGTATCGTCTGCCAGATGGCAATTAAAAAAAAAAAAAAGAATATACTGTGTGAGATTGATCCCCAAGAATGCTCTGAGCTTTTTTAAGGCTGCAGGGCCCATAAAGTTCTTCCAAAGAGGGGAGAGGGCAACCAATTATTCTCTGTGCAGAAGTGGTGACCCTTTGGAGCACCTTCCTATCTGCCACTGTATACTCTGTATTTCTTGGCCACACAGGGGGATAAAAGTACACCATTTTGGCTGGTGGGTGGCCAGATACCCACATAAGCTTTGGAGGGGGAAATCCCCCTTACCCTGTCCAAAACTCTGTAATTTCAGTTTGAACCCCCAGGAAGATAAAGCCAAGTGTCATGCCGCCATATGGAGGGTTTGTCTCTATTTTAAAATGGGAGACAGGTAAGGAAGACTAGCACTGCCATCCCTCCTTCCCAATTTGCCTGAGACTGAGGAGGAGGGATGCCTGTGAGAACTGTCTCTTGGGATCACAAATGGTGATCCCAGGCAACAGTCTTTGTTGCCTTCATACCAACAAAGGCTTCGATCTTCCAGTAAGGTGTTTTTTTAAAAAACTAGAAAAACCCAGGATAATCAGGTTTCTTACAGGTTGAATCAGATTGGCTTGGTGTGTTATTTGGACACTCCAGGTTAATCTGTTTCCTACACTGCATTGAATGGAGCCCCCGGTGACACATGGGTTAAACCCCTGTGCCGGCAGGACTGAAGACCAACAGGTCACAGGTTCAAATCCAGGGAGAGCATGGATGAGCTCCCTCTGTCAGCTCTGGTTCCCCATGTGGGGACATAAGAGAAGCCTCCCACAAGGATGATAAAACATCAGGGCGTCCCCTGGGCAACGTCCTTGCAGACGGCCAATTCTCTCACACCAGAAGCGACTTGCAGATTCTCAAGTCGCTCCTGACATGAACACTCCCCCCCCCCCCCCCGCATTGAATGGCATTAGGGATGGGGCCTGAGATTATTCTTAAACATACAACTTTCTCCCTCAAATTGTACTCCCAAGTTTATTTTAATTCAAATCTCCCTGCACCTGCATTTTGCTGTCATCATCAGTTGTCCTTGAAATTTTTGGACTGGAATCGTTGAGCAGCTCCTGGAATTAGTAGTCAGAGTAGCTGAAACAGACAAACTTTACACTCTCACTCAGCTTGTGGAAACTGGAATAAATATTGCATGCTTGGAATAGCTCTCCAGTGGATTCTACAATACGGGTGAGATCGACTTCTCTACTCTCTACTTATGTGACCCTACATATCACATAAGATGAAACAGACAGTCCTTTTGGCGAGGCTGCACCTGATGCCTCGCCAAAAGGACTGTCTGTTTCATCTTATGTGATATGTAGGGTCACCTCTGTGAAAAACTGAGAATTTCAATTATATTGTACAGGCACTTAGACAATTCTCTCAGTGTATTTACATTATTTAATTTGTTATTTTTTCCATCAATGATTTGCAGGACATAATTCTTACCTTGAAAGAAAAGCTTTCCATTCGGAGCATTGACCATTTTGCCTTGGTGCTGGAAGAGCAGTATAATATTTTAAAGATGTTTCTTCTCCATGAGGATGAACTCATTGAACAGGTCAGTCTCAATGCTCTGAAGGCATCTATCAATGTCTTCTTTAGCAGTTTTGCTAGTTTAGGGGTTTGAATATCTGGCTATTCAGATGTTATTAGATTTCAGATCCTTTTAGGTCCTGTCCAGATGACCTCTTGGTACGAGATGATGATCCAACATCTGGAGGACTTCAAGTTTTCCACGTGTGTAGAAAGATAGTCGATTCCCTGAGGAATAAAAGCCACTTTGATGTGGACATTGTTTGGGAAAATGAGTGTCTGGTTGATTGACCTTTTCATTTGAGGCACTCCCCATCTGCAAAGCCTGATATATAGATTTTTAAGACACTCAAGAAAATTCCTGTACCTGTGTATTTAGAAGAGAGAATTTCAGCATGTCACAAAATGAGGTATCAATCAATACCTGCTAAAATTCTTTTTTTATTCTACACAACCATTAAATGTAAAGGAGTCCTCTGCCAGCCCTGGTAGTATAGTAGTGTGACTAGGACTCTAGAAGACCAAGGTTCAAATTGTTGGAGGTTGTAAATGTAAATAAACAGAAGCTTTACCACAGTTTCTGAACCAAAATATACCCTGCATTATAATAATGTGTCACTCAGATTTGTGTAATGAGTAAGTATCTTTACTGCATTTCAAAAGGTCAAATGGAGCAACAATATATATAGCAGTCTCTGATTTCTTACAGAAAACATAGGGAATAAACAGCCCTTTTAAACAGTATTTACAATATGCTTCATGCCTCAGAAATGATCAGGGTTCAGAGAGTTGGTAGCCATTTCCTTCTTGACTGTTTCCAGTCAGCACTCTCTTCACTCTCTGAGGTGAAAATGGCAGTTAAAACCATTTCTCTCAGCATCAAGCTAAAGATAGTAGCCAATCCGAATTCTGGCTCCTGGCATTTTCAGCCAATCAGCTGCCATCACATACCTTTCCAGTCAACCCATTACATCATGGTGACTTTTTACAAATCCCCACATAAATCCCCACCCGACATTGAAAACCCATTGGCTGACTTGGGACAACTCACAGCATCTCAGCCTGGGGTTTATAGACTAGCGAGGCACTAGAGTTCTATGGCTGAGAATTATCAGTTCCCCTCCCTAAACAGTCTCATGGGATATTGCTATAATTCTGAGGTGTGAATAGGGCCCTTGTGAAACTGACAGGGCCTTTTCAGTGGTGGCTCCTCGGCTATGGAACTCCCTCCCCAATGATATTTGATCAGCCCCTTCCCTCGTGACTTTCAGAAAAAAAGTGAAAACATGGCTTTGTGACCAAGCCTTCGGCAACTAATACAGTGCAATAGATGACTTGGATTTATGTGAAACAATCATTGGAATGGCCCGAGCTTGATTGTGAATAATGTGATTTTATAGCTGTAAGTAGTATTGTTTATGTTTCAATTGCTTTTAACCTCATTTAGATTTTAAACTAAATGTTATTTAATTGTTGAATTGTTTAAGGCATTGAATTTGCCTCTGCTGTAAGCCACCTTTAGTTCCCTTCGGGGTCGAGAAGGGTGGGATATAGATGTAGTAAATAAATGAATCTATATAAATAAAAAATGAAATGTTTGTTTGCGGGATTAACATAACTCAAAAACCACTGGACAGATTGACACCAAATTTGGACACAAAACACCTATCAGGCCAACAAGTGACCATCACTCACAAAAACACTGAAAAGCACAATAGAAGAGACTTAAAAAGCCAGAAAATTAAAAATTTATTACAACGCATGTGCAAAACCACATATATACACAAATATATACACACACATATATATATACACAAAACACATATACACAGACTGGGCCAGAACAAGGCTTGGCAGGGGACAGCTAGTAAATAATAAACGGTCTATTTATTTCCAGTATTTCTATACTGCTTTTCTCACTCCTAGGGGCTAGAAATACTAGAAACCTTTTTTAGTATTTTATTTAAAATAATAGAGAAGTTTAAGGGAATGTGCAGCTGTTCCATGCCAGTGTATTATTGTATATAGCTCCTAGTTTTGGGGAAACTGCTAGATCCATCTCCTAGAATAGATAATTACATAGCTTTGCTTCTGTGGGTAGTCTATAGCTTAGGCTTTTATTATCACAATGGCCTAAAGTTCCACTAGACGTAGGGAAACATTGACAGTTTTTAAGGAGGACTCAACAACCTATTTCCCATGCTTTTGGCTCTCAAAATTAGGAATATATATTATATATATGGGCAGATCAATAAGTAACTGGAGGTGATGTTTGGCAGAGCAATATTGCTCGGTTTTTCTGTGATACAAAATGCATTCCTGTTCCGTTTTCTTCTTAGCACTTCCCAACTGAAGCTTACAACAGCATAAAATATCCTGGCGTGCAGTGTATTTGTATTTGTTTGCTTCAAGCATTTACAACCTGTCTTCAACCCCAAGAGGCTCCCACATCACCCATTATTGTGGCCATATTGTTTTTAGCATCTCAACATACTAAAAACAATATGGCTACTTTTAAAAATAGAGAGAGATCACGTGGAACTGCTCTTAGTATTTACGTTTTCATTCTGAAATATCTGCTCTTCCAAGTACATCATTCACAGAGGGAAGAATGTGCCACTTGATTAACTAGTTGAAATCTTATTATACAATTTTTCTATCTTCTCGATTTTTCTTGGGAATTAGCCATGCTTTTTCCAAACAACTTTCTTATGCAACCATACGAAAATTCCTTTTTTTAAAAAAATCAAATATTCTTAAGCCAAATTCTGGACCAAATGGCCACATCATAGTCCTCATTCTCTTTCTTTTTCAGGTAGTTCAAAGAAAAGAGTCTCATGATTATCGGTGCCTCTTCAGAATCTGCTTTATGCCCAAGGATCCCTTGCATCTTTTTCAACAAGATCCAGTTGCCTTCGAGTATCTCTTTTTACAGGTGATGTGGTAACACATTATATATCACACAACAGTCCTCTTTGCCTTGGCCAGGATTTCAGCATGAGTGACAAAAAAAATCTTCAGAGATTTTGTATGTATAGTTCGCAGAGCCAATGAAAATAATAAATTATTTTTAAATTATTTAATTTTTTAAATGATACAAATGTAGAGTTTTGGGAACGCTTATGAAATCAGTTCACATTCTAATCAAATTCAGAAAATCTAACTTACATTTTATTTACGTGACTAGGTTAGGTCCCCAGTGATGGCCCGGGTTAGGGATTTTGTAAGAATAAACATTAGAAGCAGCCATTGTTTGGTTTTCGGTTTTATGAAGGAACCCATTAGAAAAGGCATAAGAATGTGGGTAAACCCTAACTCCCGCAATCCTGTATCATTGCCCCCAAACAGTGCTAGCATTTGCTCATAATGGGTATGTGTGCCAAGTTTGGTCCAGGTCTATCATCAGTGGATATTGCAGCGTTATCTGGATGTGATTTAAGTATAACTCCCATAATCACAGTTCAACCCCCTCCCTCCAAGCCTGTCAGTAATTAGTCATGATGGATATGTGTACAAAGTTTGGTCCAGATATATCAGTAGTTCTCAACCTGGGGTTCCCAGATGTTTTTGGCCTACAACTCCCAGAAATCCCAGCCAGTTAACCAGCTGTTAGGATTTCTGGGAGTTGAAGGCCAAAAACATCTGAGGACCCCAGGTTGAGTACCACTGAGATATATGAACTGTCATGTTCACAGTGCAGTTCACAAGTGGGTGAACTATAACTCCCATCATCCTCTGTCATTGCCCCCCCAAACCCCACCTGATGGTCATGTGAGCAAGGTTTGGTTCAGATCCGCTGTTGATGGAAGTCAATAGAAAATAATTGATATAAAAAGATTGAGAAAATAATTTATAACGTCAAATAGAATCAAGAAAAATGGTTTAGTATTACACATTAAAGAAACTTGACCACCCCAACTAATCAAAGAAGACAAAGAAGGAAGATATCAAATGCTGATGATGCAAGTAGTAGACAAAAAAGGTTTTGATAGTCAATGTATATGACCAATGCAGATAAATAAAAAAATTGATAAAATAAATCACAAGTTAAAAGAAGTAGAATACTCACTTACTATTCCTAGGTGACTTCAATGCAGTTGTTGATCCATTCTTGGATAGAAGATGAGGGAAGATCCTGCAAAAAGTGGAAGAAGAATTCTCAAAAACCTTTTGGAGTTTGCAGAAAGAATATGGAATAAAATACCCGTGGCGAGAAATGAAGAGAAACGAAAAGGACTATACCTTCTACTCATATAGATACAAGGCATATTCAAGGATTGATAGAATATGGATTTCAAATGGGACTAGTGAAAAATACAGAAATACATCTGAAAATAATTTCAGACCATTCTCTAATTTCAAATGAGATTAAACATTTTGTTTGGAAAGTAAATGAATATCTATTTTTTAAAAATAGAAAATGTGTAAAAAAATAAATAAAAGTAGAAATGAAAGAATTGCTTAAGACTAACGAAATGAAAGGAGTGTCTACTAATATAAAATGGATACATTAAAAGCTTATATAAGAGGAAGATGAATACAATTTAATACACAAGAAAATAAACAAAATCAAGAAAAGATTGATCAAATCCAAGAAGGAATTAAAGAAAAAGAGGTGGAAAGTAAAATTCAACCAACCAATGTTAAAATAATTCGAGACTTGAAACAATTAGGACTTCAAGCATAAATGATATTAACACATCAAATGAAAATAAAACTGAAATTTGCTAAACAAAAGCACTTTGAATTTGCCAGCAAACCAGAGAAGTGGTTGGCAGCTACATTTTAAAAAGGCAAGACAAAGGAAATGTGGTGAAGAGAAAAGGTCAAGAAATCAAAATTATACAGAAGTTTTATATGCTTTTTTTCAAGATTTATACACTAAGAGAAGAATACCTCTATAAGAAATTATAGACTACTTATAGAGAGAAAGATTACCAAGGTTAGCAAAGGAAGAATGAGATATCCTGAATAATCCTGTCATGATACAGGAAGTCACTACAGCAATAAGAAATTTAAAGGATAATAACGCCCAGGACCAGACGGATATACAGCACTATTTTATAAAACATTTGGGGATGAATTAGCCCTTTAGCTACATATGATAATGAACTCAGTTATACAAACAAAGGAGATAAAAGAATCTTGGAAAGAAGCTACGATAACACTGATTCGAGAAGAAGATAGAGAGATCATCACTGTGGACCAATTTCATTGTTAAACGTGGACTATAAAATTTATTCAAATATACTGGCTGGTAGACTTTAAAAAGATATTTAAAACCTGGATCCATGAAGCTAAATCAGGATTTCTTCCTGGTAGATAAATTAAAGATAATATGAGAATACCCCTTGTGCTTTTCTTTTGTGACATATTTGCCGTATTTACTCGAGTCTAACGCACCATTAAATCTAATGCGCAATTCAAAACTTAAAACCCTGAAGCCAAAACAAAAAAAAAGGATTTGCTGCTGAATGTAATGCACACCGGCTTTTTGCCATTACAGTTGCTGCCTGCTTGGAATTCCTTCTTTAAAAACAAAAGTGTTGGAACATCAAAGTTTCAGCAATGAAAAATAAAACCTTGGAGTGCATCTGTGATGCTTTGGTTCAAGGCTATGGAATCATGGAGGCTGTGGTTTGACAAGGTCTTGAGCCTTCTCTGCTGGAAAATGCAGGTGCTTCACCAAACTATGAATCCCAGAATGCCATACCATTGAGCCATGACAATCAAATTAGAGATAATGTCCTTCAAATAGGATCGCCAGCTGCTCTTGAAGCAGCTTCCCTTTTCACTTTGACTAAGATAGGAGCCCCTAGTGTCACAATGGGTTAAACCCTTGTGCCGGCAGGACTGCTGACCAAAAGGTCAGCGATTCAAATCCGGGGACCGGGGTGAGCTGTCTGCCAGCTCCATCTTCCTATGCGGGGGCATGAGAGAATCCTCCCACAAGGATGGTAAAACATAAATCACCCAGATATCCCTTGGGCAACATCCTTGCAGACAGCCAATTCTCTCACACCAGAAGTGACTTGCAATTTCTCAAATCACTCCTTATATAAAACACATACATAAAGATGACTGAATGATGCAAATCAAATGTGCACTGTAGTTTTTGCAAGATAATTTAGCCAAAAAAAGAGGTGAGCATTAGATTTGAGTAAATAAGGTTAATATTTGTCACGGTTTAATCTACTAACAATATTTCCATCTACCCTTTTTTATTTTTTCCTCTTCCCTGTTTTCCCTTTCGCCTTTTTTGTTGTATAAATTGAAAATTAATTTTTTTCAAAAGACTACAAAGGGAACCCTGCTGTATATGACCCAAAGCCTATCTCGTTCATCATTCTGTCCACACAGTTGCCAACTGGTTTCCTGTGAGAAGTCACTAAGCATTATTTTCATGTATCCATCCATCAGAGAAAAAGTTGGATGAAATCTTTGGGCTGGTTTCATACATGCATAAACCTTCCCATTTTTTATTATCATTACCATCACCACCATCACCATCTACCAATGGCTATGTAAAGACTCCACTGAAGAATATTATTCTTGCAGTGATGTGGAAGCTCTATGTATCTGCTTGATCTGTGAAGCCCATTCACACAGGCAGGTTGGCGCTTGGTGCTGTAATCCATAAGTGAAGGACATGCATGTGTGACCCAGCCCCGAATTCCACCACAATGCAAGGAAGGTAAGCAACCTAGTTACTCAATGCTGTCAAGAGTCAAACTGTTGACCCGTCATGATATGGTGGGAAGTGGGGAGAGTTTAGCCTGGGACAAATAACTGCCTGCTTCTCTGCTCTTGCTAACTTGGTCCTGTCTATTTCAGAGCTGCAGTGATGTGCTTCAGGAAAGATTTGCTGTCGAGATGAAGTGCAGTGTCGCTTTGAGGCTGGCTGCGCTGCACATACAGGAACGCATCATCACTTGCGCTCAGCCACAGAAAGTCTCTCTGAAATATATAGAGTAAGTGGCAAAGTGTATTTTTGTAAATTCCACTAGATCGTGAAGAATGCAAGGCTTTCTTAGTGGCTATTCCCAGACTCTGGAACTCCCTGCCAAAGGAAGCAAGGCCAGTCTTTGTTGATACTTTTTATTGTGGTAGCAATTATCATCGGACAGGTGTAACTTTTGTATCAACAAAGAGTTAAAACACCATTAAAACACATACAACAAGATACACAGAGTTGAAATACAAGTTAAAATCCATTGGTGAAATGCAAATTACAATTCACTTCCAGATTTGATTAATATATTGTATCACTGAATTTCTAAGTCCCCTTCCACACAGCTGAATAAATCTGCTTTGACTTGGAATATATGGCAGAAGGGACTCGGATAACTTAATTCAATATCATACGAAAGCTGACTGGCACAACCTGGGAATCACAACCAGATACAGTGAAGACATCTGCCCTTGCGCTATGCTACTCTGCTGCTGAGTATGCATGCCCAGTGTGGAAACACATCTCACCACACTAAAACAGTGGATGTTGCTCTTAATGAGACATGCCACATTATCACGGGGTGTCTGCGCCCTATACCACTGGAGAAATTACACTGCTTAGCCGTTATTGCACCACCTGACATCCGCCGGGAAGTAGCAGCCAATAGTGAAAGGACCAAGGCAGCGACATCTCCAGCTCATCCCTTGTTTGGGTATCAGCCAGCACGTAAACGACTTAAATCAAGAAATAGTTTTCTAAGATCTACAGAGACACTCGCTAGAACACCTCAGCAAGCGAGAGTCCAAAAGTGGCAGGCTCAAATCCAGAAGCTCAATCAGTGGCTGATACCAAATGAGAGACTCCCTCCTGGGCACACAGAAAACTGGGCGACTTCGAACAGACTGCACTCTGGCACCACGAGATGCAGAGCCAACCTTAAGAAATGGGGCCACAAAGTGGAATCCATGACATGGGAGTGTGGAGAAGAGCAGACCACAGACCTATTACAGTGCAACCTGAGCCCTGCCACATGCACAATGGAGCAACACTAGAGGCACTCCAAGTGACCAGCTACTTACTGGGCATTTAATAGAATACCAAGTCTGCAAACTTTGTGTTTTGTTTGTTTGTTTTTAATGAAATACAACTGTTTTGGTTCGCTCATGACACGATAAATAAATATCCAGTTCAAAGCAGATATTGTGGGATAGTATGACTTGGTATTCTGGGTTATATGGCTGTGTGGAAGGGCCTCAAATCTGCTGCTGCTTATCCTACATTTGTTGTGCTTCTCATTGTCATTAAAGTGGAGGTCCTACTATACGTTTTTTCATGTTTTTTCCCAGTTGTGCTATTTATTATTTAACTTGTGTTCATGGCTTGATTATATTATGGTTGTTGGTCATGCATGTCTCTTAATTGTATCTAAATTATAGCCATATTTTATCTAATATTTTATCTAATATTGAGGAGAAAGGTATGATCGAAATTCAATAAATAGTTTTTACTGAATCTGGCTACCAGTATTTTTTAAAAAGTCTAAACTTATAACAATAAAACAACCCTCAAACACAGGGGAACTCCAGAGAGGAAACAATCAGGGACAGCTAATCACCTCTGAACAAAATAATTCCCCAAGCAGGAACAAGCCACACCTAAAAACTGCCAGGCCATCAAATGCTAAACAAGGTGGCCAATTGAAACATTCACACCTAGCTCCAACAGGTAAGAATTCTTTCTCCCACCCTGGACTTCACACAGATATATAAACCCGATTTTCCTGGTTTCCAACAGACCTCACAACCTCTGGGGATGCCTGCCATAGATGCAGGCAAAATGTCAGAAGAGAATGCTTCTAGAACATGGCCATTCAGCCCAAAAACCCTACAACAACCCTGTTTTTAAAAAGCAAACAAGCCTAAATAAATAAGGCTATTAATTCATTTAATGAATTTGTAGAGCAGGTCAAATAGGGCAAATGACCTAGTTAGATAGGAAAAAAGATAGCCGAGCTAGTCCATGAATAGAAACAAAATCAATGAGATCTACAGATTTTAGAGTTTTATCGAATTCTTGACCAGGCTACATGACCAGGCTACATGAACATTAGGAAGAACTTCCTGACTGTGAGAGCTATTCAGCAGTGGAACTCTCTGCCCCAGAGTGTGGTAGAGGCTCCTTCTTTGGAAGCTTTTAAACAGGCTGGATGGCCATCTGTCGGGGGTGCTTTGAATGCAATTTTCCTGCTTCTTGGCAGGGGGTTGGGCTAGATGGCCCACGAAGTCTCTTCCAACTCTATGATTATATGATACAAAAAATAGGGGGTGAAAGTCGTGACCTTATTTTAGACGTTTCCATTTCTTTTCCCAACAAGAACAAATAAATATGTGCTCCTGCATGACAGGGGGTTGGACTGGATGGGCTTAGCCCATCTATGATTCTATAAATATTTCTTGTTTAAGACAGACCTGCTATTTCCTCTTTCAAAACTTATTACACATGTTAATTTGATTAACATAACAGTGATAACAGTGAACTCTCTATTTTGACTATACTTTGACTAGCATACCATAGAATAATGCTGAACCTAGAGAGGCTCACAAACACTAGCATGACTAAGTGAAATTGTAATTATCAAATCCATGGATATTGTACTTTAAATATAAGGAATTCTGCAGAAATATCCCCTTAGGATTCCTTTTCCCTTCTATTTCTTTTTTGCTTCAGGAAAGACTGGGGCATAGAAAACTTTATCTCCCCAACACTGCTCCGAAACATGAGAGGCAAGGACATCAAAAAAGCCATTAGCTTTCACATGAAGAGGAATCAACTTTTGCTGGATCCAAGACAAAAGGTATATGGGTTTAGTACAAAGGTGAAAGGCTACCTAAGGAAGTAACATTGCTGGGTTAACCATGTATGCCACATTCTTTGATATGGTTGTCCTGTATAGGATGCATTCTGAAATTGGAATTTTATAAGCACATTCCCACATTCAAGGTTTCCACATACGAGGGTTGAGTGAAAAGTAATGCCTCCACCTTTGTAACTCCTCAACAGGTGGCAGTACTGGTATGCGGCAGGTACTGGCTTGTTCAGTAGACTCTCCTCTATAGTTCCATTTTGGCAGGAAGCCTTAGCATTGAACACTTGTGTTGTTAATGTGCGAAGTATGGAACCCTGCACAGATCGTCGGTCAATGCTACTTAAGCGATGTGCAGTCACTGAATCCTGTGTCACCCCACAGGAGATTCATCAGCGAAAGCAAGCTGTTTATGGTGATTGTGTTGATGTGAGTACTGTGTGTTGTTGGGCGAGTAAGTTTAAAGATGTTGAGGTAACACCTTTTGCTGTCAGTTCAATGACTGCATGTTGCTTAAGTCACATTGACCGACTGTCTGCGCAGGGTTCCATACTTTGCACTTTAACAACACAGCCATTCAATTCTAAGACTTCCCTCCAAAATGGAACTGTAGAGGAGAGTCTACTGAACAAGCCAGTACCTGCTGCATATCAGTACTGCCATCTCTTGAGTTACAAAGGTGGAGGCATTACTTTTTTTTCAACCTTCGTAATATGGGAGAGACATGGAACAACCACTCCACTGGACATTTACCATTGCTGTCCAAAGCTTTGCTTTGTCAAAACATCAGGAGAGCCTAAGTCAGTGGTTCTCAATCTGTGGGTCCCCAGATGTTTTGGCCTTCAGTTCCCGGAAATCCTAACATCTGTTAAACTTCCTGGGATTTCTGGGAATTGTAGGCCAAAAACATCTGGGGACCCCAGGTTAAGAACCACTGGCCTAAGTTCTCCAGCAACTCCCAACATCCTTTCCTTAAACAGTATCTGCTTATGTTAATGTTTTTCTTCAATTTCTGTTCAACATTTCAGCACCTCCTTTCAGCAGCACAAGTGAGACTGTGTTATCTCCAGATTCTCGGAGACCTCAAACTTTATGGAGGGAAAACTTTCAATGCAACACTCATGGTAAGGTTATTCTTTGGCTTATGTTATAAAACAATACTCTTTTAAAACTATCTCAAGTGTATTTTCTCTGTTGTGTTTACTGCATAAACTTCTAACACTGCAAATTTGTCCTAATGGGACACAAGTCAGAACTTGGCAGTGATTCTTGAGGTCTTTCTGTAAGTAATCAAAAATGCGTGGAAATACATTGGATTCTACATTTGGGCATGCCAGAGCCTTCTATACCACTACACAAAGTTAGATATCTGTTCATTAGCAAATACCAGGAGATGGCAGCGAGGTGTTGGAAGAAATGGCTATGACTTTGGGACATGGATTGGAGTACAATTTCTCTGTCACTACAGTTCAATGTGGGAGTAAAGAGAAAAGCTTTCGTGGCCAGAATCACTGGGTTTTTGTAGGTTTTTTGGGCTGTATGGCCATGTTCTAGAAGCATTCTCTCCTGACATTTTGCCTGCATCTGTGGCAGGCATCCTCAGAGGTTGTGAGGACCTCACAGCCTCTGAGAATGCCTGCCACAGATGCAGACAAAACGTCAGGAGAGAATGCTTCTAGAACATGGCCATACAGCCGAAAAACCTACAACACCCCAAGAGAAAAGCTGGTTTCAGAGGCTCCAAAACTGGCATCACTCTTTCTGGGTGTAGAAGGAGCAAAGGATTATCCACATGACCCAATATTTGTCTTTGTGATCCATGAGCCCAGAAGGGAATAGTGGTCACAGATAAGACAGCAGCTCAGGTCACCATCTTAGCCCCCCACCCCCTATGAAATCTGCCCCAGCTTTCGGGATGGATGAATTTCAAGAAAAAATACCCTTCCATTAATAAAAATAAATCAACTTAAAAACAAGGTAAACATTGGGAACCACCTCAATTTAAGGCAGTGGTTCTCAACCTGTCGGTCCCCAGATGTTTTGGCCTTCAACTCCCAGAAATCCTAACAGCTGGTAAGCTAGCTAGGATTTCTGGGAGTTGTAGGCCAAAACACCTAGGGACCCACAGGTTAAGAACCACTGGTTTAAAGCAAAACTTTTTGCTTCTCAGTTATCTCTGTCTAAACTTAACTAGAAGATTTAAGAACAAGCTTTCTAGCTAGCTAACACTTGCTCCTCTGTCCTTTTTTTTTTTCAATGTTGAAAGTAGGACTTTCATTTTTCTCTGCTGGAAGTGGATAAAGACTGAGCCAGCCACAAGTTAGCAATTGGATAACATTTCTAGGCAACCCCAAAGCTAAGTCAGTCTGAACAATAAAGATTGTAATCAAAACTTCCAAGAAGAGATAACTAGACAGAAAATGGATTCCCTGAATCACAAAAACAACAAGAAGAGATAAGCCAGTTGCAACATAATTTACAACATTTACTGGTGGAAACTAAAATTCTACTACCTTCTCATGTTGCTTTACTGCCTGTGAAAAACACTGAAGATGTCAGAACATCAAATGTTTTCATTGTTACTGTGATTCAAGGAAGAACTAACTCAAACTGCAGCTAGAGTTAGACAGGTCTTTAAGGATACTTACTTACTTAGGACAATCCCTCATTGTCTGAGTAAGATTGTCCTCCAAGGTCGGTGTCCTGGCGGTGAGTCCGTAGGTGACTGTGGAGCCCTATTCTTGATCTGCATGTTTTCCCGCAGTGAGGGCATTGGTTTCCAGCTGGAAGGCCTTCCCAGTCGGGGTTGGCTTGACATGCCTTTCTCTTGGCACACTTCTCTCTTTCGCCCTACATTCGTGCCTCTTCAAATTCTACAGCACTGCTGCTCATAGCTGACCTCCAGCTGGAGCGCTCAAGGGCCAGGGCTTCCCAGTTCTCGGTATCTATGCCAGAGTTTTTAAGTTGGCTTTGAGCGCATCTTTAAATCTCTTTTCCTGCCCACCAACATTCCGCTTTCCGTTCTTGAGTTCGGAGTAGAGCAACTGCTTTGGGAGATGGTGGTCAAGCATCCGGACAACCTGGCCGGTCCAGCGGAGTTGATGGCGGAGGACCATCGCTTCAGTGCTGGTGGTCTTTGCTTCTTCCAGCACGCTGACATTTGTCTGCTTGTCTTCCCAAGAGATTTGGAGGATTTTTCAGAGGCAACGCTGATGGAATCGTTCCAGGAGTTGTATGTGACATTATCTTTAAGGATATAAATGATTAATAATAGAATCCACACAAATATTGGGAATCACAGTACAGCAGATTGGTCAAGGGAGAAAGCTAACTGGTTGCCAGTGTTAAAGATGGTACAGTCTTCTTTTCTATATGGAATGAAAAGGAGTGCCGTCTTGCTCTGAGCACTAGGGAAGAGCTAAGACAATACAGAATATTGAAGCTGTGAAGCAGTATTTGAAAATAAAGTTAGTACAGAATATCATACTTCTCATTATTGACTGATTAAAAACTTTTTATACTACTTTTCATTTTACAACAACAACTTGGTGTTCAAAATATAATAAGAGATCCTTGTATCATATGCAGCAGCCAACTGTTTCCATCAATCAGTTAAATACATTTGTTTAAACTGTTTGGATAAACATGTAAATTTTCACCTAGGGCTAAACAGGGCATAGTGCTAAGGAGTGTAAACATACCTCAATGGGAAGGTGCCCATATAATATAATGGCTACTTAGTGATAGACTCTGGTAAGGCATCCTGGAAATGAGTATTAGACTGTTTTCTCCCATGTAGTTACAGGACAGAGAGTCATGTGTCACCCTCTTGGTGGGAGCCAAATATGGAATCAGCCAAGTTGTTAACAACAAACTCAACATCATTACCATGCTGGCAGAATTTGCTAACATTAGCAAACTGGAACTTACTGAAGAGTCTGAAAAAGTAAGCATGGTAAAAATCTACCTCCAAGATATAAAGGTAATTATAACTTCATTCCCTCTTTCAACAATAGCTGGGTGTGAGAAGAATATTATATAATTTTCTAAAATGCACAGTACTGTAACTGGAAAAAGAGTGTACATTGCTATCTTACACTCAGAGAGACCAGGATTCCAGAGAAACTGATGATATCAGATCTTAGAAACCAAACATTATTTCTAGCATTATTTTAAAATGGGAACTGTGCAGCCTTTCAGATGTTGTTGGACTGCAACTCATACCAGTTGTTGTATTCAGGCACTGAATGTTTGCCTTTTTGTGGTTGGAATCCTCCCTGAGTCCCTTCCTCCAATAGGGCGGAATATAAATAAAGTATTATTATTATTATTACTACTACTACTACTACTACTACTACTACTAGATGTCCCCTGCCACGCGTTGCTGTGGCCCAGTCTGTGGATATGTGTTTTGTGTGTGTGTGTATGTGCGTGTATATCTTTGTGTATATGTGGTTTTGCACATGCATTGTAATGTGTTTTTTATTTTATTTTTTTGGCTTTTTAAGTGTCTTACACTGTGTTTTTCAGTGCTTTTAGGAGTGATGGTCACTTGTTGGCCTCATAGGTGTATTATGTCCAAATTTGGTGTCAATTCACCCAGTGGTTTTTGAGTTATATTAATCCCACAAACGAACATTACATTTTTATTTATATAGATGATGATGATGATGATGATGATGATGATTATTATTATTATTATTATTATTAACTGTTGTCCATTTTAAACTTTACCCCACATCTACTTCTATTTTAAAACATTTTGGAATAATTAAAGTACATTAACTTACCTTCCTTTTATGTTCTTTACATTTCTGTCTGTGTCAAGTATATTTATGCCAGACTATAGAGATTGTATAAGATGATAGGACAATCAAGATAATTTCTTACTCTTCCTTTAAATTTACAATGGGGTGGACACACATCAAGAGTAAAAAGAGCATGTAATGCATATAATATACAGTAAGTCCTCGTATTATGCAAGGGATCCATTTTGGGATCCTTAGTTTAAAGTTATTTTCACATACAATCTGAGCCGAGATTTCCTATGTGGGTTAAAACCTTGTGCCGGCAGGACTGAAGACTGACAGGTCACAGGTTCAAATCTGGAGAGAGCTCGGATGAGCTCCCTCTAAGCTCCAGCTCCTCATGCGGGGACATGAGAGAAGCCTCCCACAGGATGATAAAACATCAATACATCCGGGCGTCCCCTGGGCAACATCCTTGCAGATGGCCAATTCTCTCACATCAGAAGCAACTTGCAGTTTCTCAAGTTGCTCCTGACACGACAAAAAAAAATCTGCACACTGAAACCACTTTCTTCAATACCATTTTGAAACTGTATTAAATGGTCAGTGTATGTTTTTGGGGCATTAGCCCCCAATTGTTATGGTGCTTCTGAATTTCATTTGCTGCCACATCCTGTTCACCCTTCTTGTGCTAAGTGGATGACATGAAGAGTCAAGGAACTCTAAGATTGCAGGTTACATCAGAAACTATATTGAGGAAGGAACCCATGGCAAATGGAGGGGAAGAAGAGCATGGCTATCTGAGCATCACCAGTGTTTGCAGGTTCTAACTGAGCTGTGCATGGAGAAGTGGGGATTGCAGTCAGTGGGGAGTATGATTTAGCTCTTTTCTGTCCTGCTTCAGTTCGAGAAGAAGCCCTCCTCAGAAGTAGCTGCTGGTAGCTGCAGTCCCTGAGTAGCACTGAGGACAGCTTTCTTTCCAGTACTTGCTCCTGCCTTTCTCATGTTTCACACTGATATCTGAATCTCTGTTTGCCCCTCCTTAAAAGGTGCTGACCCTGATGCTGGAATCCAACAGTGCCAAAGATCTGGCTTGTCTCATCAGTGGCTACTACAGGATGTTTGTCGATTCAACCCATTCCCTATTTATCTGGGGGGAGAAAAAGCCCCAAACACACCGCTTCTCAGCTGAGGAAGGTGAATACCAAGAGGAATCTTACTAGCTAAGTGGATAGTTGTGACTGTGGCAATGATGAAAAATATCCGCAAGGGAAAGCTTTCCAAGGCATCACAGAGCCCTCATGTGTAACACTTCCCTCCCCCTCCCAACCCCGCCATAAACATGAGTGGCAGCCATTCACATGAACTCTATCCACATAACATATATACCCGAGTATAAGCCGACCCAAATATAAGCTGAGGCATCTAATTTTACCACAAAAAACTGGGAAAACATATTGACTCGAGTATAAGCCGAGAGTGGGAAATGCAGCAACTTCTGGTAACTGTATTGTTGTAGGTTTTTCGGGTTGTATGGCCATGTTCTAGAAGCATTCTCTCCTGACGTTTTGCCTGCATCTGTGGCAAGCATCCTCAGAGGTTGTGAGCATCTGGTAAATTTCAAAATAAAAATAGATACCAATAAAATTACATTAATTGAGACATCGGTAGGTTAAATGTTTTTGAATATTTACATAAAACTGTAATTTAAGATAAGATGGTCCAACTCTGATGAAACCATTATTCTAACCTTCGATGTAAATGTGCTTATGTGTCCTTCCAATAATAATAAAGAGAATAAAATAATAAATTTAATAAAAATAATAGAGTAAAATAATGGAAATATAATACTAACAGTAATCATAGTGTAAAATGATAAATGTAATAACAATAAAGAGAGTAAAATGATAAATGTAATAATAATAGAGTAAAATAATAAATGTAATAATGATGATGGAGTAAAATAATAAAGGTAATAAAATAATTAAAGAGTACAATAATAAAAATGTAATAATAATAATAATAATAAATAGTAGGCCTGTTCAATGCATGGTTCTAAATGGTTTTAAAGTACTTACAAAACTAAAGTTCTGGCAGTGAAAATTTCAGAACTCTAATAAAACTCTCAAAATTTGATAAATGTAATAATAATAAAGAGAGTAAAATAATAAATGTAATAATAATGATAGAGTAAAATAATAATAATAAGTAGAGTAAAATAATAAATGTAATAAAATAATATAAGAGTACAATAATAAAAATGTAATAATAGTAATAATAAATAGTAGGCCTGTTCAATGCATGGTTCTAAAGTACTTACAAAACTAAAGTTCTGGTGGTGTAAATTTCAGAACTCTAACAAAACTCTCAAAATTTCATTATAAATGGCAGTTCCTAATTGGTTCTGTCATAAAAATCACCAATAATTAAATAATAATTAAATTTTGAAAGAGTTCTGAAATTTTCACCACCAGAACTTTAGTTTTGTAAGTACTTTAGAACCATTTAGAACCATGCATTGAACTCTAATAAATAGAGTAAAATAATAAATGTAATAATAATAATAATAGAGTAAAATAATAAATAACTTTCACTTGGCTTATAAGCCAAGGTGGGCTTTTCAGCCTAAAACAAAAGGCGGAAAAATTGGCTTATACTCAAGTATATACAGTACTAGCATTCACATATAGTTCATTTGCACCTCCAGGAGGCACCTGGCATATAAGGCAGGAGTGTCATCTTGAAAAAGAGAAGACAGGAGAGGAAGGGATGCCCTAGTTCCCTTTAATTTAGGCAGCAAAGTACCTTGAGTTGTGCCCATTCACTTTCTTGTAGGCATCCTGATCCCTAGGAACTGAAGCATGACATGTCTGCTACAGTCTTGGTAGCCCTAAGTGGGGGATTGCCATCAGAGGACCATACTCTTTGTGTCTGTTTGACTTACAGGATATGAATCTAGAACCGGCAGTGACTCGGAAGACTCTTCTGAACCGGACTCTTCCTTGGACCATTTTTCAAACACACACTCCCCCAGACTCAGGCGTCTTGGGCCTCAACCTAAGGAAGATGGAGATCCAGAGGACTTAGAGCAAGAAACAATGACTCTCGGAGGTGAAGGTGAGGGCTTTTGCAACGGATACGACAACACAAATGACAGCTTGTCAGAAGCCTCTGACTCAGCCAACTCAGAAAGCCGAGGGCTTAAGACGAGCTGCTCAAGTGACTCTATGGATGCCTTGGAGGAGGATGATTTTGAAACATGCTCATCAAGCAGGCCAGAGTTTTACCACTTTTACGTCCCCACTCTTCAGGAGCTGACGAGCAATAGCAAGGCTTTCTTGGGGGCAAACTCAGAAGAGGCACAGGATTCTTTCTTTTCCTTCCTCCTGCCACCCAGCATCCCCACTTCTGAACCTGTACAGCCAGAAGCAGAATCCAGAAGAGAAAATGAAACAAATGGTTCAGCACTGGCATCGAAGCTAGCGGAGAACAACATCATGGAGTATTACAGTCTCTGTGCCAACATCTCCCCAGCCAGCAGTGGGGAGAAGAACCCCCAAAGCAACAGCTCAGAGGCCAGCTCCTTAAATGAGCAGGAGGAAGATGAAGGCATCCACGAAGGGGAGAGGCAGAGATTCCTCTTGGCTCCTCCCCCTGGGTTTGGAGACACCAGTTCAGATGAAGAGTTTTATGATGCCGCAGAACGGATGACGCCAACAGAGAGAAAAGCAGGTGAGTCAGAAGGAAGTCCTCAGCAGTCGGGTTGAAAGGATACCTCCTGAGGCGGGTCTAAAACCAAGGGAGCATTTTGAGCATATGTACCACTGTGGATAAGGCTTAGTAGAACCATAGCTAATACCATTCATAGGTTTGATGAATGACTGATGACGCACTGGTTTAGGGTCAGGACAGCTTCCTTGGGATTAGGTGGAAATTAGTAGTAGAGTTGGGTGTCATCCGCATACATGTGACACTATAATCCAAAACTTCAGATGGCTACTCCCAGCTGTTTTATGTTTATGATATTTATTTATTGATTTATTTATTTGACCAGTCATATGACCATTTCAAAATACAACACAAATAAAAGACAAGACAAAAAGGAGAGGACAGCAGCTGATCTTCTATGTCAGTGGTTCTCAACCTGGGGTCCCCAGATGTTTTTGGCCTACAACTCCCAGAAATCCCAGCCAGTTTACCAGCTGTTAGGATTTCTGGGAGTTGAAGGCCAAAAACATCTGGGGACCCCATGTTAAGAACCACTGTTTTATGTATTTACAGTCAGAGTCTTATTTTCCTAGTTCTTCTTTCAGGAAATGTTCTCTTTTCTTGATAGCTTTCAGAATAAAAAAGTTTACTCTGATTATGGCGGATCTTTCTTGTCCTTGCAAAAGGAATGTCAGAAGATCATTTCTGTTGGGGGACCTGCAGTTGGATAATATTGGATGTAAATATCTGTATCGCAGTTCAGTATATGCTGGACTACCAACTAAGAAATGTTCAATATCTTCCACTGTTTGTTCTCCCCAAATGCAGAATCTCTCACTTCTTGGGATGTTACAGTAACGTCCAGTTTGCATCATAATACTGAGTTATTCAAACCTAGCCCTAATATATATTCGTCTTAAGGGTAGCGGAAGTGGAATAGTCAGATAGTGTTCTAAATGAATATTCCTTTTGTGGGAAGCTAAAAGATTTATGTATATGTTAAACAGCATGGGGAGACAAAACAAAACCCCACAGGTCAATGGCTGGGGGTTCAAACAGAAGTCCCGCAGCACCATATTCTAGGAATGACCTCCAAGAAGGGTAACACAATGTCTCCCAGTCCCATCCCAGCGAGATGACTCAGAAAGATACCATGGTTAATGGTATCAAAAGCCGCTGAGAGATCAAGGAGAACTAACAGAGACCCACTCCCCCTGTTTAGCTCTCTTCACAAGTCATCCACCAAGGTGACCAAAGCTGTGTGTTCCATAACCAGAACTGAAATCAGATTAAAATGGATCTTAAAAATCTGTTTCATCCAGAAATCCCTGGAGTTGGGAGACCACCACACGCTCCAGAACCTTGTTCAGAAATGGAAGATTGGATCCTGATTGATAACACTGGCATAAAATCTTCCTCTGATATGTAGAGCCAGTCTCCTTTACTCTCAATATCATTCTGCAATGTTAGCTCCCTCTTGTGGCTCTTTTTCTACTTGCTCTATATTCTGTTCTAATCTTTGATGAACAGAATCAGGCACTTTTGCCCCCTGGCCCACCTCTTTGGCTTGCCTTAAGCCCAGCTGTTTAAGGGCAAACCAAGTGTCTGCTATTTCTTCTGTCTGATTCTCATCCTGGGGCAACCTTGACAAACTCAGCAAAAAAAAATTCCCTTGAAAGTATTTTAGTTTAAAATTGAATTAGTAAAATAATTTAGTCCAACAAACCGGTTTTGGACTGAATTTTTCTAGGACTTCCAAATTGTAATGGTCAGTACAAACTTTGAATTTAGGAAATTTCTCTATGCCTCTGAAGTGAATTCTTTAGCTGCAGCCTCTTTCTCCCAAATAGGCCAAGTATGCTCAGTAGCTGTACATTTGCTTTGACATGTAAAGTTCATGCTCGCAATCGCCCCCTTTCATCTTTTGCAGCAATGTTGCTCCAATTGCACAAATGCCTGATTGGGATCGGGGTGTTTCAGAATGAGCTTTGAACTAAAAAGCATTTTAAATACTCTAAAACCCTGTGCTTTTCCTATTTATCATTTTATCTTGAGCAAGTGACTCAAGGCAATGCTACTTTATGAAAATTTGGAATGAATTACCTGTAAAAATTTACAAATACCAAAACACTTTACAGTTGTTTGTGGGTTTATTGAGATCCCCAGCCCATCATGGCTTGTACTTTGGCTGGATTCATTTTAATACCATCAGTGGAAATACAGCCTACATTTGATTGTCTTGGCATACTCTTTTGTCTTTGGAAGTTTGGTAGTCTTCTCTGGGCAAATTTCACTTTCTCCAGCCAGTGGAACCACCTCATCTGAGTATCTGGGTTGTTTCTTAATAAGTTTACACCAAACTGCCTGATCTCAGCCCATCTCGGTAGTATCTTTGTTGCTTCTGTGTACTTGGAGATCTGGACTGCCTGCTATCTAAACATCTCTGCATACTGGATCACTGATTTAACACCCTGTCTGAGGGTCATTAATCTGGTGCATACTTTTTCTTTGTGGTACAGATCCTCAAAACAAGCACAAACACTGGTCATAAAAATCCCAGCCATTCAGCTCAATGCAGTCAGATTTCACCTTCAGGGTGTCATCAGGGAAAATCTCTGCCCACTCATCCAGCTATGTGGGAGAGAAAAAAATGGGAGTTTCTCTGGATTCCCATTGCACATAATCCTTAGCTGCCTGTCCCTCTGCATTTGGAGAGGTACTGCCTGCTACTGGCTCTTCCTAATGAGATCTGGCTCCATGATTCACCTGGTCACCATCAAAGGATTTATTTGTTTGTTTCTGACATCTTGGAACATGGAGTTCTGCCTCCATTCCTTCTGCCTCTCTGCCAAAGAAAGTTTCTACAAGATGGGCATCCTATTCAGTCAGGCACCCCACTTTTTGTCTCCCCTTGACATCAAAAAGCATGGACTTGCGGTGGCACAATGAGTTAACCCTATATGCCAGCTGAACTGCTGACCTGAAGGCCTGAGGATCAGTTATTCAAATCTGTGAGATGGGGTGAGCTCTGTGTCAGCCTCAGCTTCCCATGTGGGGACATGAGAGAAGCCTCCCACAAGGTGGTAATACATCTGGGCGTACCCTGGGCAACGTCTCTGTAGATGGCTGATTCTTTCACACTAGAAGCGACTTGCAGTATATCCTCAATTTGCTTCTGACATGATAAAAAAATCAAAACGTGGCTTCTCGTATGACCTCGCTTGCCCTCTGTCCACTGGAGTAGACTCCCAGCAACCACTAGTTGAGCCCAAACAGAATGGGTTCTTGCAGGGTGGGCATTCCTTCCAAAGCGCCTTTCTCTGTTTCTTCTCCAAAGCTTGGCCTTGATCCCTCACATCCAGTTTGGAAATGAAAAGAGGTCCTTCCCTTTCCAACTGTATCTCACGGTGGCAAAAGGTTATTAAAAAGGCATCCTGACAGCCTTTCAGATACAGGCTTCCTTAGTTCAAAAACTAAACTCACTTTGAGGTAGTAAAGCTATTTAAGAAAATTTAAGCATTCTATATCGTTGTTGTCAGGCCTGGCAAGCTTCACAAGTATCATATTTTCACAGGTATGTTATACTTATTGCTGTCTTTTCCTTTTAATTAAAACATGCTTAGTTCCTCCACCCACTCGCCCTCCTGCTGTCTTTCACACAAGAAAGGCTTGACTTATCAGGTTCCCATAAGAGTTTCATAGTATAAGATAGGTAGGCATTGCTAACAGATGAGGCCTTGCCATACCAGCCTGTAGCCAAGCCAGCTGTTTTCTACTAAGCGTAACCAAGCTTAACCCATTTCCCTTTTATATATGTACAATATAGTGTGACATACATGTGATGTGGTTATAAACATCAAAGGCATCAAAGCACCAAAGAAGCATAAGATCTTGATTAAGTGAACCCTTAAGGCTGTTCCTGCAGCTCTTCACTCTGCATACTCCCCAGGCCATCCTTGCTGCTCCGTGAATAGTAATTAATATGTAACAGGGCTAACTGTATATTTTTCATAAGCAAAAATATCCCAGCCATTTCCCCCATTATATTTATATTTTGTTATTTGTTACATTGATTACTTTCCCATTCTCTAGCTAAGCAAAGAACTGGAGATGCTAATACAACAACTTTGGCACATAATATCCAATTCTTCCAGCCTGTTCATAACCATTTGCTCTTCTTTTCACATGTCCTCATGTCTCCCACAGCTCGTCATGGAGTGGAGGCAAGCACCTAATCCTGGGGGGAGATACTTGCCCTTTCCGATATTGAGGAATGACTATATTCATCATCCTTCACCAGAGCCCCCGGTGGCACAATGGGTTAAACCCTTGTGCAGCAGGACTGCTGACTGAGAGGTCAGCAATTTGAATCTGAGGAGAGCAAATTAAGCTCCCTCTGTCAGCTCCAGCTCCCCATGCGGGGACATGAGAGAAGCCTCCCACAAGAGTGGTAAAACATCAAACATCTGGGTGTCCCCTGGGCAACATGCTTGCAGATGGGCAATTCTCTCACACCAGAAGCAACTTGCAGTTTTTCAGATAGCTCCTGACACCAAAAAAAAAATCGTATTTCACTAGCTAGACTAAAATGAAATAATGATGTGCTCTACTGTCCGAATGTATCTCTCCTTATGAACTAGCTAGGAACTTAAGATCTTCTGGGGAGGCCCTGCTCTCAATCCCACCTTTGTTGCAGGTACACCTGGTGGGGACAAGAGACAGGGCCTTCTCAGTGGTGGCCCCTCAGCTATGGAACTCCCTCCCTAGGGATTTTAATTGCCCCCTCCCTCCTGACATTCCGAAAAAAGTAAAAACCTGGCTCTTCGAACAAGCCTTTGGAAATGCAGTGCAATTAGATAAACATAGAACTAGGAAAGAGTGAACATGGAAAGGCTTAGACAGTGCCCCTGGAAAATGAGTTAATCAGAAAGTCACTGGTGATTTTTACATGGTTTTTATAATGTGTACTAAATGTTTTGATTCTGTTTTATAACTGTTGTAACATCTAATTGCCGCCTTGAGTCGACTTAAGACTGAGAAAGGCAGCATAGAAATATCCTAAATAATAATAATAATAATAATAATAATAATAATAATAATAATAGGTTTTTCGAGAGGGAGGGAGGAACTGAGCTGTGGTTCTAAGTAACAGACATTTATCCACAGAAGGTAAACATCATTTTCTCACATTCTTCCTCTTCTTTATTTGTAGTTTTTGGCGCTCTATCCCCAAAAACTGTGCAAGATTTGAACTCCTCAAAGACCCTGTCCTGTGACAGTTCAGATGAAAACTTTCTGCCAAGACAAAGCAGAAGGGCAAGATATAGACCTGAAAAGGAGCCCCAGGATGTCAACAATCTGAGGAAGAGGAGGTCTTTTCTGCAGACTAATTTCACTTCACAGGTTACTTTCCCTTTTGCTCCACCTCACTCCCTGGAGAACATTGATCATACTTGCTGTGATGGAGAACCTGTCCTTCCAGGTGCACTGTCTTCCCCTGCTGCAATCTCCTCCAAGGGACCTAAAAGTGATTCTGATCTTTTGGAAACCCAACCAACTGGTGATACGATAGCTTCATCTGACTCTGTAGATGTGAAGCCAGGTTCATTGGAAAGGGAGTCATCCACGGACTCAAGTGTGTATCCTTTATATGTCATTCATCCCATGAAAAGCAGAGAATGTTCAGATGTCTCCTTCAGCTCTGCTTCCACAGAAACGGAGGACAATTCTTTTACCTCCGCAACTTCTGCTGGCCACCAGAGTAATTGTCTGAATGTGTCCAAAAGCCCTGTTCACTTTGAAGTTCTTAATACCACATGCGAAGAAAAATCAGATCTTAGAGACACAGTTGGTGGGCTTGAGGAGCATTGTTCTGCAGATACAGAGCATCGTGTACTAAATGGAAGCTTAGGAACAGCAAAAGCCTCGCCTGAAACAGGAGTCAGTTATGTATTGATTGAGGAAATAATACAGACAACTACCAAATCTTCCCAGTTCCTTAACAACCAACCAGACAGACAGTTGCCTTGTGTATCTGCTTCAGACCAGGATCTTCTTCCTGCTGAGAAAGTGGAAAAACAGGAAGAACCTGAGCAAGATCCTCACCAAATGAAACCCATCGTGTGTGAGCCAAGGCAACCACTGGGCAACTCAGTGCTCCGTAACGATACCAGCAGAGTGCCAAGAGAAAACTCCTCACCTGAAGGCAACAAACAGTTCGATTTCTCAAATACAACTGAGCCATTTTCTAACATTGGTGGTGGTTTGGGTTCAGTAACACGTCTCTCCTGGCCCTCTTTTAGGTCAGTGGTTGATCATGCAGAAATAGGCCAGGCTAATGCTGACCCAAGTACCTCATTGGCAAATCAGGATCCACCTAATTTGTCAACCATGTCTATTCCTCGGAACAGATATCTTTGTACAGAAATGACTGGTGACCAGGCACTTGAGAAGAAAAATTGCACAAGTGATACTCTTAAAATGGATTATAATTATAAATTGCCTAGTCTGGTAACTGTTGCCAAAGAAGATACTATGGAGCAGAGAAAAGCTGGCAGTTCAAATGGACTCAGTTACTTTTCATTTAATGTTCCATGTAAGTCTGGAGGGACCAATGAGGAAAGCAGTATTTCAGATCAGTCATTTCTTTGTTCTGAGAACATCACAAAAAATGCTACGGCATCTAACAATTTCAGTTCTCCAATTGTAATGAACGAGAAGGAATCAATTTCATCAAAACCTAAGAGGGACATGTGTAGTTGCCAGTTGACTTACACAAGTTGTTTCCACGGTCAAGACAATGAGGCAGAACTAGACTGCACCAAACCCACTACTTGCAGTGGGTCTGAGCGGCCATTAACAACCCCACCATCGACAAGAAGCCCTCTGCCTCTAGGCTTTCATTCTACAAGACTTACTCAAAAACATAACTATGTTAATGGTAACTCCAGAGAATGCAGAAATAACACGTGGGTTGCAGACTCGCATATCAAAGCACTGAGATACATAAAGGAGAAAATGTGTGCCACACCATTTGATTTTAGACATTTGCTAGACAATGTGGTGGAACTACAGGGAATTTTAGGACAGTTTTGGGGAAACCGAGTAAAACATCCTCGAGATAAGTGCTCCTCTCACTTTTCAGAACACAAGACCATCTTGTACATGGAATCACAAAGGTTGATGTCAAGCTGCCAGAAAGTTATCAGAACACATGGGTGTTTCTCAGAAACATACAGAGCGCTTCAGGAGACCTTCCAGACCCTTCTCCAACTCACAGAAGTGTGCTTTCAGTTTACAAACTGTGGCCTGTGCAGTAGGAGGCACAAAGACCTGATAATCAATCTGAAGGATGTTGTATATAGCTATCATCAGTTTGTCCAGGCAGCTAAGCAAGCCTGTGATAGAGACTCTCCCAATGTGTGCAGGAGACTCCTGGTGTGCCAGTACACTGCTTTGAGTGCGGCCCTCTTCTGCCTTGTCCAACAGTTCAGAGCTTTGTCCTCTGTATGAGATGGAAATACTGTCCAGGTGCTTCTCCAGCATGCTACTATCTTGCCCTTTGGTGGGAAAGATCAAGCCAAGTTGTCTGCTGTTTGTTCAACCCATGCTCCATGTAAACATAGTGGGTGTCTAAGACATATGCAGAACCATATGACTCAGTGGGTTGTACCCCTTCTCTAGTGGATATTTACATTGCTCAAATGAGGCGACATCAACAGGATGGGCCAGAGAAACATGCCTTATGATACCATTGTACAAGTAACATAGTGTTGTCAATTTCCTAGAGCAGTGGTTCTCAACTTGTGGGTCACAAGATAGTTTGACCTTCAACTCCCAGAAATTCTAACAGCTGGGATTTCTGGAAGTTGTAGGCCAAAACACCTGGAGACCCACAGGTTGAGAACCACTGCCCTAGAGTTCCAAGTTGGATTTTTTTTTCATAGTTCTGGTGGCCTTCCATCCAAATATTAATCAGGCCCAACTGTTTAGCTTTTGAAATTTGACAAGATGAATTGAAATCAGGGCAGTAAGCTCACATTGCATCCTCCTTTGGTGCATGCTCAACATGCTTTGCTCCTGTGCTATTGTTAAGGAGCACAAGAGATTCATCTCTTTTGCATGACTCAGGGTCCCTTTCAGTGTGAACAGCTGCAATTGATACATGCATGCAATAGCAAATGCCAATTTGTCACTAATCATTAATGCTTTCTCAATCTGAGCGAATGCCGTCTCAAAATAGCTTTGGTGTGTGACTGCTCATGGGAATAATTAATTATGTTTAAAGAAAGCCCTTTGCACTGAAACCTGGCTCCTAATGTATAAGCCAGTGTTTCTCAAACTCTGTTCCTCCGGGCGTATTGGACTTTAGCTCCCAGAAATCCCATTTAGGAATTTTGGGGGCTGAAGTCCAAGTCATCTGGAGGAGCAGAGTTTGAGAAACACTGGTATAAGCAATGTACAGTAAATGGAAGATGTCCAGAGACAGCCTGGCAGATCATGGTGGCTCTAATACAGGGGACTAGGTGTGCCTTTTAGGTCAATTGCTCTCCAAACCAACTGTTCTCCATATCATTGTCTTCTCAGTCCTGAGACTTACAGATGCCATGTAGGAGAAGTGCTTGCAGTGCAGATCCCAAGATGATTTTGAATTTCAGCCCATCTTTAAGTGCCACAACAGGCAGCACAGAAAGTTTAAATCTGGGCATGATTTCTCATTAGACTTAGGTCCTTTCTTTTGAAATGTGTTTGGTTTGCAAGAACTGTTCCCAAAGCAACAAGCAAACAGTGTGTTCAATGGCCTGCCTTTTCTGTTCTCGTTCCACAAGCTGTGGAGGTGCTGAAAAGCCAGACCCACAGGATATCGGATCGGTTTATCCAGTGGTGGGTCTAAAGTGAATGTAATCTTAACAGCTTTTCTCTCTCCTTCCTGCCTCAGGTATGGAGTAAGTTGTTGTCTGTCAAAGTCTGTGCCACAATAAACCAGTTAGTTTTGCCATACTGAGTCCCCTTCAGGGTGAGAAGGGCGGCATATAAATGTTGTAAATAAATAAATAAATAAATCTGTTCTTGTCTTAAATTTTAATTGGGAAGAAAGCTGATTTTAAACAGATTTTGCCTCCTACTTAAATCTAAATTAACAAATAGATGAAATTTGAATAATCAGTGTAACAGATAAGGATCCAATATTACCAAAATATACAACTTTATTATCCAATATTATCCAAAATATACAACTTTAACACATCAGAAACAGTCAGTGTGTCTTATCAAGATAAAAACCATGTTGAATGTAGTGGGGCACAATTGTTGGTGAAAGTGTATATTACAGTGTTTCTCAGCCGGGGGTCGGGACACCTGGGCGTGGTCACGAGAGGGTGTCAGAGAGGTCGCCAAAGACCATTAGAAAGCACAGTATTTTCTGTTGGTCATGGGGGTTCTGTGTGGGAAGTCACAGAATCATAGAGTTGGAAGAGACTTCGTGGTCCATCCAGTCCAACCCCCTGCCAAGAAGCAGGAAAATCACATTCAAAGCACCCGACAGATGGCCATCCAGCCTCTGTTTAAAGAAGAAAGAGCCTCCACCACATTCCGGGCAGAGAGTTCCACGGCTGAACGGAACCGGCTGTTAAGAATTGTGGGAGTTGGAGTCCAAAACACCTGGAGGGCCAAAGTTTGCCCATGTCTGGTACAGTGTATACTTCAAATGGTATACTCAAATCTCTAGTTATACCCTGTTGAGTGCAGCAAGAAAAATTACTTTCATCTACTAACCCATGCAACACACCTTCATGTGAACCCTTTCTTTCTTTACACATACATCTACCTTAAGCTTGGTGTTGATCCTTGCAAAAACTCACCCAGGTTTTTATATACCTTAAAACACATCAACATCAGCTTCCATCCCAATTTATTTGAAATGGCTTGCTTGATGAAATGATCGGTTTTGAAAGCTTTGACCTTTGGTGCTGTTTCAGATCCTGACAATCCTGCAGTATTGACTAGCCTTGCTTATTTTCAAATAATTGGGATTAAACGCTCCATCCAAGGACAACTATTGACCAGCTGGGTCAGAGCAACACTTGTCAATACACAGATAATTTAATGTCCTATTTAGATGGCTTCCACAGTGCTTCCTCCCTGAAACAACTAAAACAGCAAACACTCAGAATCAAGGCTGGAGTGATTTGGATTTACTGATACAAAAGTTGTGAATTGTTCTTCATGTTTCAAGGGAGGTGGTAGGATTCTCCCACTTTCGCCCCTTTTCTGGATAGCAATTATTTCCCTCCAGTCACCCATTAAGTAGTTCTTATTCTTCTGTGTTTGAACTGGATTCATATCTGTTTTGTATGAGACTCTGGAAACTTCTGAAAACTGGAAAAATCCTTGTTGGATAAGGTAAGTGAACCTAGCAAGAACTTTGCATCGAAGGAGATTGTGTAGACATGCTCCCTGCAAAAAGTTAAAGCTTTCCTCTCCCTCCATAGCCATTTGGGAAAAGGGATTCATAACCTTTGGGAAAACCACTGGTCACAGGACCTTTTGAAAAACAGAAATCTCCATAACCTTTTGGAGATTTTATGATCTTTAGAAAGGGATGTTGGTGAAAGTATGATAGCTGGGACCCAGTGCTAGTAGTGCTATGCTGGTTGTGTAACGTGGCTCAGAATTAGAGAAGGGAACACGTGCACCAGACGCAGCACCACGTGCGCGAGAGACTGCACACAGAGATGCAGCTACGACAGTCAACAAAGTAGTTCGGTAGAAAGTGACGGGGGGGACGGGGACGGGACAGCCAAGCATACTGATGTAGGCTATCCGGAGATATTCAAAAACGTTGCATTGGAAGGAAGCATAAAAAGGAGTGGTGAGAAATGAATCAAATCCAGCCACTCTTACATTACTTCACTGTTATCCTGTCCCACCTGCATTACATTACTTCACTGGTATCCTGTCGCAGCTGCGTCTCTCACTCGGTGCACTGTATCACTCACATGTTCCCTTCTCTAATTCAGAGCCGTGTTGCGCAACGAGCGTAGCACTACCAGCACTGGGTCCCAGCTATCGTACTTTTACCGGGATTACCTTGTTAGAAGTCACAACCTTTTGAAAAATGATGCCATAACCTCTTGGTAAAAAGCATGACCTCTTAAGAGTCATAACCCTTTGGGGAAATGGCATTCATTCATTCATACACACACACACACACACTCATACAGCAGAGTTTCAGAAGTGTTCTTTTAGTTGCCCAACTCATTACTCCTGTATTCTACAAATTCATATAAAAACAGCAGAATTACACCGAAACTGGAGATGGGTTACTCTTTCAGAAACTTTCCTGTCTTCAGATGCTTTAGAGGAGGAATGGGCAAACTTTCTAACTTGGACGCCACATGGTGGGCCAGAGTGGAATGGGGGGGGGGCGGGAAGGAGGGGGTTCTCCCCAAGTCCCCTCCCTGTCCTTTCCTCCCCTTCCTCTTCTCTTTCAGAAGGAAAGATGGGAAACCTTTGGATCCAAAAAGGGTTGGTCTTGGTCAGGATGAGATGGTGGATGGGAGAGAGAAAGTGTATCCATTAGACCCTGTATTGCCTACTCCTGATATAGAATCCTAGAGCTGGAAGAGAACCCCAAGGGCTAACCAGTCCAACCCCCTCCCATGCAAGAAGGCACAATCAAAGCACTCCCAATAGACATCTTCAGCAGAAAAGCCTCCAGAGGAGACTCCGCCACACTCCAAGGATGACTATGCCACTTTCCAACAGCTCTTACTCTCAGGAAGGTTCTTCCTAATCTTTTCAGTCAACTCTCTTTCCCTGCCATTTGAAACCATCACTCCCTTGTGCCCTGATCGCTAGAGCAGCAAAAAGTCAGTTTTCCCCCTCCCTTCTCAATGGACACTCTTTTAAATCTTAAAACATGGCTCTCATGTTCCCTTTCTGCCTTCTCTTCTCCCAGCTAAACACCCCTCAGGAGACTAGGACGCGGAACAATGGCTTCAAACTACAAGAAAGAAGATTCCACCTGAACATGAGGAAGAACTTCCTGACTGTGAGAGCTGTTCAGCAGTGGAGCTCTCTGCCCCAGAGTGTGGTGGAGGCTCCTTCTTTGGAGGCTTTTAAACAGAGGCTGGATGGCCATCTGTCGGGGGTACTTTGAATGCAATTTTCCTGCTTCTTGGCAGAATGGGGTTGGACTAGATGGCCCATGACGTGACTTCCAGCTCTATGATTCTATGATTCTAGAAGAAAAGGAGGAAGGAAAAAGAGAAGGAAGAAAGGGAGGAAGGATGGAAGGAAGGAAGGATGGAAGGGAATGGACAGAGGGAGGGCGGGAGGGTGTGAGGAAAGAGAGAAGGAAGGAAAGACAATAGGGAAGGAAGGATAAAGAGAGAGAGGGAAAGAGGGAGGAAAGAGGGGCAAAGAAAGAAAGAGAGAAGGAAGGAAGGAAGAATAGGATAGTGAGAGAGAGGAAGGCCTGAGAAGAATCCAGGGGGCTACATCCAGCCCCCAGGCCTGGGTTTGCCAATACCTGCTCTAGAGCAAGATTAGAAAGCATAACAATCCTAGAAGAAAAAGTGATCACTAGAGAGATAGCAATGAAGACCTGTATTTTTATTGTTGTCCAGCTGTTAAAAATTGTGTGCCCCGTATCTGTCCGTTACGATTTCTCTCCATTCGTCCCGGTCATCAGAAGGCAGCCTTGATATGGGGAGAGCTTATAACAAGTAGAGTATGGCTTTTCTCTAATTGTGTGTCAGCCTCCCAAATAGATGGACAAAGAGGTCCTTGTCATTTTAAAGGTATTAATGGTCATATCTCAAGATATACAAGGCTCCAACACTCCAGAATTAGGAATGCTGGGAGCTGCATCCCAACATTTAGAAAGCTACACAATTTATACTGCAGGGGGTTGGACTGGATAGCGCACAACGTCTCTTTCAACTCAATGATTCTATGATCCGTGAATAGATCTGTGATCTGCTGCTATTCAAGCCTAGCTGGCATTAAGAGCCAGGGATGACTTTCTTTTTTTACTTTTTGGTTTACTTTTTAGCACCGGGACTGTGGCTCAGCTGGCCGGGAGTCAGCTGCATTAAGATCACTACTGACCGAAAGGTCATGAGTTCAAAGCCAGCCCAGGTCGGAGTGAGTGTCCAACCAATTTGTGTAGCTTGCTGTCGACCTTTGCAGCCCGAAAGACAGTTGATTCGGTCAAGCAGGAAATGTAGGTACCACTTTGTGGGGAGGCTAATTTAACTGATTTACGAGGCCATAAAAATCTCCAGGAAGTATGCAAAGAATGAGGAAGTGACAGCTCCCCTGGTGGCCAGAAGCCAGAATGTTAAATAGCCTCTGTGTAACTGTCTATATATGTTGTGTGTCTATGGCATTGAATGTTTGCCATGTATATGTACATTGTAATCCGCCATGAGTCCCCTGCGGTGTGAGAAGTGCAGAATATAAATACTGTAAATAAATAAATAAATAGATAACTTTTGAGTAAAGTTGCAGTTTTCTTCTGCTACTTCTGAAAGTACTATACGTTCTTTCCCTGTCTTTCCTGCAATGAGGGAAAGAGGACTCTATGGGTGCATCTAGACTTAATGCAGTTTGACCCCACTTTAAATGCCATGTCTCAGTGCTATGGATTCATGGGGATATGTAGTTTGGTGAAGCCCCAGTACTCTTTTGCAGAGAAGGCAAAAGACCTAGCAATATTACAACTCTCATAATTCCATAGCATTTAGCCATGGCAGTTAACAGTGTAGATTCCCCCTGGTTTCACTGCTCTGAGCACTGAAGCCCTTTTGACCTTCTTGCTAAGCCTGAAAAGGGGAAGCAACTGGGATGACTTCTTCCCAATCCAACTGGTCTGCCTTCCAGCTGAGAAGCAAAATCTGACTGCAATGGTGACTGCAGGCAACAGGCGGTGCTCAAATTCTCTGCAAGTGAGCGCTCTCTAGTGCGGGCAAGGGAAAGGAAGGCTTGTGGCTTTGCTCTTTTCTTAGGGATGACATAGATAGGAACATGGTTGCCTTTAGGAGAGAAATTAAGGGAACCAAAGCACCTCAGGCATCTTTCTGCTAATTCTTATTTCGGCTACAATTATTTTGCATGTTGTCACCAGCTATACAGGCAATCTGCAAGTTACAAACAAGTTCGGTTCTGTAGGTTTGTTGGTGAGTTTGTTTATTTATTTATTTACTATTTTTGTATACAACCCTTCTCAGCCCTTAGCTGGCTCAGGGCGGTTTACAATGGCAACGATTCGATGCCCCAAAACACCATAAAACATTTTAAAACATTAAAACATAATATAAAACTATAATAAGAATACTAAAAGCATACATCATTTGCGTCTCCTAATAAAAACATTGTCCCATCTCGTCGTCCAGTCATTCCAATTCCTATGTCTTTTAATTTGCATTTTCAAGCGCTTGCTCAAACAACCAAGTCTTTACTCTCTTCCAAAATGTTAAGAGGGAGGAGGCTGATCTAACGTCCCCAGGAAGGGCTTTCCATAGCCGAGAGGCCACCACTGAGAAGGCCCTGTGTCTTGTCCCCACCAAATGTGTTTGTGACGCAGGCGGGATCGAGAGCAGGGCCTCCCCTGATGATGTTAAAGTTGAATTTGTATGCAAATCAGAACAGGTACATTTTTAAGTGTAACTCCATCTCTCCCTCTCTCTCTCTCTATATATATATATACACACCCACACACACACACACACACTAGCTGTACCCACCATGCATTGCTGTGACCAACCTTCCCTCCCTCTCCCTCTCCTCCTTTCTTTCGCTCCTTCCTTCCCTCCCTTTTAGTCTTTCCTTCTCTCCTTCCTTCCTTCCTTCCCCCTTTTTCTTTCCCTTCCACTTTCTCTCATTTCCTCCTTCTCTACCTATTCTTGGACTGCAACTCCCAGCAGTCCTCCTGATCGATTTATCTAGCTACCTATATAGCTCTATCTAATCTATCTATCTTATCTTGCTGGGAGTTGCAGTCCAGGAATAGGAAATTGGAAATATGCAGGGATTGGGATGCTCTCGAAATCCAAGGAGAAGAAAACATGCAGCTTGGAAAAAAGGCATTTGGATCATCCTCCTCTCCTAAAGGGCCTGGTCTAGGGGATGCTGGGAGCTGTAGTACGGAAGATAGTGTGGATATGCTATTGTGTGTTTTGTTTGCCGGGGGAGTCGTTTTTGCATACGTGCTGTTGTGTCTTTTTGCTTTTTTAGCTTTTAAAATTCCTTCTGCTATGATTTTCAGTGTTTTTATGAATGATGGTCACTCGTTGGCCTGATAGGTGTCTTGTACTCGTTGGCCTGATAGGTGTCTTGTGTTCAAATTTGGTGTCAATTCGCCAGTGGTGTTTGAGTTATGTTAATCCCACAAACAAGCATTACACACACACACACATGTATATATATATATATAGGGAAGGGATAACACCCCTGTGGTGCTTGTGTTGCTTTCTGTGCCCCTGTTCAGAAGATTTCAGTTTCTGTCTCTGTGATAATGCAATTTGAAAAATTTGACTTGTTATGGAAACAAGGATTGGTGATAAAGCTTCTGTGGAGACACCCTTTCCTCATGATGACTCTTGACTCTCAGTCAACTAGAGACCCGTGAGGATTAGGCTGATGCTGCACAAATGTAATTTCTAGTTGCTTAAGAAATACAATTAAAATATGCCTAATACTACATACTATATCATGACTCCAGCGGCTGTACAAAAGGCCCTCCACATTCTGTAGATGTGATGATTTCTGGATTTGATCAATACACACACACTCTCTCAGAAACTCTAGGTCACCCAGGGACCTACCTCCAACTCCACCAGAAGTTGCCCACAGAATCACAACGGATGTCCTAGAGATTCCTAGAGAACTTTTCTATCAGTTTAAAAAAAAAAAAGTATTTTTTTAATTCACTGTTTCTTACCTTCACTTTGCTGCAGTGGCACAATGGGTTAAACTCTTGTGCCAGCTGGAATGCTGACCTGAAGGTTGGGCTGCTGACCTGAAGGTTGACAGTTTGAATCCGTGAGACAGGGTGAGCTTCCGTCTGTCAGCTCTAGCTTGCAGGGATACAAGAGAAGCCTCTCAGCAGGATGGTAACACATCCGGGTGTCCCCTGGGCAACATCTCTGTAGACAGCCAATTCTCTCGCACCAGAAGCGACTTGCAATATGTTCTCAAGTTGCTTCTGACATAATAAAAAAAGCTTTGCCCCTAATACCTTTGAAACTTTTTCTCGGGTTTGTTGTGCTTTCATTATTTTAAATTGTGTCTATGACTTGATTCTGTTATGATTGTTGTTCCTGCCTCTTTTAACTGTATCTTTCTTTTAAAATATAGTCTTTACTCGGTAGCCTAGGAAAAACTAAAAAACCATCAGAGAGGGAGTGAGAGGTCTGTAGATTAGTTAGATTCATTTTCACATTTCTTCTTTAGTTTTTGTATATTTTATGTATAGGCTTGACTTAGTAGTTTTGTTAGCTGTTGTAGTTTAGTGTTTCATATTAAGAAAAATGCTTGTTTGCTGTAATTTGCTTTGGTGCATATCTCATATGTGTGGTAGTATGCTTGTCTCATTGAATAAAAATTAAAATGTAATAAAAATAGTCTTTTTTTCTATAATTCTACAATGGGTTGATTCCCATTTTGAGGTGAAAAGTGAGTTGGCAACTCAATAAACAAACAAATAAGCCAAAATAATTTTTAAAGTTAATTATACATTTCATGTATTCATAGACTTGGTCAAAAAAGGCAGGGGTGACCTAGCTGGGTATAAAAAAGGTAGTCCGGCTGGTCCACAAATAGAAAGAAAATCTAACTTTGGAGTCAATCCAACAATGTGCAAGTTTCTTTGAACGTTATCCCACGTTTGCAGCTTGCATCTTTCAAATGGTCTCTTCCCGAAGGACATAACCTTTTCCAGGAGAAACTGCAACTCTGAGGGCTTCTTCCCAGCTCTTGGTCGCATAAAAACACAATAGGGCATCAAAAACTGCAAGACAAATGTATTTGTTATTGCAGAGGTTAATGGAACTTAGCATTGAATAAGATACAGTAATAGCATCATTTTGATTCAGACACTATCCCATCTTGGTCTCTAGCAGAGGGTTAGAATATCAGTAGAGAACAAGGCCAAGACTTGCTATTTTTAGTCATTGTGGTTTGAAACAGACTACCTCCTTTTGGAGGCCTTCCATATATTGGACCAGGAGTGGGACACCTCCGCTTCTCCGCATGCTGTTGGGATGCAGCTTCCATCAACTCTAGCTAGCATAGTCAATATAAGAGGCTTTGTAGTTTTGTGGGCCACTAGAAGAGCTTTTGGCTAAAAATTCATAAATAGCAAATCTCATAACACTGCCATGGCAGTCAAAGTGGAAGCATAGTACACTGGAATAATGTTAGTGGCAGGTTGCATGAACCATGCACTTCAGTGAGTTTTTGCCAAACAGTGCTAACACACCCACCTTGGTTAACTGCCAGTGTCGTTGAGTGATAGTTCTTTGCATTGGTGTTCTTTACCATGTACTCTTGGATCGGCAGCCGTACTGTCTGCAGATGCTCTCTTTGGGCTTTGTGCAAGGTAAGGCTCTAAAAGGGCAAATCAGATCAAACGAAAAAAATACATAAAATGCTCATGCAGGGCACTTCCTACAGGTTCCAACAAATGCAATAATAGTAATAATAGTAATAGTAATAATAGTAATAATAGTAATAATAATAATTTGGCACAAGCCAGTCAAGGTGGTCCCTAAACACCGGGTGCAGTGCCTAAAGACCTTGGCCTGCACTTAAACACAATCAGCTCTGACAAAATTACCATATGTCAGCTGCAAAAAGCCACCCTACTGGGATCTGCACACATTATTTGCCAATACATCACACAGTCCTAGACACTTGGGAAGTGTCCGATGTGTGATCCAATATAACAACCAGCATAGTGATCTAATTGGTGTGTATTAATATTGTTGTGTTTCAGAGATAATAATAATCATCATCATCATCATCATCATCTTTATTTGTATCCTGCCACAATCTCCAAAAGGGACTTGGGGTGGCTTACAAGACACTGCGGTGCAGTATATAACATAAACTACACATGAGTATAAAACAATATAACTTAAAAATTATGAAACAATCACTATCAACACATAAAATAAAATAACACAAATAAAGTAAAATAGCACAGACTGAAGCCTTCTCATGGCCATATCAGCTGTAAGAATGAACATAATATGGTTGTCTCATTTCCAGCTCTAGTTCAGGACAGTAGAAGCAAAGATGAAGTACTTTGGCTACATCATGAGAAGACAGGAAAGCTTGGAGAAAATAATGAGGCTGGGGAAAATGGAAGGAAAAAAGAAGAGGGGCCGACCAAGGGCAAGATGGATGGATGGCATCCTTGAAGTGACTGGATTGACCTTGAACGAACTTGGGGTGGCCACAGCCAACAGGGAGCTCTGGCGTGGGCTGGTCCATGAGGTCACGAATTGTCGGAAGTGACTGAACGAATAAACAACAAGTTATTAAAGAGACAGGAGTCACTCAACATAAAAGCATGGGTTCAACATTATTTTTGAAAAGTGTAGCACTTAAAGCATTGATAACAACTACAGTCAGACTTACCTTATATTTGGTAACATTGAAAGATTTGTATTAAAAATATAAACTCTTATGTAAAAGATACTTGCCTTTTGAATGCTTTCATCCACCAAGCCTCCAAGGATATATACTTTGTGCGGATCCACCTCCTCAAGAGCTGGAACACAAAAGGTGTATGAATATGTAGAATCAGTGATATGCGTATACAAAAGTATCAGCCACAGTAATGGAGAAATCAGTAATGTTTTCTTCCAAGCATGGTTCACGGTAAACTTAGCACAGGTAATCTACTATCTGGTCCAGATACTTCTCTGTGTTATTTTCTGCAGGAGATATTGATACTCATTTTTTTTTGAGAGCGATAAAGGAAGGCAAAGTACAGCCCTCCAGGTGAAGATGACCTACAATTTTCAACAGGTCAAGCCTCCATGATCAGGTTGTAGTTCAGCAAAATCCAGAGGTTCAAGTTTAGAGGACAGTCTTTATTTTGTTAGAACACAGCCCGGGAGGTGGAACCATACACTGCAGAAAATCCTGTTTGGTTGTGATAAAACCATATTGAATCAGCACATGAAGGAATGTTTGTTTGTTCTGTGCTTTTCAAGATCAGGAGGGGAGAGTTTGGTGCTTTATGCAAAAGATCGGAACATAGGACACAAAATAGCTACAATGGTTGGTGCAGGTTTGACTTGTAATGCACTCCAAGAAAGGATCTAAATCTCTAGGACCACTATGACTCCTTTCAAATAAGCAAAAGCCTTTATGAGAGTCTATTACACCAAAGCTGAAACATACCATTCTCAGCATCTGGAGTGAGGTAAACAATTGTTTCTGAAGGAAACAGGTCCAGATAACTCTCTGGAGTAACATCCATCTGAAAAATAATGGGAGAAACATTAACTGGAACGGGAGAAATCATTCAGGACTGTGCTAGTTAGAAAGGCGCAGAGCTTCGGAATATTATTTGAAAATAAGATTTTAGGAAAAGTATTTTTTTATTTCAATGCCCAGCACAGAAATCCACTGGCAGAGATCTCAAAAGTTATCTAGTCCAGGCTTCTGTTACTTCACATACATTGTTCTGGAACCGTTCCCAATTGGAAGCCACTCAGCCTTTGCTTTAAAATCCAAAGAAAGGAGAATTCACTACCTTCCAATGTAATCTGTCTCACTGTGCAATAGCTCATACAGTTAAAGCAATCTGGGACTACTATTTCCATAATACAGACATAACTCAGTCAACAAATTCTGTCAAAAAAGCTCCTTTTTACAAAATATTTTTAGGAGAGTTAAGGGCAGTCCCACTTCTTTTTTTGTCTTCTGTCTAATTTTCTGAATCAGTGCACCAAATAACCCCAGAAAAAACCTAAAAACCAAGACATCAAGAATTTTCCTTTTGCTGGGCTGTGCTATGCTACCAACTGATACTGCCTGCTGTATCAGCAACACCAGTCACACTGGCCATGTGAGCCCTAAATGGTGTAAGACAGCACACTCCTATGCATGTGAACTCAGAAGTAATCCTCATTGATTTTAATGGAAGTATGCATAGGTTTTTGGAAGTATGCATAGGTTTTTGACTAAAACTTGTGGAGGGAGATCAGCCACTTCAGATTGCTGCCACATCATCTGTTATTAAGCAGATTTACTTAAGTATCAAGCTAAAGCAATGGGACACAAAGCATCCAAATGGTATCATTTTGGCTTAGATAGATAGGTTCCCACATTAGAATATGACATGCTTGTTTTGTGCAGGGGAAGGGGGTACTTACAAGATAATTAGCAAATCCATCATTCATCCTTAGGCATGCTTCATAAATTGGGCTGTTTTCTACAAACCCTGTGAGGGAGACCCAAAAAGGCCTCTCAGATTTCTTGTTAGACCCATAGAGCCGCCTTATCTGGGTGGCAAGTCGGCTTGTTTCCTTCCATGAGGACAAAAAAGGAAAGAAAAAGAAATCTGTTTAGAAGCAGTCTCAGCACTCCCTGGCCTAAATATCTTATATAAAGCCAGATTCACTACTAACCCAAGGACACGGATATGTTTGATGCAAAGACAGAATTCAGTTCAATAGAGTCTCATACTGTTGGGTTTGTTTTGTACGAAATAAAAATTATTTTATCAAAATAATGTCCCGCACCACCAGCCACATCCAGCAGCAAGGCTGACACTTTGGTACAAGTTTCTGTGATAAGGCCTATCTGCTCAGTTTGACTGTTCCCTTCTGGTGGGCCATTAGCAAAACAATTTGCTTCTCAGCTATTCCAAGAAGTACAAGCTGCTGTCCGCTGTACAGAAGAACCAGCCAATATTTGAGTGCTGTTAGTGATAGAGGGGTGAACCATGTAATTGCAGCAGCAGGCCGTAGTGTTCTAAAGAAGGGAGGTTGGCAGGAGGCTGTGGCAGCTGCCACATAAAGGGCAGAAAGTCCTCCGACATGCCTGAGATTCGTGCTATCCTATCCCTCTCTCTTGAAAACTCAGCCAAAGATCGTGAGCAACAGGCTCATGTGATCTCTCCCTAGCCTATACTGTTTCAAACACAGCAATATTTGTATGCTTTCTTCAGATTACAAGAAATTATCCTATTTACACAGGTTGAGCATCCCTTATCTGGAAAAAAAGAAGCCTCTGGTGGCACAATAGGTTAAACCTTTGTGCCGGCAGGAATGCTGCCCAAAACAACAACGGTTCAAATCTGGAGAGTGGGGCGAGCTCCTTTTGTCAGCTCCATCTTCCCATGCAGGAACATGAGAGAAGGCTTCCACAGGATGGTAAAACATCCGGACATCCCCTGGGCAACGTCCTTGCATCTGGCCAATTTTCTCATACCAGAAGCGACTTGCAGTTTCACAAGTCAATTCTGACGCACACAAAAATCTGGAGGAAAAAATCCAAAATATTCCAAAACCCAAAATGGTCCACACATGGGTAACTGAAATAGTGACCCTTTTGCTTTATGGGGATTCAATATACACAACTTTTCTTTCACATACAAAAATATTTTGAAAACATTGTATAAAATTACCTTCCAGCTATGTGTATAAAGTGACATCAAACAGAAATGACGTTCATGTTTAGACTTGGATCCCATCACCAAGATGTATGCATGTATGTATATGCAAATACAGATATTCCAAAATCCACCCAAAATATGAAATTCCAAACATTTCTTATAAATAATGGCCCCAGGCATTAATATCATTAATATTTAATCATTCTAATTTAATGTCTGTATGTTTTTCAGGTTATAAATTGTATAGGTTTTACTGTAATCCACTTTGAGTCTCTTTTTTGGAGAGAAAAAGTGAGGTATAAATAATGATAGTTTTAGTAGTAATTCTGATAATTCTGATAACAAACGTAGTGTGGCTCTAATGTGGAATGTGAAGGTGGGTTTATTACTGTTGCTTTCCAATCAAAGGAACCATTCAGCCTAGATACTACCTACCCAACAGCAGGTTCAGCACCTAATGCTTCTGAATGCACCTTTGTGGCTTGCAGCTTTCTAAAGGTGCAGCTCCACAGAAGGGCAGAGACTCATAAGAACCAAATCTGAAAGGCCGGGGGTAAGATTTAAACAGTTGGATCAGTGGGAACAACTACCTTATGAGTCATGTTAGTGGTCATACTCAAATCAATACACAGCCAAGGGCCCGTTTCTCTGGCACTCAGAAGGCGCTCTTTTGCAATCAGTTTTAGTTCCCGCTTACTGAGCTGTTGAGCAGAACCTAAAAAGCAGACAAAATGGGAACTGGATGAAAGAGGTACACATGAAAATCCAGTCCTCATCAGGAGCCCAATTAAATGTGTTAACTTTAAAATGCTCATGGTATTTAAAAATACTCATATCCCAAGATCTCACTGGGCAGGGAAAGAAACTACATGACACAGCCTTGCCCCATCAGAGCTCCCTATATGTGTTTTAGCCCAATTCCTATGCAAATAACTGTGTATCTTACAAAAGATTACAAAACATAAATGCATTACATCTTCTTGAGGTCCAATCTGTTGGAACTCAACCACATCCTGTCCAAGTTTATAATCCTCATCAAGAAAATAGGCAGTTGAGGGAGGTAGGAGGGAAAGCCCTTCTTTCATTGCCCTTTGTCTGCATCTCTTTTTCTCTCCTGCCATCTCCTGTTTGTTAGACTGGCACTTCTCAGGGACACGCATGTTTTTCTTCAAAGTTTTATGACCGCACTAGCCGCTCCCTGCCACGCATTGCTGTGCCCCAGTCTGTGTATATGTGTTTCACAGTATTTCACCACATAATAGTGACTATAGTGTAACAGTTGCACCCCCCTTTTTTGGGTCCCAAATTTGGTATTTTAGGATTCCTCGCATAATAGTCGAACCCTTGATTTAGGCAGCCTCTGTGATGTAAACAGTCTAGCATTCCCTTCCACATATCTTGCTGCACTGCCTTGCAGAGTTTTACTCACTTGCTCACCCCCTTTTAGCAAGAGCACATCACTCACTCAGTCACTCACCCACCCAATCGCCCACCCATTCGCCAAAAGATCTACCCATCCACCGCTTCACTCGCTCACTCTCCAATAATTTTAACACAAGTGTAAAAAAAGTTATTGTTTTGATACAAAAACCAGACACTTTTTTCCTTGCATAATAGTCGCATCTCCCTTTTTCACTTTAAAAAAGGGGGATAAAAAGTGTTACTATTATGCAATGAAATATAGTATTTAGGACCAGGTTATTCGCCAGACTGGATTCCCTCATGTGGTTTTGTGCCACTTTAGGGATTGGGGGCGGGGGGGGGGGTCTCCAAGTTACATCACTACAGAAAAACATCTGGTGTAAACATCAGAGAGTGCCTCTTGGAGCTGCTTCCAGGACAGGCAACCCCAAGCGAGGAAAGACTGGCCTTCTGCCAGCAGCTAAAGACCTTCGTTCCCATTCTGCAGAGCTTTCTGCAAAGGATTAAGAAGGACCCAATGCAAGATGGATAGGTGCTGGTTTCTGAACTATTCCTCAGTGTTTTAATTTATAGGCTTTTAATCAGTTTTTAACTCAACTGTTCTGTAATGTATCTTAATCATATAACATTGCATCTTGAGAGTCGGCAGGATATAAATCATATACATACAATACCTTTTTCTTCTGCATGTTTTGCTTTTCGCCTTTCTCGCTCAAGTTTTCTTTTGCTCTTCTTTGCTGAAACAATCTTCTCCCAGTGCCTCTGTTTCCTCAAAACATTTCTCTTAATATGAATAAAAGAAAAAAAATTAAGTCATATTAATGCAGAGGAGGGAATAATATTCAGGAGTGATCCAATCAATCTTATTGTCAAAAATGAACATTGTACATTTACACTTATACTTATTTTAAAGGTTTGATAATTTAGCACCAGTCCATCTAAAAGACATGTCTTGTGTCTGTGAAAATTAAGTGGGTTAAGATCGGTTTTCCCCAGTTACGTCCCTTTTACCACAATCTTAGGAGTAATAATTTCCCTATACAGAGGAGTTATTTCTACAACTATTTTTAAATAGTTGTGAATGTTGAATGTATTAAATACAATACTTTTGTATTAAAACTTTTGCACAACTTTGGGAACAAGAGCTTACTTGTGCTTCAATGCAAAAGAACAGCCCATGTGTGCTGGGAGAACATTGAAAAATTGTATGTCGTTTTTGTTATTTTATTTTGCTTAATAAGTTGCTGTATATTCTATTTTAATCATAATATACTGATATATGCAATGGTATTCTATTCATGTATTTGTATGAAGAGTTTTCTTTCATTTATCTGGAATCTTTTTTAATGAAGTATAATTGAAAATATTTTAAATGAAAACAGCTACTGCAAAGGGTTGTTTGTTTGTTTTTATTTGTTTGTTTGTTTCGCTGCTACAGCCAGCCCTCTACATTCACTAGGGTTAGGGGTGGAGAAGGCTTACAGAAGTAGGAACAATGTAAATTATTTAAAAACACTTTTTAAACTCAAGAGAACACCTCCCTAGGAATTACAATCCACTAGTGTGACTCTATGGCAGGGGTCCCCAAACTTAGGGTTGCCCTAAGTCTGAAATTACTTGAAGGCACACAACAACAATAATCCTAATTAATTTGACTATCTCTTCAGCCAAAAGCTAGCCCACAGTTACCATTGAAATACTGGTAAAAATTGTTAAAATTATTCTTCATTTTAAATATTGTATTGTTCTTTCATGGTTTTCTTTTTTTTTTTTCTTTTCTTTTTTTTTCTTTTTTTTTTTTTTTTGGAACTATAGTCTGGGTCAACAGTCTGAGGGACCCTGAACTGGCCCTCATCTTAAAAAGTCTACGGACCTCTGCTCTACAGTGTGATTCTCTCTAGGAATCGCTAAGTTCTCCAGCATGAGTTTATGATCAAATTCTAGCAAAAGTTGATCACACAGTCATACCAGAAGACCCCAAGATTCCCAGAGACACCATTATAATCAAATCCACGAATAATCAACTCTGCAAAATTGAAACCTGCAAATGTGGAGGGCCAGCTGGATTGGCAAAAAGGGATTGTGTCTTGATTTGTATGAGTCACAAGGCCAACAATTCCAGCCTTACAGTTCAAAGCAAAACAGGATCCCTGTTAAAATGTGTTTGCTAGCTAATAATGACCAGAGATAAGCCCATACGGCTGGATTTATTCATCCTGTTCCCAAAACAGGCCTAACTTTAGTACTGTACATACCGAACATCCGTTTTCGTTTGAAGCAACTTGGTCCCTTGAGCTTTCACAACCCACATCGATCTGTAGGAGCTGAAAAGTGTCCCACAAGTTTCCCCCATTTGGGTCTTCCTGGCAAGTGACTCCTTGGGTCTGCAGTGGATCGGGCTTGCCTCCACAGGCGCTTTTTCCAGCTGCATTCTCAGAAGAGGACATCACTTCTGGATGAAGCAGTCTAATAAAGGAAGAGGGCAGAGAGACAGAAATTGTGAGCCACAGAACTGAACTGCATACGACACAATTATGCTGTCTGCTGGATCACTGATTCCTAAACTATGGGTCTGAACCCCAAATGGGGTCCATTTCGCTCAGTATTGGGGTCATGAAATATTGGGCAACAATAAAAGATTTCTGAATGCCACCTGTTTACTCCAATCTGTTAACAATGTTTTGGGGAAATGAGTTAATAGGAAGTCACTGGTGATTATATGTTTTTAATGGTTTTTACATGGTTTTTATAATGTGCACTAAATGTTTTTAATTGTGTTTTATTAATATTGTGGCATCTAATTGTGCCAGTTGTAAGCCACCTTGAGTCACCTCTGGGCTGGGAAAGGTGGCATAGAAATGCCATAAATAAATAAATAAACTGGGTACTGTTCACAGTGGATTCTACAGAAAATGTCTTTGCTGTACTGCACTAAAAGGAAAATCAGCCTGGTCAGGAAGTCTTGCAAATGCTGGTTGATTATTAGTAAATGTGTTTGATTCTTATACCTATTTTATATACCTATATACAGACAGTCCCCATGTTACAAACATCTAAATGACAAATAACTCATAGTTACAATTGGGGGATGAGACAACAGGTGAGAGAAATTTACCACTAAGAAGGAAAATTCACTCCTGAGAGTTATAATGGGGAAAAGGTGTCTTCATGAAGATTTCTCACCAATCCTTGTTCCCAAATTTTTCAAAATCCAATTATCACAGGGATAGAAAGTGAAGTGAAATCTTCTAAACAGGGGCACAGACAGCAAAACAAAAATCATAGTGGTGTTAATGCTTTCCTATGCTCTCCAAAGATAAGTAAGTGTGTGTGTGTGTGTATTTGGCTGGAGTTATACTTTAAAAATGTCCCTGTTCTGGCTTACATACAAATTTGGCTGAAGAACAAACATACACAACCTATCTTGTTCGTAACTTGGGGATTGCCTGTGCTTGGGGTTATGTAAAAGATTCTAAGGCGGAAAGGGGCCTGTGGCAACCCACTCAACAGCTAATCCAGGCGCCCTTCGTACTGAGTATTTGGTGCAGATTGGCCTCATGTGTTTATGTACCTCTATCACAGAGGCAAGCCATACTACCTGGAAGGCTTTGTCACCTGAAAGTTTAAAAGGTGCCACTGCCTACCTTTATAAACAAAATTTCTGTGGATGCAAGTCAGAGGACGTAAGAATACACACAGACAGGCCCTATATTCCAGGATGTGATCCTAGGTTTTCTGTTAATCCCAGATTATCTAGCAGTGTGGACTCATATAATCCAGTTTAAAGCAGAAAACATGGGATCAGAGCCTGAGATATAGGGCCTGTCTGGAAAGGCCCAGAGAGATGTGTTTGTCAAAGTCAAAGGAGGCAAGGTCCCCTCCTCCAGGGTGGGCTGGCTCCCCCTCTGCTTCCCTGCCCTTCAGTCCCCTTTAAGCCCCAATAGGGTCCCTAGGAGGCCCCTTCAAAGAGGCCTCCTCCAAAGTAGGGCAGAGGAATGGGGGCTCTTTGATGGGATCAATTATTTATTATTTTATTTATTTAAAACATTTATATTCCGCCCTTCTCACCCCAAAGGGGACTCAGGGCAGAGCACAGCATATATACGGCAAACATTCAATGCCGGGACAAGAATTTATATATGTATACATAAACATTAAAAACATTTATCTCAATATTAAAATACACCATTTAAAACCGCCTTGGTCATCAGCATCAAATCTAATTGGCCTGGTAATCTTTCCTATTGCTGCTTTATTGCCCTGTCCCGAAAGCTTGGTCCCACAGCCAATTTTTTGCCATCCTTCTGAAGAAGAGGAGGGAGGGGGCCGATCTGATCTCAGCAGGGAGTTCCATAGCTGGGGGGGGGGGGCAATTATGGAGAAGGCCCTGTCTCTCATCCCTACCAATTGCACCTGTGACAATGATGGGACGGAACGCAGAGCCTCTCTGGAGGATCTGAATCTCCGCGATGGTTCATAGGGGGAGATGTGTTCGGACAGGTAAATTGGGCCGGGGCCGTTTAGGGCTTTATAGGCCAAAGCCAGCACTTTGAATTGTGCCCAGTAGCAAACTGGCAGCCAATGGAGCTGGCGTAATATGGGATGCAACCCCAGTTATTAACATGGCTGCCTCTCGTTGGACTATCTGAAGCTTCTGAGCAGTCTTCAAAGGCAACCCCACGTAGAGGGTGTTGCAGTAGTCTATCCTGGATATAACGAGAGCGTGGACCACCGTGACCAAGTCTGAGTTTCTAAGATATGGATGGAGCCACTAGAGATTCCCCCCAACTAGGCGCTTTGGAGAGCCAGGTCTCCAGAGGGCCCCAAAAATGTGGATGTAGCCCTCGATCCAGGCCTGCACAACCTGTGGCCCTCCAGGTGTTTGTGACTCTAACTCCCAGAAGCCCTGACCAGCTTGTTGAAGGGTGAGTAACTCTGGGAGCTGAAGTCCAATATACCTGGAGGGCCACAGGTTGTGCAGGCCTGGGTCAAGGGCTGGAGCTGCCTTCACTGTGGCCCTTTGGAGTCCCAGGCCTCCAAGGCACCTAGTAGTTTTTGTCGCTGTTCCACGGTTCAACGACCTACATGGACTGCAACTCCCACCACTCTCCTCTGGTCCTTCTGAGGCTTTCTCTCCAGGATCAAGGGCCCTCTGCTGCTTTCCCTCCAAGAGAAATGTGCAGAGGATCCTCTTTCAGGAAGGAGTCCCTTCCAGCCACAGCAGCCGGCTCCCTCGCTGTGAAAAGTCCCTTCCTGATGACGTCACTGACTCAGGCTAGCCAGCTGCACTCTGGGAACTGTAGTTTCCTTGGTGGAGGAAGGGAGGGGGAGGGAAGGAGGAGAGGCAGAAGGAGGGCTGGCTCCATGGCATATGGCTGTGTGGGTGTTCCAGCTTTCCAAATCAAAGTCTCCAGTGAAACAGAAGTAATATGTTCTGTTCCTCTGGCCCCACTGCCACTGCCACATACAATCCAGATTATCTGCTTTGAACAGGATTATATGAGTCTAAACTGCCAAATAATCCAAGACAGATGATCTTGATTTTATATGGCAATGTAGATGGGGCCTTAATCCAAAATAGATAATCCCAATTATCTGCTTTGAATTGTGTGTCTAAACTGCCAAATAAACTACCAAATAATCCAGTTCAAAACAGAAAATCTGGATTTTATATGGCAGTGCAGATGGGGCCTTCTACATGCCATATAATCCAGATTATCAAAACAGATGTAATCCACATTGTCTGCTTTGAACTGGGTTATATGAGTCTAAACTGCCCAATAATCCAGTTCAGAACTGATAATCTGGATTTTATATGGCAGTGCAGATGGGGCCTTCTACGCTGCCATATAATCCAGATTATCAAAACAGATGTAATCCACATTGTCTGCTTTGAACTGGGTTATATGAGTCTAAACTGCCAAATAATCCAGTTCAAAACTGATAATCTGGATTTTATATGGCAGTGCAGATGAGGCCTTCTACACTGCCATATAATCCAGATTATCAAAACAGATGTAATCCACATTGTCTGCTTTGAACTGGGTTATATGAGTCTAAACTGCCAAATAATCCAGTTCAAAACAGATAATCTGGATTTTATATGGCAGTGCAGATGGGGCCTTCTACACTGCCATATAATCCAGATTATCAAAACAGATGTGATCCACATCGTCTGCTTTGAACTGGGTTATATGAGTCTAAACTGCCAAATAATCCAGTTCAAAACAGATAATCTGGATTTTATATGGCAGTGCAAATGGGGCCTCAGAGGCAACATGGGGTTTTAGTGATGTTAACAATACCACAAATTTTACTTTTACTTTTGTTATGAATGGTGCATGATTCATGTAACTGTGTAGCACTACCTTCAGCCACTATGTATGTTCCCTTCAGGATCTACTTTTCAAGAGCACTGTCAGTAGACCACTTGCCTCCAATATTGAGCTTATTTTTTTATAAATAAGTAACACGTGTGTGTGTGTATATATATATACACACACATTTATAAGCTTGATGTTTCCAGTTGACAAACTATATGTGTGTATTAATAACATGTATTGTTTTAGACCCAACTACCTGAGAAAGACTTCTGTGAGTCCAAACTGGTTGAATGTTGGAGTCTACTCTTGTGTAATAAAGAAAATACAACATTTACTGTGCAAAGATTTAGTGTCTACTAGTCTGTAGTAAAGATACAAGTATTATTTCCACACACAAAAATTTTTTTCATCATTTGAGAAAAGAACAAATTATTTCTGTTAAATGTTAATGTAACAATCCTATGTTTTACTGACATTTTTATGTGTATGTATACATTGAACTTCTATGTGTTTAGATACATTTGCATCACTGCAATTAGTGGATACTGGTCTTTTTAGTTCTGAGGGAACCCATTTTTCTTTTCAGATAATCCACAATACCTCCTTTGAACTGGGTTATCTGAGTCCACACTGTCATATAATCCAGGTCAGTGTGGATTTTATACAGCTATGTGGAAGAGGCCAGCCTCAGGACCTTTCCAGACAGGCCGCTATATCCCAGGATCTGATCCCAGGTTTTCTGCTTTAAACTGGTTTATATGAGTCTGCACTCCCAGATAATCTGGGATAAACAGAAAACCTGGGATCAGATCCTGAGATATAGGGGTCTGTCTGGAAGGGCCCTTGGAGAAAGGCAATGGCAACCCCAAAGGGATCAAATCTTACCAATAAAACCCCTGTGATACGGTTAATTTTAGGGTAACCATTGTTCAGAAAGAACTTGAAGGCACAAAACAACAAAACATATTCTCATAGGCATCAAAAATGTGACAATTCACATAGCAAAAGGTTGTTATTTTCCTCGTTTCTGATCCTCATGCATCAGGTTTAATCAGAATACATTTAAATTAAAGTGATAGTGAGAAATATCTGAAAGAGCTGGTCATTACATAATGATAGTACTGAATTTAATTGAGTCGTGATTTAAAATATTTATTTAATGATAGTAAATGCTGTGATCCAAGGATAGGGGCACCTCTTGTGTGAAAAAGGTCTTTAAAGAGATCAGTGTAGATCTGCCCCATGTCAAAGTGTGTATTTCACACAGTTCTGGAGATCAAGGTTTGAATCCATACTCAGACACGGAACCCCAATGGGTGATCTTAGGAAAAGTCAAATCCTTCCAACCTCAGAGGAAGGCAAAGCCAAAGCCCCTCTGAACAAATATTTCCAAGAAAACCACACGACCTTAGGACTAAGTCAGAAACGAGTTGAAAGCACATCACAAGCAACCATAACTAGAATTTTCTGCCCCAATAATGTGAACTTACAGGATTTTTACCTCAAAAGAATGTGATCAGGCATGGTTACTGTGTATTTTGACAATGGATTGAGAAGATTGCTGTTTCTCCTCTGGCAACAGAAGACATTGGGCTCACCTTCCCTGAAGGATAGTGTGGGTGAATTTTTGTTGAGTTCCCCACAACTATGGGGTCTGGAAAGCTGGGAAAGTGAGGGGCATCTCCTGCTCTAGAGTGTTTTAAACAGAGGCTGAATGACTATCTATCAAGAGTGTTTTGATTGTGTATTCCTGCGTGGCAGAATTGGATTGGACTGGATGGCCCTTGGGGGTCTCTTCCAGTTCTATAATTCTATGATTCACAAACCACTCTCTAAATTTAAAAACACAGCATATTTATTGTTTGATTTTTAGTGGTAGTCATTTGAGTCTCCTTTGGGAGAGAGGAAGCTGGATATAAATTCATATAAATTCATATTAATAAATTCACATAAATACACTGGCTGCCGATCAGCTTCCAAGCACAATTCAAAGTGCTGGTTTTAACCTTTAAAGCCCTAAACGGTTCTGGCCCAGACTACTTGTCCGAACATATCTCCTGTTATGAACCATCACAAAATTTAAGATCATCCGGAGAGGCCTTTCTCTCGATCCCACTGCCATCGCAAACGTGATTGGTGTGGACGAGGGACAGGGCCTTCTCTGCATTTGCCCCTTTTCTGTGGAACTCCCTCCCCAGGGACATCAGAGTGGCCACTTCCCTCCTGTCTTTCAGAAGGAAACTTAAGACCTGGCTATGGGACCAAGTGTTCGACCAGTAATAACAGCAAGTGGAAGAAATTTTAAGATAATGAATTGACCCGGACTGGACTTTGGATTCTGGATTTTGGATTCTGATTTTAACAATCATGTTTTTAATAAATTGTCTAATTACTGTTTTTAATATTTTAATGTATTGATGATTGCTTTAATGATGCCGGCACCCTATGGTGCTTTTGTAAGGCCGCCCTAAGTCCCCCCTCGAGAGTGAGAAGGGCGGGGTAAAAATATAGGAAATAAATAAATAATAAATAAATTTGTTGTTGTATTGTTGAAGGATTTCATGGCCAGAATCACTGGGTTGCTGTAGGTTTTTTTGGGCTATATGGACATGTTCTACAGGCATTTTCTCCTGACGTTTCGCCTGCATCTATGGCAAGCATCCTCAGAGGTAGTGAGGTACCTCTGAGGATGCTTGCCATAGATGCAGATGAAATGTCAGGAGAGAATGCCTCTAGAACATGGCCATATAGCCCCAAAAAAACCTACAACAACCCTGTGTTGTTAAGTCGCTTCCGACTCTTCGTGACTTTATGGACCAGCCCATGCCAGAGCTCCCTATCAACCGTCGTTACCCCCAGCTCCTTCAAGGTCAAGCCAGTCACTTCAACGACAGCATTCATTCATCTTGTCCTTAGTGGGCTCCTCTTCCTTTTTCCTTCCATTTTCCCAGCATCATTCTCTTCTCCAAGCTTTCCTGTCTTCTCATGATGTCGCCAAAATACTTCATCTTTGCCTCTAATATCTTTCCCTGTGTAGCACCATGTGTTGCACATTGAAAATATATGCCATCTGCACACAGGCAGAAGAAGAAGACAAGAGAGCAGTGAATGGCACCAGAAAAGAAAAAGAGAGGGAGGGAGATTAAATAGAAACAGTGCCTCCGGACAAAAAAGCCATCAGGCATGTGGGTGGAAAAACCCAGAGAGACCTTTGGTACAGTAGAGAGAACCAGAATGTCTAAAGGAAATGCCTTAGAAGGAACATAAGTGTGTCATGGAAGCGTTCCAACTTGGATACTCCACACCAAAAAAGGTCCTCACATTGTTACAAGAAAGATGCAGACAGGATATATCCACACACAAGCCCATAGCCAGCCCGGGGGGGGGGGGGGGGGAGGGTGTTTACAGGTTTTACCCCCTTTTTTCAGGTTAAAAACAACCTAGTTTACTCATGAATTGTAAATGGTTAACTAAATCCCCATGCTAAGTCTATGAGAAGCAAAAAATAATAATTCCTCCAGAACTCCAAACACTATCTCAACCAAATTTTGATAATTTATTCTCACTATCCTTGCCTACCTTTCCGCCAATTTACATTGCAATAGCAACAATAGCCAATATAGTGGAAGTGACCTGAAAAGTCATCTTTAAACTGCAGCTGTGAATGCCTAGTACTAGTCCTCAAATACAAAACTAATAGACATTTGTGGTGACAAGATAGTCCAAAATTGTTGAAAGATGCAATGCATCACACTGTGTTTCTTTTAACGGATTAAATATGGATATGAGTATCTCAGAACAGTTATCATTCTCTGTAAGGTTTGTGCCCACATGGACCAGTGTCATTCACTGCTCTCTTGTTAACGTGACAGGAATAAGAGAAGACCTTGTAGGCTTTGTAAAGGTAAGTGACTTGCAGGCATTATTTTGGAAACACTGGAAAAAAAACCAGACTGAATTTGCAGTACTTGTGTGGACAGGGTTATACTTACTTAAGCGATCCCTCGTTATCCGAGTAGGATTGTCTGCCAAAGTCGGTGTTCTGGTGGCAGGTCCGTAGGTGACTGTGGAGCTCTATTCTTGACCTGTGTCTTAACCCGCAGTGAGGGCATAGGTTTCCAGGTGGGAGGCAGTCTCAGTCGGGGTTGGCTTGATGCGCCTTCCTCTGGGCACATTTATCTCTTTCACCCTCCATTCGTGCCTCTTCAAATTCTACAGCACTGCTGGTCACAGGTGACCTCCAGCTGGAGCACTCAAGGGCCAGAGTTTTTAAGGTTGGCTTTGAGCCCATCTTTAAATCTCTTTTCCTGTCCTCCAACATTCCGCTTTCCATTCTTGAGTTCAGAGTAGAGCAACTGCTTTGGGAGATGGTGGTCGAGCATCCGGACAACCTGGCCGGTCCAGCGGAGTTGATGGCGGAGGACCATCGCTTCAGTGCTGGTGGTCTTTGCTTCTTCCAGCACGCTGATGTTTGTCCGCTTGTCTTCCCAAGAGATTTGCAGGATTTTGTGGAGGCAGCGCTGATGGAATAGTTCCAGAAGTTGAGTGTGACGTCTGTAGACAGTCCACGTTGTGCAGGCGTTGGGAGGACAATAGCTTTATAAACAAGCACTTTGGTATCCCTACGGATGTCCTGGTCCTCAAACACTCTCTGCTTCATTTGGAAAAAAGCTGCACTCGCAGAGCTCAGGCAGTGTTGTATTTCAGTGTCAATGTTGACTTTTGTGGAGAGATGGCTGCCAAGGTAGTGGAAATGGTCAACATTTTCTAACGTTACACCATTAAGCTGTATCTCTGGCATTGGAGAAGAATTGGCTGGTGACTGCTGGAAGAGCACTTTGGTTTCCTCAATGTTCGATGACAGACCGAGCTTCTCGCATGCTTCCGCAAAGGTGTTTAGAGTGGCTTGTATGTCTTATTCTGAATGTGCACAGACGACGTTATCATCAGCATACTGGAGTTCTATACCAGATGTTGTTGTAACCTTGGCTTTGGCTTTCAGTCTGCTGAGGTTAAACAGCTTGCCATGTGTCCAATAGATGATTTCCACGTCAACAAGATGAAGTATCATAGCGATGAGGATGGAAAATAAGGTTGGGGCAATAACACATCCCTGACTTGCAGGGATTATTTTGGAAACACTGGAAAGAACTAGGCTGAATGTGCAATACTTGTGTGTGGGCAGGATTATAATGAACTGCTAATATGAGTGGTCATATTGGTAATTATATCACAGAAGTATCCACCCTGAAGCTTTGGAGAGCAGCTGCCATTCCAACCATAGGATGCGCCTACACTGTAGAACGAACGCGGTGTGGCACCGCTTTGATTGCCCTGGAATGCTGGGGTCATGGCCTGGACGGAGCCAAGGGGAGTCACACTGTGAGTGGTTCTACAGCGGGGCTGGCGAGGAGGGGCGTGTTCCGCGCATGCGCACTCCACCTCCTCCGCCCCAGCCCCTGCTCTTTTTCCTTCCTCGTTCGCTCCTTGCCTCCAGAAAGCAGCCCCATGAAGCGCCTTCTCCTCGCCGGGCTCCTCCAGCTCCGCCACCCCCGTCCCCTGCCTGTGAGTAGACCCCATTGCCCTCTCCTTGGGAAGCAGGCAGGGAGGGGGCACCCCATCTGTCACTGCCATGGCTCAGTGGCACTTGAGTGTAGCTGGGTGCACCAAAGACCTTGCAAAACTACAACTCCAGTGGCCCTAGGGCAGTGAAAGTGGTGTCAAAAGTGCATTCATGCTACAGGACTGGCTGGATCTAGACTATCATAGGATACACTTTGATACACATTACATGGCCCATGTAATGCAGATTGAGCTGGTGGTGCAGCGGGTTAAACTGCTGAGCTGCTGAACTTGCTGGGTGGTTCGAATCCTCGGGATGAGGTGAGCTCCCACTGTTAGCCCCAGCTTCTGCCAACCTAGCAGTTTCAAAACATGCAAATGTGAGTAGTGGGAAGGTAACGGCACTCCATGCAGTCATGCCAGTGGCCACATAACCTTGGAGATGTTTATGGACAACGCTGGCTCTTCGGCATAGAAATGGAGATAGTGGTGTGAGCTCCCGCTGTTAGACACAGTTTCTGCCAACCTAGCAGTTTGAAAACATGCAAATGTGAGTAGATCAATAGGTACCGTTTCAGTGGGAAGGTAACAGCACTCCATGCAGTCATGCTGACCACACGTCCTAGGAGGTGTCTATGGACAATGCTGGCTCTGCAGCTTAGAAATGGAGATGACGGTGTGAGCTGGAAAAAAAAAAGTATGGATTGTTGATGTTGCCATCCCAGGTGATAGCAGAATTGACAAGAAGCAACTGGAAAAGCTGACACGATATGAGGATTTAAAGATCAAACTGCAAAGACTCTGGCACAAGGCAGTCAAGGTGGTCCCAGTGGTGATTGGCACACTGGGTGCAGTGCCTGAAGACCTTGGCCTGCACTTAAACACAATCGGCGCTGACAAAATTACCAGCTGCCAGCTGAGGAAGGCCACGTTACTGGGATCTGCATGCATTATTCGCCGACACATCACACAGTCCTAGACACTTGGAAAGTGTCCGACGTGTGATCCAATACAACAGCCAGCAGAGTGATCTTGTCTGCTGTGGACTCATCTTGTTGTGTTTCAAATAACAACAACAACATATTATGTATTTAGATTGCATACGGAAGGGTTTACACCCCTGTGGTGTTTGTTTTGCTGTTTGTGCCCTTGTTTAGAAGATTTACCACACTTTCTATCCCTGTGATAATTGCATTTTGGAAAATGTGGCTTGTTATGGAAACAAGGATTGGTGATAAAGGTTCAGTGGAGACTCCTTTTCCCCATGACAACTCTTTCCCTTCTGAAATTCACTTCCTGATGTCTCAGCCCTGGTCTTAACCAAGAGTCATTTGTAGGTGGGATGTTTGTAAGTCAAGGATTGCATGTAATGGAGGGGACTGCTCAGGCGGATCATTGCTGGCCTTCTTGCCCCTGGCAACTGCTGCTAGTCTATGGGCTCACATTCCTTCCTGATAGAACCGGATTACCTTCCAGAAAACACCTAACCCCATCCTTACTTATGCATACATCTGCATTAGAGCTTTCCAAACTGTTGTGACACGTTAGTACAGCACATGTGTCAAACTCAAGCCCCATTGGACAAATCTCTTATAAGGGGTTGGTTTAACCTCTGGTTTGCTGGTAAAACTGACTAAAAAGGTGTGTCACCAACATGAAATGTTTGGAAAGCTCTGGTCTACATTGTAGAACTAATGCAATTGCACACTAGTTAGCATTATGGAATCCTTGGGATTGTAGTTTGAAATCAACCTGAGACTATACCTTGACAAATGGGACTTTTTTCTTTCATTTTGTCTCCTAGCTTCATTCTCAGAATCCATCAGGGACTTTATGGGGAAGGCCTCAAAGAGTGGTCTTGAACCATGCGTACAGCACCGAGAGAGGAAACACAGACAAGTCTGTTGGGCGCTATCCAATACCCAATAAGAAGGATTTGCCATATGATATTGCAGAGCTCATGGAGGAAGTAGAAGTAAAGGTAGGAATGTCTCTCTTCGTGGGTTGACAAAAACAACAAACTTATCGTTTCTCAGCATCTGGCTAGGACTGAGTCCAGAGTTTGTTCTTTTCACTTCAAAGTGGTTTACATAGCACATGTTTGAAGCCAAAAGAAAACACTGCGAACAAAAGTGAATGTTTTTGTTTTGAAGTCATGTGGCACATCACAAATAGACCAGATCTGAGTAACTTCTGGATTTTCTGTTTTCAAATACCTGGGAGCAGCCCTTGTTTATATACCTCCATCTTTGCAGGAACCTTTGGGAGAGTCTAACAGCACTGCTTCTTAAACTGCGGGTCCTGACCCCTTCAATGTTGGGGTCACAAAAATATTAGCAAGACTTCAAAGGTTTCTGAATGACACCCTTTTACACAAATCTGCTAGAATCATAGAAACTTAGTGTTGGAAGAGACCACATGGGCAATCTAGTCCAACCCCCTGCCATGCAACATGTAGTGTTTACAGTGGACTCTGCAGAAAAGGCTTCCGCTGCACTCCAGAAAAAAGGAAAGTCGCCCTGCCTGTTTAGCAAGCCTTGTGAATGCTGACTTATTACCAGTTAACGTTCAATTTGTATACCCTACAGTATATGCCCAGGAGCATGTAAAAATTTCACAAGTCGAAGGAGTCACAAATAAAAAAGTTTAAGAAGCCATGTGTGATTTGGTGTTTTGCTGGAGACAATTGCGTACCTTTCCTTGGTGGATGACAGAGTAAAATGGCTGCATGATAATTTTCATTTGATCCTAGAACTTACATTTGTCTCATTTAAGGAATTCTGATCCTGTGTTTCCAAAGCCGCCTAGCAAGGCTTTGGTAAATAGTATTAGCATTGTATGGTAATTCAATGTAGGGTTCCTCTAGAATGTCCAAAGGATTGGTGGCTTGGTCAGAGTTGTCTTTGTATTTATTGGGAGAAATTAAATAAACGAAAGCTAAGAACAAAATTCTGCCCCACTCTTATTTTCTTTTGAATTTTGGGGACTAGCTAGGACTTTTAAAACTCGGGTTGAGGGGAGTCCGTATCCAGTCGTGGCAAGGGTAAAAGTCACATTTGTATTCATCTCTTTTTGCATTCCTCCTTCTGGGCAGTCCCGTTGATGGCATGTTCTATGACTGTTTGATCTGTACCGTGAAGCTTTTCTTTGAACCTTCTTTCTCTCACATTATTTCTAGTTACTATGCAAATTCCATTGCATTCAGAGCATTATACTTTCTTCTCTTTTTTCTTCCTCTAGTGCTAAGCGTTAAAGCAATTTAGCTCTATGGCCACTGTGTGAATATGATCCTTCAAGGAATCTGTCAGTATATTACAACCTCATGAATTTCATAGGGTTTTCTTTCTTTCACAAGGTGTAAAATCTTTCACAAGGTGTAGAAGCAGGGAGGTCTTGCTCTCGGTTTCACCTCCTTCCCAGGTGCGATTGATGGGGATAAGGGACAGGGCCTTCTCAGTGGTGGCCCCTTGGCTATGGAACTCTCCTCCCCCAGCAAAATCAAGTCAACTCCCTTCTGTCCTTTAGAAAGCAAGTAAAAACTGGGACCAAGCCTTTGGCCAGTAGTGCTATGAAATACGTGAAGATGGAAAATGTGCAATAAAATCTGGAATGGCTTTTTGCCCATGATCTCAGCTTGTGTGATTTTAATAATGTGCTTTAATTTTTGTATCTATGTTTTAAATCTATGTTTGTTTTATATTTGTTAATGATATGGCATTGAATTGTTGCCTTTTGTAAGGCCACTCTGAGTCCCCTACAGGGGAGAAGGGTGGGATAGAAATACTGTAAATCAGTGGTTCTCAATCTGGAGTCTCCAGATGTTTTCGGCCTACAACTCCCAGAAATCCCAACCAGTTTATCAGCAGTTAGGATTTCTGGGAGCTGAAGGCCAAAAACATCTGGGGACCCCGGCAGTTGAGAACCACTGCTGTAAATAAATAATAAATGAATAAAATCCTGAAACATAATATCCCAACTCTTACCAGAAGTATTGGCCCATCCATAAGAGCTTTTAGTTGTGAATTTCAAGTGTCTTATTGTGTTTTTTATTAATTCACAGAGTGGTTTTTTACCTAATGTGTTTAAAGTGATGTCTCATCGACCAGCTGAATTCAGAGCCTTCTTTGCTTACTACAATGCCATCATGAACAAGGAATCAGGTAAGAAAAGGAACCAGATGTGGAGACTGTGAAAATATATTTCCTAATATCACTGTAATAAACCACTGGTGGTTGATGGAATTATATGGCACTAACAAACTGGTATCCTTTCTTGAGCCTATCAGTAGGAGTAAAAAGGAGCAACCATCTATTTCCATTGATTTTACATTCTTGCCACATATTGCATTGGTCCTCTTGGTACAAAAATAATTCATCTTCTAGAATGCTCCATTTTTTCCTTCTTGTCACATGACATGCTGCATGTCAATGGTTTACTGCAGACAACTGACTGGATGACCATGGTGAAAAGAAGAGGACTCTATAGCATTTTCTGCATGTATCAAATCAGCAAGGCACTTTCCAGTGTGAGAACCGAAGATGAGAAAAGACTTGTCCCCTGATGCATCAAATCAGGGGTATCAGACTCATTATAACCAAGAGCCACATTAGCCTTATGGTTGCCTTCAAAGGGTCATTGAATCCATGGATGGAGAATCTGTAGATATAGAAGGGTAACTATATATTTTTACATAGCTGTCAGTGTTCATTAGTTCTTACCCAATTTGCTATTGAATGGCAGTTCCCATCACTTTTAATTATCTGCCATGTGGACTGGGGACAATGAGAATTGCAGCCCAACAGGACTTGTGGCTCAGATGTTGGGCAAAGCTTAAAGGACATTTTAAAGTCAGGCACCCTTTACCCAAGCCTCGTATCTTAATCCTAACCTCACTATCCTGACTAAGCTGAAAAAAGGTAGCTTTCCAGATATCACTGTATCACAATTCCCATCTGCTCTAGTCATGATATCTAATGATGAGGAATACCGGAGTTGCAGTCCAGTATCTGGAGGGCCACATAAAATGACATGGTAGCCTGGATTCAGCCCACATAGGCCTTGAGTCTGAGACATGTGCATTAGATATTTCAAAGTCATTTTTCATCCATCACTTGAGCACATTGATCTTCTACATGCATGCAAATAATATTATTGAACTATGGGGCCAGATGAGAAATCTATATAAATAAAAATGTAATCTTCATTTGTGGGATTAACATAACTCAAAAACCACCGGACGAATTGACACCAAATTTGGACACAATACACCTATCAGGCCAATGAGTGACCATCACTCATAAAAACACTGAAAAACACAGAAGAGACTTAAAAAGCCAAAAACCAAAAAATACATTACAATGCATGTGCAAAACCACATATATACACAAACACACAGATACACACATATTCACAAATATATGCACACACATATACGCATATATACACATACAAAACACATAGACACAGACTGGACCACAGCAACGCATGGCAGGGAACGGCTAGTATAACTATGACAGCTTTTGGAGCTGACTAAAAACTGGTCTGTTGGACTATCCCTCTACCTTCATAGAGATGTTAAAGATCTCACGAGAGCATAAGCCTATTATCGTTAAACAAACTGTGAGATTACTCTAGGAATATGACTTGCCTTTTGCGTGTCTTTTGTCCCATAGGCAACCTAAGCACTGCAGATAAGGAGCTCATTATTGTGGCTACAAGCATTGTCAACAAGTGTCCTTACTGCGTCACCGCGCATGGTGCTTTGCATCGGATATATTCCAAGAAACCAACTCTAGCTGATCAGGTCAGGTCACAAATCTTTCTTACTTTGCTCTTTCCCTCTTTTCTTTCTTTACTTTTTTTGGAGGGGGTTGTGTTTTTGACATCTGTACTGCTTAATGCAGCAAAGAACTGATTGCGCAACAGACAGCTGTCAGTGCAAGGCTGAAGTGGAGTGGTGCACCAGCAAGAAAAAGCAGTGTGATGTGGCAGTATAAACAAGGCATATGGATTGCCCCTTGAAGCACTGATCAGCCTTGAAAATCATTCACACACTCCACATGCACCCTTAAATCTTTTAGAACGAGTCAGCTTTTTCTGTTTGGTCTCATTGTAGTACCCTGCCTTATCTCTCTAACAAAAAAGACTCAAAGTAGCTAACAGTAAAAGCAATACAATATGTTGTCAAAGGCTTTCATGGCCAAAATCACTGGGTTGCTGTGAATTTTCCGGGTTGTATGGCCATGTTCCAAAAGCATTCTCTCCTGACGTTTCGCCTGCATGTATGGCAAGCATCAACCTCTGAGGATGCCTGCCATAGATGTGGGTAAAATGTCAGGAGAGAATGCTTCTGGACAGGGCTTTAAGGGTTCTAACACCACCACCCCCAAACCTGGTTTACTCAATTGTAACTGGTTAATCAAGTTATGAGTAAACCAGGTTTCTTTTTTAACCTGACACATTTCAGGGCAGGGTTGAATTTTTAACACCCCCCCCCCCCCCCCGAGCTACAGCCCTGTTTCTGGAACATGGCCAAACAATCCGGAAAACTCACAACAACCTAGAAATACAATAGTTTAAAACTTAAGAAAACATACAAACATTGAAATAGAATTCAAATATAGAAAGTATTAAAATAAACAGTTAAAACCATTAACATCAATTGAAAACATATTCACATAGAGAAAACACTTCACAGCATGCCTGCTTTAAAACCTGCCTGAAAATAAAGGTTGTAGACTGCCGCCAGAAAGGCAGCAAGGAAGGGAATTCCAGAGGCCAGTTAATAATAATAATAATAATAATAATAATAATAATATTCAAGTGTTGTATTGCCTAGGTCAGAGTGTGTAATATGCTGTAGCTTTGCTCGTTTTGTGTGCAGGTCATCGTGAATTGGAAGATGGCTGACCTCGATGCTCGAGAGCAGGCCATGATTGAATTTGCGCTAGCTGTCTGTCGAGCAGAGAATATCACCGAAGAGCATTTTCAGAAGTTAGAGGCTCAGGGATTTGACCGAGATGATGCCTGGGATATCGCCACCATTACAGCCTTCTTTGCCATGGCAAATCGCGTCGCTCACTTCACAGACATGAAGCCAAACCCAGAATTCTTCTCTATGGGAAGAGTACCAAAGGAAAAACAGGACACTAAATCATCCTAGTTAAGCTTGCTGGCAACCAGATCTTTGCAGGGATACTGGACTCACAACATGGAGGCCAATCTGGGCGCATTGTGGTATAAAAGTTGCAAAGACAGAAAAAGAAAAGATATAGGTTGGAAATGAGAAGGAAGTCTACTTAGCTTTCATCTGTATTTCTGAGTGGCTTTCCAGTAGGGAACCAACTGAAATGAAGTACTCTGAAGATCAGACACTGGCTGCTCAGCTTGTTTTGATTGTAATTTTACTATAATTTACCAGTTACTACAGGGTTTGCCCATATAAAATCTAACTGGCCCAGCACTTACCTGTAGCAGAAAACCTTTTATTGACCAAAACCTGGGGACGATTTTTTTACTCAAACACTGGAAAAGATATTTAGGACGACATCTTTCTCATTTCCTCCAAAAGCAGGTGCCCACTTGATTGATTGAAGCTGGGACAAATATTTTGTACATTTTCATGCATTTTAGAAGAAATTTTAATCATTCTGTCTGTTATTGTATAGCTTAATAATTTAAAATTATGTATTTACATGTTAATTGTTTTGCTTCCTTTAAACCTGTTCTGGTGATACAAATAAAGGAGGGTGCAAAATAAATAGGAATATAATCTCTGCTTTGTTGGTCTTGTCGTAAATCTTCACACAAGCATTTCCATCTGAATGGTTCCAGACCATAAATATAGTAAAACTAAACAGATATGAAGGCTGACATTGCTAACATTAAGGTCTACATATTTCATGACACTTGTAAGGAAAGGTGAATGTGCAAGCCTTGCTTTTTAAAATGATGTACCATACTCTTGTCCAATGTATTGAATGCTACATATGGAAACATTAATTTCGATTGCCAGTAAAATCCACACAAACATCATCATTAGGTAAAGGTAAAGGTAGTCCCCTGACATTAAGTCCAGTCATGTCTGACTCTGGGGTGTGGTGCTCATCTCCATTTCTAAGCCAAAGAACCAGCATTGTCCGTAGACACCTCCAAGGTCATGTGGCCGGCATGACTGCATGGAGCGCCGTTACCTTCCCGCCGGAGCATTACCTATTGATCTACTCACATTGGCATGTTTTCGAACTGCTAGGTTGGCAGAAGCTAGGGCTGACAGCGGAAGCTCATGCCGCTCCCCGGAATCGAACCTGCGACCTTTCGATCAACAAGCTCAGCAGCTCAGTGCTTTAACCCACTGCGCCACCGGGGGCTTCCAACAGCATCATTACCATTTTCAATAATGTACTTTTGTTCTTACATCTGCTTTTCACCTCATATCTCTCAGTTTGTTTTAATGCAGTTTTTCAATGGGTTGGTCTGATATTGTTGAGCCTGCCTACTGTTCAGAACTCAGAGAGACTTGAGCTGCCTAGAGGCAGGTACTACATGCATAAGCTACTTCATTCTTTAATTCTGTCCCAAATCTTGCATTTTTCATCAACACCAGTAAAGTCAACCTTGTTTAGTCCATACTTTGCACAACTGATATATTATTAGTTGTTGTTAGTCAATTCTTCATAGAGTACCTATTAATGTAACATATAAACGAATCTAGCCTTTAAGAAGTCTATATTTGGATGTAATGTGAAAGTAGACTTTCATTGCAAAAGGTTCCATGGTATAGTATTCTATACTAATAAATACATAAAACAGTAATACAAGGCAGAAGTAGTGTGTTCAATACGCTTGCCAACAACGTGATGCGGTGGCAAAAAAAAAAAAGCCAATGGGATTTTAGCCTGCATCAATAGTATATTGTCTAAATCCAGGGAAGTCATGCTACCCCTCTATTCTGCCTTGGTCAGACCACACCTAGAATCACACTGTGTCCTATTCTGAGCACCGCAATCGAAGGGAGATGTTGACAAGCTGGAATGTGTCCAGAGGAGGGTTACTAAAATGTTCAAGGGTCTGGAGAACAAGCCCTATGAGGAGCAGCTTAAAGAGCTAGGCATGTTTAGTCTGAAGCAGAGACGGCTGAGAGGAGATATGAAGACCATGTATAAAAATGTGAGAGGAAGTTATAAGGAGGAAGGAGCAAGCTTGTTTTCTGCTTCCCTGGAGACTAGGATGCAGAACAATGGCTTCAAGCTACAAGAAAGGAGATTCCACCTGAACATGAGGAAGAACTTCCTGACTGTGAGAGCTGTTCTGCAGTGGAACTCTCTGCCCCGGAGTGTGGTGGAGGCTCCTTCTTTGGAGGCTTTTAAACAGAGGCTGGATGGCCATCTGTCGGGGTTGCTTTGAATGCAATTTTCCTGCTTCTTGGCAGAGGGTTGGGTGGCCCATGAGTTCTCTTCCAACTCTACGATTCTATTATTCCAATGACTTTGAGAATAGTGAATTCTTCCGGCAGTTCCTCCTCAGTCCTTTGCTGTAACAGCAAACAAGAAACAAGGCTAGTTGGATGAGTAATGAAAGGCCATCCATACAGTGGGATCCCATTGAAAACCCTTAAGAGAAGTGAGCAAACTTCTGTTTTTGGGGAACAGAGTTTCAAGAGATTTTTGTGGACTCCACCCTGATAGGATAAAGATACGTATTTCCCAATATCCTCTCTCAGGCTGTCAAGAATATGGGAAGAGAGGGGAGGATGGGAAGTGCAGAGTAAATGGCTGCTTTATTTCATATCCCTCCTTTTTAATGCTGGCCTCCTACAATTGTGGCCCTCCAGTTGTTTGGGCCTTCAATCCCAGAATTCCTGACAATTGAACAAATCTGTTAGGGCTTCTGGGAGTTGGAGGCCCAAACAGCTGGAGGGCCAGAGTTTGTGGTTGCCTGTTTTAATGTTTCCATTTGATGGTGCAGATTGGGTCCTTCAGGCCATTGCTATCTTCCTCCTTTCTCCTTTCCTGTCTTTTCCTTCTTTTTTCCCTCCCTCTCATGCACGTCTCTTTTCTTTCTTTCGCTGTGACATCACATATACACACAGTGGGGGGGGGGGGGATTGCTGTACACTTCTGCCTCTGCTGCTTCATCTTCTTCTGTTGTTGTTGTTGCTGCTGCTTCTGTTTCTTCTTGTGCTTCTGCATCTGCTCCTTCTTCTGGTGCTGCTACTTCTTCTGCTTCTTCTTCTGGTGCTGCTGCTTATTTATTTATTTATTTGGGGTTCTTTTACCCCGCCCTTCTCACCCCGAAGGGGACTCAGGGCGGCTTACAAAAGCAAGGCACAATTTGAGGCCTGCATCATAAAAACAATCAAACACAAAATTACATCAACACACAGTTAACACCAAATATACATTATAACCATAAAATCAATAAAATCAATAAAACCAAATACAAACCCAGTTTCTCCTCTTACATGGTCAGCGTTCGCTACTCATAGATCTAGTTTTACGTTCCACTTCATCAATCCTGCTGGTCTTACTCGCCTGGTTGTCTAATTTAATTGCTGGAGTGCCCAAAGGCCTGGTCCCATAACCAAGTCTTCACCCTTCTCCTAAAGGCGAGGAGGGATGATGATGCCCTGATTTCCCCCGGGGAGTGAGTTCCACAGGTGAGGGGCCACCACTGAGAAATCCCTGCTCCTCGTCCCCACCAGCCTCGCTTGTGACAGTGGTGGGGTCGACAGCAGGGCCTCCCCAGATGATCTCAGACTCCGAGGTGGGACGTAGAGGGAGATACGTTCGGACAGATACACTGGACCGGAACTGTACAGGGTTTTGTAGGTCAAAACCAGCACCTTGAATTGTGCTCGGAACTGAATCGGCAGCCAGTAGAGCTGGCACAGCAGGGGGGTGGTATGCTCCCTGTATGTCGCTCCGGTGAGCAATCTGGCTGCCGCTCGCTGGACTAGTTGAAGTTTCAGAACAGTCTTCAAGGGCAACCCCACGTAGAGCGCATTGCAGTAGTCTAGTCTATTCATAGAGCGCATTGCAGTAGTCTATACTTCTGCTTCTCCTTCTTCTGCTGCTCCTTCTTCTGGTGCTGCTGCTTCTTCTTCTTCTGGTGCTGTTTCTTCTTCTTCTGGTGTTGCTGCTTCTGCTTCTCCTTCTCCTTCTGCTGCTCCTTCTTGTGCTGCTACTTCTTCTGGTGCTCCTTCTTCTGCTGCTGCTCCTTCTTCTCCTCCTCGCCAAAGGGGGCGCTGTTCTCCCACCTGGTAGGGCAGGAATGGCGACGGACCCTTAGCGGCGAGCGCCTGTTTCCGCCCGGCGCCTCTTGGCGGGCGCTCTCGGCACCGGAAGTGTGGAAGGCGGCGGCGGGGGGCCGGAGGAATGCGGCGCGGAGAGGCGGCGCCGGGCTCGGGATGAGCTGGAGGGCGCGCAGGGGCGCGGGGCGCGGGCGGGCGCCGCTGGCCCAGGGCTCCGGGGGCCCGTCCTTGTCCTTGCCGCCGCCCTCGCCGCCGCCCTCCCCGCGGCCCCCCTCGCCCCCGCCGCCCGCCGCCTCCGCCCCCCTGGACTCCCTGCCCGCCGGCACTGCTGCCGCCGCCTCCTCCTCCTCCGCCGCCGGCTCCTGCTCGGGCTCCTCGTCCTCGTCGTGGTCGGGCGGGGAGGGCCTGTTCGGCTGGGTGCGCGGGCGGCAGCTGGGCCGCGGGGGGCGCTGCGTGGAGCCGGCCAGGGAGACCTTCGGGGCCATGACGGGCCTCTACGGCGCCATCCAGCCCGCCGACTCCGTCTCCCCCATCACCCGCACCCACGGCGCCGTCTTCAACCTCGAGTACTCCCCCGGAGGGTAAGGGCTGGCGTAGCACCCACCCGAGAGGTGGGAAGGGCACCATCAAAGCACCCCCGGCAGATGGCCACCCAGCCTCTGTTCCAAAGCCTCCCAAGAAGGAGCCTCTAACAGACTCCGGGGCAGTGAGTTCCACTGCTGAACAGCTCCCACAGCCAGGAAGTTCTTTCTAATGCTCAAGTGGAATCTCTTTCCAGTCACTTCAACCCATTGCTCCATTGAGCCCTAGTCTCCAAGGCAGCAGAAATAAACAAGACTGCTCCTTCCTCATTATTGAAATCCTATAATAATAATAATCTATTTATACCCCGCCACCATCTCCCCAAATGGGACTCGGAGGCCAAGCCCAGTGATACGTTACAGCAAAAGTCCTCAAACTTCTTAAACAGAGGTCCAGGTCACAGTCAGGCCTGTAGCGAGGGGGTGGTTTTAGGGGTTTAACCCCCCCCCCCGAAATGTTTCAGATTTTTTTAAAAAACCTGGTTTACTCATGAATTTTAACTGGTTAACCAAATCCCCATGCTAAGTCTATGAGATGCAAAAAATTACTGTAAGCACTATCTCAAGCAAATATTGACAATTTATTCACACTGTCATTACTTGCAGCAATAGCCGATGTAGTGAAGCAACCAAGTTGGGGTGTGTGTGTTGAATGCTCTCATTAAGGAGGCCAGACTTGGTGGAGGTGGTTGACAGGGGTGGAGCTGCAGGCTATTGATGGTTGCTCTGCCCCCTGCAGGTGTGCTCTTTGCTTCAGCGTGAGCTAGGAGGCAGGTTTCAACCCCCCCCTGAAATTTTCAAACCCCCCCCCCCCAAAATTGTCAACCCTCCCCGAAATTTTTTTCTGGCTACGGCCCTGGTCACAGTCACCCAAGTGTTGGAGGGCCGGATTATAATTTGAAAAAATATGAATGAATTCCTATGCACAATGCACATATTTTATTTGTAGTGCAAAAAAAAAAAAAACACTTCAAAGCAATACAATAATTAAAATGAAGAACAATTCTAACAAATATAAACTTATTAGTAGTGTGGGCCTGCTTTTGGCTGATGAGATAGGATTGTTGTTGTTGTATGCTTTCAAGTCATTTCAGGCTTAGGTTGACCCTGAGTGAGGACCGGGTAAATTACCTTGGAGGGTCATATCCAGCCCCCGGGCTTAGTTTGAGGACCCCTGCATTACAGCAACATAAAATATAAACAACAAAATAACATCACAATAAAATAAATAAACCAATCAAGTAAAATAAACAGTACAAAATAACATAATGGAAAATAAAATACAGTGGGTGGGCCAAATGCACGACAAAATAATAAAACACTGGATGAGATAACAATGAAAATATACATGGTTATCATGTCTCCTCTCTGCCTCCTCTTCTGCAGGCTACACATATCTTTAATGAGTGTATTCCGACACTATACACACAGTCTCCAAGTTACAAACATCTGATTTACAAACATCTCACAGTTAAAAACAAGGGTGAGACAACAGGAAAGGAGAGAAATCTACCCCTCGGAAGGGAAATTATAGGGCACTGTAGATGGCTCTTGCAAATGGCGTTATAGGACTTTATAGATGACACTTTCAAACTGCTTAACTGTATATGTCACTGAAAATAGGTGTTTCAGAATGCATTATATGGCACTGAAGATGACTCAATCTGCATTATAAGACTCTTTCAAACGATGTTATAAGGCACTGTTCATTTGTTCAGTCGTTTCCGACTCTTCATGACTTCATGGACCAGCCCACGCCAGAGTTCCCTGTTGGCTGTCACCATCCCCAGCTCCTTCAAGGTCAATCCAGTCACTTCAAGGATACCATCCATCCATCTTGCCCTTGGTTGGCCCCTCTTCCTTTTTCCTTCCATTTTCCCCAGCATCATTGTCTTCTCTAAGCTTTCCTGTCTCCTCATGATGTGGCCAAAGTACTTCATCTTGGCCTCTACTATTTTTCCCTCCAATGAATAGTCAGGCTTTATTTCTTGAAGTATGGACTGGTTGGATCTTCTTGCTGTCCAAGGCACTCTCAGCACTTTCCTCCAGCACCACAGTTCAGCTGTCTTTTAGGTTGTTGGAAGAGAGTTTGTTATGCACTGTAGGTGGTTCTTGCAAATTGCATTATGTAGCACTGAAGATAACTCTTTCAAACTGCATTATATGGCACTGTAGGTGGGTCTTACAAATTGCGTTATAGGGCACTGTAAAGCATTATATGTCACTGAAGATAGGTCTTGCAGAATGCATTATAGGGTACTGTCGTTGGCTCTTTCAGACTTCATTATAGGGCAGTATAGGTGGCTCTTTCAAATGGCATTGTATGAAATAGCCGGTGTCTCTTTCAAACTACATTATAGGGCATTATAGATGGCTCTTTCAAACTGCAGTATAGGGCACTGAAAATGGGGCCTAAGCCAGTCATTTCCAAACTGTGTTCCATGAGACCCAAGGTTCCACTTAAGTATCATAGGGATTCCTCCAAAAAATGTTCTTTCAAATAAAATTGAAAACTCTTTTAAAAATAAAACCATATAAGGTCAACTATGTACAACTGGAATGGTTCTTACATTGTCAATTTTTACATTGATTCCCCATTTCCTTTTTGAGTATTTCTCTTGTACAGATTGTGAGATTAAAAAAACAAAACATTTTGGAGTATTTTTTTTCCAAAAAGGTACTAAATCCAAAAAATTGAAAAATGAGTTGTAGATGGCAGCACATTGTTGACTCCAAGTAGAATATTATGTACAGCTGAAAACTATCAAAATGTTTCAAATTGCCTCAGCATAGGTATTGGAAAATGGCATCTTATAGCAAAAAGATACATATCTGTAATACTTTTTTTTCGATCCCTGTAAAATTCGTTCAGATGAACTTGGTATCTTCTGGAAACAAGCTCCACATTTGGGATGTTGGGATTTTATTCATAAAACTTCTGAACAAAATTTATTCGAACACTAGAAGTCATATTGGAAATTGTGAGATTTATTTGAATTAGTATAAAATGATTCAGAATATATGTTGATTAAAGAAACAGGGGTAGGGTTCTGTGGAAAATAAATGTCTTCTGAAGGGTTCCACAACTGAAAAGGTTTGGGAAACACTATTCTAAGCAACTTTCATTTCAGTACAGTGGGCCCTTGCTATCAGCTGAGGTTTGGTTTCAAGACCACCTATGGATATCCAATCCTATTGCCCATTATATAAAAAAGCATTTTTTTTCTTTGAGGAAATTTGGGAGGGAGGGGTTTTTCAAACCATGGGTAGTTAAATTGTGGTTAACTGATCCATGCATACAGGGGGTGATCTGTATGCTATATGTAAACTCGTTGGACACAGGAAATCCACTTTGGTGCTGTTGATTGTGGCATATAATTTTTAATATAATTTCATCATCATTTTAAACTTTGATGGCATTGTAATTTATTGAGATTTTATCATGATGTGACTGTGAATGATGAGACCTTAAGTAAGTATTTATTTGTTTGATTAGTTATTATATGTTCACATTGATGTTTATTTTATGTATCATTTGATTATGTATTTGGTTCATTGTTATTATGACATTGAATGTTTGCCACCTTTTTTCTGGAAACCACTCTGAGTCCCCCTAAGGGAGATAGGGTGGGTTCCAATCAAGTTTATTATATTATATTACTATATTATATTCTTTTCCCCCAAAATGAAGTTATTAGCAAATGATATTATTGTTAATATTTTTATTTGTATCCCACTTTTATCTCTTAAAAGAGTTAACAAAAGCAGTGAATAATGCTAAAAGCAGAGGGATCTTGTAGCACATTGGGAGACTAATTGAGGCCCATCCAGACAGGCCCTATATCCCAGGATCTGATCCCAAGTTTTCTGCTTTAAACTGGATTATATGAGTCCCCATTGCCAGATAATCTGGGATAAACAGAAAACCTGGGACCTGATCCTGGGATATAGGGCCTATCTGGAAGGGCCCTGAAAGAACAGATTTGGTAGGATAAGCTTTCCTAAACTAAATGTGCACCTACCCTGTAGAATGAATGCAGTTTGATACCACCTTAACTGCCAGGGTTCAGTGCTAAGGAATCACGGGAGTTGTTGCCTTTAGCCTTCTCTGCCAAAGAGTTCTGGTGCTTCAGTGAACTACAAATCCCATAATCCTGTAGCATTGAGCCATGACTGTGCTCCTAAACAAATTAAGGTGACAGCACCCAAGTTATAGTTGCATGCATGTGTCAGACACCGAGGCAGTTTTGGAAGATCTTGTACTGGGGTTTAAATTGTAATGGTGGTGGATTTGGAGAAATGGGTTTTTTAGCTGCTATTGCCCCCTTTGCTCTGGATTTAAGTTTGTCTACAGGCTTAAGATTCCCCACTATTTTTACTTGAACAGTGAAAGAGTTTCTGTAGAAATATTTCCAGGGAAGAGGTCAAGTCTTTTCCATTATAGTTTCCATACATTTCTTTTAAGGCATGCACAATATTACAGGTTGTGAAACTTTCCAGTATGAATGATCTTCTGCTGTAGGTGTTTCACCTACTTGAGAGGGGGGCTTCAAACCCCTTGTTAACTCCACTAGTTACAAATTGCTGCATTGGTTTCATTGGTTTTCTGCAGCATTCTTGTCTACTAGTGAACTTGTGTAAGGTGTTTTCAATCCACTTGCATTTAATGTGATCTCTAAGCACCATGAAAAAGACTGTGTATCTTGTATATCTTCCTGCGGGGGTTTCGGTGGTTTGGGCTGTGGGTGGAAACCCTCTGTATGACCTTGGAGACAGCCCCAGAGACAGTCAAATCCCCTCTGAAGAAAGCTTGCCGAGAAAACCCCATGAGGGTCTCTTTACAATCACCATAACTGGAAACAACTTGAATGCACACAAGCAAATCCCTCTGAGAATATTTTTTTCCACAATGCACACTGTATCCAATAAACATGGGCATTAGAATAATCCAGGATTCTTGACTACAGTACTGGAAGTACACTGCCTACTTCAATAATTGAACCAGCTGGGTTATTTTAACCATGCAGTGACTTGTATGTCTCACCTGTAAACAAATATGTTCTGAAATAGGGCATTACTTAAAATATCTATGCATGGAAGTGTCTTTTGTATTGTTTCTAAAAGTTGTTTAATATTTTTGGAATTGTGTCACTGTCATGCTTTTGCATTCTTAATGCTTTAAGTTCTCCTGCAGCAACCTGGGATGTATCTACACTGTAGAATTAATGCAATTTGACACCACTTCAACTGCCATGGCTAAAATCTGCAGACTTGTTTTTAGTGAGGCACCAGCACTTTTTGACAGAAAAGGCTCAAGATTTTGCAAAAGTACAAAATCTATTATTCGATAACATTATGTGATGGCTGTTAAAGTGGTGTCAAACTGCATTAATTCTACAGGGCAGATGCATCCTTGGGTGCCAAGAAGCTTTAAGGCTGGAAAGGGGTTGAAAAAGTAGCATGGCACATTCAGCAGAAGAAAGGAGCATGCCTGCAATGCACTTATTATTACAGGTTGAGCATCCCTTATCTTTCTGACGGTTCAGTGTACATTAACTTCATTTCATACACAAAAGCACGCAAATCCTAAAAGCATGCAAATCCTAACTCCAAACCACTTCTGATTCAAGCATTTCTGATAAGGGATACTCAACTTATACCTTTGCTTTTCAGAGGATCATCCCTTATTTACTGCCTTTAAAAGTAAAATCAAAGAAGACAGAAAGGTTCCTTGTCTTCTCTGCCAGCTCTCAAATGGCTGCATTACTGCCAATTAGTTGCCTGTGTTTCTCTCTCGGCCCCTGTCCCCTATTTCCTAGTATTTTTAAGATGGCTATGTTTTTATACAGCTTCATACATGTAGTAATTTTCCAGTTTGTTAAAAACAAGGATCACTCGCCAAGTGAAGTTCCATAGCTGCAAAGGGGGCAAGTGCGTAGGTGAGTGAATGAAGGGTGCAACTATTATGCGAGGAACAGCAAAATTGAGACTATTGGGCCATGTGAGGGTGTATGGTTTTGATACCATCGACCATGGTAACTTTCTGGGCCAGCTCTCCAGAATGGGTCTTGGGGGCACTGCTCTGCGGTGACTCCACTCCTTCCTGGGGGATTGTACCCAGATGGTGATGCTGGGGGACACCTGCTCGGACCCTTGCGGACTTGTAGTTTAGTGAGGCACCAGCACTTTTTGACAGACCCCCCCCCCTTCTCCAGCTTTGGAGAGATTAGACAAGCTCCCACTCTGTAAGGTTGACTTGAAAACTTGGCTTTTCAAACAAGTCTTTGATAATGGCTAGGATAATTGCTAACCAGATGATCAAACAATACTGATACGACTATGGAACTTTAACGCTTTTATCTTGTATTGTGGCTGGGGTGTTAAACTTAATTGTATTACCCATTTTAAATTAGCAGCTATTTCTATGTTTTATTGAGTGTTTTCTTGAATTTGAGTGAGGTTGTTGGAATTTTTGTAAGTTATTTATGTTCTTGACATTGTAATTATTATTATGGATATGTTATGGCACGATATGTGCTATTTTGTAAGCCACCTTGAGTCCCTTTTTGGGAGATGGTGGTGGGATACAAATACAATTTTATTATTACTATTATTATTATCTATATGATTTGGTTGAAAGCCCACTTGCTTTTCTATATGATCCCACTGTTTGTAAAGGGTGATTGTGGTAGTCATGCAATGCTTCCAGAAAGATTGCTCCTTACTATGGCCTTTTATTCCACATTGATTCATATCACATCAAAGTACATCATGAGATCTGATCATAAGAAAATGGGGTGTACATTATAAGCAAATTTGTGATGGATTGGAATTGACAGGTTAATACAGGGGTCCTCAAACTTTTTAAACAGAGGGCCAGGTCACAGTCTTTCAAACTGTTGGAGGGCCAGATTATAATCTGAAAAAAACATGAACGAATTCCTATGCACACTGCACATATCTTATTTGTAGTGCAATAAACAAATACAATAATTAAAATGAAGAGCAATTTTAACAAATATAAAGTTATTAGTATTTCAATGGAAAGCGTGGACCTGCTTTTGGCTGATGAGATAGGATTGTTGTTGTGTGCTTTCGTTTCAGACTTAGGTTGACCTTGTGCGAGGGCTGGGTAAATGACCTTGGAGGGCCGCATCCAGCCCCCAGGCCTTGGTTTAAGGACCCCTGGGTTAATACATAGTGTTTTACATTTATATATTTCTTGGTTTTCTTCTCTCCCCAGTATGCCCAAGAGAAACCAGCTTTTTAATTTCTGAGCAAATGTTGGCATTTCTGAGTGAATGTTTGCATTTATAGAAAAAAAATGCTCTGAAATGCCTCAAAGTGGTACTTTTTGTCTCATTAAATGGGCTGGTTTTACTATTTGGTACAAAAAGCTGACATACAAATCTGTTGATTGTCATTCAGGAATACGTCTGCCCACATTTAGAGGCTTTGTGACTCTTTGTAACATAAATGAAGTATTGCTTGGTCCCACTTGATGTAGCAGTGGGATTGTTTTACTTTTGCATGAATTCCTATTCCTGTTTGTTTAGAATACTTGGCTAGTTGAAATCATATATTTTACTGCTTGCCTTTATCATATGATTGTCGGAAATAAAGTTGAGTCTGTTGTCTGCTTGACTCTCAAACGACAGTGTTGGGTATAAATGAACCAACAAGTTTTGCTTCTTGTTAGAATGTCTAGTACAGGGGTCCTCAAACTAAGGCTCGGGGGCCGGATATGGCCCTCCGAGGTCATTTATCCGGCTCTCACTCAGGGTCAACCTAAGTCTGAAATGACTTTAAAGCACACAACAACAATAGCAATCCCAACTCATCAGCCAAAAGCAGGCCCACACTTCCCATTGAAATACTAATAAGTTTATATTTGTTAAAATTGTTCTTCATTTTAATTATTGTATTGTCTTAGGTGTTTTTTGCACTACAAATAAGATATGTGCAGTGTGCATAGGAATTAATTCATGTTTTTTTTTTCAAATTATAATCCGGCCCTCCAACAGGTGGATGGACTGTGACCTGGCCCTCTGTTTAAAAAGTTTGAGGACCCCTGGTCTAGTATACAGATATGCCTCAGTTAGCCAAATTGATGTGTTGCTAAGTGTAACAGAAAATGTGATACCAGAGAAAGGATTAAAATTGAAAGAATAAGAATAGGTTCCTGCACCACAATAAAAGAAAGATAATATTATGCACATGTGAAACAGAACAACCAGGTACAAATCAACATTGCATAAATAAAAACATTTTGAACTTCCCAGAGACCACTTCAAAGCTTCATTGAAATAGCTGATGATTTTTTTCTTTCTTTCACAGCCCCTGCTTGGCTTATGATTTCAATTTTGGTGACTTCTAGATGTATGCTTTTCTTTTTAATACACTGGGGGGTAACTATTGAGGCAAGCTTATCTGCTCTCCCCATGTTTCTCTATTATGCTGACCATGCATATTCAGTAAAGGATTATGGAGGCAGCTTCTGCTCACTTTTCCTGTTTTAGGCAGACACACATGGCTATGGCAGACCCAGCAAAAGTAGAAACCCACCTTTTCCCAGCATAACTTTTATTGCATTGCAGAAGTATTGTAGGTGGGCTAGATGGCCATAACAAGACTTTGTAAAAGGAGCTTCTCAGCCAGAGGTGTGTGCCTCTGTAGAAATTCTACGGACTATTCTCTAGGGAGTGTCCCTGTCCTTAAAGCATTTCTTCTTCGGTTAGATCCAGATTTAGGCTGGCTGAAGCAAGTGTCCTTACACAGCCCCAGAGAACAAACTACTCAGGAAGCTGGGAAATGTAAGCTCCTGGATGTCTTAAGCTTGGTGCAATGACAGTGGGAGGAAAATGTCTTGAAAACTGATCAGATACAACTTCCATGAGTAAAGCCTTTATGCACATGTAAGGAAGATCCCTGATCCAGTACCTTGTTCTCACCTCCATATATGTGTATGCCTTTCAGTCTTAGGAGAGGGTGAGAGGGTGTTGAGTTTCTTTGTGCATAACACCCTGCTGCATTTTCTTTCCTATCCAGGTCAGTACTAACAGTGGCTTGTGAACAGACGGAAGTCCTACTCTTTGATCCTATCTCTTCAAAGCACATCAAAACTCTCTCGACGGCTCATGAGGACTGTGTAAATAATATCAGGTTAGTTTGCTGGCCAATGAAAACCAAGGACAGAAGTCGAAAATTTCAGTAACAGTTTTCTTCGGTTCTGAAAATGCCGATGGGGAGGCTGGAACTTATAATGACATCCAAATAAGTCCTTTTGTTGTTGCTGCTCCCCTCAGTAGGAAATATGATCCATCATACTACGGTCAGCCCTCTTTCTCCATGTGGGATTGGTTCTTGAATCTTGTGTGGGTAAAAAGTCCCTCATAATGGGGAGGGAGCTTGAACGCCATCCGCCACCCCCCACATGGGCACTCCAAAGACAACAAAGACACACCGGGATTGTGGCGCAGCTGGCTGAGTGTCAGCTGCATTAAGATCACTCTGACCAAAAGGTCATGAGTTTGAAGCCAGCCTGGGCTGGAGTGGGTGTCAAGCCATTGTGTAGCCCGTTGTCGACCTTTGCAACCCGAAAGACAGTTGCATCTGTCAAGTAGGAAAATAAGGTACCACCTTGTGTGGGAGGCTAAATTTAACTAATTTATGAGGCCATAAAGAAAAAAGACTCCGGGGAATGTGGAATGCAGAAGAACTTCATTGGTGTCGTTGATGGACGATGAAAAGCAGCAGCTCCCCTGGCGGCCAGAAAAAAAGTTAAATAGCTTCGGTGTATTTGTCTGTTAAATGTTGTTTGTCAAACTGGCATTGAATGTTTGCCATATATGTGTTTACTGTAATCCGCCCTGAGTCCCCTGCGGGGTGAGAAGGGCGGAATATAAGAACTGTAAATAAATAAACTGCCATGTGCTCGAGTTCCATCATCCCCGGCCCACAGAAATTCTGTGCCTTGGGAGGAAAGATGGGGTAGACAGTTTCACTCCCTAAACTCACCCCTCTTTCTCTGAGCTTGAGCCTGTACTGGATTTCAGTCCTTTCTCTGACTGGCGGGAGCACTTTTTCCTCTTTGCTTTGGTATCTTGAGGAATATCAAAAGGTTTATATGGCTCCGGTCTAACTTACCTGTCCGAACATATCTCCCTCTATGAACCAGTTCGTAGATTAAGATCTTCTGGGGAGGTCCTGCTCTCGGCCCCACCGGCCTCACAGGTGCAGTTACTGGGAACGAGGGACAGGGCCTTCTCAGTGGTGGCCCCATGGCTGTGGAACTCGCTCCCGAGTGAGATCAGATTGGCCCTCTCCCTCCTGACCTTTAGGAGACAGCTAAAGACCTGGCTGTGGAACCAAGCATTCAGCCCATCATAGAAATATTTAAACTGAAAGTCTAATGACTCAGGACTGTTTACGGACAATGGCTATGTCTCTGTGTGATTGGTTTTAAGTTGATAAATTCCTATATATTTGTATTCTATTTTAATAGGACCAGATGTATGCTGTATGTTGTGTTTGCACTGTCTGTTTTTGATAAGGCCAACTGGCTAATCAATAAAAAATGTTGTTGTTGATAGGTGATGTCATTTTACGTAATGTGTTTCATAATGTTTAATATTTTACCTGGAAGGGTCAATTTTAATGTTTTATGCGGTTTTTATCGATGGCATTGAATTGTGGCCAACACTGTGAAATACCCTGAATGCCCTTCAGAGTTGAGAAGGGGGGATATATAAATATCACAAATAAATAAATAAATAATACCTGAAGGGTGTTGTGGTTTTTAGAAAAGTTTTGAAGTACTATAAGGCAGAAGTTGTTGCTGTGTATAGTTGCTGCAGTAGAAACATGCATCTATTCCTCTGAGATTTTTTCTTGAAACTCTGAAGTTGTCTATGGTATGCATGTCTGCTAATGAGCTCTTTGGTATTTGGTGTCACATTTCCACAGTGAGTCTTAGAGATAACAGCTCTCCCATCCAACTATTTAAGCTACTTAGGTATTCTGGGTTTTTGCTCAGGACCTTGAGATTATCAGGGTGAATCAGTATCGCTTTGAGAGAATTAATGGCAGGATTTCCCTGTAGGTGGAAGAAAGATGGCTTTTGAAAGTCTGAAATAAGGATAGTAAAACTATGCACAGGGAACTAAAAATTCTACATTTCACATAAACTTGGGGACCATTAAAATGTTCTGTAGTTTTATCTCTTTGTCATAAGTATGTGTGTGTGCCTGAGAAAGAATTGCAAATTCATAATTTAATATTTAGGCCCCCCTGGTGGCGCAGCAGATTAAACCACTGAGCTGCTGAACTTGCTGACCAAAAGGTCAGCTGTTCGAATCCAGGGAATGGAGTGAGTTCCTGCTGTTAGCCCCAGCTTCTGCAACCTAACAGTTCGAAAATATGCAAATGTGAGTAGATCAATAGGTGCTGCTTCTGTGGGAAGGTAATGGTGCTCCATGCAGTCATGCTGACCACATGACCTTGGAGGTGTCTATGGATAACACTGGCTCTTTGGCTTGGAAATGAAGATGAGCACCACCCTTCAGAGTCGGACACAACTAGATTTAAGGTCAGGGGAAAACTTTTTAATTAATTCTTAAATCTGTATCTGCAGGGCTTTTTGTTGGTTTGTTAAGATCACTTTTCCTACTTTATCCCAGTTATCCTTATAAAATATATTAAGTTTTTTAAGTACTTTTAGCATATTTAATTCTTTTTTAGTGTTTTGTAAAATAACTATCCTGTAAGGCAGGGGTGCTCAAACTAAGGCTCGAGGGCCGGATACGGCCCTTCAAGGTCATTTACCTGGCCCTTGCTCAGGGTCAACCTAAGTCTGAAACAACTTGAAAGCACACAACAACAACAACAGCAATCCTATCTTATCAGCCAAAAGCATGCCCACACTTCCCATTGAAACACTAATAAGTTTATATTTGTTAAAATTGCCCTTCATTTTAATTATTGTATTGTTTTAAAGAGTTTTTTGCACTACAAATAAGATATGTGCAGTTTGCATAGGAATCCATTCATGTTTTTTTCAAATCATAATCTGACCCTCCAACAGTTTAAGGGACTGTGACCTGGCCCTCTGTTTAAAAATTTGAAGACCCCTGTTGTAAGGTATCTTTATAAACTTATTCCTTGCCTCCTTGAATCCCATTCTGGAAAAAAGGCAGGATGCAAATGCAAACAATAAACAAATAAATACCTTAAAATTAGATCAATATTATCATTGCCACATAGTAAATGGTATGGAAAGATGAGGTATCTGAGACAAGCATAAAACTTACCTAAGCTCATGGCTATAGCTAAGTGAGATCTGAACCCTGGTCTTAAAATTTAGAACATAAACTACTGTGTGGTTGTAGCACCTGGCCTTTTCATCCAATTCCTGTCCACATTTCTGTTGAGGAAAAACCTGAAGCCTTAAGACAGGCTCTATTTTGGGTTCAGTGTATGTCAGGTCACTCCAAATCATCCTAGTTACAGATCAGGTAAGTTTTGAATATGTGGGATTCTTTTATTAACATTCAAAATATATGACCATGAATACTTGTTTTAGAGTTTAGTAATGAACACACATTGACAAAATTGTGAAACCCTTCCAAATGTAGGAGAATGGCAAATGCGTAAATGTTTCACCTGAATTTCTTTTCAACTGCTTGCTCCCAAATATTCCATCTCGATCACAGCAACATCAGTCTTTGTGTCCACTTCTTTTATTTCATAGTTAGCATTCTTCAGAAATGCCCTGTCACTGTAGATATCCGTTGGTGTCACCCAAGAGCTGCATTTTGATTTGGTCTGAATTTCAGTATGCGATGTGTCCTCTCATCCTTCCTATTTTATTTACAGGTTTCTTGATAACAGGCTGTTTGCAACATGTTCTGACGACACTACCATAGCACTTTGGGATCTGAGAAAGTTGGATTCAAAAGTGTGCACTTTACATGGTCACACCAGCTGGGTCAAGAACATTGAATATGACACTAACACAAGATTGCTAGTCACATCTGGATTTGATGGGAACGTTATCATTTGGGATACCAACAGGTAACAAACTTTGGCACTGTGTGCCTTTCTCAAACTAAAATTTTGAAGATGCCCATTCCTCTTTATTTTATTTCCAAACTTTCCAGCTGCGTGCAGGCATGATATTTATAGTACTTGGGCTGTACAGACTTGGTTCTGAATAGGTACCTGAGATCCAAGGACCATGCAGACCCCTTACTAGACTATGCTGCCTTCAGCGTGGAAGGGGAAATTACGCTGTGTTTTGCACACACAACTATTTTAAGACCAGTAGGGCCCTTTTCCAAACTAGGAAATAAAATCAAATTTTACTTCTAGGTTTGAAGAACGACCTCTCTTGAATCCAAAACAGTTCACTGGATACAAAAATATGGTGGAATTACCCTCATAACATTCCCTCAAGAGGGTGAGGAGATATTTTGAATTGTGAAAAATGTCCTGTGTGTTACCAATTCTATGGTTACTTGCAAGGTTTCTCTCTTCACCTTGACAACAATGAAAGTTTGTGCTCAACTTGTTGGAGTTGACTGTCATGCAAATTCACTAAATAATTTTATCTTTAATCTTACATTGTATCTTAATGCTATTGAATTTTAATAGGCAATATTTTTATGCACATTGTTTTGTGCGGTACCGTCATGTTTAATATTGTTGCTCTTTTATATTCTTTTATATTGTTGCCTTTTTACATATTGTATGTATTTGTGCAAGTGTCAAACTTGTGGACCTCCAGATGTTTGGGCCTCTAACTTCCAGAAGCCTTAGCCGGCTTGTCCAATGGCCAGGAATTCTAGGAACTGAAGTCCAAAACACCAGGAGGGCCACAAGTTTGACACCTCTGGTCTAGGCATTAATAAATGAATAATTGTAAAAAAAAGTGTATTTGTAACAATAATTTTTTAAAAACGCAGTAGGTTTGGAAAACCTTGAGGGAAACAGTACCCACCCTACTACCATTGCCAAAATATAAACCATTCTTTTGATATATTTCTTGAGGTGGAGACAGAGGTGACAGCACAGGCATTTATACATGTTTTAAATGCCACCTTCAGCATAGGTCTGGGAATGAGATTCTTAGAAATAAAGTGTGACTGGGGTCATGGTTTGATATGTCTCGGTCTGCAGGTGCACAGAAGATGGCTGCCCCCATAAGAAGTTCTTTCACACCCGCTTTCTCATGCGCATGAGATTGACCCCAGATTGTTCCAAAATGCTGATCTCAACTTCCTCTGGGTATCTCCTGATCCTTCATGACCTTGATTTAACCAAATCTTTAGAGGTTGTCAGTTACCCCATTTTGAGAGCCAGGAGAACCACATCCAATTCAGGTGAGTCCATGCATCAGAGTTAAAGACCATTATCACATGGACTATTTTGTGTGTAGCAAAAGATAGCTACAGTTGGGAATCCATGCTGCTTGTGATGAATCAATTCGCCAGCCCTAAGAGCCACCAACCTTCTGCCAACCTAGCAGTTTGAAAACATGCAAATGTGAGTAGATCAATAGGTACCGCTCCGGCGGGAAGGTAACGGCGCTCCATGCAGTCATGCCGGCCACATGACCTTGGAGGTGTCTACGGACAACGCTGGCTCTTCGGCTTAGAAATGGAGATGAGCACCACACCCCAGAGTCAGACATGACTGGACTTAATGTCAGGGGACTACCTTTACCTTTACCTTTACCTTTTAAGAGCCACCAAAAGTTGCAAAAGAATTAGGAGAACATTCAAGGTGCACTTGTGCTCCCAGTTTGTGGCTCTCCATGACTGCAAAATCAACTGGATATGCTTCATGCATCTGGTGGTTTCTATTGGCACTTATTGGAGGAAAAAGACAGTGGTAATGATGCGTCAAAGTCCCTTTCAGGAATGTTTTGCCAAATCTTTTCTTTAAAGCTCTGCTTCTGGGTGTTTGGGAATCCTTCAAGCACAATCAGTCACATTGCTGCTTTGTAAATGTTTGTAGCCTTTAAAATCTCTACGCTGTTCCTGCTCTAAGGCTAACTAGAACAAGTAATTATTTCAGTGAACAATGTGATTTAAAATATGTAATGACTGTTGGGGGTGAAATTTTCATAAAAGAAAAAGCATTCAAAATGGTAACACAGCAACAACAGCAGAAGCAACTAGAGTTGGACCTGAATCACTGTTAATTAAATGGTAGTTTTCAGATGGCCATTTTCGTGTAATTTTTAAAAACAGAAAGGGGAGGAGTGTGAGGAAAAGACCAGTGAAACGAATTCAGAGATGATATTTTTTGGAAAGAGTTAAGTCCACAAAATACCTGAGGCAGGGGGATCTGCAGCGTCTTTTTCTCTCTCCGGCAGAAGAAGCCTCCTCCATTTTTTCTTAGAAAGTTTCCTTCTCCTCCGGAGAGGGCCCTTAGAACTCACTTTCCCAGTGTCACTTGCATAGGGTGGCCATAGGGAACATGATGGGAGTTGAAGTTTATTCTCCCTGTGTGTCTCTCAGCCAATAAAAAGCCTGGTGGTGTCCATGATCTGGCTGAGAATAGACACAACTGGTGACTACAATTCCCAGAACCCTCTCTTGCGGGTTGTCTTATTTTTTAAAATGTTATGTTTAAAACTTAAAATAATTCTTTAAAAAATCAGTAGAGTGGTGAATTGTTTTGAAACTTGGCAGGTCTACTGTTGTAAATGAGGCCTACAGATAGACTTTAAAATGGCAGAGGATTGATCCTTTAAAATTTCCTATTGTAGCCCATGGGCCGAATCTCTACTGAATGAAACAGAAAACAAAACACCCCTCCACTTTTGGGTAACTTTTTAGTAAACAAAATGAGGGATCAGATGGAAACGGACCCAAAAAACGGTATGCCTTTTGGCCCGAATGCAAATGACTAGTAGCAGCAGTTCATTAGATCAGAAGCTTCTAGGGCCAGCAGTAGAGAGATTGAGTTTAAGCAATTCAGGAGTAGAGCCAAACTTTAAAAGTTAATAAAAGACTTTATTCAAAAAACTACAAATCTAGACAGGAAAGGTAACAGGGATCAGCTATCTTAACTCACAGCAGACATAACCAAATAAGAACAAAAAAAAAATGGAGGGCTTAGGCTTGCTGCGTGCTCAGAAAAGGAGGTGTGTCCCTGAGATGGATCAGTCTAACAGGAAAGGAGGAGAAAAGGGAGGCAGGCAAAGGGCTTTTCCTTACCAACTAGCTCATTTGCCTGTCTAGTCCTTGATGGGGACTACAAGCTTGTGCAGGATGTGGTTGAATCCCCACTATGACATTATTGTCAAATATTGCAAGAAGAAGAAAACTCTTAAAGAAGATCATTAGATTATGACATTAGGAGACCTCTGCAGAAAAGAAATGAAATCCTTTTAGCTAATACACTATTGTAGGGATGTACATAATACTGCTTTTCCATTCTCAGATCTGACATCTGCCACCTCATCTGGACCTAGGAGTTCCGGGTCACCAGGTCATCAGGGAGATTCAAGCTCCATGTCTGAGAAACACACGGTACGAGCCACCCAGCGAGAAGGTGCGTTAAAACACAAATTAGAAGCAAGTTGGTATTGCAAACAGGGTATCCGACATACTGGAGAGAGGGAGGGGGAGAGAGAGATTTGTCATGTTTTCTGGTAAAATAAAATTAATCTAGTCATGCCTGTTTAGCATTCGGTAGGCTGATTCATTGATATCCATGTTCATTGTTTGATGACCTCAGTTATGTGACTGAGTAATTGCAACTCACCCCCTGGTGCTTCTGTTCCCTCACTTCCTCAGATTGTTATGCAAATTGGGTCTGGAGAGAAGACAGTTATTGTCAATGGTACTTTCCCTCCTCACAGGTGGATCTCCACGCAATAGCCTTGAGGTTTTAACTCCAGAGGTTCCTGGAGAGAGGGATCGGGGAAACTGCATCACTTCGCTGCAGCTGCACCCCAAAGGATGGGCTGCACTTCTCCGATGCTCGAGTAACACTGATGACCAAGAGGTAAACCATAGTGGGAGTAGAGGGCACCAGATTGTTCTCCTGAAGAGACATTGGAGTTTCCTTTTGCTGTTAAGTTCCTTGGAGGGATAGCAGTGAACTGTTGCTCTGCTGATAAGTTATTAGAAATGTAATTTTATGGTTTTGTGTGATCTACCATAACTTTGTGACTGTATCTATAGATCTAAATTTGAGCAATAGCCACAGCCAGTTGAAACAACACATGCATACTTGGTCTGCATATTCAGTCGTGATGTTTGCTTTTTGTTCCTCCAAAGAGAACAGGTGGCATTACTATCCTCGCAACAGACCTGTGAGGTTTAATAGGCTTAGAGGTAGTGACTGGTCTGAGGTCACTGAGTGAACTTTATGGCCAAACCTTTGTCTTCCCAGTCTTTGTCTGAACTGTTGCAGTACCCAGTGCATGTTGAAAGATAATACGAGTCCATGGGTTGTGGCAATAGCCATCATATTATGGGTTTTAAATATGGGTGAAAAATATTTTAAATGTATGTTATATATATATATATATATATATATATATATATATATATATATATATATATATATGATCAGTCATATGACCATTTCATTTCATATCATGCCTTTCTCTCAATATGGAATCTAAGGCAGTATACAAACAAATGAATCTTTAAATAGAAATGTATTTACTTGCTGGTTAAAAGACCACATGGATGCTTTTTTTAAAAAAAATTTAGTGTTTCAAGTGAGCACTCAGATTTCCCATAGAATGGAGTTTTTCCAGTTCAGCCATGATATTTGTTTTTTGTTACATTTACCATTTTCCATCACAAAAGAGTTGCACTTTATCGCTTTTTTGACCCCCAAAAGCTAAATATTAAAAGCTAAATATTTCCCCCCTGAACAATTAAGTCTAGTTGAGTTACTCTGGGAGGTGGTGCTCATCTCCATGTCTAAGCTGAAGAGCCGGCGTTGTCCGTAGATACCTCCAAGGTCATGTGGCCTGCATAGAGCACCATTACCTTCCTGCCAAAGCAGTGCCCATTGATCCACTCACATTTGTATCTTTTCAAATTGTTAGGTTGGCAGAAACTAGGGCTAGTGGCGGGAGCTCACCCCACTTCCCGGATTTGAAACCGCCAACCTTTCAGCCAGCAAGTTCAGCAGCTCAGTGGTTTAACCTGCTGCAAATATTACCCAATGAAAAAAAGTTTTTGATTCTCCCATTTGTGTGTTTTTTTTACTTTAAAATCTGTTTCTTTAGAAAAAGAAAAAGAAACTGCCTCACCTTCAGACAGGAGGAGGAGGACTCATATTGAGCCTCAAACAAACAGTTCCCTTTCTGTTTTTTTTTTTTTTAACTGCCTTGCCTGGAAGAAAGGAGGAAGGAATAGATTTCTCCTCTCTTCCTTCTTTCTCCAAAGGCAAGGCAGTTTACAAAATCCGAAATGGAGCTCTTTGGAGAAAGGAGGGGAGATCTAAGTTCCAGAGACCTATATTTCAGTTTTTTAAAACTTTTGCTTTTGGAGAAGGAAGGACAGAAGGAAGGAAGGAATCAGCCACTTTGCAAAGAAAGATTGGAAGTAAATTTTTGGAGCCAAAAAAAAGAGAGGTGCACTGATTATGCGATAGTGACAACTACACGGCAAATGATGGTATATTCTTTTGTTATACTTGCGTTCTTATATTTTATATTTTGTGAAAGTGAGTTCTGCAATTTGGGAGCAGCCAAGAAGACTCTCTTCTGTGTATTAGGTTAGGAATCCAAGGAGGGTATTCTGTGGCCTTGATAAATAAATGAAACCTGAGTGTTCACCTGAAATATTTAAAAAAACACAAATTTACAGAAGGGGAGGGCAGTTGCTGCTCTCACAGGGAACTGTTTGGTTCTTTCTGAGAAAAGCTTTCTGTCTTCTATCAAGGCATCACTTGTTTCCTTACAGTTGTGATCTTGTGCAGAGATGTGTGTGGTGAATTGATCATGCTGGTCTGGATTGACTTTTGTTTTTCTCTCCACTTTGTGCAGTGGACTTGTGTCTATGAATTCCAAGAGGGAGCCCCTGTGCGACCAATTTCCCCTCGCTGTTCCCTCCGATTGACTCATTGCATTGAGGAAGCCAACGTGGGCCGGGGCTATATCAAAGAACTCTGTTTCAGCCCCGACGGCAGGATGATTGCCTCCCCACATGGCTACGGAATCCGCTTGTTGGGGTTTGACACCCAGTGCAGCGAACTGGTGGACTGCTTGCCGAAAGAAGCGGCACCCTTGCAAGAGATCCGCTCGCTCTATTCACATGGCGATGTGGTCCTGACCACCAAGTTTTCTCCAACACACTGTCAGATTGCCTCTGGGTGCCTTAGTGGTCGCGTCTCTTTGTATCAGCCAAAGTTCTAGGCACCTCTGGCCTTGAAAGGAACATCCGGTGTTTGTTTTTTAAATTACTTCAGTTTAGTTGGAGTGTTCTTTTTTTAAAGAAAAAATCTTGTAAATTTGGAGTTCCTCTAATTCCTGAAAAGATTGAAAGGTCCAGTCCCGCCCTTTACATGAGTGTGTATTTGTTTGTTGTGACTCTGAATTTGCACATCATACTTTGGTGCATTCTCCCCTTTTGCTCCTACTGATGCCACTGTTGCTGTCTGGATCAAGCACGGTGGCACTCATAAGCCTGTCTTTCTATATGACTATTTGTGGGAAAGAATAGCTTGGGAGGAATTGATGGGCGTCTTTCCCTGAACTGGACTTCAGCACCCTTGTCTCTTCTTGGGTTCTAGATTTTGCTGTATCTTCTTCTTCTCTACCTAGATAATGAAACAGTTCTCTTGCACACTACCTTAGCTACATACCACAGAGACATTTATTGTTTTTGTGAACAACACAACAAAATGGTTTAATCACATTTGCTGTTCTGTAGTTTTGTTAGCTGATCTAGAAATTGTACCCTTGTGCATTGCGAAGCCATCACCCAAGACTGGAGGCACATTTTCTTTTCCTTGGTTGCTAAAGAAAAACTGGAGAACTTAATGCTTTGTCCTCACAGGTCTTGTATAGGAGCACCTTTGTAATTGCATTGTTTGATCTCTTAGCAAGTGCCCGAACACTTAGGTTCACAATCTAGCAGGACGTTCTCTACGTAAGAAAATAAATAAGAGCTTTGGAAGTGTCAAAGCTCTGGAAGAGGCTCACGGTTCAGTGAGGCCTGTGCAAGAGAACATGCTGCTGAATTATGTGGTAAACCTCTGATGGATCTTTGTTATTGCAAAAGTCTTGGGGAGTGAATAAAATTTTTTGTTTCAGACTATCAAATTGAATGTTGCTCAGTGCTCTTCTAATTTACAGAGGGACTAGTGTTAGTTGGCTTTTAACTGATGTGCCTTGAAAGTCACAAAATTATGCTACTCCATCTATGAGCAGGCCTAGTGCATATAGGCCCTGCTGTAAGTTGCACAGCTTACCAGCCGTGTATATAAAGTTCAGCCAAAAAATTGTTGAAAAGATAAGTTTTCTCCTCTGACAGTAACAACATAATGGCACATCCTTTGGAATTGTTCCTGCAGCTATTCATTGAAAACACTTTTTACCATGTTTTACCACTGCAGATACTTATGTGAAATAAACCAAGTAATCATCAACCTGTTTTGCTTTGTTCTTGATGGAAGGTGTACATAGCACACCTATTCACCAAGACCTGTTGTTGAATGTGTTTGTGGTGACTTTGCTCCATCATTGCCCTCAGTCAAACATTAAGAGGCTGAGTTCAGAAAATTGGCTGTGGAAAAAGATGCAGGAAGTGGCGGGCTTTGACTCTCAAAATTAAAAACAAGAAAGTGATCAAACTCTGAATCCAGCCCCCTGAGCTTCCATTGAAGTATAGTGGTCAAACTGAGCATTCGAGATGGATCACTCATTGCAGTGTGATGTGATCAGCGGCCCATAAAAAAGGTATCAGTTTGCTGAGTTCTTTGATTGTTTGTAAATGTTTTATAATCTGTTTTGGAAAAGTTTGCAAAAGATCGAAGCAACTTCAATAAAATCACTGCTATAGATAAATGTGGAATCCTTTCTATAATAGAACCAACAAAGAGCCAGCAGGGAATGTATGATGCCTCAATCCCACTGTGTTTAGCATCCTGAAATCATCTAGGAAGGTGATTCGTTTTAATTGGAATAATAGTCATGATATTTGCCTTGCTGATTTGGACAAGGGAAGGGAGCTGCAGGTTTAAGAGAATGTTGCAGAGATTTTGGGAAAGAAGCACTTTGATCTTTTGACTTGTGATGATGTAGCAGTGTACACAAGTGCACCAGCAACTCAAAGAGCCACTGCTGTTTGAGATTAGAAATTGTTTGGAGCCTTCCTGTCTGAAAAAATAAAACCTCATCTTCATGAGAAATGCTTATGTATCAACAAAACTCTGAAAAGTCTGGAGACCCAGAAAATGGCTCTTATTGAGGATTCTTTTTTTTTTAGAAAAATAAAAAATTGATTTCAGCAATAATTAAGTGCCATAGGTAAACAAAAATGGTAAACTTTTAAAATCAGTTCAAAGATGCTAGTTCTGTAGTCCACAACATAACAAGGAATATTAACTCTTATGTACAATTTGACTAATAAATATATTGGCAAGTATAGTTCAGGGTTGGTTTTTTTTAAGATCACTATTTCTTAAAACAACACCCAACTAAATGAATATCCCCCTTTTAATACTGGATGATGTCAAACAAGAAAGATACGCATTTCCTTCCTTTCCTGCCCAAAATGGAATCACCTTCAGTCAATGCTTGAAAAGTTATACTCACTTGTTCTATCAAAATGTATCCTTGTAGTTTTCAAAAGTTGGGTAATTACTTTATTTTTAATATGCCGGTTTCGCTGGGATCAAATATGTGTTTTGACCTCTCACTTCCTCCTCTTCAGTCCCATCTTACACTAAATGTTGCCCTCTCTTTACTTTCCATACAGCAGTTGTTCTCAACCTGTGGGTCCCCGGGAGTTTTGGCCTACAACTCCCAGAAATTCAAGCCAGTTTAGCAACTGTTAGGATTTCTGGGAGTTGAAGGGCAAAACATCTGGGGACCCACAGGTTGGGAACCACTGCCATACAGGATCAGTGCTGAGTGGGAGTAAACCCATACATTGCCAGTGTAATGTTGGGAGAGGATGGAATATACTAAATGCTCACCCCTGGAAAAAATACTATAATATATTTGTACGTCCTTCTTGGGGAAAAGATATTTCTGGGTGGAACTTCACCTAGAGCTGGGCATCTGCATATGTTTGTATGTGCTTCATCTTCTTGGACTACATGAGAGCTGAGGAGTGTCTTACAGTGCTGTACAACTAAGCATTCCTCTTTCAGCATCTGCTCCCTGTGTAATAGGCAACGTGTCTCCATCTCATTCTTGCTTCTTTGCATCCACACCAGTAAAATCTATCACTATCCGTTTGTGACCTTCATGTATCCCAGTCTTCAGAAAACATTGACATCTAATAAGAAAGAAGGCTATGATGGGCTTCATGGCTAAAAGTCTGATTGTGTGGTGGTAGAGCTCAATTTTACAAAACTGAGCTCACTTTCGTGGTAGGCAGGAGAAGCCATCGGACTATTTTATATAAAGGGGATTCCAGCAAAAAACAACCCGGCATCTGTGCATTGTATTTTTCCCTGTGTACTGACAACTGGGTTTGACATTCTGTATCCATGTTTTCTTTTTCCTGCATCTGACATTTCTTCATAAAATTTTTCATTTTGTCGTGAATTACATTTCCAGTTTTTCAAACACTTGATAACTAGTGAGGTAATTATGTGGGCACTGATTCATGTTTTTTATACAAACTCCAAATATATATATATATATATTGTGCTAAAGGGGAAACCACCATGAAAAACATACCCAAATGCTTATTTCTTGGAGAAAATAGCTAGAAATTGGCTTTTTCTAAGGTTATATTTGAGATGAACAATGCCTTTCAAAAGTGTTTGTGTATCTGCTTGCTGATGGCAGTCCAATTTTTTGGCATTTTAGTTGCTTTGCTGAGTTCAAACACTGTATTTTCCACACATAAAGTCATTTGAAAGCTCAGTAATTTTGCTAAGAGTCTTTGTGGGTTTTTTTTTTTAAAGATGGTGCTACTGAGTCAAGAATGAAACGATAGACTCTTACAAAGAGTCCTTACAATGCAAAATCATCAGAGCATAGCCATTTCTCAAACTCCAGGGTGATAGTGGAATTGAGTTGGGTTTCATAATACATTTTTTTTCATGTCAGAAGCGACTTGAGAAACTGCAAGCTGCTTTCACACCAGAAGCAGCTTGCAGTTTCTCAAGTCGCTTCTGACATGAAAAAAAATGTATTTTGATGCCCACTCAATTCTACTACCACCCTGGAGTTTGAAAGGGCTATACTCCGAAGATTTTGCATTGTAAGGACTCTTTGTAAGAGTCTATCCTTACAAAGAGTCCTTGGCCGTCTGCATAGACGTTGCCCAGAGAATTGGCTGTCTGCAGAGACGTTGCCCTGCGGAAGCCATTATGTTTTCCCATCCTGTGGGAGACTTCTCATGTCTCTGCATGGGAAGCTGGAGTTTACAGGAGTTCACCCCCTCTTGCAGATATGAACCGCCGACATTTAGGTCAGCAGTTCAGCCGGCACAAGGATTTAATCCATTGCGCCACTGTGACTTCTTATAATACATGTATGTATTATATAATTTGTAATACACACAATGGTTGGGAAAAAAAGATTCCAAACTTGTAAAAATAGATTACATGTAACTTTCCTGTCAATAAGTAATGCTTCAGGATGGTAGGCTCTTAAAATAGCATTTATGCTCTGTGACTTAGCGATATGAGAAAAGCTTTTTATATGGAAATGTCTGTCTATATGATTTCCAATATGCAGACCACAGTTTTCAAGCACTTCTAAAACAGTAAACTTTGTACTCCTTGTATAACATGCAATAAAGTAGATTTCTGCACTCAAGTGGTATTTTACAACCTGTCTAAATTATGCAAATCGAATAAATCTGCGGAATTGATTTCCTTGCATAATTCAGATGTGAATCGAACTGTCGCTTGTAAATTAAGCTTGATGTTTTGCATGCAAACTGTTCTAGGCATACCCCACACATTACTCACTGAAGGACTTTGGGTAGTAAGTGATGTGAAATACTTCACCCTCAGACCTTGGCACAAAATAATGTGCTGCTTCAGTGTTTCTCAACCTGTGGTTCCCCAGATGTTTTGGCCTTCAACTCCCAGAAATCCTAAGAGCTGGTAAACTGGCTGGGATTTCTGAGAGTTGTAGGCCAAAAACATCTGGGGACCCACAGGTTGAGAACCACTGTGCTACATGGACAAATGGAGAAGGCATTTTCAAATGTTCAGATAGCACTGGAAGCACCAGAGCTCTGAACCCTGTTCCCAACAACTTGACAATCAGCTTCCTCACTGACTTCTGAGGTTTTGCCTGCTGCCCACTCTCCTTGTTGCAACCATTAAATGCTAGAAACATGACCATTTTAAAAGCAGAAGCAACCAGAAAGTTGAATTATCTACCCACACAACAGCATTCTGCATTTTGCCTATTCCCTAAAGAACTCTTGTATGCCTAGATATGAAGTCTTTCAAGAAAAGTCAGAGACATTATTCAAAATGCAGGTGGAAAACAATCATGGCTTCTCTTTTCTAGCAGAGTCCATTACTGTATTTCAGAACTCATCTTAAATTCACTCTGGTCTGTTAATATGCACTGATTTGTTTAAAAAATTCTACCTCATTACATGCTCTTTCAAAAAAAAATTCATTGTTGTGATGTCAGTCATGAATCTGTATAAGTACAAAACGCATCCCATTTTGTAATGCATACAGATCCTTTTGAAATTGCATGGCAACGTCATCATTGTTAGACAATATAGAGCTGCCCCTGGAGGCAAAGACTAGTGAACACACCGTGTTTGTGACACTTCATAGTGTAGTGTAAAAAATCACCTTTTGTATTAGATATATTCTTGCATAACTTTTCTGATTTATATTTACAGTAAGCACTATTGTATTATTAGATGCATATTTACAAATGTTGTTAGATTCAGATTTTAATCGTGTTTTGAATGCTTTCAAGGTAATTTATAAAAAAAATGCAGAGGTGTTCGTTGAGATTTTATTAATCAAAATCTTTGCATTAGAATATGAAATGCCACCCCACCTTGCCTTTTCAATTGAGCAGCCAAGTGTTACAGTGTGACTCTTTGAAGATTAATTTTAATATTTATTCCAGTCTAATAGGAATGAAGCTGCTAAAATAGCTGATAAAAATATAATACCTTAACTGTATGCATGGATGTTCCACATAGATATACGTGATGTCAGTCCTGGGTAAATATATATGGAATCTGACTGTAGAATAAACTATTGCAGTGGTTCTCAACCTGTGGGTCCCCAGATGTTTTGGCCTCCAACTCTCAGAAATCCCAACACCTGGTAAGCTGGCTGGGGTTTCTTGGAGTTGGAGACCAAAACACCTGGAAACCCACAGGTTGAGAACCACGGAGCTATTGGTTCAGACCCCTTACTTTTCTCTTCGCATCAAGCCCTGGGAAACATGTAGCTCAGTGAATGTGTCTGGTAGTCAGGCTCAGTCTTGCTGCCCTGTAGTTCATATTGAGCCACACAACTAAAGTTTTAACAATTGTGACCATGTTTTAGATGCTTTAAATGCATGATTTTGTCACATGTGATTCCTTTAGTGTACCATAACCTTCCAAAGTAGTGACATAGCACCAGAAACTTCTGAACAAGCACTCTTGAAGACAGCAAATAATTCTTAACTCTATATTAAAAATTGCCATTTTTTGTGTTGTCAAAGGTTTTCATGTCCGAGATCACTGGGTTGCTGTGGATTTTCCAGATATGTTTCAAAAGCATTCTCTCCTGATGCTTCACCCACATCGATGGGAGGCACCCTCAGAGATTGTGAGGTCTGTTGGAAACTAGGCAAGTGGGTTTTATAACTCTGTGGAATTTCCAGGGTGGGAGAAAGAACCTTGATTAGCCACCTTGATTAGCACTGGATAGCCTTGCAGCTTCAAATCCTGGCTGTTTCTTGTCTGGGGAAATCCTTTGTTGGGAGGTGTTAGCTGGCCCTGATTATTTCCTGTCTGGAATTCCTGTTTTCTGAGTGTTGTTCATTGCTTACTGTCCTGATTTTAGAGTTGTTAAAATACTGGTAGCCAGATTTTGTTCATTTTCAAGAAATCCTTTCTGTTGAAATTGTCCACATGCTTGTGGATTTCAATGGCTTCTCTGTTTCATGTGACATGGTGGTTGTTAAAATGGTCAAGCATTCCTGTGTTCTCAAATAATACGCTGTGTCCAGGTTGGCTCATCAAGTGCTCTGCTATGGCAGACTTCTCTGGCTGAATTAGCTTGCAGTGCCTTTCATGTTCCTTGATTCGTGTTTGGGCAATGCTGCGTTTGGTGGCCTCCTGAAAGTACTTTTATTAATGAGTTTTATAAAGTTGAAAGAGAGATAGAATTGTTACAATGAAAGTGGGAGAACATTGTTGTAGATAAGACAACAGTAGGAAAAGAAGAATTGGTGTTGGAAAGGAGAAAAAGAAAGAAAGAAAAAAGAAACCCCGAAAAAGAACTAGGAAAAATAAGATAAAAAAGAAACCAAAAAAAAGTTGACTTCCCTCTAGTCTTCGTTGGTCTTTAGTATCTTTTATTTCTATATTTGTAAAAAGTAGTCCACTCCCCCGCTGTTTATTCTTTGATTGTAGTTCACCTTTTTCCTCATAACAATCTCTATTTTAGATTGTCGGTAATCCTTTGTTGTTGTTCATTCTTTCAGTCGTTTCTGACTCTTTGTGACCTTTACCGGGTCCCAATTGGTATGTTTCTTTGGTGATCCTTGGTTTGACCTTATGCTCCAAGATTTTCTTATGCCATTCTTCCCTTTGGGGTGTTTCTTTCATTTGCCATTTCCTAGCGAATACGATTCTAGCTGCGGTTTTTAGATAGTTAAATAGTTTTTACTTATTTTTCCTTATTTTTTTCTCCTTCAAAGTCAAGCAAGCCTAGCAGAAAGAACTCTGGCTCTTTTTTTGATTTGTATTTTAAGGATTTTTTGGATATCTATCTGAATAATGTTCCAAATCTCTTTAGCTTTGGGGCAAGTCCACCAGGTATGGAAGAAGGTACCTACTTGTTGGTTGCACTTCCAACATTTATTAGATGCATTTTTATAATATTTTGAATTTTTCTGGGGAGTAATGTACTATCTATGTACCATTTTAAGTATATTTTCCTTTAAATCATAAGAGTAGGTATATTTGATTTTTTGGTTCCAAATTTTGGTGGTCTCTATGTAAACTTGTCCTCAGCTGCATGGTTTATGGTAGACTCCTGCAGAGGTGAGAGGGTCCCTCTTGTCTTTTGTTGAATATAGCAAAAATTTGTCTACCAGTATGGGAAAAAACTCCAAAATCAGTCACTAAATAAAGAGCAACACTCAAAAATGGGAATGACATGAAACAATCAGGAATTCCCAACAAAGGATTCCCCAGGCAGGAAGCAGCCAGGCTTTGAAGCTGCAAGGTCATTCAGTGCTAATCAAGGGGGCAAATTGCAACATGCACTCTTGCCTCAAACAGACAAGAGTTCTTTCTCCCACCCAAGACATTCCACAGATGTATAAATCCCACTTGCCTGGTTTCCAACAGACCTCACAACCTCTGAAGATGCTTGCCATAGATATGGGTGAAACATCAGGAGAGAATGCTTCTGGAACATGACCATACAGCCTGGAAAACTCACTTCAACCCAATCAATTTGTTGGCCATTTCACAAACATCCCACTAGAGGTCAGGCTGAATTGCCAGAACTGCCAGATCAGGGCAAGGAATTTAGAGGCAAAATAATGGAAGCTCTTTATTCAATCATAAAATGGATTTCTGTCTTCGAAATGGAGCATCCACCCTTACTATCCTTCTTTGGCCTAGCAGGCCATTCTAGTTGAAAGTTGTTATGGTTCGGTCTCCTGTTTAAAAAACGTTATGTTCCTAGTTGAGAGAGTCAGTCCTGGTTCAGTTCCATTGAAACAAGTGAGCCTATTCATGGTGATTTCAGAGACTGTATCACCAGAGCCAACATGAGTGTAAATGTTGCAAATGTCCCATTCTGTCTCATGTGAGACAGAATTGTAAAAAAGATCCATAGTGGTGGGCAAGAGTCCTTCAAAAAAACACTTGACAACCGCTGTGATCTTTCTTTGCAATGCAAAACCACAGAAGATGGTTGTGCCAGAAATTGCACTTTCCATTCATAATGGTGAAGCCCAACTGTGCCTTGTGTGAACTGAGTATTCATCGCTAACAAAGCCCAGAAGTCCCTGCGTTATGCAGAAGTTCTCTGACAAAGATGCCAAAGGCCTTGGCAGGCAAACCCATGTAAAAAGGCAGAAAGTTTGAAAGGAACAGTGGCTTATTCATACCAGCACTGCAACAGCTATTAATACTATTAGCTACTAAATACCTTTGCACGTCTGTTATCAAATATCAATAATCTCTGGAATATTCAATCTGTCTTGACATTCTGATGTGGGATTGGAAAAACAAATTATTTTCAGCTTTAGGTATGATAAAAACTACAATCTTAAACACACTTATTCAGCAATAATCCCTGAATGGAGGTGTGTTTTGTTTATTATTTTGGTATATCCTTAAACAACGGGTGTTAAGGGGAGAAAGAAAAATTCTCAAATGTGGCCGGTCTTACCATCTACAAAAGCCGATATTCCTTCATATATTTTTGGAGAATAGGTGCCCAAAAGTCTGCATACAGGTCCAACCTCCACTTTCAGTTAATCTATAATTGATGCATGTATTTCATTGGTTAAATGGCACATAAAAGTGTGAAAATGTCTCTGTGCACTTACTGTGGAGTAAGATCTGTTGAATTCAGCAAGATGCCCATTGAATCATGCCATGTCTAGGAATTGGCATTATCATTTGAAAGGGAGTAGGAGCAAAAGGCCTCTATTTCCACCCTTTCCGGAACTACTACTACTACTACTACTACTACTATTGGGCTGTTGTGAGTTTTCTGGGCTGTATGGCCATGTTCCAGAAGCATTCTCTCCTGACATTTCACCCACGTCTATGGCAGGCATCCTCATAGGTCATGAGGTCTGTTGGAAACTAGAGAAGTGAGGTTTATATATATCTGTGGAATGTTCAGGGTGGGAGAAAGAACTCTTGTCTGCTTGAGGCAAGTGTTAATGTTCAAATTGGCCGACTTGATTAGCACTGAATAGCCTTGCAGCTTCAAAGCCTGGCTGCTTCCTGCCTGGAGGAATCCTTTGTTGGGTGGTGTTGGCTGGCCCTGATTGTTTCCTGTCTGGAATTCCCCTGTTTTCTAAGTGTTGTTCTTTATTTACTGTCCTGATTTTACAGATTTATAAACCCCACTTGTCCAGTTTCCAACAAACCTCATAACCTCTAAAGATGCCTGCCATAGATGTGGGCAAAACATCAGGAGAGAATGCTTCTGGAACATGGCCATACAGCCCAGAAAACTCACAGCAACCCAGTGATTTCAACCATGAAAGCTTTTGACAACACATTATTATTATTATTATTATTATTATTATTATTATTATAACATTTATTATTATATTTATACCTGACCTTTCCTCTCCACAACAAATATAAAAACATTAATTCTGTTTCAATGTCTGTATATTTGTAGATTTTAAATTGTATTGAAATGCTTTCAATGTAAGCCGCTTTGAATCAGCTCGTGGAGAGAGAAAACGTGGTACAAAGAAACATAATAAACATAGTAATAATAATAATAATCCTGGTTCAGAAAGAGATAAGAGGCCCTTTGCCCCTACTCCCTTTTAAATGATAATCATAGAATAGCGTTGGGTGCAATTTGGAGACCACTATAAGATTTACATCCTAAAATCTCCCAAAGGAATTAGGTTGAAGAAGCGGCTAGGGAGTTGAAAGACACACTGCTGAGGCATCTGTTAACCTCTATCTTCAGTTTGATTGATTTTTGTCTTTATTTGGAAACTGATTTGCTGCAGCCGCTTATTAGAACACCATCTCTTTTTATCCAATTCATTAACAAAATAGAGAAGTTCAAATGAGTGCATGTAATATTTACAAATTTTGAGATTTCATAATAAAGGATGTAAGTTTGACATACAGTACACTAGTGAGATATGTCTAAATAATGTATTTACCTGTGTAAGAGTGACTATAATGTTTGAACAATTTATCCTCCTTGTATAATAAACACTACAACTTCACTTGGAATTCATTTGCAGTTGTCTCTTTTAGTCTTCAAAATGGTGTGAACATTTTGTGTATAATGCTTTTTGCACTACAGCTTTGAGAATAAACTCAATCCACAGCACAACACCACTACATGGCAATTTCTGTGTGGGGGTATCCGGCAGGAATTGAGATATTAAGGCAGGGGTCCTCAAACGTTTTAAGTCAAGGGCTGGTCCCGGACTATAGTTTGAAAAAATGAACAAATTCCTTTGCGCACTGCACATACCATATTTTTTTAAAAAAATGAAAGAACAACACAATATTTAAAATTAAGAACAATTTTAACCAACATAAACTTACTAGTATTGCAATAGGAAGTGTGGGCCTGCTTTTGACTGATGAGATAGTCAAGTTAATTAGGATTGTTGTGTGCCTTCAAGTCATTTCTGACTTAGGGTAAGTCTAAAGTTCAGGATAGAGGCCAGGTAAATGACCGTGGAGGGCCGCATCCAGCCCACAAATGTGTTTGGAGGCTCAGGTTTTGGGGGTGATCTTTGTCTTAACACTGGTGGAGTGTTCCCTGGTGGTACTTTCTGGTTGCCCAACGGCATTTACATGAGACCTCTGGGAGAGATCTTCTGGAAGAATGGGGTAGGGTGCTATCAGTACATTTGTGACACCCCAATATGCCTTAGCAAAGGATAGTGTGTCTCCCCTAAATGAATGCCAGGAGGAGGTGATTGGCTGAAGAAAAACACATTGAAACTGAATCCAGATAAGCTTGCTGTTGAAAGTCCTAATCTGGGGGGTGGAGGTATGTCAACAAATTCTGGAGAGAGGTTACATTCTCCCTGAAACACTTGCGTTCAGTGCATGGAAGTTAATTTCAATGGTGTAAGATGGACCTATGCTATTGCAACTCACTTCTTTGGGTCTGACCACACAGTGACCAAAATCCACTCTAAAACCTACCTTGAGAGTCAATGTTTTTAGAACTGAATATGGTAGAAACATCATAACTGACTGATTTGGCTGTTGTTGTCATATGTGGAAGTTGTAGCCAAACTAGTAATTTGTCATATTCAGTTGACCTAACAGCTACGCTCCTGGAAGAAATAACTCTGTGCCACCATTGTACACTGTAGCCCCCGGTGGTGCAGTGGGTTGCTGGCAGGACTGAAGACTGACAGGTCACAGGTTCGAATCCGGGGAGAGCGTGGATGAGCTCCCTCTATCAGCTACAGCTATCCATGTGGGGACATGAGAGAAGCCTCCCACAAGCATGGTAATACATCAAAACAATCGGGCATCCCCTGGGCAACGTCTTTGCAGATGGCCAATTCTCTCACAACAGAAGCAACTTGCAGTTTCTCAAGTTGCTCCTGACACACAAAAAAACAAAACAAAACAAAACATACACATCCTAAGGACCTTGTCACTAAAGTGTTATACCAGCCCATTTAAAAAAATTCAGGAAAGAATTTCGTCAAGAATATGACAATCTCACTAACTGCTACACATAGCAAACTAGAAACAAACAAGAATTCAATGGGTAACACTTTGTTTTCAAGAAAATTAAATATGCTTTTTTCTTATGTTTATGGTCTCGTTGAAAGTTCACTTTCTCTTCTATATAATCCCAGTGTCTGTAGAGGAAGATTCTGATAGTCATGCTACTTTTCTGAAAGGGGAAGTGGTTCCTCAGCACCTGCCTTGTGTTGACTTATATTTGATCAATAGCTCAGGCCAATCACCGTTTCCTGAGCCTCCGTTATTACCTCCCCACTTTATAAAGAAATTATCCTTCCCCATCTTAGAGTGATTGTTACAAGGATTGGTGAGATAATATTAACAAATGGATAAAATATATGAAAATGTTTCAGAAATGGTTAGGAAAAAATGGTTCTTTAGCATTAAGAAACTGACAAGAAGAATCCTGGGCTAATAAAAATATTTGCAATTGAGGACTATTATGCACAAACTTAACATGTGGGTATTTTGCATATAAATCAGCATTTTCTGTGCTGGAAACAGCCTATGCTGCATTCAGTGCTGGTGAAAGTGACCTTCTGCACATTAAACTTGCATTTTGCCACATGACTGCTCCAATTCTGAGAGTAAACCCTGATTTTTGTATGTCCAAATTTTTCTTTTACAAGATTTTTAGTCATACAAAGATGGTACAGAAAAACAGTTACAAGTAACATATAATTAGGAGCAACCTGTACTCAGGGGCTACTATTAGGCAGACTATAGGGAAATGGAACGGTTTCAATTGGCAGGAGGGTCAGGCAAGGTTACATTTAATTTGTACACTGAACGTACCATAGGTACCGCAGGGTTAGATTTAGCAGAAGTGGAACATGGGAGAAGGAACCTCAACAATTTAATATATGCAGATGACACCATACTACTAACAAAAAGTATCAGAAATGTGGAGTGATTACTGAAGGAAATCAAGGAAAAAAGTACAAAGGTTTATAGTTGAACGAATGAACAACAAATAGTTTAATTTTATAATACTTTATTTTAATAGTTTATTTTATTTTATTTTAAAATATTTATTTTATTTTAAAATATTTAATTACTTAATACTTTGTTTTTAAAATAATTATTTAATTTAAAAATATTTAATTTTAATGTTTTAATTTTAAAATATTTAATTGTTTAACTTTACCACATTTAAATCTAAAAATATTTAATTAACTTTAAAATATTTTACTGTTAGTATTTTAATTTAAAAAAGTATTTAGTTGTTTACTTTTGAAATATTTTCCACATCACCAGGCTGGGTCACAGCAGGGGAGGGAGGGGGATCGCCTCGGGAAAGGCCCTTTGATGCCACGCACGGAAGGACGGGTGCGGGAAACCCTTTGGGGTATAGGAAGGGGCCTCATAGGCCATCCAGTCCAACCTCATTTTCCAGTAAGGGAAGACACCATCAAAGCTCACCCAACAGATGGTCAACCAATTGGAAGGGAGTCCCAGAGGCCATCCAGTCCAACCCCTTTTAGCTGTAAAGCTGTCTGTCCGTCCATCAATCACTCCATCCATCAATCAATCACTCCATCTACCACTCTATCTATCTACCTTCTGTTCCATCTGTCAATGTTCCTTCCATCTGTCCCTTCTGTCTATTGCTTCAACTGGAATTCCTGTTTTCTGAGGGCCACAGCAACGCGTCTATATAAATAAAAATGTAATGTTCATTTGTGGGATTAAATAACTCAAAAACCACTGGGCAAACGGACACTAAATTTTGACACAATATACCTATCAGGCCAACAAATAACCATCACTCATAAAAATACTGAAAAACACAGCGGAAGAGACTTAAAAAGCCAAAAAATAAAAATTACATTACAATGCATGCACAAAACCACATATATACAAATATACACATAGATATGAACACAAAACACATATACACAGACTGGGCCACAGCAACACGTGGCAGGAGACAGCTAGTAAATAAATAAAAAGGTGTTTTCCTGCCCCAATTCTATTTACATCACAGATCATGGAGTGGGGAGATTCAGACACAAATGGACAGAGCAAAATACTAGTCTAATCTATTCCAGGAAATTAAATTTACTTTGTTTATTCCTTCAAAGCAACTTACAAAAAAACCCCACTGGTAAAACCCAATTTTACCAGCTTAACATTCAACAGACATTTTATTGAAATGCATATAGTTACAACATTCAAAATATCAAACATTCTTGCATTTTGTGCTTGGCAATATGACTGGGACTACATAGCATATACGAGCACTGTATAAGTATCAAGAAATGAGTGAAGGCAGACTACAATTAATGGATGCTTTGGAGTAATTTTTCAGGTAAACCATAGGCAAGGTAAAATAAAAATCAGACCATTTTACTGCTGAAAAGTCAATTACACTTTGAAAAAAACCCACTCTAACACTTGAAGGATCATCATATCGGTTTGGAAAAGCTTTTCTGTACATTACAAATAAGAAAATATAAACACTTATTTATATTTTTTAAAATTACCAAAAATGCCAATTCCATAACGAGCATTATTACAAGAGTTGCTCTTCCCTTGATAAGTGACAAGAACTTGGGTTGTTCCTGTCCATATTTCATTTTTTTGCCTGAATTCCTATGTACACAGAAATATTTGTCAGCATGATTAAATGAACACAGAACGTCAGCTCTATGCTGTGGTTGCGAATTTTCCTTTCCTTCCTGTTATACCCATGCAGTTGTACATCTACTATGGCACCAGTTGGCAGCCTGGATGTAGGCTATAAACAATGTGTCCTTTTCCCCTACAGACAATTCAACTACTGAGAAAATAATTTGAGGGATTTCGTACACCCGGCCTGTTTGGATAGATATCCCTTCACATTAAAGGAGGCAAGGCAGGTCTCCATTCCCCCAATAAATGACATGCCAGAACAGTGTGAAACAATTCCATAAATGCCTTTTCACCAGTGTGGAATAAGTTAAAAATGGCACCAGGAAGACTCCCAGATATGTGCTTGGGTGCACTAAAATCTTCCTTAACATCACTGCTAAATTTTAAAAGGGTACATACACCACTTAAATGTTTCCAAAAATGCTTTTAGGTTTTGTGACGGATTGCATCTGTTGTGACTTTTAATGATACTCCTTAAAACTAAAAATCCTCATGCTACTCAGCATATCCACTTGCACCAAAACAGCAAGGGAACCAAACACACATTCACATTGAAAATTTGTGTGGCAGTGTAATATGAAGGACACTTTAATTGTTTTCCAATCCTAAACCCTTTGGCCACCAGCTATTTCAATTTTAAACAGATACATCCACCACTGAGCTCAGGGTGATTTCTGACATTTAATATTAAGCCTTGACAAGATGCAATGTATATCGAGAGTCTAACAAAAACTATTAAAGACGTTTCACAGAATCCTATTTGTTAGAACTATTTTCCAAATTTGGCAATCTCTTTCCAATGAGTTTTTTTAATGCATGTATGATTTGAGCATTATGGAAACTTAAGGCCCACTCAGTAAAAACATCCAACCAAAGGCCTAAGAAAGAAATTCAATATTAGTCTTATGTCCAGTCACGTTCCTTCAAAGTGCATTGTTTGAGTCGCTAGGAGTGTCGAGGAAAGCTGGAGGCGATCTGGAACAAACCGTTTACAGGCTAACATAAAATTCAGTTTACCAGGCTTTGGGTGAAACCACCTTCTGATCTTATGTTTCAGCCAATTCTTTTAGCTGTACAGCTGACACATCCACAGACTGAAAGGCCATCAATACAAGTGAATTCAGTGATACTTCGAGGAAAGCACGCACTGATTAAAATAAATGACACCTTTGCCTACTAAAGAAGAATTATTTTGCAATTATGCTTCCAAGTGTTAATGGAGTCCAGTGTTACCAGTTGAAGTATAATTACTCCCTGGAAATTGCTCTGATGCCCACCTGAGGGGGGGGGACCCCAAGCAGTAAAATCTTTCATAGTAATTTGAGCAAAAATTCATATGTTGCATTGATTATGCCCCAGGAAATTAGGGAGCGATGATAATTCAGATGGGCGCCACGAAAGAGATGTGTCACTTTCCTGTCACGCTCCAACCAGATCTTCATGAAGACCTTAGAAAAAGACTGGAATTCCCCACCAATTTGCGACTGCATGCGGGCTTTGACAACGTTCAATGGGAAAAACAGGAATCCCAGCATAGCTCCCAACACCCCTCCACAGATAAAATCATTGATCAAATGAGTACTGTACGTCGTGGCTTCTGGCAAGCACTGTTTGATGGGTCCCCTCAGGCCAAAGAAAAGGGCGTTGCTAGGGCCATTCCGAAGGAGGATAGGCACCAGGCCTCGGTAGTATTCCCGGACCCCGTGCTCTCTGAGGAGCCTGAACGCTTGGAAAGTGTTTGTAAATTTGTCGTGATGTTTGTAGTCCTGGAGAAGTGTCTGGACGCGTTCAAAAGGGGTCAGGACAGCTTCTGTGGTGCCAGCAAGCACCGCTGCTAAGCTCCGGGTCAAAATCTCAGGGGCACTCATGTGCCTTAGGAGTATGGAAGACAAGTCCTCGTACAGGCCAAACATTAACGCCAGGGTCGTGCTCTTCTGCATCAGTGGAGGGAGGATTCCTCGGTACAGATTCCTGAGGCCATCCTTCTGCAGCTGGCTGATGGCATCCCTGGTGCGGATGCCGTACAACTGCTGCCGAAAGAGGACTTTCTGGATGGGGAAGGTGACGGTAACATTTGTTATAGCTGCACAATAACCACAAATGTAATGTTTGCCTGAGCCAACTTTTACAATCCGGTGACTGATTTGGTCTGTTTTTGACTTTTTTAGAACAAGGTCTTCTGAATCCATCATGCTGTTTGTGCTGTCCTCATAGGAGTGTTCCCTTCTAGGAAAAGAAGAAGAAGAAAATGAGTGAACAAATTGCACACTGCTCATTACAGCTTTATGTTTTAAAAAAAGTGGGCAAGAGGTATGAATGCTTGGGGGGGGGGGGGGGTTCTTTCTGCCTAAAAAGTCTAACCCAACCCCAAAACTGGAAAAAATAGGTTATGAAATATTTAATTTTACAATGATTAAAAAATGTTTCAAAACAAAGTGTTTATATTTGCATGGTTGTGTGCCCTATAGTCATTTCCAATGTATGGCATTCCTATCCTCATTTGTTCAGAGCACAGACGGGACCCTTGTCTCCCAGAGTCTTAATCCAATAGCCAAGCCACCACACAACACTGGCTGCTGTTTATATTTATTCCCCCATTTCCCCTCCAAAATATATAATCAAAAAGATTTGCATGGAAAACATTGTACAATATATCATTATTGCAATTCCTCATCCTGGTATTATTTTAAAGGAGTGGATATTATTGTGTTTGCCTGCTCCTAATAAAATGGCAAAATCAAAAGGTGCTCTTTACTATTCAGGACCTTGTGGTTCCATTTGGAACAAAAAAGAAGTCTAAAAAGGGCATTCACTTTGCAATTTTTGCCTGCCTGTATTTTTTACATACTAAACATGAGAAAGTAAAGCCAAACAATACTGTGCAATTGTACTGTGTGTAAGTGTATCATCAAGTCAAGTATCAAATTATGAGTTTCAAAGCGCCGGGGGGGGGGGGGGGGCTTTAAATGCAAGGAATCCTCAGAGGTGATTCTACCAGTTCCTTCCTCTGAGATAGGAGCCACCAGTGGCGCAGCAGGTTAAACTGCTGAGCTGTTGAACTTGCTGATCGAAATGTCAGTGGTTCAAATTTGGGGAGTGGGGGTAAGCTCTCACTGTTAGCCCCAGCTTCTGCCAACCTATCAGTTCGAAAAAAATGCAAATATGAGTAGATCAATAGGTAGCGCTTCTGTGGGAAGGTAACAGTGCTCCGGGGAAGTCACGCTGGCCACATGATCTTGGAGGCGTCTTCGGACAATACTGTTTTTTTGGTTTAGAAATGGGATGAGCACCACCACTTAAGAGTCAGACACAACTAGACTTAATGTCGAGGGGGAAACCTTTACCTTTATCTTTTACCTGGTATTTCTTGGTGGTCTTCCATCACCACTCTTTTAGTGCCAACATTTCCAGAAGCTTTATGCCTCTATTGAGGCACAAAATGAGTCCCTTACTATTGTTATTCTTGTTTATAATGGCTTCTAATTGCCCCTAAATAGGGGTCCCCAAACAGAGGCCTGTGGGCCAGATGCGGCCCTCCAAGGTAATTTACCTGGCCCTCTCCCTAAACTTTAGATTAGGACTGGCCTAAGTCTAAAACGACTTGAAGGCACACAACAGCAATCCTAATTAAATTGACTATCTCATCAGCCAAAAGCAGGCCCAGACTTCCCATTGAAATACTGGTAAGTTTATGTTTGTCAAAATTGTAGTCTGGCCCCCAACCATCTGGGAGACCTTGAACTGGCCCTCAGCTTAAAAAGTTTGAGGACTCCTGCTCTAAATTTCAAGGAACATCTACGTTCAAAACAATGGTGGTAGTCGCGGTGGCGGAAGAAAATGAGGATGATTACTACTATTATTATGGTAACAGTATGAACTACCCAGATAATATTTTTACTGAAGGCACTACAGGCACCCAAAATTAAATAATTAGCAGTCTTATGATCAACTTATGCAATCGATCCGAACTGACATTCTATCCATGGAATTTCAGTGTGGAAGTTATTACTAAGAGACTAAAATTAATGTATTGGGACAAGTATCATAGTGTTTCTTGTCATAGCAACTGTTCTGCTCCTGCTCCTCTGCTAACTATTTCACTTCTTCCACACCCTCTACCAATGTTTTTAAAAGTTATTTCACAAATCTAAGTCCCACAGGCCTGGAAACACCCCACTCTGGTCTCCTTTAAGTACTGGTATATGTTCAGATGTATCTGTGCATGTATGACTTTTAAAAAATTTAACAATCCTAAAGTTCAAGGCACTATTCCTGAGAAGAAGAAAGGTGCACCAAAAAGAAAAGTAATTCACAGCAACCCAGAAAAGCAGCTATCGTCTAAATACATGTAAATTAGCGAATAAAACAATGTAAAGAAAAGCACCTGTAAATATGCTTGTTTTGGCTTTTCACAACATGTATTCTATTCTCCTATTCAAAGTCAAATTTTATTCTGGCAAGATTATTTCCTTCACTAAATAAATGTATTCTGGAAGTAACAGAAAGTATGAGGAGTGTCTGCATTTATTTAAAGCCTACTTTCAGAAAAATGTCAACTTGGCAGAACATACAAGAAATCAAAGAGAGCAAATATGGCTTCTTTTAAAATTAACCATAATAAAGAACAGTGTAAAAGTCACTACCAATGAATCTCATTTTGCCTAGTTCATCTAACACTGATTTCAAACTCCTCCATCATATTTCACTCATAATTACTCAACATGGGACAGAGAGAATTAAGGGAAAGTATATAGTCAGCTCTCCATATTTGCTGTGGTTCCAGATACAAGATCTTTGTGAAAGAAAAAACTGTAAATGAAAAAAAATGCTTTTGTCATGGGTGATTTGAATGCAATATTCCTGCTTCTTGGCAGGGGGTTGGACTGGATGGCCCATGAGGTCTCTTCCAACTCTTTGATTCTATGATTCTATGATCTTAGAAATTTCTAGTTCCTCTAACATGACAACTTTCATTGGAAATGAACTGTTAAAAAGTGAAGGGGGAGTCACACAAACAAAGTTTCTTTTTCAAATTGTTTGCCATCTTAATTCACTTCACTCAGATAAACAAACAGATAAATTGCTTCAAGTTTCACCTTTGCTCCCAAGCACTTTTGTTTTCTGATTCTTCTCCAGGGCCCTGGGTAAACATCTACTTTCTCCAGAGACAGCAAAGAGCCCTGTGACACCTGAAAGGCTAAACATTTTAAAAAGTAACATTAGCTTTTGTAAAACTGGCAATCGTCCATGAAATTTTATGCTATAATAACTGCGCTAGTCTTTAAGATGGTCACAGATATCTTCTTGTTTTTGCTTCAAACGAATGTTTAGAAAGTGAACTGAGCAATCGATGGATCTTTAAACATAATTAACAGAATGACCTTTTTCACGCATGAATACGACTTCTACCATTATACTTGCTGTTTAATATGCAAGGTGGCAGCCAATGGAGGGGAAAGGACGAAGAGATCATTAGCCAACTTAATGCCAGTGTTTGCCCTGTTTTAGAAGATGAGCTGGCACCTTATTACCCAACAGGATGAATCTGGCCCTGTGTAAAACTGCAGTCCCAATGATGCAGCTTGGCTGAATGGAAGGGACATTGTTCAAACTCACACAGCTGCAATGACTTTCCAGATATATCCCTTAGAATATAAACCATATCAGTGACTCCACAGCAAACTTTCTAGTTCATTTCAGTTGTCCCTAAGTGATTCCTCCTTATTTTTAAAAAAATGTATAACTAAATCTAGATAAATATGTTCAAAAAACACCAAAAACAAGACTAATAAAACAGAAAGTGATAACTAACACTGATTCATCCTTAATCTTCTTCTATGTTGAATTTCTAAGTATTAGCAACCACCTCAGTGGGTTGTTATTTGATCTAGTGGACTAAATGGACTAAATGGTATTATGGCAAGGGCAGGAAGGAGGTGGCTACATCTGATTGGTCAATGCATCACCATGGTTGTCTAGCCTCTGCAGTAGAAATGTATCCATTTTATAGTGGCTAGCAAGAAAAAGGGGCGGAGCTAGCTGAGACGAAAACGAGGGAACATTTTGAAAATTATTCAGTCTCTAGCTAAAGTGAAAAGGTTCCTAGTTTAAGTCTGCATCTACAGTTGTGATACTGAAGTGAAAAAGGGACCACTTTGAGTCAGACTCTAGTCTGAGAGCTAGAGGGAAGAAGATCCTTGTATAAGTTTGTGTCTTCAGTTGTGGTACTGAAGTAAAAAAGAGACTAATTTGAATCTAAGTCCTCAGTCAGGTGGAACTGAGAGACAGAGAGTCCTTTGAGACTAAGTTTACAGTCAGGCTATTGATGGGGGAAAAGTGACTTTAAGATATGTTATCCAGTCTGAAGGTTGAGGAGAAATTATATTTGAAAGAGAAGGAAGTTGCCTAACCAAGCTGACATAAGTTAAACTGTTCTGAAAATTATATAATAAGTTTCATGTATTCTCAAGGGTAAAAGACAGATGTAACAATATCCAAGTGGAACTGAAGTAAAGTACTGTGTAACAAATACGCTTTATGTCAAGAATTCATAAATAAACATTTCTTTGTTTCAACTAATATATTAAAGTCTCGTGTCAAGTTACAGGACTGAAGTTACATTTCTGGAAGTCGGCTGGAGATTATAATAATGTAACCTGTGAGGAGAAGTTGGAAGCTACATACTGACTACAGTATTGGGCTACACATTAAAGAGACATATACAGACATTTAAAATCAAATCCTGTAACAAACATATAAAGAAAGGGTCTCTGGCTTTGCACACTTCTATCGCTTTTTAGAAGCTATGCCTCAAGAAAATAATTCACATATGATGATGAGCCTACATACAATGACTTTCTTTACCTGTTATCTGTGTGTATCATAGAAAGGAACATAACGAGTCTTTGTCATTAATAACATCTTCTAAACAAATACACTAAGAAACACTTCACAATAACTGGTGGACATCTCTGTCATGCCACTTGAAATATTATTAAAGATTTTCTAATGTTCTCCTAAACCCAGCCTGAATGTTACATTAAAATCACAATAGCCAACTTTACAAAGTATCTTGGTCGGTTATGACCAAGTTCAAATATTTAAAGATTAATATGTGTGTGTCTTTTTGCAGTACACAAATCAACCAACCCTTCTACTTAATTCATGCATGCTGCAATCAGAAATGCTTCAAAGATGTGCTCTTTATAACAAAAATCAACAGACCTTTTGGGCAATAATCTGAGCATCACATCACAAAGCTGGGTTACTTCAATGTAAGATGATCTGGACACTGCATGCAGTTGCTAAGTACTATCTGAGGACAGTCACTGGGAACATCTGTTGCTTTCTGAAAGAACTCTTTTGACATTGCACAATTTCTGACCCCAGTTCAACGGGTTACTGCGCAATTTTAAAGCTTTACCCATTTGAGACTTGAGTATCTGAAGGAATTTCTATTTCTGCATCAGAAGTGGGGATCCTATAGCTGTACAAATGTTACTGGACTACATGTCCCAGTATTAACCACCACTGGCTATGCTGGCCTGGGCTGACGGGACATGCAGTCCAACAAAATCTGAATAGACACATAATTCCTATCTCCATTATACATTCGTATGGTCTTGTGCTGCAGTTATCTATAGAGACCTTTCTCCAGATGCTTTCATCAGGGAAGGGTTCAACTGACCTTCACATTTCCTCTGTGCCAGGAAAAAACCCAGGTTCCTTCCCTACATTTTTATTCTCTGAGTTTATCATCCTAGTAGTTCACAAACAGTTGTCAAGACAACCAAACATTTATATCTAGCAAATAGAGCTGGGGTGTAGTCCCCAAGAAGAAGTCACAGTGTTTGGCTCTTTTGCTTGTAAAACTGCAAGCATTTCTCCTATCAAGCAGCTCAACGTCACTGCAAAAAATGCAAAAAAAAAAAAACAAAACAAACCAAACAAAACATACTGCTACTGTATTTTTATATGTACCCCCTTCCCTGACTTCCTCTACTTGACTGACTAAGCAGCAGTGTGCAGCCAATCTTCCTTTTGCTTTCTTCCAGGGCTTCTAGGAGTTACAAATTAAAACATCTGGAGGGTAATATAATTCCCAATCTTGATTTAGTGCCAACTTCCTTATAGGCCTTCGCCTGCCCGCTGCGTTCTTTTCTGCTCTCTTTCTGGCATGTGACCATATTATGGCTGCCCTATAACTCTATTCCTCCCTCTACAAGTGTAACTTGGCCACCCTCATTTTAGTCTGCTTAAAGGTAACGAACAAGTATTCATCGGAGCTGTTGAAAGACAGGGAGGAACATCTTGTGCACTACTTTTGTGAATCATTTTCATTACTATTTCTAGTCCTGGTTTTGAAAAAAGAAGTTTATTAGGTTACGCTCAAATATGTGCTCTTTGTGAGAATTGATGAAAGGAAGCTAAATTGTTAAGGAAAAGAAAGGAAAGTATTTTTACTGCGATGAGCAGCTATATTAGGATTTGAGGGGAAAAGAAAGAGTATTTGGATGGAAGACAGTGTGCCCCAAAATGCCATAGAACATTCTCTAAAAGAACCAGATTCTACCTGATCTCAGAAATTAAGCAGGGTCAGCCTTAGTTAGTACTTGGATGGGATACCACCAAAGACTACCAGGAACTGTATGCCATATTTAGTGGAAGGAGCTGGAAAAACTATCTATTTCTTGCCTAAGAAACCCTTATGAAATTCATGGAGTTACTATAAGTAAGTCGATCGGGATTTGAAGACACATACACTGTTGAGTAAGTTCAGTAGTAAAGTTTAACTTTGTGGGTGCCTTTGTTTCCTACTATGTAGGTAAAGCTCCATGTGAAAGTCTAGCTGTGAGTTTCTGAAGCAGCCCGACATACTTCTCTTTTAGAAGCTCCTGAATATGCTAATAGATTATGAAAACCTCTCTTTTGGTTTGTAACCTCAGAATTTAACCACCATTTCTTTCAGATAAAGTTGCTCAGACTAAAAACAAAAACAAGCACACAGCACTATTATAAGAGGATTCTGCATGACTTCCTATGATGACTCATCTGTTAGGGTGGGTAACTGCTCACTCACTGTACTGAGACTCCACAATTAAGTATTCAACCTCATAAATTGTGTTTCTCCATTTCAGGCCAACCTACAGACTCTTGTACATAGAATAAAGAAACTGATTTACTTAGGAATGTCGAGTTTGGGACTTTTCATGGTATTATAAGTCTTGGCAAAAATGTTAAAGAATCATAAAATGAGTGCAGGAATTTTCCAGCAACAGCAGCCATGACAAATAAAAGTCCAGTCAAGCAGCTCTTGTCGTTAAGATATTTCTCTAATCCTCAACCCAAATCTGCTTCCTTGCAATTTCTCCCATTTAGTTTCCTCCCCCCCAAAAAAGAGTGAGAAACAAATACTGAAAAAGATTTCATTGTTGATTGCCATCGTGTTGGCCTAAACCTATCTATGAATAAGAGACCTCTAAAGACCCTTCTACACTGCCATATAATCCAGAATATTGAGGCAGATAATCCACAAGATATATATACATATAATATATTATATTATTAGCATAGTACAATATCAGTATGATATATTACTATATTTTACTATACCATTATATTGTAATATTATTAGTAATATTACATGTAATATAAAATTTTATTTATTTATTTATTTATTTATTTATTTCAAAGTTTTATATACCGAGCTTCTCACCTCATAAGAGGGACTCAGCCCGGTTTCCAACCATAAAAACACATACAATCAGTAAAATATCAAAATACACATTACAATAAAACATTTAAAAAGCACATATATTTAAAACTACAGTGGTCAGTCGTCATACTAAAATTGAATATACACTGTCTTCCATCCAGATCATTGACTCATTCTTCGAAAGCCTGTCTCCATAACAACGACTTCACCTGTTTCCTGAATGTCAGGATTGTTGGGGCGGTTCTAACCTTTGGCGGGAGAGAGTTCCAGAGTCGCGGGGCCACTACCGAGAAGGCCCTGTCCCTCGTCCCCGCGCTTGTGAGGCCGGCAGGACCGAGAGCAGGGCCCCTCCAGATGATCTTAGTAATCTTGATGGTTCATAGGGGAGAATACGTTATATTATTATATTATTATGATTAGAGAAAAAAACATTTGGTTGTGCCATCATAGGGCCATTCCAGACAGCCTTATATCCCAGGATCTGATCCCAGACTTTCTTTTTATCCCAGCCTTTCTGGCAGTACGGACTCATATAATCCAATGTATTGTCGAAGGCTTTCATGGCTTTCATGGCCGGAATCACTGGGTTGTTGTAGGGGGGTTTTTTGGGCTATATGGCATGTTCTAGAAATGCTGGACCACTCTAACAACCACCATCAAATGCTAATCAAAGTGGTCAGTTGAAACATTCACACCTAACTCCCACAGACAGGAGTCCTTTGTCCCACCGTGGACCTTCCACAGATATATAAACCCTTTTTCGTAGTTCCAACAGACCTCACTACCTCTGAGGATGCCTAGCGAAACGTCAGGTGAGAATGCCTCTAGAACAGTGGTTCTCAACATGGGGTCCCCAGATGTTTTTGGCCTTCAACTCCCAGAAATCCTAACACCTGGTAAACTGGCTGGGATTTCTGGGAGTTGTAGGCCAAAAACATCTGGGGACCCCAGGTTGAGAACCACTGCTCTAGAACATGGCCATATAGCCTGAAAAAACCTACAACTCATATAATCCATTTTAAAGCAGCAAACCTGGGATTAGATCCTGGGATATAGGGCCTGCCTGGAAGGGCCTATAGCTGTGCATTTCAAGAAGCTGTCTTCCAGGCCTCCTCAACCTGCGGCCTTCCAGCTGTTTGGGCCTCCAACTCCCAGAAGCCCTCGCCAGCTTGTTCAATGAGCAGGAATTCTGGGAGTTTGAGGAGACCTCCTGTATACACTCTGCAGCTCTACTGAAGGCCTTGACCCTCGCCTTGCCCTTCTGCGGAGGCCAGCACTGCGGGGGGAGAGGCACCTGCAGAAAGGCCCGGCCTTGTATGTCGCCGCCTCCTCTTCCTGCTTCCCAGCCCCACTTCGCCCTCCCTCTTCTCCTCTTCTCCCTTCCTTCCTGGCCCGCCAGACTGACTCACCGCCGGCGGGGGCTTCACGCGACCGCCGGAACTCCTGCGCCTCGCGCGCCTTCCGCCATCCAGGCAAAGCGCGCGCGCCTCAGGGACCCACCCGCCCGCGCTGCTGACAGGAGAGACTCCCCCCCCTCCCCTTCGCGCCGGCCGGGGCGCGCAGCCCTTAGCCACGCCCACCTCGACGACGACGCGGCGTAGGGGCGCGTGACGTCAGCGGGAGGCCCGTCACGTGGGTGGGTCCCTCCTCTTCCCCTCCTCTTCCCCGCCCCTCCACACCCGAGGGTTAGAAAGATTAGATAGATTAGATAGATTAGATAGATTAGATAGATTAGATAGGATAGATAGATAGATAGATAGATAGATAAGATAAGATAAGATAAGATAAGATAAGATAAGATAGATTAGATAGATAGATAGATAGATAGATAGGATAGATAGGAAATAAAGAACAAAATTCAAACTCGGAGGAACTCCAGACAAGAAACAATCAGGAACAGCTAATCACCTCTCAAGAAATGATTCCCCCAGGCAGGCATGTAGCGGGGGGGGGGGGGGGGGGTTTGAGGGGCTTCAGCCCCCCCCCCCCCCAAATTCTCATGGTGGTCCGCGAGAAGGCCTTACTGGTGCATTATTTAAACTGTTGAATAAACATAACAGTTTAAATAATGCACCAGTAAGGCCTTCTCATGATCTGATCACCATACTCAATATATCCCATATGCATGGGGGTATTGGGGTAATGATACAAAAGGTTTGCTAGGCTAGACCCTCTTTCACTCAGACTCAGCCCCCCCCCCCCCGAATCGAAATTCTGGCTATGGGCCTGCCCCCAGGCAGTAACAAGCTACCCCTAAAAACTGTCAGACCATCAAATGCTAATCAAGGTGGCCAATTGAAACATTCACACCTGCCTCCAACAGACAAGATTAGATAGATGGATCAATAGTAAATAAAGAACAACATTCAGACACAGAGGAACTCCAGACAAGAAACAATCAGGAACAGCTAATCACCTCTCAAGAAAGGATTCCCCCAGGCAGTAACAAGCTACCCCTAAAAACTGTCAGACCATCAAATGCTAATCAAGGTGGCCAGTTGAAACATTCACATCTGCCTCCAACAGACAAGATTAGATACATGGATCGATAGTAAATAAAGAACAAAATTCAGACACAGAGGAACTCCAGACAACAAACAATCAGGACCAGCTAATCACCTTTCAACAACAAGCTACACCTTAAAACTGTCAGGCCATCAAATGTTAATCAAGGTGGCCAACTGAAACAATTGAGTCATCTTCGGGCTGAGAAAGGCGGCAAAGAAACACCGCAAATAAATAAATAAATAAATTCACAGCTGGCTCCAACAGACAAGAGTTCTTTCTCCCCCCCCCCTCCCCAGACTTTCCACAGATATATAAACCCAATTTTCCTAGTTTCCAACAGAACTCACAACCTCTGAGGATGCCTGCCATCGATGCAGGCAAAACATCAGGAGAGAATGCTTCTGGAACATGGCCATACAGCCTGGAAAACCAACAACCCAGTAATTCCAGCCATTAAAGGCTTCGAAAATACATTAGATCAGGGGTCCTCAAACTAAGGCCCGAGGGCCAGATACGGCCCTCCAAGGTCATTTAACCCAACCCTAACACTGAAACGACTTGAAAGCACACAACAACATTTCTATCTCATCAGCCAAAAGCAGGCCCACACTTCTCATTGAAATACTAATAAGTTTATATTTGTTAAAATTGTTCTTCATTTCAATTATTGTATTGCCTTAAGTGTTTTTGCTCTACAAATAAGATGTGTGCAGTGTGCATAGGAATTCATTCATGCTTTTTTAAAATTATAATCTGGCCCTCCAACAGTTTTGAGGGACTGTGACCTGGCCCTCTGTTTAAAAAGTGAGGTCCCCTGCATTAGACACATAAATAGATAAGGAAGATAGATAGATAGATAGATAGGGAAGATAGATATATGAGAAAGAGGATAGATTGATAAGAGGCAGAAAGAACAGATAGCTAGATAAGAGAGAGAGGATAGATAGATAGATAGATAAGTAAGATAGATAAATGAGAGGAATAGATAGATAAGAGAGAGGGTAGACTCAAAGATTAGATCAATAAGAGAGGATAGATTGAAAGATTAGATAGATAGATAGATAGATAGATAGATAGATAGGGGGGATGGATCTGCTTTCAACTGGATAATATGCCAGTGTAGACTCATATAATTCAGTTCAAAGCAGATAATATGGATCTGGAAATGATTATATAGCAGTGTAGATCCAGGCTAAGTCTTTGTGTTCTTTGTTTGTAGTGTGTGTTTGGACATATAATATGAAATATGGAGGAAATGTAGAGTTCCTGAAATAATATACAGCTGCAAAAAGGAGAGATGAACTAAACACGTTAAACATTTATGAAGAATAGGCTGTGTGCATCAGCAATTTGAGTGGAAATAGAAAAAGCCTTGTTTTTTTTAAAAAAAACTCATTTTGGTTGCATAGAATTGATGAAGAAGCAAAAATGTTTTTTATAGTGGTGTGTTACTAAGTTGGGATTTACACAAATCTGTGAACTGCTGAATTGCCCTATTACCGAACGAAGGCAAATTTATAAACAAATTAGTGCTATATAGTAGATAACAGTTGCTGATCCCTGCCCAGAAACTGCCAATGATACAAAGGACAAAGTTTACTTTGTGTGTGTCTGGCTCTTTTCCCTAGTATGCGGGAAATTGTGCAGATGAATATCTTGTTTAGACTTAGAATACAATAACTGACACCAAACTTTGGCCAATGGTTTCATTCAAGGAAGGAAAGGCTCATTATTACTTTTGAACAGCTTTCAGGCCCTGTAGATTCATAGAATTGGAAAAGACCTCGTGGGCAATCCAATCCAACCCCCTGCCAAGAAGCAGTCTCCAAAGACACTCTGTAACCCCAAAGTAACTATCCTCAAGTATAAAGAAACAAAAGCAAAATAATTTCAGAGATAGATTCAAATGAGAACAGTTCAACAAGAGGTTCATCTCTTTTTTTTTATGGCATGAGTAAAGCTCCATATGTTAATCAGCTCTGTTATACAGACCTCCATCTGCTAAGGTCATACTATGCATGTGTCTATGCAACTCCTATCTAACAGACCAGTTAGATATGATCTCACTAACATTCCTAGCGAATATACAGTGGAAGTGAAGAACAGATTTGAAGGACTAGATTTAGTAAACAGAGTCCCAGAAGAACTATGGACAGAAGTCCGCGACATTGTTCAGGAGGCGGCAACAAAGTACGTCCCAAAGAAAAAGAAAACCAAGAAGGCAAAATGGTTGTCTGCTGAGACACTGGAAGTAGCCCAAGAAAGGAGGAAAGCAAAAGGAAACAGTGAAAAGGGGAGATATGCCCAGTTAAATGCGCAATTCCAGAGGTTAGCCAGAAGAGATAAGGAACTATTTTTAAATAAGCAATGCATGGAAGTGGAAGAAGACAACAGAATAGGAAGGACAAGAGACCTCTTCCAGAAAATTAGAAACATTGGAGGTAAATTTCAGGCAAAAATTGGTATGATAAGAAACAAAGATGGCAGGGACCTAACAGAAGCTGAAGAGATCAAGAGAAGGTGGCGAGACTATACAGAAGATCTGTATAGGAAGGATAATAATATTGAGGATAGTTTTGACGGTGTGGTGAACGAATTAGAACCAGACATCCTGAGGAGTGAGGTTGAATGGGCCTTAAGAAGCATTGCTAACAACAAGGCAGCAGGAGACGACGGGATCCCAGCTGAACTGTTTAAAATCTTAAAAGATTATGCTGTCAAGGTGATGCATGCCATTTGCCAGCAAATATGGAAAACACAAGAATGGCCATCAGACTGGAAAAAATCAACTTATATCCCAATACCAAAAAAGGGAAATGCGAAAGACTGCTCCAACTTCCGTACAGTGGCCCTTATTTCTCATGCCAGTAAGGTAATGCTCAAGATCCTGCAAGGAAGACTCCAGCAATACATGGAGCGAGAGTTGCCAGATGTTCAAGCTGGGTTTAGAAAAGGTAGAGGAACGAGAGACCAGATTGCCAATATCCGCTGGATAATGGAGAAAGGCAGGGAGTTTCAGAAAAACATCTACTTCTGCTTCATTGACTATTCTAAAGCCTTTGACTGTGTGGATCATAATAAATTGTGGCAAGTTCTTAGTGGGATGGGCATCCCAAGCCACCTTGTCTCTCTCCTGAGGAATCTGTACAAGGACCAAGTAGCAACAGTCAGAACTGACCACGGAACAACAGACTGGTTCAAGATTGGGAAAGGCGTATGGCAAGGCTGCATCCTCTCACCCAACCTTTTTAACTTGTATGCAGAACACATCATGCGATGTGCAGGGCTTGATGAATGCAAGGCTGGGGTGAAAATTGCTGGAAGAAACATTAACAACCTCAGATATGCAGATGACACTACCCTGATGGCCGAAAGCAAGGAGGAGCTGAGGAGCCTTCTAATCAAGGTGAAAGAAGAAAGCGCAAAAGCCGGGTTGCAGCTAAACGTCAAAAAAACCAAGATTATGGCAACAAGAATGATTGACAACTGGAAAATAGAAGGAGAAACCGTGGAGGCCGTGACAGACTTTGTATTTCTAGGGGCAAAGATTACTGCAGATGCAGACTGTAGCCAGGAAATCAGAAGACGCTTACTTCTTGGGAGGAGAGCAATGTCCAGTCTCGATAAAATAGTGAAGAGTAGAGACATCAGACTGACAACAAAGATCCGCCTAGTCAAAGCCATGGTATTCCCTGTAGTCACCTACGGATGTGAGAGCTGGACCTTAGGGAAGGCTGAGCGAAGGAAGATCGATGCTTTTGAGCTGTGGTGTTGGAGGAAAGTGCTGAGAGTGCCTTGGACTGCGAGAAGATCCAACCAGTCCATCCTCCAGGAAATAAAGCCTGACTGCTCACTGGAGGGAAGGATACTAGAGACAAAGTTGAAGTACTTTGGCCACATCATGAGGAGACAGGAAAGCCTAGAGAAGACAATTATGCTGGGGAAAGTGGAAGGCAGAAGGAAGAGGGGCCGACCAAGGGCAAGATGGATGGATGGCATCCTTGAAGTGACTGGACTGACCTTGAGGGAGCTGGGGGTGGTAACGGCCGACAGGGAGCTCTGGTGTGGGCTTGTCCATGAGGTCACGAAGAGTCGGAGACGACTGAACGAATGAACATGCAACTCCTGGAACGATTCCATCAGCTCTGCCTCTGGAAAATCCTGCAAATCTCTTGGGAAGACAGGCGGACAAATGTCAGCGTGCTGGAAGAAGCAAAGACCACCAGCATTGAAGCCATGGTCCTCCTCCATCAACTCCGCTGACCGGCCACGTTGTCCGGATGCCTGACCACAGTCTCCCAAAGCAGTTGCTCTACTCCAAACTCAGGAATGGAAAACTGAATGTTGGTGGGCAGGAAAAGAGATTTAAAGATGGGCTCAAAGCCAACCTTAAAAACTCTGGCATAGACACTGAGAATTAGGAAGCCCTGGCCCTTGAGTGCTCCAGCTGGAGGTCAGCTGTGACCAGCAATGCTGTAGAATTTGAAGAGGCACGAATGGAGGGCGAAAGAGAGAAATGTGCCAAGAGGAAGGCGCGTCAAGCCATCCCTGACTGGGATCGCCTTCCACCTGGAAACCAATGCCCTCACTGCGGGAGAAGATGCAGATCAAGAACAGGGCTCCACGGTCATCTACGAACCCACCGCCAGGACACATCTTGGAAGACTATCCTACTCGGCCAATGAAGGATTGTCTAAGTAATAAGTAAACATCATACTATTATTTGTTAATAATAGTATTCTTAATAATATTATTGTCCATTCTTAAGGAGAGGATTTAGTAGATATCAAAGTCAGAAGCATTTCTGATTTCTAGGTATGGTTGTCATGGCTCGTCAGTGAAGAATGCCGAAAAGGAATAATATCAATTCATTTGAAACATGGTCCTGGAGAAGAATGCCATGGACACCATGAACTGCTAAAAAGAAAAATAAATGAGGCGCAGAGCAAATCAAACCTGAATGCTCACTAGATACTAAATGGAAGTAGTTGTACTTTGGGCAAAGCATTAGACAAAATGACTCATTGGAAAAGATGATAAGGCTTGGTAAATTGGAAGTGGAAGAGGGGGAAAGGGAGACAGCACTAGTAGTGGTGTGATGCATTTATGGAGGCTACAGCTGTCTTAGCAAGCCCTGGCAAGATCTTTAATAAACTGTTTTCTTTAGTTTGAAGTTTGTGGCTGTTTTCTGGGCCTGCCTTCAGTGACTGTGTGGGGAAAGGAATGTGGGCAGGGTTTGGGTGGATGGCTTTAATCCTGACAGCGTGGGTTGGACAAAGGGTCCAGGCTAGGGAAACAATGGCTGTTGACATACCTGGATGGGTTCTCAGGGAGAGACAAAGGCAGGGCATTGGGTGACTCTGGGATCTTTCAGGCTGCCCAGCGATTAGTTCATTGCTCGGTGTATAGTTGTCTAGGAAGGGATGGTCACCAAGTGATTGTGCCACCTGACTGAAGGAGTACAGGCAGTTCCTGAGTTACAAACATCTGACTTTCAAATGACTCTTAGTTAAGAACAGGGGTGAGAAAACAGGAAGTGTGAGAAAGTGAGAAAAATCTAACCCTTGGAAGAGAAATTCATTCCTAGAAGAGTTATTATGGAGAAAAGGTGTCTCCACTGAAGCTTTATCATCAATCCTTTCCACAACCAGCCGAATTTTTAAAAAACCCAATTATCACAGGGACAGAAAGTGATATGAAATCTTCTGAGCAGGGGCACAGACAACAAAGGAAACCCCACATGGGGTGTTAACCATTCCTTATGTTATCCGAAGATAGGCAGGCAGGCAGACAGGCAGATGGATAGATATCGGCTGGAGCTACATTAAAAATATACCTGTTCCGACCTACATAAAAATTCAACTTAAGAACAAACCTACAGAACCTATCTTGTTTATAACTTGAGGACTGCCTATAATGGGATTACCTCTGTATTCCTCCCTGATGTGTGCTTGTGCAACTATGGTTGTGAAACAAAAGTGTTAGCCGGGTTGTGCTACTGGAGTAAAAGTCTTCCTCAGACTTTATTTATTTATTTATTTGCTTCATTTTTATACCGCATTTTTCAGCCTAATTCGGCGACTCAATGCGGTTTACAGTACAATTTATTACAATAACAATTAGTTAAAACACAGCATACACGACAGACAATACAAGACAACACAACATAGTCATCAACGCCTCAGTGAAAATCAGATTCTGTTCTCATAATCCTTCTACCGTTCCTTTGTTCATTTATACCGTCTTCATGGGTTCAGTTGCCTTGTTGACCGAATGCCTGTTCATAGAGCCACGTCTTGACCTTCCTCCGGAACTCCAGCAACGAAGGGGCCTGCCTGATGTCTACGGGTAGGGCATTCCATAGCCGAGGGGCCACCACCGAGAAGACCCTGTCCCTCGTCCCTACCAGCTGCGCCTGCGACGCAGGCGGGACCGAGAGCAGGGCCTCCCCGGACGATCTTAACGTCCTCGTCAGTTCATAGGTGGAGATGTGTTCGGAGAGGTAAGCAGGGCCAGAACCGTTTAGGGCTTTATAGGCCAAAGCCAGCACCTTGAATTGTGCCCGGTAGCGGATTGGCAGCCAGTGGAGCTGGCTCAACAGAGGAGTGATATGCTCCCTGAGTGCCGCTCCCGTTAGTAACCTGGCCGCTGAGCGCTGGACCATCTGAAGCTTCCGGGCAGTCTTCAAGGGCAACCCCACATAGAGCGCGTTGCAGTAATCAATCCGGGATGTAACCAGAGCGTGGACTACCATGGCCAAGTCAGACTTCCCAAGGTACGGGCGCAACTGGCGCACAAGTTTGAGTTGTGCAAATGCTCCCCTGGACACCGCCGAAACCTGGGGTTCCAAGCTTAGCGAGGAGTCCAGGATCACACCCAAGCTGGGAACCTGCGTCTTCAGGGGGAGTGTAACCCCGTCTAACACAGGCTGTAACCCTATACCCTGTTCGGCCTTTTGACTGACCAGGAGTGCCTCTGTCTTATCCGGATTCAATTTCAATTTGTTAGCCCTCATCCAGTCCGACACAGCGGCCAAGCAGTGGTTCAGGACCTCGACAGCCTCCTTAGTAGCAGGTGAAAAGGAGTGACAGAGTTGGACGTCATCTGCGTACAGATAACACTGCACTCCGAAACTCCAGATGATCTCTCCCAACGGCTTCATGTAGATGTTAAATAACATGGGGGACAATATTGAGCCCTGCGGAACCCCACAAGACAATGGTTGTGAGGTAGAGCAGTTGTCCCCCAGCAACACTTTCTGAGTACGATCCTCTAGGAAGGACCTGAGCCACTGCAAAACAGTGCCACCAAGGCCCATTCCCGTGAGGCGTCTCAGAAGAATACCGTGGTCAACGGTATCGAAGGCCGCTGAGAGGTCCAGCAGAACTAACAGGGACACACTCCCTCTGTCTAGCTCCCTACGCAGATCATCCACTAAGACGACCAAGGCTGTCTCGGTACCATGTCCCGGCCTGAAACCAGACTGTGCCGGATCTAGATAATCAGTGTCTACCAAGAATACCTGGAGTTGTGAGGCCACCACATGTTCCAGGACTTTGCCCAAAACAGGAAGATTGGAAACAGGCCGATAGTTGACAAATTGAGTGGGATCCAGTGATGGTTTTTTCAACAGCGGTTTTATCACAGCTTGTTTTAAGCTGGCTGATATTTTGCCTTCCCGAAGGGAGGCATTAACCACCACCTTCACCCACTCGGCCAATCCCCCTCTGGCCTCCTTTAGAAGCCAGGATGGGCAGGGGTCTAGGATGCATGTGGTTGCCCTCATTCCTCCAAGTATCTTGTCCACATCCTCAGGTTTCACCAATTGAAATGAATCCAACGAAATCGGATAAGCAGATGCTTTAGCAGTAGGTCTCTTCATGGTATCTCCCTTGGCTGTGGGTTTTGGGGTCCTTCAAGGGCCCAGGATTTTGACAACACTTTCTCAATGTTGAGTACATTATAATAATAAATAATAAATAATAAATAAATTAACTGCCCACCTAAACATGTGTGCACACTAGTATTGATAATGGCTTTCACATCCAGAATCACTGGGATGTTGTGTGGCTGTATGGCTGCGTTCTATCGGTATTTTCTCCTGACATTTTGCCTGCATCTGTGGATCCTCTGAAGATGCCAGCTACAGATGCAGACAAAATGTCAGGAGAAAATGCTGCTGGAACACAGCCATACAGCCCAGAAACTACACACACCCTATGTATTCACAATTTGCCAACTCAGGTAGTATTCCTTTTGCCTGAAGAAGTGGCCTGCAGGAAAAAAAACCAACAAAAACATGGACTATAATCTAAATGAAATATAGCAATTTTTATGGTGCTGCAAGCCCTTTTGTTGTTTACTAAGCTATTGCAAAAAAAAAAAAACCCATTAGGAACTGCCACAACAAAGACAAGAATCTGAAGATTGAAGATAGCTACATTGCACCTTTTGTTCTATTGCCTTCCACTGAGCATGTTTCACTTCTCTCAGGCCTGTTAAACTGGCTAAACCAGATTGTACTTCCAGCTGCAAAATGCTTTGGTAAAACACAAATGCAAAGATCTCCACACAAGTTTGAGCAGTCTCTGGGTTACAAACAAAATAGGTTCTGTACATTTGTTCTTAAGGTGAAGTTGTATGTAAGTCGGAACAGGTACATTTTCTAAGTGCAACTCCATATATATCTATTTCTATGAACACATATTTGGATAGCATATGAAAGGGTTAACACCCCTGTGTGTTTGTTTTACTGTCTCTACCCCTGTTCAGAAGATTTTACTTCAGTCTGTCCCTGTGACAAGTGCATGTTGGAAATTTTGGGTTGTCATGAAAACAAGGATTGGAGATAAAGCTTCAGTGGAGACACACTTTCCCCATGACAACTCTTCCAGGAGTGAATTTCCCTTCTGAGGGTAGATTTCCTCTCACTTCCCGTTGTCTCCTACTCCTTTGTAGTTATATACATTTATGCTCAAAAGTAAGAGCATTTACATGGATTTATGCTCAGGAACAAGTCTAACTGTATTCAGTAAGGTTTACTCCTAGGAAAAGAAGGCATAAGTTGTTGCTGTGTACCTTCAACTTGTTTCCAAGTTATGGAAACCCTGTCATGAGGTTTTCCTGGTAGGATTTGTACAGAAATGGTTTTCCATTGACTTCCTCTGAGGGTTTGTTTGTTTTGTTTTGTGTCAGGAGTGACTTGAGAAACTGCAAGCCACTTCTGGTGTGAGAGAATTGAACGTCTGCAAGGATGTTGTACAGGGAACACCCGGATGTTTTACCATCCTTGTGGGAGGCTTCTCTCATGTCCCCGCATGGGGAACTGGAGCTGACAGAGGGAGCTCATCTGCGCTCTCCCCAGATTCGAACCTCTGACCTGTCGGTCTTCAGTCCTGCCAGCACAAGGGTTTAACTCAATAGTTCTCAACCTTCCTAATGTCGCGACCCCTTAATACAGTTTCTCATGTTGTGGTGACCCCCAAGCATAAAATTATTTTCGTTGCTACTTCATAATTGTAATTTTGCTACTGTTATGAATTGTAATGTAAATATCTCCCATAACTGACAGTAAATACTGGAAGGGTTTGGTGGGCTTTGACCTTGAGTTTTGGAGTTGTAGTTGACCTACATCCAGTGAGCACTGTGGACTCAAACAATGATGGATCTGGACCAAATTTGGCACAAATACTCAATCTGCCTAAATGTGTACACTGGTGGAGTTTGAGGAAAATAGACCCGTGACATTTGGGAGATGTAGTTGTTGGGATTTATAGTTCATCTCCAATCAAAGCACATTCTCACAAATGATAGAATTGGGCCAAACTTCCCACACAGAACCCCCATGACCAACAGAAAATACTGTGTTTTTTTTTTATGGTTTTTGGCGACCTGTCTGACATCCCTTCACGACCCCTCCCCCCCAGGTTGAGAAACGCTGGTAACCCATTGAATCTTAATCCAATTCCCAAACCGCAAGAAACACTGTAACTTAAGTCTTTTTGACACTGCCATATTGTGCAGTTTGAAACTATGTTATATGGTCAGTATAAACTCATCTAATGCAGTTTAACTGTACAGAATTGCAGTTTCAAATGGCAATGCAGATAGGAATGAAGTAATACTGCCATCTGGTGGCTATGCCCCAGACTGCTATTCAGGAAATGAGTACTGTCTTTAGTGTTGACTGGTTAGATGTAGGAGTTGTCTTGTTACTATACAAATATTAGTCTCTACTGTCTCACTAGAGCAGAGGTCCTCAAATTTTTTAAACAGAGGGCCAGGTCACAGTCCCGCAAACTGTTGGAGGGCCAGATTATAATTTGAAAAAGAATGAATTCCTATGCACACTGCACATATCTTATTTGTAGTGCAAAAACCACTTCAAAACAATACAAAAAGTAAAATGAACAATTTTAACATGTATAAACTTATTAGTATTTCAATGGGAAGTGTGGGCCTGCTTTTGGCTGATGAGACAGGATTGTTGTTGTGTGCTTTCAAGTAATTTCAAACTTAGGATGACCCTGAGCGAGGGCCGGGTAAATGACCTTGGAGGGCCGTATCTGGCCCCTGGGCCTTAGTTTGAGGACCCCTGCTCTAGAGAAATATTGATTTTGCAATGCTCGGATTTTAGCTATGGGGGAAGAATAGATACTGAAAGTCCAAAGCAAGTTCCTTAATATCTCTGGTAAAAGGCTCTCTGCTACATTTTCTCTTGAAGGCGTAAGTTGTCTGGCTGAGTCATGAGCCTTATCAATTGCAAGTTGATAAGTTGACAGTGTTCTTTTCTTTGGAGGCCCAGTTACACCAGTTTTGAAAAGATTTATGTTGGCAAGTGACAAAGTCTTCTTTGTTTTGCAAAGCCTTTATCTTGATTTGAGAAGTTCATGACTGGTGGTGGATATTTTTAATTGGCTGCATGCTTTTTTTTTCTTTTTTTTCTTTTTTCTTTTTTTTTTTTTTTTGCCAAAGAGCCAACATGGGAGCCGACATGGTATAATGGCTTGAGCATTGAATTCAAACTCCAGCACTAAAGGGTTCGGATCACTACTTGACTGTGGAAGCCCACTAGGTAAGCTTGGACAAATAAATAGTAGATGGCATTTTGGTTTGGATATTTACAGTTTCGCAGACAAAACAAACCCAGTATTGGGTTGCGAGATCTGTTTCCACATGCAGTGAGCCCTCAAAATGAGGGCTCTAGAGTTTGATTCCAGGACCACCATGAGTTCCAAAATCAGTGGGTACTGAAGTCCCATCATATAAAATGACATAGTAAAATAGTATGCCTTATATAAAATGACAAAATCAAGGTTAGCTTTTGGGAATTTAATTTTTTGAAGCATTTTCAAGTTGTGTATGGTTGGATCCATTAATTCAAAATCACTGGATATGGAGGGCCAACTGTATCCAAAATACATCCCTTGGGCAACATCCTTGCTGACAGTCAATTCTCTCACACCAGAAGTGACTTGCAGTTTCTCAAGTCACTCCTGACATGAAAAAAAATCTGGGTGAAGTCCAAAAGGGGGCCTAGACGGAGAAGGATAGTCCATTTCCTTTGCAGATGCTCCAGTCCACTAGATTGAATGTCTATCTGTCGGGAATGCTTTGATTGTGCTTTTCCTGCATGGCAGAAGGGGTTTACACTGGATGGCCCTTTTGGGGGTCTTTTCCAACCATATGATTCTGATGTTCCAGTTCTCTCAGGGATGCTTTCCTTTGCAGATGGTCCAATCCTCTATACTGGATGGCCATCTGTCAAGAATGCTTTGATTGTGCTTTTCCTGCATGGCAGAAGGGGTTTGCACTGGATGGCCCTTTTGGGGGTCTCTTCCAACTCTATGATTCTATGATGCCCCAGTTTTCTTAGGAATGCTCTCCTTTGCAGATGGTCCAATCCACTAGATTGGGTGTCCAGCTGTCATGAATGTTTGATTGTGTGTTCCTACATGGCAGAAGGGATTTGCAATGGATGGCCCTTTTGGGGGTCTCTTCAACCATATGATTCTGATGTCCCAGTTCTCTCAGGGATGCTTTCCTTTGCAGATGATGCAATCCACTAGACTAGATGGCCATCTGTTAGTGGTGCTTTGATGGGGTGTGGCAACAGGCAGAAGAAGTTTGCACTGGATGGCCCTTGGGGTCTCTTCCAACTCTAGGGTTCCGATGTCCCAGTTCTCTCAAGAATGCTCTCCTTTGCAGATGATCCAATCCACTGGACTAGATGTCTATCTGTCAGGAATGCTTTGATGGTGTGTTCCTACATGGCAGAAGGGGGTTGTACTGGATGGCCTTTGTGGGTCCCTTTCACCTCTCTGATTCTGATTTCCCAGTTCTCTCAGGGATGCTTTCCTTTGCAGATGATCCAATCCACTAGACTGGATGTCCATCTGTCAGGAATGCTTTGATGGTGTGTTCCTACATGCACTGGGTGGCCTCTGTGGGTCTCTTCCAACTCTATGGTTCTGATGTCCCAGTTCTCTCAGGGATGCTTTCCTTTGCGGATGGTCCAATCCACTAGACTGGATGGTCATCTGTTGGTGGTGCTTTGATGGTGTGTTCCAACAGGCAGGGGTTTGCACTGGATGGCCCTTTTGGGGGTCTCTTCCAACTCTATGATTCTATGATGCCCCAGTTCTCTCAGGAATGCTTTCCTTTGCAGATGGTCCAGTCCACTAGACTGGATGTCCATCTGTCAGGAATGCTTTGATTGTGCCTTTCCTACATGGCAGAAGGGGTTTGCACTGGGTGGCCCTTGGGGTCCCTTCTAACTCTCGGGTTCTGTGAATCTCACTCCCTGGAATGCCCGGGCTCTCTTTTCTTCCTCCCTCTGTCCCTTTCTTTCCTTCCTTCCTCTCCTCCTGTTCTTCCTTCCCTGCTCTTTTCCTCCGCCTCTCTTCCCTTGGAAGCTCTCTATGACCCGGACGCCCGTGCGCGGTGGAGCTCGGGGGAGTGGCTCCTTTCCTCGGGTGTTTTCCTGCCTCCATCGTGGGGCCAGCCAGCGGATGGGATGCGGTGAGAGAAGGTAAGGGAAGAGGGGGATCCGGGCCCTTTTGGGGGGAGGGGGAAAGTTTGCCTTCTCAGCCCTCCCCCTTGGCTTTGAACAGGGACAGGAAAGGAGTGGGTGGGCTGCAGAGAGGGAGGGAGGGAGGGAGGGAGGGAGACCCACTTTGGGTGGGTGTCTTGACTGCTTGTGCTTGTGCTGCTTTAACTCCTCTTCTAGAAAATGTAGGTCCTGCAGCACACACACACACACATTCCCTGCTTTTGTTCCAGTCCTTTTGGCATTCCTGCTGAAGTCTTTCCTGATTTCAGGTGGGAAAGGATCCCTTGCAATCCCTGCCTTGCCTCTTTGTGTCTCAGAGCAGAAAGCACAGCCTAGGAGGAGATCAGGAAGATGCTTTCAGGGGCAGAGAACACAGTGCAAGAAGGGCAATTAATAGAATTAGAAGAGACCACAAAAGCCAACTCCATTCAGTTGTACACAAGGCTTTAGGAGTTTAGGTTCTGCGTGCTGAATTGGACCATAGTTTTCCAAACATTCCAGGTTGGTGACACACTTTCCAGGGATGCGTCGTTTCGTGACACCGTCATTCAATTTTACTCACAAAGTGGAGGTTAAACTAACTGCTTAGGCTCCTTCTACACAGCTGTATAAAATCCACATTGAACTGGATTATATGGCAGTGTGGATTCAGATAACTCAATTCAAATAATAATAATAATAATCATCATCTGACATGATATGAGGATTTAAAGATCGAACTGCAAAGACTCTGGCACAAGCCAGTCAAGGTGGTCCCAGTGGTGATCGGCACACTGGGTGCAGTGCCTAAAGACCTTGGTCTGCACTTAAACACAAGTGGCGCTGACAAGATTACCATCTGCCAACTGCAGAAGACCACCTTACTAGGATCTGCGCGCATCATTCACCAATATATCACACAGTCCTAGACACTTGGGAAGTGGCCGACGTGTGATCCAGTTCAACAGGTAGCAGAGTGATCCTAAGACACTGATGCTGTGGACTCATCTTGTTGTGTTTCAAATAATAATAATAATAATAATAATAATAATAATAATGACAGTGGTGATTGGCACACTGGGTGCAGTGCCTAAAGAACTCGGCCTGCACTTAAACACAATCAGCGCTGACAAGATTACCATCTGCCAGCTGCAGAAATGCCACCCTACTGGGATCTGCATGCATTATTCGCCGATACATCACACAGTCCTAGACACTTGGGAAGTGTCCAGTGTGTGATGCAATACAACAGCCAGCAGAGTGATCTTGTTTGCTGTGGATTCATCTTGTTGTGTTTCAAATAACAACAACAACAACAACGATGATGATGATGATGATGATGATAATAAACTTTATTTATACACCGGACCATCTCCCAACAAGGGACTCAGAGCAGCTTATCGTCATAAAAAATATAGCAGATAATTTAAAACAAAATAAATAACATGCCACATTTAAAACCATCACAAAATTAACACAACTGATGCATTTTGTGGATTATCTGCCTTGACATTCTGGGTTCTATGTCAGGGTGGAAGAGCCCCTTGAAGAGCTATGGACACATACACAAATGGTCATCATGAAATTATGAGGGCTCAATGTATCTCGAGAAAACCTTTCACACAAACACACACACACACACACACAATATGACTAGCGGTCCCCTGACACGCATTGTTGTGGCCCAATCTGGTGATCTGGAAAATAAAGTAATCAGAAAGTGTTGGTTTCTAATATATGTAATTTCTTTATGCTTGTGGTTAAACAGTGTTTCTTGTTGTTTGTAAGTGTTGATGTGGAGGTCTGGTTTGCCTACTCTGGAACATGCAACATATATATATGTCCTTCTTTAGGGGTCCCTTTCAGATCTATGATACTATCTGTGTGTGTGTGTGCGTGTGAATCATATATATCTATCTATATCTATGGCTGGATGGCTCTTTGTCAGGAGGGCTTTGATTACGTTTTCTTGCCCTGGTGAAGGGAGACGGACTGGATGGCCTTAAGTACTTTATGTTGGTCATGGGGGTTCTGTGTGAGAAGTTTAACCCAATACTGTTGTTGGTGGGGTTCAGAATGCTTTTTGATTGTAGGTGAACTACAAATCTCAGCAACTACAACTCCCAAATATCAAGGTCTATTTCCCCCAAACTCCATCTGTGTTCATATTTGGACATATGGAATATTCATGTCAATTTTGGTCCAGATCCATAATTGTTTGAGTCCGTAGTCTCAGACTGCTGCTGCTCCTGCCACAGGGGTCCTGAATCCTTCCATCCAGCTTGGCTGCCCTGGACCACTTGTGAGTAGGAGAAGCCCCAGGCCCTTTCCAACTGGGTGCGACTCAGCAATCCTCCAAGGAGGGAGTGACTATAAAGCTGTGTTGCACCTGCCTTGGCCTAGTCTCAGACTGCTGCTGCTCCTGCCACAGGGGTCCTGAATCCTTCCATCCAGCTTGGCTGCCCTGGACCACTTGTGAGTAGGAGAAGCCCCAGGCCCTTTCCAACTGGGTGCGACTCAGCAATCCTCCAAGGAGGGAGTGACTATAAAGCTGTGTTGCACCTGCCTTGGCCTAGTCTCAGACTGCTGCTGCTCCTGCCACAGGGGTCCTGAATCCTTCCACCCAGCTCGGCTGCCCTGGACCACTTGTGAGTAGGAGAAGCCCCAGGCCCTTTCCAACTGGGTGCGACTCAGCAATCCTCCAAGGAGGGAGTGACTATAAAGCTGTGTTGCACCTGCCTTGGCCTAGTCTCAGACTGCTGCTGCTCCTGCCACAGGGGTCCTGAATCCTTACATCCAGCTTGGCTGCCCTGGACTACTTGTGAGTAGGAGAAGCCCCAGGCCCTTTCCAACTGGGTGCGACTCAGCAATCCTCCAAGGAGGGAGTGACTATAAAGCTGTGTTGCACCTGCCTTGGCCTAGTCTCAGACTGCTGCTGCTCCTGCCACAGGGGTCCTGAATCCTTACATCCAGCTTGGCTGCCCTGGACTACCTGTGAGTAGGAGAAGCCCCAGGCCCTTTCCAACTGGGTGCGACTCAGCAATCCTCCAAGGAGGGAGTGACTATAAAGCTGTGTTGCACCTGCCTTGGCCTTGTGTTGCCTGCGCTATTTAACCGGATAGAGACCAACTGGGCCGACCGCCACCGTGTCGACCACCTCCGGAGGTCCATCCGCTATCTTACATCAATCGTCTGTTTTACATCTGAATCATAGCACTTGTGCCAACTGTCAATCTCTTGTTTACTGTGTTTACATATTGCCAACATCGAACGTTATAGTTCCATCCTAACTTGCTGCTAATGTGATAATAAGAGCATAGCATAGCACTTTAAAGGCGCCTGCCTCTGTCGCCAACTGTTTTTGCACTTTGTCCCTTCCCCGAGTCCCCCTGCCGCACTTTAGTAGCATTGAGGGCCAAGTTTTGGGCTTGTTGCACTTTAATATCTTGTCGCACTTTAAATTCCTGCACTTTAAGAACTACCCTTGTAGCCGTGGATTTTGCTACTGTTACTACTGTTGCACTTAAGACTCTAGCACTCTAGGGACCACCCTATTTTGCGGTTGAACGTTTACCATCTGTATTTACCATCTACCGAAGTGTATTGTTCCCATCCATGTGGTCCCCCACCCTCCTATGTATACTGTCTCTGATACTATTGACTGGTGGAAGAAGCAGGGGAGGAAGTGGGCTGGAGCCTGTGAAGAACAATGAGGAGGGGAGGGGGGACAAAGAAGACCAAAGTAATTGGCAAGAAAAAACGCCAACATTTCAAACATCTGATGAAATAGAGATTAAGACCCTGGTCAGGAACTGCGGCATGGAGGAGGGGAGGTGTTCCACTAGCCGAGGGGCCCCCATAGAGGTCGTGGTGGGAAGGAGGAGATGCGGGAAAAGGAGACCTCAAATTCGGCCAAATTCGGACCATTTATCCAAAACATTAACAATTCCAACTCGGTCTCCTAAGGTAAATTGGTGTAACCAGGTGAGCGGACCCTCTGGACTGAAGGTGGTGCTGTTGAACGCCAGATCTGTCAACGGAAAAACGACCTGGATCCAGGACCTAATCCTGGACGAGCGGGCAGATCTGGCGTGCATCACGGAGACCTGGTTGGATGAAGCTGGAGGAGTAAATCTGACCCAGCTTTGTCCTCCGGGCTTCTCCGTGCAGCACCAACCGAGATCCGGAGGGCGGGGAGGCGGGGTCGCAGTGGTCTATAGAGATTCCATCCATCTGACCAGGTGCCCCATCCCGCAGACCACAAATTTTGAAAGCGTCTACCTGAGGGTGGGTGACCGGGACAGAATAGGGATTCTGTTAGTGTACCGTCCACCTCGCTGCACTACAGTCTCCCTACCTGAGCTAGCGGGGGTGGTCTCGAGCCTGGCGTTGAAGTCTCAACAGCTCCTTGTGCTGGGAGACTTCAACATCCATGCCGAGGCGACCCTCACAGGTGCGGCTCAGGACTTCATGTCTGCCATGGCAACCATGGGGCTGTCCCAACAAATATCTGGCCCCACCCACTGTGCTGGACACACATTGGATTTGGTTTTCTGCCAGGGATGGGAACAGGGTGGCGGTGTGGAGGAGTTGTCCATCTCTCCGTTGCCATGGACCGACCACTTCCTGATCAGATTTAGGCTCACTGCGCCCCCTAACCTCTGCAATAATTTTCCCGCCACCTCGGTAGGTGACCATGTCGAAGCCTTGGTGGCTCTCTGGAATGGGGAGATGGCCAGGGCTATTGACATGATTGCTCCGGAACGTCCCCTCTCAAGTAGCCGAGCTAAACCAGCCCCTTGGTTTACTGAGGAGCTGGCAGTGATGAAGCGAAGGAAGAGGGAACTAGAGAGCGTGTGGCGTTCAGATCCGAGCGAGTCAAACCGAGCACGGTTTGTGTCCTTTCTTAGGGCATATGCCGCGGCAATAAAGGCCGCAAAGAAAACTTTCTTTGCGGCCACTATTGCGTCTGCAAAGAACCGTCCGGCGGAGTTGTTTCGGATTGTCAGAGGTCTTTTAACTCCCACCACTGCAGGTGGGAGCCCTGACAATTCGGTCGCGCGCTGTGAAGCATTTGCTCGGTTCTTTGCAGACAAAGTCGCCTTGATCCGTTCTGGGCTGGACGCCGCGTTAGATGCAGACTCCGAGAATGTAACAAGAGCACCTGCTTGTCCTATTTTGATGGATTCTTTTCAGTTTGTGAAACCCGAGGATGTGGACAAGATACTTGGAGGAATGAGGCCCACCACGTCCATCCTAGACCCCTGCCCATCCTGGCTTCTGAGGGAGGCCAGAGGGGGATTGGCTGAGTGGGTAACAGTGGTGGTGAATGCCTCCCTTCGGGAAGGCAAGATTCCAGCGAGCCTAAAACAGGCTATCATAAAGCCGCTGTTGAAGAAGCCATCACTGGACCCCACTAAATTAGACAACTTTCGGCCTGTTTCCAATCTCCCCTTCTTGGGCAAAGTCATGGAAAGCGTGGTGGCCTCACAACTCCAGGTATTCTTGAGAGACACGGATTATCTGGATCCGGCACAGTCTGGTTTCAGACCGGGGCATGGTACCGAGACGGTCTTGGTCGCCTTAGTGGATGATCTGCGCCGGGAGCTAGACAGGGGGAGTGTGTCCCTGTTGGTGCTCCTGGACCTCTCAGCGGCCTTCGATACCGTCGACCACGGTATCCTTCTGGGGCGCCTTGCGGAAATGGGTCTTGGGGGCACTGCTCTGCAGTGGCTCCAGTCATTTCTGGAGGGTCGCACCCAGAAGGTGTCATTGGGGGACTCCTGTTCCGCACCACAACCTTTGACTTGTGGGGTGCCACAGGGTTCCATACTGTCCCCCATGCTGTTTAATATCTACATGAAGCCGCTGGGTGAGATCATCCGGAGTTTCGGGGTGCGGTGTCATCTGTACGCAGATGATGTCCAACTCTGTCACTCCTTCCCACCTGCTACTAAGGAGGCTGTCGAGGTCCTGAACCGGTGCCTGGCCGCTGTAACGGTCTGGATGAGGGCGAACAAACTGAAACTAAATCCAGACAAGACAGAGGTACTCCTGGTCAGTCGCAAGGCCGAACGGGGTATAGGGTTACAGCCTGTGCTGGACGGGGTCGCACTCCCCTTGAAGGCGCAGGTTCGCAGCTTGGGTGTGACTCTGGACTCATCGTTGAGCCTGGACCCCCAGGTTTCAGCGGTGACCAGGGGAGCATTTGCACAGCTCAGGCTCGTGCGCCAGCTGCGCCCGTATCTCGGGAAGTCTGACTTGGCCACGGTGGTACACGCTCTTGTCACATCCCGCCTGGACTACTGCAACGCTCTCTACGTGGGGCTGCCCTTGAAGACGGCCCGGAAGCTTCAGCTGGTTCAGCGCGCGGCAGCCATGTTACTAACTGGAGCGGGTGGCAGGGAGCACACAACGCCCTTGTTGTCCCAGCTCCACTGGCTGCCGATTTGCTACCGGACCCAATTCAAGGTGCTGGTTTTGGCCTACAAAGCCCTAAACGGTTCCGGCCCAAAATACCTTTCTGACCGCATCTTGGCCTACGAGCCCACGAGGACCTTGAGATCGTCTGGGGAGGCCCTTCTCTCGATCCCGCCTGCCTCACAGGCACGGCTGGCGGGGACGAGGGAGAGGGCCTTCTCGGTGGTGGCCCCCCGGCTGTGGAACACTCTCCCTGCACACATCAGACAGGCGCCTTCCCTCATGTCCTTTCGAAAAAGCCTTAAGACATGGCTGTTCGAGAGGGCATTTAATTAAGTGCTAAACAATACGGTAATGAGAACTGGAATGGAACAAGGAATATGAGACTGGCTATGATTCCACTAAGAGACGAAGCGGATGTTTAGTGTAGTCTGTAATTGTTGTATAGTTTATATGTTGTTGAAACTGGCTTTTTTGTAATTGTCTTTTATGTGTACTGTACACCGCCATGAGTCGCCCTTAGGGCTGAGAATGGCGGTTAATAAGTGCATCAAATAAATAAATAAATAGTGCTCTCTGGATATAGGTGAACTACAACTCGCAAACTCAAGGTCAATGCCCACCAAACCCTTCTACTGTTTTTTGTTGGTCTTGTGAGTCCTGTGTGCCATGTTTGGTTCAATTCAATCATTAGTGGAGTCCAGAATGCTCTTTGATTTTAGGTGAACTATAAATCCCAGGAACTACAACTCCCAAATGACAAAATCATTTTTTAAAGTGATGGTGACTCCTTGGGTTAGTAGGCGTCTTGTGGCCAAATTTGGCGACAATTTGTCCAATGGTTTTTGAGTTATGTTCATTCCACAAACGAACACTACATTTTTATTTATATAGATCTGTAAGATAATATATATTTCCAAGGTTTTTGTCATTTCTTATTACATTTGCATGGCACGCCTACACACTGCAGCCGGCACACTTAACATATCACAGCACACAGTTTGGAAAACTGTAATATAATACAACACAAGTGTATTGAAATATATCATTTCTGACGCACTAATTTTGTCTGCAAAATGCTGGAAGAGCTCTGGTTTTTGTATTTGTAATGATAATAATAGTATAATTGTAATAATGGAGCCCCCAATGGTGCAGCGGGTTAAATCACTGAGCTGCTGAACTTGCTGACTGAAAGGTCAGTGGTTCAAATCCGGGGAGCTGGGTGAGCTCGTGCTGTTAGCCCCAACTTCTGCCAACCTAGCAGTTCAAAAACATGCACATTTGAGTAGATCAACAGGTACTGCTCTGGCGGGAAGGTAAAGGCGCTCCATGCAGTCATGCTGGCCGCATGACCTTGGAAGTGTCTACAGACAACGCCGGCTCTTTGGCTTAGGAATGGAGATGAGCATCACCCCCAGAGTTGGATGTGACTAGACTTTACCTTTACCTTTACTTTTTAATAATAACAATAACAATAGTAATATATTGGTAATAAGAAGAATGTAAAGTATAACAATAATAATCATGAATTTATTAACTGTCTCTTCCTGCTGCTCGATATTTGGATCAAGCAGGCAAACTGTGGAGAGATCACAAATACAGTAGTTTCTGTTTAGTAAGGGAAACTATCTGCTTTGAACTGGATTATATGAGTCTACACTGCCAGATAATCTGGGATAAGAAGATAATCTGGGATCAGACCCAGGGGTATAGGGCAGAGTGGATCCGGCCTGAGCAAGCCATCCTCTCTCAACCACCCGTGCCAAACCTCCTTGGGTCAAAGCTTGCCAAGAAAACTTCATAACAGGTTTGTTTGGGGATAAGTTAGAAATGACTTGAAGGCACACAACAACCACTTTCTAATGCAGTTTGCCTCATTGGTGGTGGATCTGGAACCAGGATGTTGTTTGCAGTCAGTTCAGAAGATAAAGATATAATCTTGTACAACTAGCCTGAGAGACCAGAAGAAAAGGATAGACTCTTGTGCCTTATACATGAATTTGTCCTTAAGATGCCACTAGGCATTCAATAATTTTGGATGGAAGGTTTCGAGGCTTTCTTTAAGTTACACTCCGGGAAGTTGGAAGACAATGTATTTCAAATAAGAATCTGATGTGTAGACTCACGGATTTGCCCAGATGACTCATCCACATCATGTTTTCTGCTTGCACACCTCCTCCTACCATATGTGCTGTGAACCCACAGAGGTCTTAAACTCTGGAATGAATTTGTCTGTGAAGATATGTGAGCCGTTTCCTTGCACTGAGAGGGATCTAGTTGTTGTTAAGAAGCACTTTAATGGACGAACGCAATGGCCCTTCGCAGGCATGGGCAAACTTTGGCCCTCCAGGCATTTTGGACCAACTCCCAGAAATGCCAGCCAGTTTACTAGATGTTAGGAATTGTAGGATGGAGCCCACGATGGTGCAGTGGGCTAAACCTCTGAGCTGCTAAACTTGTTGACCAAAAGGTTGCATGTTCGAATCCGGGGAGTGGCGTGAGCTTCTGCTGTCAGACTCAGCTTCTGCCAATCTAGCAGTTCAAAAATATGCAAATGTGAGTAGATCAATAGGTTCCAGCAGGAAGGTAACGGCGCACCATGCAGTCTACGGAGGTGTCTACGGACAATGCCGGCTCTTTGGCTTAGAGATGAGCACCAACCTCCAGAGTCAGACACGACTGGACTTAATGTCAGGGGAAAACCTTTACCTTCTACTAGGAGTTGTAGGAGTTGAAGTCCGAAACAATTGGAGGGCCAAAGTTTGCTCATGCCTGCTTTAGAGACTCTCTGATAATAATCCTCAAATTGGTGAGCCAAACAATAGACAGGCATTATTCCTCTCTACAACAATAACAACAACAACAACAACAACAACAAAGTTTTGGAACACAATATACCAGACATCATGATTGTGGAAAAGAAAAAAGGCTGGATGTCGCCATACCAGGTGACAGCCGCATTGAGGAAAAACAACAGGAAAAACTCAGCCGCTATCAAGACCTCAAAATTGAACTGCAAAGGCTCTGGCATAAACCAGTACAAGTGGTCCCAGTGGTCATTGGCACATTGAGTGCCGTGCCAAAAGATCTCAGCCAGCATTTGGAAACAATAAACATCGACAAAATCACGATCTGTCAACTGCAAAAGGCCACCTTACTTGGTTCTGCTTGCGTCATTTGAAAATACATCACACAGTCCTAGACACTTGGGAAGTGTTCGACTTGTGATTTTGTGATATGAAATCCAGCATGTAGATCTCGTTTGCTGTGACATACTGTACTTTTGTGTCAGAATAATAATAATACTTTATTTATATACCGCTTCATCTCCCTGAGGAGGACTCATGGTGGTTTCCAAGCAACATCACCAAAACATACAGAGTAAAAAGCATGACATAAAATTAACAAAACAGCATAAGCATAAAATTTTCACAACAACACATATTTTTAAAAAATCATCCTCTTCCTCAAAGTGTTCTCAACCTGACACAGGACATAGCTGGAAGGAGTGAAGTTTTATTTACTATTCCATGGGGCATTTTCAGAAGCCAAGATCACCCCTGCTCGCTCCCTGTCTGTGTGCAAGCACAGTTGTGTGTCTTCAAGTCATTTCTGATTAATGGCAATCTTATCACAGGGTCTTCTTAGCAAGATTGGTTCCAAGGAGAGTTGGCTTTGCCGTTCTCTGCGGCTGAGAGTGTGTGACATGCCCAAGGTCATCCACTGGGTTGGTCTCCAGAGTCCTACTCCCAATGTTCAAGCCACCACACTTGCTAGCTCTCGTGTAGGCATTAATACTTCAGACACATTAACGAAGTATGTTACTTTGCATTCTTATTATCAAGTGTCAGGCTGTGCAAAAAAGGAGACCATTTTGCATCACACAAAACAACATGGACAAGACACTGAATGGTGATGGAAGACTGAATCCAAACCTCAACATTTCAAAACTTGAGTTTTACCTGATGTATACATTTATACATTGGCACACTCACACCACTCAGGTTTAACATAGCTTTCCCAAAATTAATGCCTTCCAGATAAATTGGACTATATTCCCCATCATCCCCAACTAGCTTTGCGAAGGGGTATGCAAGGTTGGGATAATTAGGATTTTAAAGCAGCGTGTCTCGAGGTTGCCCAGTTGGGAGAACTGGAGGCCCCTTTTACACTGCTCTATATCTCAGGATCTGATCCCAGATTATCTGTTTATCTCAGATGATATGGCAGTGGAGACCTATATAATTCAAAGCAGATAATCTCGGATCAGATTATCCTGGGATACAGGGCAGTGTAGAAAGGGGATAAAGTTGGATCTGCGCTGCCCTATGTCCCAGGATCTGATCCCATGTTATCTTCTTATCCCAGATTATATGGCAGTGGAGACTCATATAATCCTGTTCAAAGCAGATAATCTGGGGTTAGGTCCAGGGATATAGGACAGTGTAGATCTAGCCTGGGGCTGAATCTACCTTGTTGTATAATCCAGTTTGAACTGCATTATATGGTCAGTGCTGAGATCTACATAATGCAGTTTAACTACTCTGGGTCTACACTGACTTACGATGCAGCTCGAAACTGCATTATATGGCAGGTAAAATCCAGCCTGGCTTGGTGTTTGTAACATAGCATTCCTGTCTATTTGAACTAGAAGACAGAAATGAAGGCATAATGACTACCTCTTAACCCAATTTTCCTGAAAGCATTTTTCTTAGAATTGCAATACGTGTTGGAGAATGTTTAGACTTAATAGCCATCTTGAGAGTACTTGTGCAAAGAGGCAGGACAAAAATAGTTAAATTAGACTAATTGGGTAAATTATCCTATCCTTTCCTGGGTAAATTATATTCTATTGTAGCGCTACTTGAAGAGAATCAGTCTGTGCGCTATTGACTGCTGGTCCACTAAGATTCCAGAAAAGGAAGAAATTGTTATGATCAATGTTCACAAATGTGGAGTGTGCTTCTAAAAGGTACCAAACCTATCTGAACAAATTTTCCAGGAATTAAAAAGTGTGCTGAGGATTTGCTATAAAACACAGTTTTCCAAGCCCTGTACCAAAGTCATTTGATATGTTTTGACAGTTTTGATCTGTACATAATATTCTACTCTGAAAGAAGCAGAGAGTGTTAGAGAATTGGGAAATATGCTTGTTTATAAAAGCTATTGTCCTCCCAACCCGGTTATGTGCCTGTGGACTGTCTACAGATGTCACACTCAACTCCTGGAACAATTCCATCAGCGTTGCCTCCAAAAATCCTGCAAATCTCTTGGGAAGACAGGCGGACAAATGTCAGCATGCTGGAAGAAGCAAAGATTACCAGCACTGAAGCGATGGTCCTCCACCATCAACTATGCAGGACTGGCCACATTGACCGAATACCTGATAACCGTCTCCCAAAGCAGTTACTCAGGAATGTAAAACAGAATGTTGGTGGACAGGAAAAGAGATTTAAAGATGGGCTTAAAGCCAACCTTAAAAACTGGGAAGCCCTGGGCCTTGAGCGCTCTCACTGGAGGTCAGCTGTGACCAGCAGTGCTGTGGAATTTGAAGAGGCATGAATGAAGGGTGAAAGAGAGAAATGTGCCAAGAGGAAGGTGCATCAAGCCAATCCTGACCAGGACCACCTTTCTCCTGGAAATGGATGCCCTCAGTGTGGAAGAATATGCGGGTCAAGAATAGGGTTCCACAGTCACCTACGTATCCACCACCAAGACACTACACTTGGAAGCCATCATACTTGGACAACAAGGGATTGCCTAAGTAAGTACTCTGAATCAACAGTGTGCTGCCACCTATTTTTTATATACAGTATATATAAATTTGATTTGGTATCATTTGGAAACAAACAAAAGTGAGATGGGTTTATTGTGAGATCAGAAGTTATTCCTGTTGTGCTTTATACTGAATTATCTTTAGACGCATCTGGTATTATGCTTGTTTTAAAGTGGCTGGACATAAGGTTTGCTCAGCCTCATTCAACTGATAGTCACAGACTGTTCAGCATTTTTGAAAATATAATGTACTACATGCGGGAACATCATTTTCCTTCTGGTGTGGATATTTATAAAGTGCCAAGTCACACAGAGAGAAAATTGCCATTTAAAATACATTCATCTCACAAGGTGTTGTGGGAGTTGGTATCCTGCAGGAAGCGTCATTCTGAAAATAGATCAAAAATGGATATGCACCTTGATTCATGCCTAGCTGCCTTCAGTCCCTCACGCTGGAGCTAAATTCATCATAAAATTGGTGGTTTTTTATCTGAATGGGTGTGTGGGTGAGAGATATAAATAGTAGCCCGTAAATGTTTGCTAGTGTAGCTCTCACAGAGAGCTATCTTAGACCCCTTCTACAATGCCATATAATATCCATATTATTTGCTTTGAACTGGTTTATATGGAAGTGTAGATTCATATAATCCACATGGCCGAAAAACATCCCACATTATCTGCTTTGAATTGGAATATATGGCAGTGTGGAGTCAGATATCCTAGTTCAAAGCAGATATTGTAGGATTTCCTGTCTTGATATTCTGGGTTATATGGCTGTGTGGAAGGGCCTCATGTTGTGGTGACCCCCAACCATTAAATTTTTTCTTTGCTACTTCATAACTGTAATTTTGCTACTGTAAATATCTGATATGCAGGATGTATTTTTATTCAGTGGACCAAGTTTGGCACGAATACCTGGTACACCCAAATTTGAATACTGGTGGGATTGCTTTGAGTCTCCCCAGGGGTGAGAAAGGTGGTATATAAATACTGTAAATAAATAAATAAATTGCGGGGGGGGGGGGTTGGTTTTGTCATTTGGGAGTTGTAGTTGCTGGGATTTATAGTTCACCTACAATTGAAGAGCATTCTGAACTCCACCAACAATGGAATTGAACCAAACTTGGCACACAGAACTCCCACGACCAATAGAAATACTGGAAGAGTTTTGTGGGCATTGACCTTGAATTTTGGAGTTGTAGTTCACCTACTTCCAGAGAGCAACCCCCAGCTTGAGAAACACTGACTTAGAGATTCCTAAAGAGAACTTTCTAGGAATTTCTAGGTCATCCAGTTCAATTATGTGGTCAACTTTTGGCATTTTTTAAATTTTTCAGTTTTCACTTTTGTAAGGGCCCCCAATGCCAACTAATGTGGAAGGTTGATTATATTCCACTAGAAAGCTGGTGTTCTTCTTGATGTTTATTGTTGTGTTTCACATGGACAGGTGGCAATGGAGATCAACGGCCTTCCGCTGGAGCTCTGGCGCCTGATACTGTCTTACTTGCGCCTCCCTGATCTCGGCCGGTGCAGCTTGGTGTGCAGGGCCTGGTACGAGCTCATCCTCAGCCTGGACAACACACGATGGCGGCAACTGTGCCTTGGTTGCATTGAGTGCCGTCACCCGAACTGGCCCAACCAGCCAGACGTTGAGCCTTGGTCCTGGAGGGAAGCCTTCAAGCAACATTATCTAGCCTCGAAAACCTGGACCAAAAACAGCCAAGACTTTGAGTCCTCCAACTGCTTCTACTTATTCAGGAGGAAAAAGGACCGCCGTGTCCTTTCCGTGGGGCCTGGTTGTGAATTTGACAACCTAAGGAGTGCCTTGCTTTCCGCGAGCGCTTACGACAGAATCGTGCTCTTGCCGGGAGTGTATGAGGAGCAGAGTGAGATTTTCCTCAAGGCCCCGGTGGAAATTATGGGGAAGGGAAAGCTCGGTGACGTGGCCCTCCTGGTGAGCTTTGACCAGCACTGTCCCACCATGCGGTTGTGCAATTTGATCTTCATGCCAGCTTGGTTCACACCCGTTGTCTATAAGGTGAGTGTGAATGCATTTGAGAATCCAGTTTATGTTACAGTGCTGGAGTTTTGTTAAGAGTAGTGGTGTGGAGGTGGGTCGATTTGAAACAAAGGGGGCAATCCAATCATAGGTTCTCTGGTGCAACACCAGGAGTCTTATACTGCAGTCACCATAATCTCCAGTCAACATGCTGCCTTGTGGGAGTTGCAGAACAGTGTCTTTGCAGGGCCTCATAATCTGGGACAAATAAGTGGATTTAAAAATCACAGTACCTTAAGGGTACGCCAGACACAGAGCTGTCAGTCCTGGTAAATTCTCCTCTGGCATCCTGACAGGTTTGGTTGTAGCAGATCTTAGAAATCTGCAAGATAGATGCAGGACATCCTCTAGAAGTTTTCTTTTATTTTGTTATTATTATTAACTCTCTGAGATGCGCTGAACCTTATAAGCGCTGATACAGATATCTGTGCACACATGCAGATTTCTTGTCATTATCTCTCCTCACCCTCCTGCTGCCTTTACATTTGCCCTCTTGAACCCCATTTCCCTTTGGGATCACTTGCCTGCCATGCTGGTACCCACTGTGTAAAATCAACCTCTGTTTAATTTCATAAACACCAGAACAAAGGAATGTTTGCAGAGCATTCTCACAGGAACTGCTTTCCAATTGTTCTTCCATTTAGCTACCTATGTGTCTGTAGCTCCATTTGTTTACAGCCTTCATTAGCTGTTTTGGGATTTTTAAAGGTTTATATGCACTGGAGCAGTCCATATTAGCGTATCAAAATGAAATCCTATGCTTTTATTTAGTGCAGGGATATACAATGATGCAAATATGCACAGTTTTTGGCCAAAATCAGATTTTAAGCACACTTTTTAGCACATGTTTTTCAGCTGTTAATGTGATTTAGCACATATTTTCGACAAACAGCATCTAGCCTTCCCCTCCCCAATTGCACTCTAACTGTAGACCACCTTTTTACTTAGCATCACACAGAGTACAGAAGTAGGTAACTACAGTTTATAAAAAGCATATACAACATGGAAATGGCAATTCCCAAAAGGCAGTAGAAAGGGTGCTATGAAATAGTAGTAGTCCAAAATACAAAGGTCAATAGTCCAAGATAGCAAGGTACAAATAAGCTTGAATGTAAGATACATGAAATCCATGAAGTCAATAGGATAGGCATTAATCCATAAGCATGAAACAGGAACGTTTCCAAGACAAATCAATTTCAAGAATATAGGCAACTTGAGAGCTGAACATGAACTTGATGTTATGGCAACGTTGTCTGCTCTGAATGGACCAGGAAAACACCACTCAATTTAAGCTCAGACGTGACCATGAAGCCATGACACCTTTGATGCCTGTGTTTCAAGAACAGCTTCTCACTGAGTCTTTCTGACTTCCTAATTAACCTTTTCTTTGCTTTCTCTGTGTGGAGGTATCGCAGGGTAACTCCTCTTCTCATATCACAGGGTAACTTCTCATCTTCTGAAGGCCATGAAGGCCGATTCTCAAGATAAACAGGATCCCAAACATCCTCTATCTCTTCTGCAGCTGTTGGCCCTTCTCCCTAATCCAAGACCTGCATTTCTGTCTGTGCTTCAGCCTGATCACACACAGACTCAGTGAAAAATCAATCATTCCCATCATCCTCCAAGGCAGAATCCCCAGCATCCCCAGCATCTTCTTACAGAACCCCAACACCCCCCTTTTAGTCTGGTTTCAACTGCATTTTAGGGCCTGTGTAGAAAGGCCCAAAGACATCAAGTGGTTGATGGCTACCATAGGAATTGAACAAGAGCTGCCTAAGTGAATGGTGATTTGTATTTCAAGCATGAGATCATTGCAGGCTGTCCCTGGTGCTTACTTTAGTGAGATGTATACCCTGAGTCTCCTGCTCCCTGCCTCCCTTAGCATAGGTAAAATAAGAGTCAGCTCAGAGATTTAGTGTCTCTTTGGGCCAGGCTATCTGTGTTAAAGGGAGTTCCTTGGGGAAATGTTGTATTGATATGTCTTAAGATGTTTGCTACTGTAAACTGGGTTGATCTGGCTGTATTGTTTCTCTTTAGACAACCTCTGGTCACGTCCAGTTTGACAACTGCAACTTTGAGAACAGTCAGCTACAGATTCATGCCCCAGGAACCTGCCAGGTCAAATTCTGCACCTTCAACCAGTCCAGCATCAATGTCCACAGTGTGGCCATTTGTCTCCTGGAAAACTGTGAATTTGTCGGGAGTGAAAATGCCTCTGTGACGGTAGAAGGCTGCCCATCTTTGGACAGGAACTGGGCCTGCAAACACTTGTCCATGTTGGCAAAGTCGCGTTCTGTGTTGCTGCAGACTTCAGAGGCACCGTTTTGTAACATGACGAAGTTGGAAAGCCAGGGACACCTGCAGATAAGGAACACGAGGACCTGTGAGATTGTGGTGGGCGAGGACCTGGGTAATATATTCCCTGCTTCACAGATTCAAGGGATACCAAAGAGAGGATGTGAGAAGGAGAGTGATGTTACTGGGAATCCTAGTGTGGCGCACAAGGAGGAAGCGGTGACGATAGATACAGATTCCAGTGACAGCGAACTGAGCATAAGCAGCGAGAATGAGGATGACGATGAGTCAGTCTACAAACTGCCTTACCAGGCTCATAGCCTGAGTCACATGTTGGCCAAAGTTATTCATGGCAGGTTGCAAACCAACGGGTTAACAGCCCTCCAAAATGACTATGAGCTGAAAACACTGCCTCAGGAGCTGCAGAAAGACAAGGAGGCTCAGTCACTTGCCAGCTCAGTGCAAGGGTGCCTCATTCAGAAGTGCCTTTTCAGAGATGGGAAGGGAGGCGTCTTTGTTTGCTCCCAGGGACAAGCCAGAGTGGAGGGGAGCATCTTCAGGAACCTGACCTATGCAATGCGATGCATACAAAACAGTAAGGTGCTGTAAACGATGGGGAATGATCTCTTGTGCCATGGTTCAACCTGTGGTACTGCTCAGCTGTGTTTTTCTTTTTCAGGCTGATGTCCCAACAGCTTTGTGGTTGAACCTATACATAACTGTGAACATTTAATATCTCCTTGACTGCACTTAAAAAAGGAGTCAGCAGGTAGCCAGAAGCTAATGATTTTGGTTTTTTAAAAGTTGGATTCCGCAAGCTTTAAAAATGATGCAAATAAGGCCCCTTCTACACTGCCCTATATGCCAGGATCTGATTCCAGATTACCTTCTTATCCCAGAAGATCTGGCAGTGGAGACTTGTATAATCCAGTTTAAAGCAGACAATCTGGGATCAGATCCTGGGATATAGGGCAGTGTAGAAGGGGCCTAAGGTGCATGCATAATTTCTCTGATTTCCCTTGTGAAACTCATTGAAACCCCATCCATCTGACCATTGCAAGTCTTACCCAACAGCTAATCATAGATGCTTTTGATACACATCTTCCTAAACCAGTGGGTCTTAAGCTGTGGGCTGTGAGGACAAAAATATGGTTCGTGAACCTCCTTCCTCTTTATTTTATTTTATTTCCACTCCTTTTGTGCCGCCTGTCACTCCTTCCCTGTCGCTGACGAGCCTGACCCTTTGGATAGACCACATTGGCTCTAGGTTATTAAATATGGTTTTTTGTGGGTTAGCAGATGGTGACTACTGGATGGCAAATGTTTTGTATCAGAACCTAGAGCTGATGTGGTCTATCCAATGCAATTTTCTGATTCAGCATAACAAATAACCAAACCCAATCTAAAGTTGACCAAAAATTGATTCGTAACCCCTTTGGTACTAATGTTGAAGAGTTGTTGTTGTTTTTTTTGTCGTGTCAGGAGCGACTTGAGAAACTGCAAGTCGCTTCTGGTGTGAGAGAATTGGCCGTCTGCAAGGATGCTGCCCAGGGGACGCCTGAATGTTTTGATGGTTTATCATCCTTGTGGGAGGCTTCTCTCATGTCCCTTCAATGGGGAACTGGAGCTGATAGAGGGAGCTCATCCACACTCTCCCTGGATTTGAACCTGTAACCTGTTGGTCTTCAGTCCTGCTGGCACGGTGTTTTAACCCACTGCGCCACCGGGGGCTCCAGTGTTGGAGAGTGATCCCTGGTCAAAGTGATCCCTGGTCAAAAAAAGGTTAGGAACCACTGTACTAAACAAATATATAAATGAGCACTGGACACTTACTTTTTTTAAAATGAAAAGAAATGTGAGAGCCGAGATTTCTAGGAAGTTGAATTTTGCAACTTGTTCATCCTTCCCCACAATGAAAACACACACACTACTGGTATGTATTATTGTCTGTATCAAAACCAGGAAGCTTCTTAACCCTTGAAAGGGCTGCATTTCGTCTGATGAGTCCAAGGCCTGAATTTCATTCATACAGCCTTCCTTTATGTGCAGTTTTAACAACAGAAAGCTTACTCTTTTCATTTTTTGGAGAGTAGTGCAAGTAATATGTTGCCATATTGGGATTGAAAGATGATCAGTTCTTTCAATCCCTTACTGTTTGGCATTAGGCTATTGACCATGCTTTCATCAGCAAACAATGTGACTTCTTTGGACCCTTCTACACTGCCGTATATTCCAGATTATCAAATCAGATAATCCACATTATTTACTGTGAACTGGATTATATGACTCTACACTGCCATATAATCTAGTTCAAAGCAGATAATCTGGATTTTATATAGCAGTGTATAAGGGGCCTCTAGCTCAAAAGGGGTGGCGTGACTCATGCCTAAGAGGCAAAGCTAGGCTGTGGCAACCTTCCTTGGGCTGACATTTCCACTGCAAAGAAATCAAAGATCTACCCAAGAGAATTTTGGAAGTGTTTGGGGAGGATATGAAAGCAGTAGTGTAAGATTTATGCTTACTGTGACAATTCATGGCTAGGTCTTAAAGCATTGGTTCTCAACCTGTGGGTCTCCAGATGTTGTGGCCTTCAACTCCCAGAAATCCTAACAGCTGGTCAACTGGCTGCGATCTCTGGGAGTTGTAGGCCAAAACACCTGGGGACCCACAGGTGTACTGTCTTAAAGACTGTGCACCTTTTCCGCCATTTGGTGCATCTACATTGTAAAATTAATGCAGATTGACAACATTTTCATTATCATGGCTCAATGCTATGGAATTCTGGGATTTGTAGTTTGGTGAGGCACCACCACTGTTGGCAGATGCAATTAAAGATTGTAAGACTACAACTCCCATGCTTCCAGAGCACTGAGCCATGGCAGTTAAAGTGGTGTAGATGTATCTTTAGTGACCAGCAGGGTGTTGAGATGAAATCGTCTTATGATCATAATTTGCAACTCAGAAAAGATGCCTTGATATGTGAGGTTGCACAATGTCCAGGAGCTGATAATGAGGAAGATTTATCCAAATTGTCTTGTGAACCAAGCAATGCTTCATTTTAAAAACATTTCTTCGCCAAAAGGGCAGAAATTAAATGCAGAGATCGGGCATTCTTTAATCCACGGTTCATGTGCTTGGAGCAAATTTTGCTTCCAAGTGAAGCATTAAGTGGGAGTTTGTGTGCCACTTGTTGCGTCATCCTTGTTCCCAGGTGAAAGGCTTTGTGATTACATCTTCATTTTTCTAAGGAGCCTTCAGCCTTGCCTTTCCAAGTCAATAATTTGCTGCTCTCTCGCTTCAAAGGGAGGAGGAAAGGGTGTCAGGAGAGAGAATGTCTCGAGGCTTTTAAATAGATGCTTCAGGCTGAAATGGAGGTTTTGTTTACATGAGTGTATACTTTAGCAATTGGATTCTTATTTGTTTTGTTCTGGTTTGCTGCATCCACAAGACTTGCAAGAGGGCAGACGTGTGAGAAATGGCGATCCCTGTTTCATTAATTAAGAATTTCTGAAGTGTGGGATAGGTGAGCCTTACTCCCAAGTGAGAACATAAGGCCAAGGCAAAAGTGAATGGCTAAACACAAAATGGAACAGGATTTTTGCACGTATAGTAGCTGTGTTCAGAGCCAATGACTGCTTATTTCAGTCTTGTGTGGGTCTTTTTTCCTTTCCAGCCTTCATTTCTTCCTTAGTGTTATAGTGACCTTGCTTTGTTGTTGTTGTTCATTCGTTCAGTCGTTTCCAACTCTTCATGACCTCATGGACCAGCCCACGCCAGAGCTCCCTGTCGGCAGTCACCACCCCCAGCTTCTTCAAGGTCAATCCAGTCACTTCAAGGATCCCATCCATCCATCTTACCCTTTGTCAGCCCTTTTTCCTTTTTCCTTCCATTTTCCCCAGCATAATTATAGGCAAGCTCTTAGGGACACATTGGATCATTTTGTTTGTAGATCAGGAATTTCACATTTGAGTTTGTAAGAAAACTCTTGCAGGGATAACTATCTGGGACCCTAAGATTTTCAGATTGTCAGTGAGATCTCTCACCACAGCTCTACCGACTGCTTTTCTGAACATATTTTTTTACAATGCCCCCAGTTTTCTATGTTCAACCCAAGAAAAGCAATTCCTGGCTATATCACTATTCAGAGGCAAGACACAGAAGGTACTTTGCCATTGTCCATGAAGGATGTCATTTGTTGTCATGGCTAATGAAAACTTGAGAAAATTACCATTTTTGACTGTTGTTTTTTGGACAGCAACCATGCTGGTGTGAATTCTGAAAAGTATAGTTTAAAAACTTACTTATTTAGGCGATCCCTTGTAATCCGAGGATGATGGTCCTCCAAGTGTAGTATCCTGGCGGTGGGTCTGTAGGTGGCTGTGGAGCCCTATTCTTGATCTGCATCTTCTCCTGCAGTGAGGGCATTGGTTTCCAGGTGGAAGGCGGTCCCGGTCGGGGTTGGCTTGACGCGCCCTCCTCTTGGCACGTTTCTCTCTTTTGCCCTCCATTCGTGTCTCTTCAAATTCTGCAGCACTGCTGGTCACAGCTGACCATCAACTGGAGCGCTCAAGGACCAGGGCTTCCCAGTTCTCAGTGTCTATGCCACAGTTTTTAAGATTGGCTTTGAGCCCGTCTTTAAATCTCTTTTCCTGTCCACCAACATTCCGTTTTCCGTTCTTGAGTTCGGAGTAGAGCAACTGCTTTGGGAGACGGTGGTCAGGCATCTGGACAATGTGGCCAGTCCAGCGGAGTTGATGGTGGAGGACCATGGCTTCAAAGCTGGTGGTCTTTGCTTCTTCCAGCAAAAACTACTTTTTCAAGACTTATAGCCAATACGTATCAGTCTATGGCTGTGGTTTCAAACAATGTCCATGCATTTACTTGAAGTATGTATTATTGTTATTTATTTTATTTTATTATTTATTTCTTCCATGGGCCTCAAAGTACAGTGGGCCCTTTGTATTTGCTGGGGTTTGGTTCCAGGTTCCTCCTATGGATATTAGAATCCATAGATGCTGAAATCCTACTGTATACTGTGGTGTAATCATTCAAACAAGTGCCAGCGAGAGCCTGAGGCTATGTAAAATGACCAGAGCTTACGGTAGGGCATGCCTACACGTGAACATATAGCTCAGCACATGGCAAAATCAAGGTTGGCTGTTTGGAAGTTTTTCCTCCAGATATTTTCATGCCATGGTTGGCTGGTTGAATCTGTGGATGCAGAACCCATGGATGCAGAAGGCTAAGTGTTCTCCTCAATATACACACGCAATAGAAAAACAAGACATTATTTTAAAAACAGGTTTTAAAAAGTTATTTTTAAAGTCATAGAATCATAGAGTTGGAAGGGACCGCATGGACTATCTAGTCCCGTGGTTCTCAACCTTCCTAATGCCGCGACCCCTTAATACAGTTCCTCATGTTGTGGTGACTCACAACCATAAAATTATTTTCATATCTACCTCATAACTGTAATTTTGGTACTGTTATGAATCGTAATGCAAATATCTGCAGGATGTAGTTTCATTCACTGGACCAATACCCGATACACCCAAATTTGAATATTGGTGGGGTTGGTGGGTATTAATTTTGTCATTTAGGAGTTATGGTTGCTGGGATTTATAGTTAAGCTACAATCAAAGGGTGTTTTTCCCCTGCCTTGAAGGGACATGGACCTCTCTCCAGCCTCGCGTGTTCTCCCTCACCTGCATACGCGCACCACATTGCCATGCGCTGAGCATGCTTGCTCTCCCCTCCCCGCTTGGAGTCTCAGAAACAGCCCTCCCCTTGGCTAAGAGGCCAATCAATCACAGCAGGAGAAGGGCTTTTGGTGGGAGGATTCGCTGTTTTCAGAAAGGAAGCGAAGGACAGATGGAGAGATCTTCAGCCTTCTCTACCAAAGGGGTTCCTACGACCATCAGAAATATGTGTTTTCTGATTGTCTTTGATGATTCCTCTGCAACCCTCAGAGGTCCCAACCCACAGGTTGAGAAATGCCGATCTCGTCCAACCCCCTGTCATACAGGAAATGCAAAATCAAAGTACTCCTGACAGATGACCATACAAGGAAGCAGCTTCCACCACACTCCGAGACAGAGAGTTCCACCATTGAACAGCTCTTATGGACAAGCAGTTCTTCCTAATGTCCAGGTGGAATTACCTTCCTGTAATTGCTCTGGGTCCTAGTCTCCAGGGCAGCAGAAAACATCACCTACCTATGATATTTATGATCCACCTGTTCTGTAATTTAATGGCCAGCAGACATCTCTATTTGTTTATGATTACCTTGATTTGTCTGCAAGGGATTTTTCAGCTCTCCATTTTTGGGGGATAGTTTCTTCTCATTGGCTGAGGCTCCCCAGTTATTGCATACATGACTTTATTCTCAGGCTGTGGCTGCATAGACTTAGCAAGCCAGCTTCTGTAAGCTGCCAAGGCTGATCCCTCATAATCAAAGTTAAGATAGCTGTAAACACCTGTCAGCCTATTACTACCGGATAACACTGTTTTCCTCCCTGTTAATACACTGGATTGCCAGGCTTAGTATTCAGATCAGAGCTTGACCACCGGGCCAGGCCAGTGGTGAGTGACTAATAGGGAAAGAAAGTCCGCCATCTTCCTCCCTTCCTCCCTGCATTTTAATTAACAGATTGGGGGTTGAGCTACCTTTTCAAATGAGCAAATACTGGAGTTGTAATTTAATTATCGTCTTGGATATGCAGGGCTCGCTAAGGCGAGGATATTGCAATTTGTAGATTTGTTTCTTTACGCTTGTCAGACATGGCTTTAAAGGTTTATTTAACTGGGAAAGAATTATATGCATGAATATTTTAAGCCACTTATATGCTCAAATAAAACAATTCCAGGATTAAAAGTGTCATCTTGGTGGAGGTCCCCCCCCCCCCCCCCCCAATTTCACTGGCCTGTGTAGATTACATTTTAGGTAGTTGGTGTTTGCTTTTGCTGTCCTTTTGCTCTGTAAGCTAATAATGCCTGACCTCTTTGTGATGCAAGAAATCAATTAATGAGAGTCTGCTGAGAGCAGAAACCATCAGCCTACAGGGGAGTCTGTCTGCTGCTTATTTTCTTAGTGGGCATCCTAGTGGGGAGAATTTTGTCATCTGAAAAGTAACTTTTCCAAGATCCACTAGCTGTGGGTAGGACTTCTCTCTCATCCACGTGTCTCTAGTTCTTTTTAGACATCTCTGAGGGACTTTCCATACAGCCATATTACCCAGGATATCAAGGCAGAACAACCCACAATATCTGCTTTGGACTGGAATATCGGAGTCCACACTGCCATATATCCAGTTCAAAGCAGATAATGTGGAATTTTATTCAGCTGTGTGGAAGGAGCCTGAGCTAGCCATCATCTGCCACCAATTTCTACAAGTTGCCTACAGAGCAAATCTGGAAAATCAAAGGGTACAACGCCATATCTACTCTGCCTACTTAAATCAGTGTAGATGAGGATGAGTGGCCAAATGTCACATGAGGGTGATCTCAGGTACTTCAATGCAGCCTTGCCCCACATTACTCAGAGTTGGAGGAATATCTGAATCCTTCTCTAGAATTTCAGATTCCTCCCAACTTAGGACCACTTGGACCAAATAAAACTGGCCACAACCATCCCTACTGCCATTCTGTGTTTCTCAGGTCCATGTCCCTGTCCCTTTCTGCTCCTTGCACCCCCTGTCACAACACAAGGTCTATCTGACCTCTGTTGCTTGTAGTTACATTGAGTAGGACAGAAGGTCTCTGTTGCTTGTAGTCACATTGACCTGGGCAATTGGGAGCAGTGGGAAATGAAGGAGGAAAGAATGGGGTTTTCCCTCCTCTCCCTATCTCCTTCCCCCAGCGCCCTGTCATCTCAGTAAGCAATGGAGAATAGATAGGATTTGTGTTGTGGCAAATTCCTAGCAGATAAAACAATTAGCAATTCCAACGACCCTAAACCTCTGAGGATTAGGGGAGCCAAAACATCAGGAGAGAATGCTTCTGTAACATGGCCGTACAGCCCGGAAAACTCACAGGAACCCAATCAGCAATTGCCTATCTGCTTCTGTATGAGAGAGTGTGTGCCAGTTGCTGGCAAATATGAGTAGGACCAGGTAATTGAACTCATGCCTTGCTTGGTGGCTTCTCGAATGAATGTCCACCAGGATCGTTGTTTGAGCGAGACCTTTAGTGTCATCCAACATAGCTCTTCTTACTTTTTTATGTCCATAGACTTTAAACTGCTCTTTAGTTTAATATTACAAAGGAATGAGGCAATATCTTTTAATTCTCATTATTTCTCCTTTACCCCCATTTTTATATACTGATAATGATGCTTGTGATGAGGCTGGTGGTGAGAAGCAGCCATAGACATGCGTTCCCAATTGTGTTGGAAGCCTAGTCTCCCTGTAATCCTGAGTGTAACGTTGTAAAAAAGACAAGCAGTACTATCTTCACATATCAGGGGTGAGCTTGAGATAATGAGATAAAACTGACTGGGATAAAAGTGGCAGAAACAAGATTTAAAACAGGAACGTCCGGTACTGTAGCTCAGACTCCCCGCTATTATATTGCGCTACCATCAATCTGATGTTAGCCTCAGTTCACAGAATTTGTGCAGAGATAGGACAGCCATCTGCCAGGTATGATGTTGTAGTTGACAAGATAACCTTCAATGTTCGCAACAACCCTGTGGTAGGTAAAGGTAAAGGTTTTCCCCTGACATTAAGTCAGGTCGCGTCCAACTCTGAGGGTTGGTGCTCATCTCCATTTCTAAGCCGAAGAGCTGGCGTTGTCCGTAGACACCTCCTAGGTCATGTGACCAGCATAACTGCATGGAGCGCTGTTATCTTCCTGCTGGAGCGGTACCTATTTATCTATTCACATTTGCATGTTTTTGAGCTGCTAGGTTAGCAAACGCTGGGGCTAACAGCGGAAGCTCATGGTGCTCCTCGGATCCGAACCTGCCACCTTTTGGTCAGCAAGTTCAGCAGCTCAGCGCTTTAACCCACTGTGCCACCGGGGGCTCCATAACCCCTGTGGTAGTTTGCTTATAAAGACTTTCCCAAATAATAATAATATAATAATAACTTTATTTTTATACCCCGCCAACCATCTCCCCTAGGGGTCTCGGGGTGGCTTATAAGGGACCCGCCCAAGATTACAATTAAAACACACATGTAAAACTCTTTAACCTATTAAAACATCAGATAAAACAAATAGCAACACAATTGAAAGCAATATAAAAACAATACGGCTGAAAGAAATATAGCTGAGGTACAGATTCAGTGAATGGAATACATTTTTACAGAATCTTTTTGTATCAATTCAGTTGGATAACATTCTTGCTCTCTTCACCTCCCCTTTAGATCATAATGCTGAAGAATGACATTCATCACTGCAAGACCTCAGGGATATTTCTGCGCCTTGGTGCAGGGGGCTTGATTGCAGAAAACAACATTCATTCCAACTGCGAAGCTGGTGTGGACGTCCGGAAAGGAGCCAATCCTCTGATCCTGGTATTGCATCTCACCAATCTAGACTGGGTGTAATTCAATGTCAACACAGCAAATATTCCATTTCTGGAGTGTGATTGTTATTGAGTGTAGATATTTTTGACCAAGGAGAGGGAGATGGGAGGGGATGCTTACATCCACTGCTTCTTCAAGAGTTCCTTCTCAAGTGCAGGGGCAACCACTGAAATCGATGCTGGGAAAAAACAAAATGGTAATATGGGAGCTTAGGTTGGAGAGAGATAAGAAACAGCGTGGATGGACTAACTCAGCTGTTTTCCTCATTCATATGCCACCACTGTGTTGTTAAACTAAAGTTGAGACAGGTGCAGGTTAGATGTATAAGTTGATAGCTGCAATAGGCCTAAATGTGCTGGCTTTGTTCCAAATTGATCTGTCTTTTCTATCTGGGAGAGGCCATGGGTGTGTTATCACTTGTGAATTGCAGTTTTTTGAAAAAGCTTCTCTGAGCTTTCACAGAATCATAGAATCAAAGAGTTGGAAGAGACCTCATGGGCCATCCAGTCCAACCCCTTGCCAAGAAGCAGGAATATTGCATTCAAATCTCCCCTGACAGATGGCCACCCAGCCTCTGTTTAAAAGCTTCCAAAGAAGGAGCCTCCACCACACTCCAGAGCAGAGAGTTCCACTGCTGAATGGCTCTCACAGTCAGGAAGTTCTTCCTAATGTTCAGATGGAATCTCCTTTCTTGTAGTTTGAAGCCACCAAACTACTTTCTTGTAGGTTCTTGTGGGTTTTTTCGGGCTATATGGCCATGTTCCAGAGAGAACATGGCCATATTTCTTGTAGTTTGACTTGGTTGTGTAACTTGGCTGCTTGTGTGCTATGGCCTTTGACAGTAACTTAAGTGGCAAAAATTAGCAGGTGAAGCTTTTCAAAGCGCAGAGTAAAACATTATTACTTGCTACACAAAGCTGTAGCAAAGGTGCCACTGCAAAGCTGGCATGCCTGGTGGAAATGTTACTGATCTAACAAGGCTTCCGTCTTCTCCTTTATGTCTGCCCTAGATTTGGAAATTGCAGGATCCGATTATCTGTTTTTCTGATGAATTGATAGATGAAAATAGGCAAGGCGTGATGTAAATCATGCAGAAATTGAGGGAGAAGTAGCAGTGGGGGTGGTCAGAACGGAAATGCCAGGTTTTCTCCATGGAGACTCGAAACTGAATGTTCCAGGCGTAGATAAACTGTTTTTGTTTTTAAGAGCCTGGGCGCTTTGCTTCGTTTACTTGCTGACCTTCCTGCTATTGTTCCAAGTCCTTCACTTCATATGTCGGTTCTCTCCCTCCTTCCCTCTCTCCTTTTATTCGTTGTGCTGGGGCCCAAATAAAACACCAGTGTAATCGGATCCACAGTGGCCTTCGCTCCGGCATCGTTGTCCTTGGCAACGGAAAAGGCGTCATCCGTAGCAATCAAATATATGGAAATAAGGAGGCTGGCATTTACATTCTGTATAACGGCAACCCTCTGGTAAGGTAGGTGGTGGAGCCGGAGCCTTTCTTGCCACGTTCAGTTCTCATTGCAGATGGGAAACGTGGGCACAAATGCGCACATAGGCTTATAAGAATAATAATACAAGTGTTTTGAAAGAGAGGAGGAAGATTTTTTGGTCTATCTTTACGCTGGTACTAGGTGTTGGGGGAATAGTTTTCACATGCCCTCGAAAACTTTGAGATTCTCTAGAACAGTGTTTCTCAACTTGGGGGTCGGGACCCCTGGGGGGGGTCACAAGGGGTGTCAGAGACTATCAAAAACACAGTATTTTCTGGTCATGGGGGTTCTGTGTGGGAAGTTTGGCTCAATACTCCCGTTGGTGGGCTTCAGAATGCTATTTGATTGTAGGTGAACTATAAATCCCAGCAACTTCAACTCCCAAATTCCAAGATCTATTTCCCCAAAACTCCACCAGTGTTCACATTTGAGCACACTGAGTATTCGTGCCAAGTTTGGACCAGATCCATCATTGTTTGAGTCCACAGTGCTCTCTGGATGCAACACCAGCACTCCAAGTGGCCAACTACTAGTCAAAGGACATTTAATCAACTACCAAGCTTGCAAACTCTGTGTCTTTTGTATGTTTGTTTGTTTGTTCTGTCAAAAATGTAATACAACTGTTCGGTTGCCTGACAGGATAAATAAATAAATAAATAAATAAATAAATAAATAAATAAATAAATAAATAAACAAACAAACAAACAAACAAATAAATAAATCTGGATGTAGGTGAACTACAACTCCCAAACTCAAGGTTAGTGCCCACCAAACCCTTCCAGCATTTTCTGTTGGTCATGGGAGTTCTGTGTGCTAAGTTTGTTCAATTCCATTGTTGCTGGAGTTCAGAATGCTCTTTGATTATAGGTGAATTATAAATCCCAGCAACTACAACTCCCAAATGACGAAATCAATCCCCCCTCCCCAACCCCACCAGTATTCAAATTTGGGCATATCAGGTATTTGTGCCAAATTTGGTGCAGTGAATGAAAATACATCCTGCAAGAAAAAAAGGAATGGAAGCCAGTGGGCACAAATATTATGCCATTCCCTGGCATAATAGAAAACAATAATTATTTGTCCATCAAATTAGTTAGCTTGAGAATTATAATTCTATTTCATGGAAGGCAACAGTCAGGCTCACCAAGGTTTGGCCTTGAATATAGATTCTAGGTAATTCCCCTGCAGCTGCTCTTCAGATGCCTCAAATTGCCCATCATCCCAGGGCGCTTCCAGACAGTGTCAAAACTCGCACCAAAGTGGGTTTAAATAACCTGCTTCAGCACGGGTGTGCAGAAGTCATTGATACTATGTATGTGTTTAACTGTTAGTGTTTAATTTGTGTTTGCAACAGTAGCGAAAACTAGAGTTGTCTGGTTTGAATCCACAGTGAGCATTGCCAAGGAGACCAGGCAGGCTAGCTCAGGAGAGTGAGAAGTGGGCGGAGCCAAGCAGAAAGAGTTATGTGCGTCTTTGGAAAAAGGGGCAGAGTGAGTGTGTGAGTGAGTGTGGAGGCTTGAAAAGCCTGGGAGAGAGGTGTGTGTGAGCAGCTGGAGGTTTTTCAGTCTAGAAGGGCTGAAGAGAGAAACCTGGCCAGTTTCTTTAGTCAAGGAAGACTAAAGGAAGCTTGTTAGGATTCCTAGTCAAGGAAGGACTAGAGATCAGAGATTTGATCAAGGAAAGATCAAATTGGAAGGCTATTCATAGTAGGAAACATTGTTCACTAAAGAGCTTCACCTCAGTAAAACTTGGCCATGAGCTATGTTATTTGAAAGAGTCGACTGTATTAAAACCAAGTGATATTCAAATTATTTAAGTTATTTAACAGCTTGCAACCATACGCTTTGTACACAATAAACTTGTTATCTTTTGTTAAAAACCGTCTCATCTCATCTAACCTGCGTCTGTAGAGCCAGATCTCATCGGTGGTACCTCAAATACCTCACGTTGGTGGCAGTTACCTTAATTTACAAGTAATAATTGGTCTCCTCTATAATATATTCTTATACACAATTGAGGCCTGAGATTAATTCCCTCCATAATCATCCATACATGTACAATTGGTTCGCACATCTTCTCAGCGGGTTTCTGTCTACATCTACCCACCCACACCCGGGCTTTCCTAGACCACAGTGCACCAGAAAACTAGTGAAACAGGCGAGCTTGTTGCTCTGCAGACTCAAGAGAGAAGTCTCTTATAAATAGATACTGACTGCTTCAGAATAATTAGCATAGCAATAATATCTTCTTTGGCATAACAAGTCTCCTAGATAATCAGAGCAACGCCACTGATTTTGTTTTAAGAGTGACAAAATAATCTTGATTATAATTGCCCTGTGTGGGTGCTGTATTGGGACTGGCTGATGACACCGTGCCTAGGAACCAAACTGAAATCTCTACACTGAGCTGCTTGTTCTTTGACACGTTATTTCCATAGACTTAATAATTGCATCATAATCATCCCCCTTGAGACAGCCGGTTATTTAGAAATTGCTACAAAGCTGACAGGTCTGCTTCCCATCTATTTCAGAAGAGAGTACAATCTTGACCGTACCAATTTGGAGATTAGTAAAATCTGACTCATCCTTCTCAATTGTGCTATTATGCTAGAATGAGATGCTCTCAGATACTAAAGCCTGCTTGTTGTTGTTTCTCCCCCTGTGCCTTTGAACAACTTGTGATTATATTCATTTGAGCAGACCTTTGGCATGATAAAAACTTGTGAATTAGGTCTTGTCTACACTGCTATATAAAATCCAGATTATCTGCTTTGAACTGGATTTTATGGCAGTGTGGACTCATTTATTTATTTATGATATTATAGCCCTCTTTTCTCAGCCATATGGCGTCTCAAGGTGGGTTACAGATTGGCAGTTCCAAACAGATAATGTCGAGTATCTGATTTGATAATCTGGATTATATGGCAGTGTAGAAGGAGCCTTAAAGACGTGGGTATGGAGGGGAGAGAGAGTTTTGTAAAGCTCTGTTCCTTGACAGGGCTGGGCTACCAGATAATCTGTTTTGACCAAAATTTTAATACAGTTTTGCCTGCTTTCTCTCTTTTTTTTTTTTTTTTTTGCTCCAGCGGAAACCACATCTTCCAGGGTTTGGCTGCTGGCATAGCTGTGAATGAAAATGGACGAGGCCAAATAACAGGTATGAAAACCGAAAGGGTATTTTATGTCTGACTTGCACAGCTCTAATGTCATTACTCACTCGGTTGGGGGGAACTGAATGTTTATCCATGTTAACTTGCTGTGTTTTGACCCCACACTTTATAAAATAACCAGCTACTAAGGAGGCTGTTCAGGTCCTGAACCGGTGCTTGGCCACTGTGATTGTCTGGATGAGGGTGATAAATTGAAATTAAATCCAGACAAGACAGAGGTGCTCCTGGTCAGTCGCAAGGCCGAACAGGGCATAGGGTTACAGTCTGTGTTGGATGGGGTTACACTCCCCCTGAAGATGCAGGTTTGCAGCTTGGGTTTGATCCTGGACTCATCGCTGAGCCTGGAACCCCAGGTATTGGCGGTGACCAGGGGAGCATTTGCACAGTTAAAGCTTGTGCGCCAGCTAGGGAAGTCTGACTTGGCCATGGAAGTCCACGCTCTGGTTACATCTCGTACAGACTACTGCAATGCTCTCTACGTGGGGTTGCCTTTGAAGACTATCTGGAAGCTTCAATTGGTCCAACGGATGGCAGCCAGATTGCTAGCAGGAGCGGCACTCAGGGAGCATAAAACTCTTCAGTTGTGCCAGCTCCACCGGCTGCCGGTCTGCTACCAGGTACAATTCGAAGTGCTGGCTTTATCCTATAACGCCCTAAACGGTTCTGGCCCACTTACCTGTCCGAACGCATCTTTCCTTATGAACCTTCCAGGACTTTAAGATCATCTGGGGAGGCCCTGCTCGTGGTCCCACCTTCGTCACAAGCACGGCTGGCATGGATAAGAGACAGGGCCTTCTCAAGGTGGCCCCTCAGCTATGGAATGCCCTCCCTAAGGACATCAGATCAGCCCCCTCCCTTTTAACATTTTGGAAGAGAGCTAAAACTTGGCTTTTTGAGCAGGCATTTGCAAATACAGTGTAACAGACATAGGAAAATGGAATAGTTTGATGATGTGATTGGACAATGTTTTTAATGAGGAGACCCTAATGATACAGGTTATTATTGATTTTATTGATTCTGTTATGGTTTTATTGTGTGTGTGTGTGTGTGTGTGTGTGTGTGTGTGTGTATATATATATATATATATGGTGTCTTGGTACCAACTGTAAACCATCCCAAGTCACCTGTGGGCTGAGAGGAATGGTATATAAATGCAGTAAATAAATAAATAAATAAATAAATAAATAAATAAATAAATAATACAGTAGAGTCTCGCTTATCTGATATAAACGGGCCAGCAGAATGTCAGATTTATTTATTTATTTGTTTGTTTATTTATTATTTGAACTTATATGCCACCATTCCCCTGGGGCTCGGAGCGGCTTACAAGAATGACTAAAATCATTCGGATTTTGTTGGATAATACGGAGTCTCCTACTGTTACCCATTCGACGTGGCGCTAGACAGCTAGAATACTAACAGCAAAGACTCAAAGGGTTAAGGCAAGGCAATACCTTGGGGCTAGAGCGGCCCAGCAGAAAGTGCCCAGATGTGGAAGGGGAGCGTGGAAATCACAGAGGGAAGGAGGGGGGACGCTTCTGCTTCCAGTCCTGCTTCTTTCCCCCCTTTCTTCCCTCCTCCTCGTCTTGCCTTTTTCTCTTATTGGGAATGGAGAGACAGTTGGGGAGAGCTTCTTTAATTGAAGGGGAAATGCTGGAGGAAAAGGGGGGGGGGGCGTTGGATAAGAATGCCAGATAAGATGGAATGTCAGATTAGCGAAGATCGGATAAGCGAGACTCTACTGTAACACGTTTTTCTATTTTTCCCCCCTGGACTCTCACGTTTCACATATATGGTGTGAAGACCAGCGCGTCCCACTCTTATGGGCTAAGCTACTGCTGTCCCTACAAATGTCATGCGTCTAAAATTAACCACCCAGTTTTGTAGTTCCCATGTGTATATTGCAAAAACAGAAGTTCAAGATGTAGTTAAATATTTCTTGGTGTACAGATCATTATGGCAACCGAATTTCAAGGCTGAGTTGTTCTTGTTAATTATTTAACTCATCTAAATCCTAATTGGCTCTTCGATGTCTCAGCGACTCTTTCACTATCTTCTCATAGTCCTAGCTGAACCTTACTAACTTGTTTTCTCTCAAAAGTCCTGTTTTTCACTATTTCATCTCTCACTCCATTCTTCATCGTCTCTTCTCGAGCTAACTCATATGTTTAACTACGTTTTCTACGCTGTTGCTGACTGGCATGTACACTGTTTTCTAACACTCCCATTCAAACCCACCAGTCAGCTCTAGTAGTCCATGGTTTCACACTTTTCCTGAAAGTCCAATGCCAGACTGCATATTCCTGACCTGAAATACTTGAGATCAGAAGTGTTCCATATTTCAGATTTCTTTTCATGGGATATCTTAGAGATGGGACTCAAGTCTAAACACAAAATACATTTATGTTTCATATGCACCTTTATATACTTATCTTGAAAATCTTTTTACACATAATATTTGAAATAATGTTTGTGTGAACTAAGATATCATAAAGCAAAAGTTTCACTTTCTCAGCTACCCATTTTGGAAATTTGAAATCTCCATAACGTTTTTGGAGATTTTATGATCTTTGGAAAGGCATGACCTTGTTAGAAGTCATAACCCTTTTGAAAATAATACCAAAACCTTTTGGGAAAATGGCATTCATGCAAGGCAGTCAGGTTTCTCAGTTGTTAAACTGATGTACCTAGATATGTCTTTAAATGTTTAGGGGCAAAGATATGCCAATGCACAAAAACATATATTGTATATACTCAAGTATAAGCCAATCCAAATACAAGCCGAGGCACCTAATTTTACCACAAAAAATTGGGGAAATGTATTGACTCGAGTATAAGCCACATTTACGGGTCAATTTCAAAATAAAAATAGATACCAATAAAATTATATTAATTGAGACATCAGTAGGTTAAATGTTTTTGAATATTTCCATAAAACTGTAATTCAAGATAAGACTGTCCAACTCTGATTAAACCATTATTCTAACCTTCTTCAATGTAAATAGGCTTACATGTCCTCCAATAATAATAATAGAGTAAAATAATAAACGTAATAATAACAATACAGTAAAATAATAAATGTAACGATAACAATAATAGAGTAAAATAATAAATATAATAACAACAACAATAAAACAATAAATGTAATAATAATAACAACAACAACGAAGTAAAATAATAAATAATATTGACTCGAGTATAAGCCAGGGGAGACTTTTTCAGCCTAAAAAAAGGGCTGAAAAACTAGGCTTATACCCGAGTATATACAGTATATATCAGAGCTTCAGAAGTGTTCTTTTAGTTGCCTACTCTCCCTTAAAACCTCTTGGTTTAAATCATGCTCTCAAGAGACAAAATAAGCAGACTTCTTTAAAAGTAACATAGTTGGTTTACTCACAAATTTAATGTATTCAGCATACAGATACTTTGCATATCAATCCAGTTACAAGTAGATTTGAAGTAGTTTCTCTGTGTATGTAACACAGGACATCATTTCTTATAGTCCATAATCTAAAGCATCTCTCTGTTCTGAGAGTCTAATAGAGTCTCTGTCTAGTCTGAAAGTCCAGTGGAGTCTCTAAGCATACTGTTCCTCGTCTAAAGCATACATTTCCTAGTGAAGTCTCTGAACATACAGTTCCTATTGAAGTCTCTAAGCATACTGTTTCTAAAATGGAGTCTGAGCTCTGAACGAACACATATATATACAAACACATATATACTGTATATATTTGAGTATAAGCCTAGTTTTTCAGTCCTTTTTTAGGCTGAAAAACCTCCCTCGGCTTATACTCGAGTCCAGGTTATTTATTATTTTACTCTGTTGTTGTTGTTACATTTATTATTTTACTCTATTCATTATTGTTACATTTATTATTTTACTTTATTATTATTATTACGAGGGGTATTTTTAAAGTAAGGTCCATTTTGTTGTAGACACTAGTAGTTTGCGCGCATACTGCAATGAGTGTGTGCGTCGTGTACCGGCATGCCTTGGGAACAACTGTAGCTAACCTGTACGGTTCTGTTCTGTGCTTTAAAAATGTTTAAGACTATCAACTCACCCTCCGCATGTGAGGTTCGCTCAGTGATACGGTTTTTGTCAGCAAGGAACCTGCCTGCTGCAGAAATTCATCGACAGATTTGTGAAGTGTACGGTGATACTGTTATGAGTGAAAGCAAAGTGCGTAAGTGGGTACGACAATTCAAAGATGGCCGTGACAACGTCCATGATGAGGACCGCTCCGGTCGCCCTTCTTTGATTACAGTGAACTCTTGGTTATTGGAGCAGGTGGCAAGTTTTTATGAAGAGGGTATTTTAAAGTTGTGGCATCCGGTTATAACATGCAGGAGCTCTACCTGTCCATTGATTTGCATTCAGCAGAACACATGGGGATCTTGCTGTTTACATGTTTTTAAGCAGGGGCACAGGCTTGTCCCCAAGGAAGTGGTTACAGACATACCAATACAGAAAATGGCTTCACCAACATTAAAATTGTCAGTTTTATACGCCTGTAATAGCTTAATTTGTAATGCCTTTTGAACTGTTTCAATGAAGTCCTTCCATTAAACTTCTTTTCTGGCCCGGCTGTAGAAAATGTCATCCGAGAGAACCAGTGGGGAGGTGCTGACATCCGTCGCGGAGGTGATCCAGTCCTCAGAAGCAATCTAATTTGCTGCGGCTATTCAGATGGAGTGGTGGTTGGAGAACGTGGGAAAGGACTCATTGAAGGAAACACAATTTATGGTAAATATCTGTTGGCAAGATGTAACTCTCCCCTCCCCCCCCCCCCCCCACCGGGTTACATCTACATGGCAGAATTAAAAGAATTTTATACCGTTCTTACTTACATGGCTCAGTGTTTTGGCATCCTGAGAGTTGTGGTTTTACAGGGTATTTAACCTTCTTTGTCAAATAGTGCTGCCATCTCATCAGACTAAAATCCCCATGATTCCACAGCATTGAGCTGCGGCAGATAAGTGGTGTCAAACCGCATTAATTCTACAGTGGATATGCACCCTGTGTCTTCATGTGGTTTGGTGTATGTTGCTTCTGCAGTGCAGTTTCAATGTGGATGTCTCTAGAATTCCTTTTTAAAAAGAAACAAGGTCTCTTTTTCAATACTGTGTATAGGCAATCCCCAGGTTACAATCGTGTGACTAACAAATGACTCATAGTTAAGAACAGAGGTGAAACAACAGGCAACAGAAAGTGAGAGAAATCTATCCCTCGGAAGGGAAATTCACTCCTGGACGAGTTACCACGGGGAAAAAGTGTCTCCACTGAGGCTTCATCATCAGTCCTTGTTTCCATTTTTTTCAAAATCTAATTATCACAGGGACAGAAAGTGGGGTGAAATTTTCTGAACAGGGGCACAAACAGCACAACAAACACCACAGGGGAATCTGTCCTCAGTAGTAGAGCCAGATGGTGAATGATGTTGTTTCCCTTCTGAAAATGCATGGTACAGAAAATATATATCTATTTATTTACTAGCCATCCCCTGCTACGCGTTGCTGTGGCCCAGTCTGTATATATGTGTTTTGTGTGTGTGTATATATGTGTTTAAATATTTGTGTATCTGTGTGTGTGTGTGTGTGTGTATATATATATATATATGTGTGTGTTTGCGTATATATATGTGTGTGTGTGTGTGTGTGTGTGTGTGGGTGTATATATGTGTGTGCATATGAGTATGTGAAGATGTGTATATATGTGTGTATATATTTGTGTGTTTACATGTGTATATGTATATTGTGTATATGTGTGTGCTTCTCTATATGCATATTTGTGTTTATATATGTTTATATATGTGTGCATGTATGTGTGCATGTGTATATTTGTGTGTGCATGTGTATATGTATATTTGTATGTGTATGTAGATGTGTGTGTGTATATTTGTGTGTGCTTGGGTATATATATACACATGTGTCTGTATGTGTGCATGTGTATATGTACATGAGAATGTGTGTGTGTATGTGTGTATATATATTTGTGTGTATATATATATATATATATATATATATATATATATATATATATATATATGGATATATATATGGTGTATTTTGAGGGATTTTAAGTCTGTTTTGCTGGGGTGTTGTTTTATTTTGTTTTGTTTTGGTTTTTTTTGTAATTTTAGGTGTGATGAACACTCATTGGTCTGTTACGGGTGTACTGTCTAAATTTCATGTCAGAATGCTCTGTGATTGTAGGTGAACTATAAATCCCAGCAAACTGCAACTCCCAAATGTCAAGATTCTATTTTCCCCAAACTCCACCAGTGTTCACATTTGGGCATATTGAGTACTCTTGTAGAGTTTGGTCCAGATCCATTCATTGTTTGAGTCCACAATGATCTCTGGATGTAGGTGAACTACAACTCCAAAACCAAAGGACACTGCCCACCAAACCCTTCCAGTATTTTCTTTTGGACATGGGAGAACTGTGTGCCAAGTTTGGTTCAATTCCATCGTTGGTGGGGTTCAGAATGCTCCTTGATTGTAGGTGAACTATAAATCCCAGCAACTACAACTCCCAAATGACAAAATCAATTTTTTTGAGCGAAGAACATACATTGGGTTGTTAGGTGTCTTGTGTCCAAATTTGGTGTCAAGTCGTCCAGTGGTTTTTGAGTTCTGTTAATCCCACAAACTAACATTACATGTTTATTTATATAGAAGATTTATTTCCTGCATTTGTAACCTTCCCTTCTCACCCCCGAGGAGGGGATTCAGGGTGGCCTCACAGCAAGCACCATCTGGTGCTGTCACAAATACAAACATTCAACAATACAATTAAAAACATTAAACAATTAATTAAAACAGTTAGTTTAAAACAGTTAATTAAGAACAGTCAACTAAAACAATCTATTAAAACACATCAATTAAAATCCAAAATATGCTTTGTGGAATCCATAAATTCCTTAGTAACTCGTTCGAGTAAACAGTATACTTTCATTTATGTTTTTTTCTGTTCTTGCCTTGTTTGTAGCAGGGATAGCTTTTTGGCTGTTAGGAATTGTGGGAGTTGAAGTCCAAAACACCTGGAGGGTCGAAGTTTGCCCATGCCTGCTTTAGGGACTCTGGTATCAAAATGTACACTAACCAGGAATGACCGTGCTTATCTTCCAGAATCAGACAAGATCTGGTGCATTTAGGGTTTTTAGACCATAGAACTTGGTTTGGTGCTTATTTATAGCTTCAGAACAAGATTCTTGATCCTAAGTCATGTTTAGCCTGCAGAAGAGAAGGCTGAGAGGAGATATAATGGCCATGTATGGAGAAGTCATAGGAAGGAGGGAGCAGGCTTGTTTTCTGCTGCCCTGGAGACTAGGATGCGGAACAATGGCTTCAAGCTACAGGAAAGGAGATTCCACCTGAACATTAGGAAGAACTTCCTAACTGGGGGAGCTGTTCAGCAGTGGAACTCTCTGCAACGGAGTGTGGTGGAGGCTCCTTCTTTGGAGGCTTATAAACAGAGGGTGGATGGTCATCTGTTGGGGTGCTTTGAATGCGATTTTTCTGCTTCTTGGCAGAATGGGGTTGGACTGGATGGTCCACGAGGCCTCTTCTATAATTCTAAGTCCCTTAAGTTTCATGTAAGGATCAGAAGACTGATCAGTTTGCATGATTTTCTTCTTTGGCCATAGGCAACAAGGGCTGTGGTGTCTGGGTGATGTCCTCCAGCCTCCCTCACATCACAAACAACCAAATAGGGCACAACAGCATCTACGGGATTGCAGTGTTTTGCCACAAGGATGATGCCAACGATTACCTTGCCAACCAAGGGGGAAATGAGAATTTCAATGATGAAGGAGAAGCGGCCAATTGGGAGAACGACCTTGACAGCGAAGATGAACGCCTGACTTCCCGGAGGCCCATCAGTGTGGCTCTTGTGGAGTCGAATAACATCAACCACAATGGAGGTAAGTGGTCAAAAGTGTGTGGTCTCGTCTGTAGCAAGGGAGGCTGCAAAGAAGCTGGGGGAGGGATCATTATGTGAAGTAACTACAGAAAACATTTTCACGTTGCAGAATTACAATATCACGATTCTACTTAAACCACTATAACTTCATCCTGTGGAATCCTGGGATTTATAGTTTAGGGAAGGTCATTTAGAATTCCCTGCCAGAGAGATCTAAAAAAGGTAGAAGTTTCTCCTTGACATTAAGTCTAATCGTGTCCGACTCAGGGGGGTGGTGCTCATCTCCATTTCTAAGCTGAAGAGCCGGCGTTGTCCATAGACATCTCCAAGGTCATGTGGCCAGCATGATTGCATGGAGCACTCTTACCTTCCCACTAAAGCGATACCTATTGATTTACCCACATTTGCATGTTTTCAAACTGCTAAGTTGGCAGAAGCTGAGGCTAACAGCAGGAGCTCACCTCACTCCCTGGATTAGAACCACCGACCTTTCGGTCAGCACGTTCAGCAGATCAGCCATTTAACCTGCTGTGCCACCAGGGTTAAACCAAAACTACCTCCCAAAACTGCAAAACCCATAATTCCATAAGGCATTGCCATGGGAGCTAAAGTGGAATCACAGCAGTCCTTCACAAGTTTTGAATGTCAGCTCCCAGAACTCCTGAGCATTGGTCATACTGGCTGGGACTGCTGGGAGATGGAGTCCAAAACAACAGGAGAGTCAAAGGTTGAGAATCATAGAATCATTGAATCCTAGAGTTGGAAGAGACCTCATGGGCCATCCAGTCCAACCCCCTGCCAAGAAGCAGGAATACTGCATTCAAAGCACCCCTGACAGATGGCCATCCAGCCTGTTTAAAAGCTTCCAAAGAAGGAGCCTCCACCTATTGCAGCACAACAACACCTTTGGATGCTGCAATGAAGGGAAATGCATGTAGGGCCTGCCTTATGTTTTCCTAAGATATTTCTCCACATCAGCCATTAAATCGCCTGCCAGAAAATAACCATCCTTATTGGTGTCCCATCCAGTGCCTCATTTTAACAAAATAGGTAGTGGAGTCTCGTAACACAAATTTTTAACTCCAAATTACTTGACTCCAATATAAAAAGTCAAAATATATTTGATCTTCCTGTTGATAGCCCTTGTGTTCATTTCAAGCTTTATTGCTTTCAATTTATTACATTACTAGCCATCCCCTGCCACGTGTTTCTGTGGCCCAGTCAGTGTATATGTGTGTATCTATTTGCGTATATGTGTATATGTGTACTTGCGTATATGTATGTGGTTTTGCACATGCACTGTAGCATCTTTTTGCTTTTTTGCCTTTTTAAGCCCCTTCCGCTGTGTTTTTCAGTGTTTTTAGGAGTGGCTAGCTGTCCTCTGCCACGAGGTGCTGTGACCCAGTCTGTGTATATGTGTTTTATGTGTGTATGTGTATATATGTGGTTTTGTGCATGCATTGTAATGTATGTTTTATTTTTTTGGCTTATATGTCTCTTCTGCTGTTTTTCAGTGTTTTTATGAGTGATGGTCACTCATTGGCCTGATAGGTGTATTGTGTCCAAATTTGGTGTCAATTCACCCAGTGGTTTTTGAGTTATGTTAATCCCACCCAGTGGTTTTTGAGTTATGTTTTGAGTTATGTTAATAAAAACATTGCATTTTTATTTATATAGACTAGCCGTCCCCTGCCACGCATTACTGTGGCCCACATGGGGGCTCTGTGTGGGAGGTTTGACCCAATTCTATCGTTGGTGGGGTTCAGAATGCTCTGTGATTGTAGGTGAATTATAAATCCCAGCAACTTCAACTCCCGAATGTCAAAATTCTATTTCCCCCAAACTCTACCAGTGTTCACATTTGGGCGTATTGAGTACTCGTGTACAGTTTGGTCCAGATCCATCATTGTTTGAGTCCACAGTGATCTCTGGATGTAGGTGAACTACAACTCCCAAACTCAAGGTCAATGCCCACCAAACCCTTCCAGTATTTTCTGTTGGTCATGGGAGTTCTGTGTGCCAAGTTTGGTTCAATTCCATCGTTGGTGGAGCCCAGAAGGCTCTTTGATTGTAGGTAAACTATAAATCCCAGCAACTACAAATCCCAAATGACAAAATCAATTTTTTGAGTGAAGGACATACATTGGGTTGATAGGTGTCTTGTGTCCAAATTTGGTGTCAATTCGTTCAGTGGTTTTTTAGTTATGTCAATCCCACAAACAAACATTACATTTTTATTTATATAGATTACTTCTAATTCTAGCTGAAACCTTCAAAACGAAGGCAAGTTACCAGGGCAAAAAATATCTCAGCTGAGTCCAAGATTCCTTTAATTCCAAATGTTAATAAATAAAATCTAGAAACTAGACGTTTATTAAGGCTGGATCCACATTATCATATAATACAGTTTCAGAATGCAGATTAACTGCATTGAACTGGATTATGTGGCAGTGTAGACTCATATAATCCAGTTCAATGCAGTTAATCTGCATTCTGAAATTGCATTATACAGCAGTGCAGAACCAGCCTGAGAGAGAGAAGGTGTTGGATCCAGTATCCATAGAAAGTTGCTTTGCATCTTTTTAGGTGAGCAGACAATGGATCGGATCGACATGATGGAATCCCAACTCCCCAAAACAGTTTCTCCGACTCTTCTTTTTCGGTTTCCGTGGCAACTATTGCGTCAAGGAGCACTCTTGAGTAAACCCTTTGATCTTCCCTTGATCTGGAAGATAATTTGCTAATGGAAGTTTGTCTCCAGCTAGTAAAAAAAAAAGTAAATCTATCATCACGTCTTTGCTCTGCAGAGTCCTGCAAGGTGAAAACATTAACCTGCCGCCTTTCCTGACTCTTCAACCAAATTTCAAGCATAAATGGATACCGAGACATTGAAAAAAACATCATGATAACTCTTTCAGAAATGAATTTCCCTTCCAAGGGGTAGATTTTTGTTGTCTCAGGGCCCTTCTACACATGCACTAAAACTCGGAAGAAAATGGTCTCACCTCCGTTCTTAACTATGAGTCATATGCAAATCAGATGTCTATAACTCCAGGATTGCCTGTAGTGGATTGATTCTAGGGTGTTTTCTGTTCTTTTCACAGCTGCTGGTTTGTATGTAAAGAGCAGTGAGGCCCTGAACATAATTGGAAACGCCATCCATGCAAACCACGACTGTGGCGTGGCTGTGTTTCAGAGCTCTCAGCTCACTCGGATCGCAAGCAACAGCGTCTCTTGCAACAGCCTCGGTGGTGTCCTTGTAGAGGCAGACTGCAGGGTGGAACTGCGTGGCAATGGCATTTATGACAACAGTAGCCACGGAGTCACCTCCAAGGGTGATGGGCTCATCACGGAGAATGACATCCTTGGGAACCAGGGCTGCGGCCTCAAGCTGTGCCAGTCCGCTGACATGAAGGTATTGGGTTTGAAGGAGCAGATTTGCCTTTTGTTGTTATTTCTGTCCTCCAAATTAGGTTGCATACTTGGGGGAAATTTTGTAATTCTCTAATCACTCTATGAAATTAGCTTGACTTTCCCAAAGTCCCCCAATAGCACCTCTTGTCAGGTTCAGGACTTACACCTTTGTCTCTCTTGTGCAGGGTTTCTCACCAAAGTTTCCTGGAACCCTAGGATTTTGAGAGAGGGATTTTATAAGAGATCATGATTGAAAAAAACTAAACTTTTTATTGAGTTGTAGATATACATTTTTACTCAGCAGTTCTGTAGGAGATAAACATTATTTTAAGGGATCCTCCAAGTTGAGAAAGGTAGTTTTGAAGTTCAAGAGATCTAAAGGGTCAGAAGTTAAGATTCAGTGGTCTGGAGCCACATTTCCCAGACTTTGGTGTTCCAGATGTTTGGACCAGGTCCCAGAATTTCCAGCTGTTGACCAAGCTGGCTTCTGGTAGCTGATGTCAAAGGCAGCTGGAGGACTAAAGACGGAGAGCTGGTCTAGAGTTTCACAGATCTCTGAGATGTGCTTGGATGATTCTTTCTGAAATACTGTTATTTCCTTTTTCATGTACATTATTCTGCAAACCTGTATATCAAAACCATTCATTATGTTGGGATGGCCACTGAGTAGTTGACTATTTGACCAGAGGATCCTTGAGCTCACTATTTAAAAGGATTTGGCTCTTTGTTCTCCTTTCCAGGTCTCCAGGAATAGAATCCACTCCTTTCGAGGTTATGGGATTGAGATGCTTGACCAGACCAAGGCTTTGGTGCAAGACAATCTGATTTTTCAAGGGAAGTGCAAAAAATCCATTTTACAGCAGGCATCCAGCACCGAAGGCTGCATCCTTCAAAACAACAAACTCCTTGCATTCAAGAAAAGGTAAGTTCCTTGGTGCCATCAGTGAAAACAGGGAAAAAACACCCTGGTGAATGGTCCAAAAGAATTCTGAGACTTGTAGTTCTGTGAAGCAGATTGGGATCTCTGTTAGACATACGATCTTTGCTCTCACTAGGCTGCAGTTTTCAGGTTTCCTTGGAAAAGGGGCTTTGCAGATAAAGAGATATAAAAACAGGTTATCTTTGTAGTGTAAATATTTCCTAAAAGACTGTCTGCAGTTGTTTCTTGGCTGTGAAGGAACACTGCTTTATGTTATTTTATGTAGATATATGTGAGGTTGTTGTTCAATGGTTACTTTTCATCAGAAGTAGATGGTGCAGTGGCGCAGTGGGTTAAACCCTTGTGCCGGGAGAACTGAAGACCAACAGGTCGCATGTTCGAATCCGGGGAGTGCGTGGATGAGCTCCCTCTGTCAGCTCCAGCAGGGACATGAGAGAAGCCTCCCACAAGGATGGTCAAACATCAAAACATCCTGCTGTCCCCTGGGCAACATCCTTGCAGACGGCCAATTCTCTCACACCAGAAGTGACTTGCAGTTTCTCAAGTTGCTCCTGACTTGAAAAAAAAAATCAGAAGTAGAAGTTGTGTATAGAGAATAGAAAGTGAAGTCACCTGGCCTAGGAATAGGATGAAATGTGGGAATGAAAGTGGAAATGTTCCTGGGATTAAAATTGAAGTTGGAGCACAATTGGAGAAGGCAGTGCAGGGAGAGGTCAGGAAGAAAGTACCCAGTAGTTAAGTCAGAAGGAGAAAAATAGTTAGAATGTGAGGTTTGAATTGAGGGAGGACAGGCTTGCAAACAGGCCTCTGTTAAGAACAGCCTGCCTGGAATCTGAGAAGAAGACATCAGGAAAAATTCAAAGGACCTACATTCCTTAGGGATTGTGATTAGTGCCGCCAATGGCACTGCTTTTCCATAATGGTGGAATTGTGCACTCCTGTGAGACAAGAAGCTATGTTGATGGCAACAGTGCTGCTTAGAAGGTTGCCCATGTACATTTTTGGCGAGAAACCAAATTAAATGAACCAAACGGCTGTTAGGCACTGGCAGCAGTCATAGTGTGTGTTGGAGGAGGAATCACTAGTGGAGGATCTGTCAAAGACAACAGTAGTGGCAACATAGCCACGATTGTTACTACTGCATAGGAGGTACCAAAGGTAAATCTCCTTTTCAAATTATTTTGGCCATTGAAACTCTATGATTAGACAATCCAGAATGAAACAGGAGATAGTCCTGAAAGATGAGACTCCCAGATCAAAAGATATTGTATTTCAGATTTTTATCTCCTTTTTTTGGCCAAAAAAAGGGGATGTGACTATTATGCAGTGAAAAAAACAGTGCCTCCTTTAAGCTTTATCTTTGCATCTGTTCCCCTTTCAGCTACAATACCTCACTTGCTTGCATCTGAAAGCACTGGGTTGAAGACAGTGATGGGTTTGAAGAGAGCGATGGCTCTCTTCCATCCAATGTTTTTGGACTCAACCTAGTGAGGCACTGTAGCTGAAATCAGGTGGGCGAAGCTATTGTTTATGTAGTGCAGCAAGGCACATGGTGAGAGAAGTCTAGTTAGACTGTTGCAGTCATGGTGGGGTTGTATTTCTTCCTTAACTACACTGGTTGCAGGGTTTTTTTGTTTTTTGTTTTGTTTTTTGTTGTGTCAGCAGCGACTTGAGAAACTGCAAGTCGCTTCTGTTGTGAGAGAATTGGCCGTCTGCAAGGACATTGCCCAGTGGACACCCAGATGTTTTGATGTTTTATCATCCTTGTTGGGAGTCTTCTCTCATGTCCCTATATGGGGAGCCAGAGCTGACAGAGGGAGCTCATCCGCGCTCTCCCTGGATTTGAACCTGTGACCTGTCGGTCTTCAGTCCTGCCAGTACAGGGGTTTAACTGGTCATCTGCCAGCAGTACAGTGGGGCGATTAACCAAAGCTGCGACTATTATGCAATGAAAGCAAAAATATACATTTGGGAGCCCAAAAGGGAGGGGTGCAACTATTATGTGGTGTCGACTATTATATGGTGAAATACAGTATTCAGTAAGATATTGGGACACAGGATCGCTAACAATAGCACTGTTACTAATGATGCACCTGGATTCAAGCTGAAAGGATGTCCATTTGTTGATGTGCCCAGAAGTGAAATGAAAATCCAAAGCTGCTCGACAGATTCTGTAAGCACATGTAATGTGAGGTGCATGAATCAGAGGAAGCTAAATGTTGAAAAACAAGAAATGAAATGTATAAACAGTACAATACTTGGGGTGAGTCAGATACAATGTTTTATTCAGGAAATGAAAAACCTAAGAAGAAACGTGACAGCATTATAACAAGCACGGATGTAGCAAAAGCAGTCAATAGATATGACTCTGGGAGTTGGTGCTCATCTCCATTTCTAAGCCGAAGAGCCGCTGTTGTCCATAGACACCTCCAAGGTCATGTGGGCAGCAAGACTGCATGGAGCGTCATTGCATCTTGTTGAACTGCTAGGTTTGCAGAAGCTGAGGCTAACAGCAGGAGTTCACCCCGTCCCCGAATTTGAACCTGTAACCTTTCGGTCAGTAAGTTTAGCAGTTTAACCCACTGCGCCACTGGGCTTCCTGGGATTTATAGTTAACCTACAATCAAAGAGCATTCTGAACCACACCAACAATAGAATTGGGCCAAACTTCCCACAGAGAACCCCCATGTCCAAAAGAATAAGCTGTGTTTCTTGATGGTCTTTTGCAACCCCTCCGACACCCCCTCACGCCCCCCCCCCCCCCGGGGTCCCGACTCCCAGGTTGAGAAACACTGCATTAATGCATATCAGTATAACAATCATGGGAGCCCCCAGTGGTGCAGTGGGTTAAAGCGCTGAGCTGCTGAGCTTGTTGACCAAAAGGTCACAGGTTTGAATCCAGGGAGTGGCGTGAGCTTCCGCTATCAGCCCCAGCTTCTCTCAACCTAGCAGTTTGAAAACATGGAAATGTGAGTAGATCAATAGGTACCGCTCCGGCGGGAAGGTAACGGCGCTCCATGCAGTCATGCCGGCCACATGACCTTGGAGGTGTCTATGGACAATGCTGGCTCTTTGGCTTAGAAATTGAGATGAGCACCACACCCCAGAGTCAGTCACTACTGGACTTAATGTCAGGGGAAAACCTTTACTTATAACAATCATACATGTTTATGCTTCAACTACAGAGTCAGAAAAAGAAAAAAAATGAAAGTTATATCATCCCCTTGGCAACTTACTTCCCCACTACACGTGCCAGAGGTGTTGGCAGTCTTCTTCTGATTGAGTGAGAAGGTCAAATGAGGGAAGTTATTCCCTGATATGCAGAGCCAAACCCAGAGTTTGCAAAGTACTGTCTGTTCTTTGTGTTCTGCAGAGCTCTGCTTTGCAAAATGTGAAAGAGTCAGCGTGGTTCAGAAATGTCAGTCTAGGACTCAAGAAGTCCACATTCCCCACCCAGCTTCCCAATTGACTAGGCAACCATAGTCTGTCAGTTTGATCTCCCCAACAACAGCTCTGTTGTTAAGGATAAAAAACAGAAGTATAGCTACATTGGAATCACTAAACAAATATGAAGTTGAAATAACAATTAAGTAAATCTACTGGGTAGCTACAAAGTGACTGCAATGTCTAATGTCTGACATATATTTCTGATTCTGTTCCCTGTATCATCATAAGAAGCTGGAGCTTTAGTGGATGCATAAATGTTTGTCTCTTCTAGATCTGATGTTGCTTGGACCCTGGAGAACCCTCCAGCAAGACCTCACATTGAAGGATCCTCCCGCGGCATGTCTACTTCTGGAAACAGTCAGAAAGGCTCAAACATGACAGCCAGGATAGCCGCCAGAGTGGAAGGAGGCTGCCATAACAATGGCAGCATCTTTTGCACAATTCTGTGACGTGTGTGCATTTCAAATGGCCTCAGAGCTGGAAACTTTCTAATGCCTATTCATGGTATAAACAAAGAATCTATACTGGGATAATTTTTGACTTCCTGCTACAAGAGTGGTGTAGTGGTTTGAGTGTTTGGCTATGACTGGAGACCAGGGTTCAAATCCCCGCTTAGCCACGAAACCCACTGGGTGACCTTGGGCAAGCCATACTCGCTCAGAGGAAGGCAAAGGTTTCTGATAACTCTTACCAATAAAACACCTTAGGTTATTGCCAGAGTTTGGACCTGACTTGGAGGCACATAACAACATCATACAAGATCCCCCATCTTTGGAGGGCTTGTGGGCCTATTCGAAATTTCAAGGCAATGTGTCTGTGGCAGCTATGGATGACTTCAACTCTTCACAGAATGCCGATCAAATTACTTCCAATTCCTAAGCAGAAGACTAGTGGGAGTAAAAGAAAAAGGAGAAACTTGGAAGGATCTAAATCTAAAAATACCTCTTTTAGCATCTGTTTTAGAGAAAGCAAGTGGATTATCTTCAAGAGGACAGTACCTTGGCTGAGAAACAGAGTCTCAAATGCCAAACTACCTATTTGTCTCACAAAAACCCAACAGAATAGCAATTGAACAGAAGGCACAATTAGTCATTCTCAGAGAGCCTTCTTCATACACACACCGTATAGAATCCCAGGGAAAACACACATAGCAGAAAAACATGCAAGCTTTCCTACCCATGCTATTCCATCCCAGCAGTGCTTCTTCTCCCTCTTCTGGCCCGTGATGCCCTCAGGTCTCTTCTGGCCTGTTCTTGATCTTTGAAATCGTCAATAAGAGGGGAGGTGGCCATTGTGATCTAAGCAGCCATTTGGGTATTGAGTATCTAAGAAAACCCTATGAAATTAATGGTGTTCCCATTCTGAGTCCAAACCTCTTCTTCTTTTTGTTGACTTGGTTGTTCAGAATTTGTAGTATCTTGAGGGAAGTACCATATATTCTGGCATATAAGACTACTTTTTAACCCAAGAAAATTTTCTCAAAAGTCATGGGTTGTCCTATACGCAGGAGTAGTCTTATACACAGGAGTCGTCTTAATGCGGGAATAGCCTTATGCATGGGAGTAATCTTATATGCGGGAGTAGTCTTATACGCCGGGAGTCGTCTTATAGAGCGGGTGCTGAAACTTCCAATCTGGATTGGAGAATCTGTGGTTGCTTCATATTGTGGGGGGAGCTCAAAAATGGCAGTGGCCGCGTCCCTGCCATGTGCAGCGACTGTATGAAAGCATTAAGGAGGAGGCTTTACAATTACGGTAGAAGAAAATCCATTCATCAGGACTCGTGGACATAATGCAGTCCTGATAGTGAGGTGAAGGGGCTCCTCACCGGGAATGTGTAAGTGAAGGGCGGACCAAGCTGTAGGCGTCCGTGGCACCCGGGATATGGAAAAAAGAGATAGAGTGGCTCTGGGCCCAGAAAAACGCAACTCTTTAACCTGTCTAACCTGCCCTTGTATCCTATTACTGTACCTCCTCCTCTGCCTCTCAGATCTCGCTCCTGAAGACTACAGTGAAGCGGTGCAGGTGCCAGATCTGAGAGGCAGAGAAGGAGGTACAGTAATAGGAAAATTACCATATTGAAATCAAATTTGATGCTTTTAAATTTTTTTATTTGGTGTGTGTTGGAAGAGGGGTAGTCTTATATGGCGAGTATATCCCAAACTATATTTTAACTGGAAAAGTTTGGGGTCATTTTATACGCCCAGTCGTCTTATATGCCGGAATATACGGTAATTAATCTCATGCAGTGGTTTTCAACCTGTGGGTCTCCAGATGTTTTGGCCTTCAACTCTCAGAAATCCAAACAGCTGGTAAACCGGCTGGGATTTCTGGGAGTTGTAGGCCAAAACACCTGGTGACCCATAGGTTGAGAACCACTGATCTAATGGTTGGTGATGTTGTCCTGTTTCTTGTTTTCAGTCAGCTAAGCAAGATCTACTTCTTCCCTAAACAGTTTAGAGCAGTGGTTCTCAACCTGTGGGTCCCCAGGTTTTGGCCTACAACTCCCAGAAATCCCAGCCAGTTAAACCTCTCAAACACAACCTTTACATCTCCCTCTCAATTTCCAATTGGATTACTTTTCCTGTCAACAAAAGCTAAGTAGTTGGGGAGATGTGAGTGGCATGATCAGAACTGATTTTTGTCCATTCTGGTGAGCAAGACATTCCCAGCAGTCTTAATATGTATTCTTTCTTCAAACCTTTTGTGACTTGCCAAAAGAGCAGTTGTTCAAAATGTTACATTAATGCCAAGTCAAAACAGATTACTGGTCTCCTTTGTGGAATCTCTGACATCACTTAAAATGAATTTTCCTTCTTGAAGTGGGTGCTTCCCTCCCCCCCACCTCCATACAGAGAACGAATGCCAATTTTTAGCAATTAGTAGATTGCCTGAGGTATGTATGGCAAATGAGTAATATAAGGCAGACGTAAGCCAGAATTCAGTCATCAATCACAATACAGGGTTAGTCAAAATGCATAGGCCAATAAGCCATTCAATTGAATGGCTTATTGGCCTATGCATTTTGACTAACCCTGTACATTGATTCTTCAGTAAAGCAGGCTGATACATCTAGGCTTCTTCAAATGTGAAATTGTCACAGAAGAATATAGTGCAGTGGTTCTCAACCAGGTGTTTTGGCCTATAACTCCCAAAATCCCATCCAGTTTACCAGCTGTTAAGATTTCTGGGAGCTGAAGGCCAAAACATCTGGGGACTCACAGGTTGAGAACCACTGGTTTAGGGTATCTTGTACAGTGCAGAAGATTTCTTGCAAGAACACTCAGAAATGTTAATGACAAGTGGTGTCAAAACATGATCATGTTGGTTTTTGACATAATTTACCAAATCCAAGAAAATGGAATTCCAAGAAACCTGATGAATGGTTTCACAGGGAGCACTCAGAATCTGGTACGGTTTTATGCAGTGCCTTTGAAATTATCTAAAAATATATATTTTTGAGACATTTCAAAAACACTATCACAATCTACATAAAGAGTGGGTTGCCTCTTTAAAATGGATCCAATCAGCTTAATAAGCTGGATGGATAGTGGTACTTCAGCTACAGACATAAGTGGGAGAAAATGGAAAATTGTGATCTGCAGCCTTTTATGAAACTCTGGGTAAAAAAGTGCTACAAATATCAGTTCTGGTTAAAGTGGCTCTGGGATACTGACACTCCACAATCTTTACCAAAGAGATGGGGAACATTTGTCCCTCCACTTGGTTCAAACTACATATGGATGGCCATCTGTCAGGGGTGATTTGCTTCTTGGCAGGGGGTTGGACCGGATGGCCCATGTGGTCTCTTCCAACTCTTTGATTCCAGCAATGCTTTACTGTTGGCTGCAATGAAGGGGGCTGATGGGGATTGTAGTCCAGAGCACTGGAAGGAAATCTTCCACTTCTGCTTTAGCAGTTACAGGCTACCAGTAATGCAAAAGCTGAAGCATTTACTGTTATTATTTATGAAATTATTTCCAAGAAAAAATATTTTTGTCCGTGGTACAACTGTGAAAAGCACAAGAACTTTGCTGGTGGAGCTGTGGCAGCAATACAAGAGGCAATAGGTCAAGTATCCCAGTGCTTAGTGGTTATGAAAGGGTCTCATTCATGGAAGAGACCCATACATTCTTTAGGCGATGAAGTTGCTTACAGCAATGGAGAACATGTTTCGCTCACTCTCTTGTACGCAAACATGTTCCTTGATCTGTAACCAGGATCATTCATTATCAGGCATGGGCAAACTTCTCTGTCTCCCAGCTCACTCCATGCACTATGCCAATCCAGTGGGTTCCCTACAGCTCCTTTTAAGGGGGTACCTGCAGGACACAATATGCTGGCAGTTTAAAGATTTGGAATGAGGTCAAGTGGGATGCCCCGATCACTGCCTCCCTCCCTTACCAATGTCCCCTTGGAAAGTAATTCATTGTTAAATGCATAAGGTCACTGACAACTTTTAAAAACTTTTTAAAGGCTGGATTATAATCTGTTCCATGTTTTTTGAAGGAATTTTAAAACATTCCATGTAATCTTTTACTGAGAAAACCTGTATATTGAAAAATAAAGTGCTATATTTTAAAACGCCATATATTTCTTACCTAGTTATTTTGCAAGGCTATCATGTGAGCAGCAGCAAAGGACCCTGTGTCCCTTCTGTAAGGAATTGGAGGGATAAAAAATTAAGTAGGTTTAGCCTGTCATGTTGTATGACTATTTGGATGTCAGAGAAAAACTGTCTCAATCACTGCACGAGTCCAGTGGTTCTCAACCTGTGGGTCCCAGGTATTTTGGCCTACTATTCTCCGAAATCCCAGCCAGTTTACCAACTGTTAGGATTTCTAGGAGTTGAAGGCCAAAACATCTGGGGACCCACAGCCTGAGAACCATTGCTCTAGTCTGCAAAAGTTAGCTTTTGAACCACAACTTCTAGAATCCCAGAACTAGTATGGCAGTACCAGGTGACAGATTTTTTGAATTACAATCCATAGTATTTTCTGAAGCTGTTTCTTCCTAGCTGCTGTTCTTTGCTTCATCCCCAGAAGCATAGAGAGCTTCCTGTTAGCTAATCAGCAGTAAAGTTCAATTCCTCCTTGCCTGGGAAAGGGAATGACATTTGGCCCATTGCAGGCAGCAAAGATTCTACACATTAAGTATGCACAGTTAATAAGGTGTCACATGTAGAGATACAATCTCAAGTGCAATACTGCTAATGAGAAACTGGCGACCTTCTTCCACATTTATGACAAAAAATCCCATTGCCCAAAAGGAACAAATTAGTTCATTCTCACTCTTTCACACCATTGTTTGTTTGCAAATGGGATAGATGCTTTTCTGTGTGCCCTTGTATAAAAATAAGGGGAGTGGAACTGTGAGATGGGAAATGACATCTCTTAAAAACAACCCTGGATGCTCCTATTTTGTGGTATAATGGCAAAGATGCTCATCTGCAACACTGAAACTGGCCACCCATATTTGCTAGATTGTGAATACATTTTGTAGTCAGCAGAAAATTAATTGCATGCACATATGTGTGTGTGTGTGTGTGTGTGTGTAATTATTCTATCATCTGCTTGTCCGTGTCTATGTATATATATGTGTGCGTGTATATGCATGTATATCAGGATTTTTCTACCAGGGGAGTAGTGTATGCTAGCTCCCTCTCACTGCATGCAAAAGACAACATATGCATTGTGCGACTTCACAGACTTATGTAGGGTGGGCTTCCATGCATATGTTCATAACAGACTATCTAATAATTTATACTGGTGTACATGTAAGATGAGAAGTCAGGAGGGTGGAGAAATGAGAGGAAACTGAAACAAAAAATCCAGCACATGGAAAGAGAAAAGGATTTCTGCACATCCTTGTGTGCAGTGTGTATGAGACCCAAGGTCTATCGTGGAAAAGTGAAAGAAGTTGGAAAGATGTTCAAAGACCTACCATATGTTTCACCAAGAAAAAGAGAGTGTTGTTAACTTGCAGATATATGGAATTGCTTGAATTATATCCATCTTCTTTAGATTGGCAGTTTCCCCTTCCAGGCACTGATCAGATCTAAAACTAGATATATTAATTACGATTCATGTTGACATACAGTCCATGCATTTGTTTCAGTGGATTCACCAAATGAAAAAAATTAGCTAGATCTTTGGGTGCAACTTTCTGTTTTATGCAACCATCTACGACAGGCCTGAACAACATACGGTCCATGGACTGGATGTGACCTGCAAATGACTTCCCCACGGCCTGCAGGAAAGGCAGAGTAGGAGCCGATCAGCAAGGGGAAGTCCAGCCCCTTTGCCAGTGAAGAGGAGTTGGAGAGGGAATGGTGCAGACCGGTAGTCATGTTGCAGCCAATCATGATAAAGCATGGAGGGAGGAGGAGTGGTCTGCAAGAGCTAAAAAAACACGTAACTGCTAGGTTGTGTAGGCCTGATCCAAGGGCCCTTCCACACAGCCATATAAACCAGAATATCAAGGCAAGAAATCCCACAATATCTGCTTTGAACTGGAATATATGGCAGTGTGGACTCAGATAACCCAGTTCAAAGCAGATATTGTGGGATTTCCTGCCTTGATTATATGGCTGTGTGGAAGGGCCCTAAAACTTAGAAAACTGGGAGACCATCTCAGCAGTGACTAGTACAAAAGCTTAGTCCAACTGGCTTGAACACGCCTTGGTAACACACTAAAGATAAATGATTGATTAAATAGTACCATCATGAAACATGTATGAAATTTGTAGCATTTCTACCAGTATTGTGCACTTTGTAAGAACTGTGTATATGTTTGAACAATGACAGACCAAACAATTCATTTACCAGTACAATTAGTGCAAGCTACATGTGGGGGGGATGAGATCATCATATAGCTAGACTGAATTGAGGCAACAACATGAAATAAAATTTGTAGTTGTTTTAATCCTTTGATCAGCTCTTTGCAGATATCCTTAACATCTCTTGATGGTTAGTCCCAACCACTGGAGGGAAGCAAAGTTTCTCACTCTCTGGGAGCAAGGAAAATGTCCAATTGTTGTTCCACTGTGTCCATTGGGGTCCAGGCCAACCCAAGAAATTAGGCCACAAAACTCTTGACAACAGAAAAAAAAATTAAAAGGTCAACATCAGTTGGGAAAAAGAAAAACTTGAGCTGATGGCAAGAATCACCAACGCTTTCCTTCAAAAAATACAGTGCAACATAGCAGAGAAGTCTTCGGGAAGCCGTCTAGTACATCTTGCGTTTCTGGCGGCCTGCCATCTCCTTGTACACAGGTAAGGGCAAAGAGAGAGTCCCAAGTCTGTGCTCATCCAATCCAGAGAGGGTTTTACTTTTGGTCAACTTCAGCCTCATCGCTTTGGCAATATCAACAATCCTGTAACACACACACACACACACAAATATACATAAATTATTATACTAACGTTTATGCATTGCTGTCTACTCTTCATCACAAGCTTTGCCCTTTGTTCTCATATCATCATGTAAAAGTTTACATTAGTAATTAATAGCGGGAGGGGGAGGGAGGGAGGGAGAGAGAGAGAGAAGGGGGGAAGGAGAAAAAGAAAGAAAGAAAGGTAGAGAAGGAAGGAGAGAAGGAAATAAAAAAGTGAAAGAGGAAAGGAAGAAGAGAAGGAACGAAAAAGAGAAAGACAGACGGATGGACGGAAGGAAGGAGACAAGGAAGGATGGAACCAAAGAGCAAAGGAAGTAAGAAAAGAAACAGGTAGAGAAGGAAGAAAGAAGAAAGGAAAGAAAAAGAGGAAAGGAAGGAAGGAGAGAAAGAGGGAGGGAAGGTTGGCCACAGCAACGCATGGTGGGTACAGCTAGTAGTAGTAGTAGTAGTAGTAGTAGTAATAATAATAATAATAATAATATACAACACACAGTCCTAGATGCTTGGGAAGTGTTCGACTTGTGATTTTGTGATACGAAATCCAGCATATAGATCTCATTTGCTGTGACATACTGTGTTTTTGTGTTAGTAAAATAATAATAATAATAACTGCAAAGATTCTGGCCCAAGCCAGTCAAGGTGGTCCTAGTAGTGATCGGCACACTGGGTGCAGTGCCTAAAGACCTTGGCCTGCACTTAAAAACAATCGGTGCTGAAAAAATTACTCTTTGTCAGCTGCAAAAGGCCACCACCCTATTTGGATCTGCCCGCATTATTCACTGATACATCACACAGTCCTAGACACTTGGGAAGTGCCTGATGTGTGATCCAATACAACAGCCAGCATAATGATCTTGTTTGCTGTGTATTAATCCTGTTATGTATCAAATAATAATAATAATAATAATAATAATAATAATAATAATAATACAACTTTATTTATATCCTGCCACCATCTCCCAGAAGGGACTCAGGGCAGCTTAAAAAAGCACTAGTAGTGCAACGATAACACAAAATGCGATAAAATACATTGAGGGGCTAATATACAAATAGATTATGAGGACAGTCAAGGAATTATTCTCACCTCTTATCTCGCAATTTCAGATCCCGCTGTAAGATTGTCAGGTCTGTTTCAAAGTTGTTAATATGTAAAGCAAGGGCAATTGCATATGCTGCTATTTTAACTTTCATGGAAGCGGAAATTTGATTCTGTATCCTAAAACACAAAATGAGGGGGGAACGATAAGAAAAAATGTTAGAAGTTATACAATCAGTCCAACCCCATTTCTCCATGCAGGAAAAGCACAAAGCAGAGAGCCATCCAGCCCCTGTTTAAAAACTTTCAAGAGAGGAGACTCCACCACCTTCCCAGGCAGCATATTGTACTGCCAAACAGCTCTTACTGTTGGGAAGCTAGTTCTAATGTTTAGGTGGAATCTGGAATAGGAAAGGACAACTTCTGTTTCCCTGGAAATGTTTAGACTGATACCCATCATCCTTCAGAAACAGTTGGGAACACTGAAATTGAAGCGTAACAGTATCTGGGGCCTGGCCTGGCTGATGAAAACAAAGCAACCCAAAATCCTGCAACATTTGAAATCAACACAAAAAGTTTTACCTGCCATTGCTATAGGTCAGAGCTGTGAAGGTTTTCACAATCTTGTTGCTGATGATGCCTGGACAGTTGGGGCTAAAGCCAACTAAAACAGAAAATATTTTAGATAAGTTTCCCCCAAGCACTTGGACCCAAACACTAGCGCAAAACCAGCAAAAACATAAGGAAAGCATTTTGAACTTTAGTTTGAATTACATTAGCTGAAGATTGGTATTTCCAGAGAGCCCCAAAACTAAATAACATTACTTTGGTTCTGAGACACCCTTTCCCCCCTATACAAACAACTCTAAAAACAGGATGCATCTTAGAATCATGGGTATATATGTGTGTGTGTGTTGTTGATGACACTGAAATTAAGTGTGCATCTTACGATAGCTGGTGTCTTAGAATTAATGAAATATGATATTTGTTAACGCTCTGTGATTTGGTCTTTATATTCTGGCAATATGGCTTGAACTTAATCCATGAGCCACCAACCAAAGAGACAAATCCAACCAACCAAAATAACAACACTGGTAGAAAAGGGGATCTAGAGAAATCTCCAGGTTTTCTTTCTCTTTCTTGGTCTTTAGATTTAGTTAAGATGTTAATACTTTCAGGAGAACTCTTTCTCAAAACCTCAATGTTTTTTTTTATCAGAAAAAATATGACCAATTTTTAGAAGTAAACTATAAGGTAAATTATATCTAGTGACGAGCCACCAGTGGTACAGTGGGTTAAAGCACTGAGTTGCTGAACTTGTTGACCGAAAGGTCGCAGGTTCGAATCCGGGGAGCAGCATGTCAGCCCCAGTTTCTGCCAACCTAGCAGTTCAAATACATGCAAATGTGAGAAGATCAACAGTTACCGCTCCAGTGGGAAGGTAACAGTGCTCCATGCAGTCATGCTGGCCATATGACCTTGGAGGTGTCTTCAGAGAACGCCAGCTCTTCGGCTTAGAAATGGAGATGAGCACCAAACCCCAGAGTTGGACAGGGGAAAACCTTTACCTATGTCTAGTGATAATTATGTTAAGAAAAGCCCTTATTGAGTTACCTTAGGATCAATATCAGTCTGAAAGACCTTGAAGGCATTTGAGCTGCCATCTTTTAAAAGCAATACATTCAAAAATTCACATTATACTTGAACTCCATTTCAAAATGGATATTCATATCCTTTGCATTAATTTCATTAAAAAAATACAAGCACTCGTATAAGGCAGAGTTTGCCCAACATTTCATGTTGAATGACATACTATTTTTTACATGCATCATTTTGCAACACAGTAATTTCATTTACCGGTCATATGTTGGCGAGGGGTGAAGGGAATTGGAAGTCTAGTAAGTATTGAAAGGTCATATGCTCCCCACCACTATCACACACATGTATGTCCACAGGATGAACAGAACACTAGTGAGTGAAGTGACTGAGTATGCTTTATCCAAAAGGCTGGGGACCAGATCCAAGTGCTTTGGATTTTGGAATACCTGCACTTGCCTATATGTACATAATGAGATATCTTGGAGATGGGACCCAAGCCTTAACATGAAATCCATTTATGCTTCCGATACACCTTATACATGTAACACGAGGTAATTTTATAAACAATATCAATTCTGTGCAGGAAAGAATGTTTCTGTGCACACTGAAAGCAAGAATGTCACTATCTCAGCCACCTATGTGGTCAACCTGCATTTATTGATCAGATATCTCAAAACAGAGCTTTGCAAACATTTCATGTTGGCAATGTACCTTTTTTAGACATGTATTGTTTTGCAACACAGTAATTTGATTTAAGTAGCAAACCAGAGATTAAACCAATTCCTTATAAGAGATATAGACACATACAAAAACCATAGTAACAAAATGTATAAGGGCACAACATATATAATGAAAACCTTTCATTTGTTTTTATGATTTACTAGCTGTCCCCTGCCACGCGTTGCTGTGGCCCAGTGTGTGAATATGTGTTTTGTGTGTGTATATATGTGTTTATGTCTGTGTATATACATGTGTATATATTTGTGTATTTGTGTTTATATGTGTATATGTATATTGTGTATATGTATGTGTGTGTATACTGTATGTGTATATTTGTCTGTGCTTGCATATATATGTGTCTGAATGTATGTGTGTATGCGTATATGTATATTTCTGTGTGTTTATGTATATTGTGTATGTGTGTGCTTGTGTATATGCATATATGTGTGTATGTATGTGTATATGTGTGTAGGTGTATATGTAGGTGTGTATATGTGCATATTTGTGGGTGCTTGCGTATATATATGTGTGTATCTGTCTTTATATGTGCTTGTCTATATGTATACGAATGAATATGTATGTGTATATATGGTTTATTTCGGGGGTGGTTTAAAGTCCATTCTGCTGGTTTTTTGTGTGTTTTTAGGGGTGATGGTCACTCGTTGGCCTGATATGTGTATTGTGTCCAAATTTGGTGTCAATTTGCCCAGTGGTTTTTGAGTTATGTTAATCCCACAAATGAACATTACATTTTTATTTATATAGATTTCTTATTTCATATAGACTAAGAGGGTTCTCATTATGGCCGCATGACACACTGACATACTGCAGCCAACACAGTAATGTGTTGTGGGACACACAGTTTGGAAACTCTGTTGCAAAGCATATGGAAAAGGCAAGAAGAAAAACTAGAACTCCGCCTACTGCCAGTCAATGAAAACAGTCTGTAAACAACACTACCAAGCATAAGACCCAGAGAGGTTTTATATTCCTGTAGTCACTGGGTGCAGTAAGCTCCTCAAAGTATCAAAAGCAAGTATATAACGCTGAATATAGGTTAACTGAATATGTCTTTCAGGTGGCAGTTTACATGATCCTGGATTGAAAGCTAGCAAAAACAAAAACAAACTCTTACGTTTCTTCTTCACCATTCGTTGTGAGATCAGCTTGACAAGAGCATCTAGGAACCAGAGACACCGGGCTTTATGGTCACGCTTCTTCTCATCCACAGGCATAGATTTAAGTTCATTCAGAACAAAGAAGCAGTAGCTAAGCAAGACAGATAAGACAGTCATTAGACCTAAAGGTAGACCGGCAGCAGAAATTAGGGAGCTACTTCTTCAGAGGCTGTAAATTAACAGAACACCTTGTATTAAGAACAACTGTATGTCTATGGCAATGCAAAACAGCCCTCTCATGATACTTTACTGGCCATGTGGTCATACCTATTTCTGCTCTGACCCTCTTTAAATCATGATTCCACATTTAAGCAGCTAGTTCAAGGCAAATTATGTAGTCTTGTCAGACTACAGCCCTAGCTATCATAAAGCATGGCAAGGGATTATGGGAGCTGCATTATTACATCTGAAGAGCCACATGTTGGCCACTTAAGTCCAGCTTTGATACCTCTGGACTCGTGCCCTTCTTTTCTTGCTTGTGTCAGTTTCTTTGCCAATCCGCAGCTGTGTATTCATAATTCCTCCCATGTAGAACACCAGTCCATTGATCCATCACCTAAAGCCATACTTAGTCTTTTGCATATCCTGCCATGACCACTACATTTTTCAAAAGAATGGCAAAACGTATACCAAAAAAGCTGTGCCAGGACAATCTTTGTAGTAACCTATTAAGCCAAAGACATCCTGGCATTCAGTTACTTTTTCAAGGATCTTTAAGCTAAGCATTGATATACCTTCTGCTAAAATAAGCACTGATAAGAATATCCTCAAAATGTTATTGTACTGACTTTAAGAAATGAAGACATTAAGATTGTTCACACTCAACCAATTACTGTACAAGCAGAATGTTTTAGCCCATTTTTAGGCTGGAAAAGCTCCCCTCAGCTTATACTTGAGTCAAAGTTATTTATTGTTGTTGTTATTATTATTATTATTATTATTATTATTATATTTATTGTTTTACTCTATTGATTATTATTATTATTACATTTATTATTTTACTCTATTTATTATAATTATTACATTTATTATTTTACTCTATTAACTATGATTATTACTTTTATTATTTTACTCTATTGTTATTACTACATTTTATTCTATTATTACTGTTATTATTACACTTCCATTATATTACTCTATTATTATTACATTTATTATTTCACTCTCTTTATTATTAGAAGGATATGTAAGCACATTTACATCGAAGGAGGTTAGAATAATGGTTTAATCAAAGTTGGACAGTCTTACCTTAAATTACAGTTTTATATAAATATTTAAAAAAAATAACCTACTGATGCCTGAATTATTGTAATTTTATTGGTATCTATTTTTATTTTGAAATTTACCAGTAGCTGCTGCATTTCCCACCCTCGGCTTATATGCAAATGAATACGTTTTCCCATTTTTTGTGGTAAAATTAGGTGCCTTGGCTTATATTTGGATCAGCTTATACTTGAGTATATATGGTACCCATGAGTGAATGTATAAAATTATTCATTTTTTTAAAAAAAGCATTGAAAGAGAGAATTAGAAAGAGACAAGTTTTGCCTGTGACAAGTTTGGGGAATATTTGATCCCATAAATGATACTAGGTTGATACTTCCATCACCCTTCACCATTGGCTAATAGATATACTAGTTAAAGCAAGTGAGAATTCCCATCATATGAGCCCCATATGTTCTTGATCCTTGTCTATAGTGGTTAGATCTCTGAAGATTTGTTCACATGACATAAATGGAGTGATCAAGGGACATAACACATTTGAGTCAGTTCTTGTTTTGCTCATAGCTAGCAGGGGTCACCTGAGGCAGTTAAACAGAGGTATCAAACTTGTGGCCTTCCAGGTTTTCCAACTTCCAGAAGCCCTAGCCTGCTTGCCCAATGATCAGGAATTTTGGGAGCTGAAGTCCAAAACACCTGATGTTTGACAGAACTGAGTCAGTACCTTTGTTTCTAATAATGCACATGATTTGTGGTCCCTGCAACACATTTAGTGCACTCACTTTTTCTCTTCTGTCATTTTAACGATATCTTTCGTGGTGATGTTCATAAGTGCAGCAGCTGGAGCCCGGAGTGCCTCATATTCAGCAGGTGAAATAACTGAAGGTATGTTAGGAATAATAACATTGCAAACTTCCAATGTTTTTCTTCAAAGTCGACAAATACTTTTTCCCTTGTCTTCCTTGGATGGAAAACCACAAGGCAGGCAAAATCAGGTTTCATTAAATGTGATAGCTTGGCAGAGAGGTTAGGGCTCACCACCTTTATAGTCTAAAGCAATTCAAGGTGCTGGCTTTAGAGGTTTAGGTCCAGGCTACTTGAGCGACCACATCTCCTCTTACAAATCGGCACGAGCCCTGAGATAATCAGGAAAGGCACTCCTCTCAGTCCCACCACCATTACAAGTACAGTTGGCAGGAATGAGAGAGAGGGCCCTCTTGGTGGTGGCCCCATGGCTCTGGAATTCCCCCCCCCCTGCCAAAAAAGAGGTGCATTGGGCCTCCTCGTTACTGGCCTTTTGCTCCCAGCCTAAAACCGTTCTAGGGAAACAGAACTTCCTTGACAACCCATAATAAGCAGGCTATTTCAGTCTGGCAAGGTTCACACAGCCAAAGATTTGAAGCTTCAAGATTTCTTAGTACAGTAGAGTCTCACTTATCCAGCACAGTCTGCCTCCCGCTCGGATACACAGCTGTTTCAATACATTGTGATGTTTTGGTGCTAAATTTGTAAATACAGTAATTACTACATAACGTTACTGTGTACTGAACTGCTTTGTCTGTTGATTTGTTGTAAAACAGGACATTTTGGTGCTTAATTTGTAAAATCATAACATAATTTGATGTTTAATACAGTGTTCCCTTACTTATCGTGGGGGTTCCGTTCCAGGACTACCCGCGATAAGTGAAAATGCGCGAAGTAGGGATGCCATGTTAATTTTAATATTTATACATTCTTTTTTAAATATTATTTTCTTACCCACACTTCCTTATCCACCTCCAGGCCCATCTCAAAGGCACCTGCCTGCCTCCTGGCCTTCGCAGAGCCTCCGGAGCCACACAGGCAGCAGCAGGCCAAGGAGACAGGCCTTCCCCGCTGCGCCTCAGCTGCCACACTTCCGGAGTCTGTGGAGGCCAGGGAGGCAGGCCTTACCTGCCGTGCCTCAGGTCCCTGCACCTCTGGGGTCCCTGGCCTCCCTGGACGTAAATATTTAATATTTTGTGTTTTTATTAATGTTTTCAAAAACCCGCAAAACAGCAAGTCCACTAAAAGCAAACCGCAATGTATGAGGGAACACTGTAGGCTTTTCCTTAATCCCTTTTTATTATCCAACATTTTTGCTTATTCGACGTTCTGCCAGCCTGTTTATGTTAGATAAGTGGGACTCTACTGTATAATGTTTTAAGGACAACCTCAGTGGCCTGAGGCCCAGGAATTTTAAATGCTAATGATTAATGTCATTATTTATTATGCTTATATGGTTTATGTAATGCTGTTTATGCAATGTGTTGGTTTATAGTTTATTTGCTTGGGTAGGGAGGATGATTTTTTGCTCTTGTATTATGAAAATTTTGTTTTAAACCATTTGTTTGCCACTTTGAGTTCCACACGTGGGAGAAAAGCGGGAAAAATGCATTAATAATAATAATAATAATAATAATAATAATAATAATAATGGTTTTCTTTCTTCCAGAAATCAGCCAATTTTCAACTTCAGAAGTGAATACATATTTAGTCAATATACCAGTCTGCTATGCTTTCATCACAAAGAGACCCAACACCAGCTGCATGAATCTATTCTATGTACACCACTAACTTTCTCCTTTGTTTCACCTACTCATTAACACTGAAGCCCATTCTTACTCTTTGACATTAAGTTCCAGGCACATGGAAATAAAATAACATTTCTTCCGCTTATAAAAGATACTATCCTCAAACTTGTAGACATCTTCCACTTTCTCTGCATCTTCATGGAGTGGAGGAAGGGCCAAGGAGGTATCTGATTTCATACTTTCTGCTGCATCACTGACCACAGCTAGGAAAACAAATGAAAAATAACTTGTGAGCAGCAGGGAAAGAATATGGTTAAGTTATTAGAGTTTGTGATTATTTATATGACGGATTTAAGACTCCAAGTTGTCTATTCATGTGCCTTTCCTTGAATGGCTTCTTATATTAACAAAGACCAATTAAAACGCAACAAAAAACACACTTGCTTGAGACAAGTGTGAATGTTGCAGTTGGCTGCCTTTATTGGCATTTAATGGCCTTGCAGCTTCAAAGCCTGACTGGTTGCTGCCTGGGGGAATCCTTTGTTGGGAGATGTTAGCTGGACGAGAGTGATCCTCTCACCACTGCCAGAGTCTATCGTTTACCATGCAGATGTGGACAAGTCTACATAGGGACCACCAAATGCAGTAATGCCCAAACACAGGAACATGAAAGGCACTGCAGACTGATTCAACCAGAGAAGCCAGCTACAGCAGATCACCTGATGAACCAACCCGGACACAGCATATTATTAGAGAATACAGAAATGCTGGACCACTCTAACAACCACCATGTCAGACTACACAGAGAAGCCACTGAAATCTACAAGCAAGTGGACAATTTCAACAAGAAAGGAGGAAACCATGAAAATGAACAAAATCTGGCTACCAGTATTCAAAACTCTAAAATCAGGACAGTAAATAAAGAGCAAAACTCAAAAGTCAGGGGAATTCCAGACAAGAATCAACCAGGGCCAGCTAACACCTCCCAACAAAGGATCCTTCCAGGCAGCAACCAGCCAGGCTTTGAAACTGCAAGGTCATTCAATGCTAATCAAGGTGGCCAATGGCAACAGTCCCACCTACCTCAAACAGACAAGAGTTCTTTCTCCCACCCTGGACATTCCACAGATATATATACCCCATCTTCCTATTTCCAACAGACCTGACAACCTCTGAGGATGCCTGCCATAGATGTGAGTGAAACATCAGGAGAGAATGCTTCTGGAACATGGCCATACAGCCCAGAAAACTCACAGTAACCCACCAAAATGTTTGTGTTTTTAAAATTAATAAAGGCTTGGGGGCCTTATCAGATAAGCATGCTGCTCTGCACATGCTGTTCACACAGATCTCCTTTCTTACCATCCGTGCCCTTTGTCTCAATAACATCTTCTGCCGCTTTGATCACTGCCATATTCAGCACCTCCTTGCCAACTGCATTCATCCTCCGAGAATTCAGAGCTCTCTTTTGTTTGGAGGTTCCAAAGGCTTCGATGCAGAGATCAACCTGCCAAAGTATCAAGAGATTGTATTGTCGAAGGCTTTCATGGCCAGAATCACTGGGTTGTTGTAGGTTTTTTTGGGTTATATGGCCATGTTCTAGAGGCATTCTCTCCTGACGTTTCGCCTGCATCTATGGCAAGTATCCTTAGAATGCTTGCCATAGATGCAGGCGAAACGTCAGGAGAGAATGCCTCTAGGACACGGCCATATAGCCCGAAAAAAACCCTACAATAACCCTATCAAGAGATTTTCAAGAAAGTGCTGCAGTAGGCCAAAAGACTGCCTGCACATGGATGCTTCCCTTTTCAAAGTAAAACAAAAATAAGGGGAGTATTAATAATGAAACACAAGGGACCAATAATAAACTTGCTGACATTCTTGGAAGACTTCCAAACATCGTTTAGTAAAACAAAACACAAACTCTCGTCCTTGTTCCGTTCGGCTCATCTGTTAAGAGTTAACCAATTTTTTCACAGCATTGTTCAGTCAAGCAAATACACAACAGAGATCTTGTCAACAAAGCACATTAGGAATCAAAACAGTAATTGATGAGAATGCAATTTTCATAACACTGACCTCCAGTGGAACGTATTGCTAAGACCAATATTAAAATTCTGCTGCTATAGGATAAGGATGTCAGAAAAAGATTTTATAGCTGAGTTATGGGTCACTGTAGATCCGTTCTCAGATTTACAGTTCATACTGATATTTATACAGATAGAACAAGCAAAACATCAGCTAATGTAATTTTACTGTAATAATTGCCTAATAGTTGTTTTTAAAGTTGTACCTTCTCTCTGTAGGATTTATTCAAATACTCTGACAGGTCGTCATCTTCTACATTATCTAATTAAAAGGAAGAAGAGAATATAATAAAAATGGACAGTTCTCTAAAACAATCTTATTTATGACCCCAATGAGAGTTGATATAACAAGATAAGCAATTAAAATGTAAGATCTCTCATCTGACTTAATTTTATCTCTTTATTTTGCTGACAAGGACATTCTGTGAACATGTTACTCTTTCTTGTTATGTAGACATTTTTCAAGAGCGGCCCCCAAAAAATGTTCCAAAAAGGCATATCACTATATCCTGGAACAATTGCCACTTCTGAAGGTAAGCTTTAGAAGTTTGAGGACTGCATTTAAAAAACATTTTTCTATAGCTTAACATAAAAATTATAACTTCTGAAGGCAAGTTTCAGAAGTTTGAGGTAAGTTTGAGGACTGAATTTTAAAAATATTTTTCTATAGCTTAACATGAAAATCCCTGAAAATGAAAGTTAGCATGTCAGGGAAGCTAGCACTAGACACTTTATGTATTTACAATCACCCATTTCTCATTTGCATTTGGAAAAGTGATTATTTTAGGAAAAATGAGTGATATGAATTGGCTAAATTAGTCCTTAGGATAAATATTAGAGAAAACAAATCAAACACAATGGTGTAGGTCAGAGGTTCTCAACCCGTGGGTCCCCAGGTGTTTTGACCTACAACTCTCAGAAATGCCAGTCAGTTGACCAGCTGTTGAGATTTCTGGGATTTGAAGGCCAAAACATCTGGGGACCCAAAAGATGAGAACCACTGGTGTAGGTGGAGATTATGCACCGCAGTAATTGTATTCTTCTCTATAATGCAGTGATGTTGGGGCCGCAGTAGCACAGCAAGTTAAATAATAATAATAATTATTATTATTATTATTATTATTTATTTATTTATTTATTTATACCCCGCCACCATCTCCCCAAGGGGACTCAGAACGGCTTACATGAGGCCAAGCCCAACAACATATCAATAAAACAAAACACAATAAGCAAAAACAATACAATTAATGTAACTCACATATAAACAATAACACGCAAGGATTTAAAAAACCTAAACCACTAGCTGCAGAAAAACTGCTGACCAGAAGTTCGAAGCCACAAGTTGGGGTGAGCTCCTGCTGTTAACCCTAGCTTCTGCCAACCTAGCAGTTTGGAAACACATCATGTGGGTAGGTCAATAGGTAACGCCTCAACAGAAAGGTAAAAAGGGCCCATGCAGCCATGCCAGCAACATGACTAGGACGGTTTGCAGACAACAGGCTCCTTGGCATGGAAAAATAGAACAAGAGCACCTCCCCATAATAATGCTGATTATTTACCAAGCCAACAATTCTGCCACAGTAAATGAAGAAACATCATTAACCCACCTGAAACCAATGGCTGCATATTGAATAACTCTGCATTGTATACTTCCAGTTGTCCAGAATCTTTGTCTAATACACCAACGTAGTATCTAATAGGAGAGAAAGCTCAAACTGAAAACAAGTCAATTTCAGATGCTATGAGAACCTAGGTTAGTTTCTCTTTTGCTAGTTTAGTTAATTAGCAGTCTATTGTTTTGCCATTGGTAGCTGATCTTACTTTAAGACATTTGTGGTTGTTGTTGTAATGGTTGTATATTATTTCAGGGCATGCAGTAATTGATATTATGATTCGCATTGTAGCTTCAACTAAGAATTGCTCATAAACCTCCTTATTTTGGGGAAAAAATAGGTAAGCTAGAGTGATGGGTTCCTGAGACCCGATCAACAGAAAATGTGGAGGTTATAGTAATTTTAAACTATGCCCTAGAAATCTACTTAAAGTTATAGACAATTGTCCTAACACAAAACTTGAACAGCTATAAAATAAACTCTTGAAGAGAGACGTGCAACACTCTGTGGTATTATGTTCAAACACCTGCTTTCATAGCCCACTTGCCATATGGCACATACTAATATAATATACTGTATTTATTTATATTATGCCCTATCTCCCCAAAGGGACACATCTACGGCAAACATTCAATGCCATTATACAATGAACAAAGACAGACAGTACATAAACAGAGGTAAAGGCTTCCCATCTTTTTCCATCTCCTGCATCTGGAGGCTGTGCTCAACTCCAACCACGGGGTGTGTATGCTGTCGCTCCATCTTCCATGCCGAGGAGCTTTGTTGTCCTTTAGTCACTCTTCCAATAGAATCACCCGCACAGGTGCCTTTTTTTACCTCCCCGCCAAAGCAGTACCTATTTATCTACTCACATTGCTGTTTTCGAACTGTTAGGTGAGCAGAAGTTGGACTGATGGTTGGGAGCTCACCCCAACCTGGGCTTGAACTGTCAGCCTTTCAATCAGCAAGATTTTCTACAGCTGGCGGTTTAACCTGCTGTGCTAAAGCCCGCCCCACAAAAAACTCAACAGAAAAAGATGACTATCCCAAATCAATTTCCGTTTGTAATTTTATTCAAGTTTAGGATTAGCTTCAATGCAGATATTCTAACTCAAGTAAACATACAATTACATCTATTTCTGATGTACAGACACACACATATATATTACCTGCATAGAGTATTGCACTTCAGGGCTCCTGCACCAAAATTATTTCCTACATAAGAAAGTCTCTCTGTTTCTGCATTCTAAAAAAGAAAAAAAAGAAAGATTAATGATTTTTTTGGGGATAAAAATAAGTTTTAAAACTAAAGTAAATGCTCCAAAGGCTCAAAGTTTTTTCCCCACCACAAAATGGGAAGCCATTGGCTTCAAGCCTTTTCAAAGTACCCTAAAAGAAAGTGGAATCTTCATGTCAAACAGCCACACAATGTCAATCTATTTATTTTCTTCTCCTCACTTCCACTGCAGTTGATGCAAAACATGTAAAGAAATAATACGAGGGTGGGTCAAATAGTAATGCCTCCATCGCTCTAACTTTTATTTCTTTCACAGCTATTGAACTATGTGTATATGATATAACAGAGGTAACCTTACTCTACTGATTTAGTCTTTTCGTTTTCCAATTGACTGATTAGAACCATGAATCTGAACGTAAAAGAAAGAGCGGTCATTAAATTTCTGGCAAAAGAAGGTTTTACACCTAAGGGAATCCACCATTGCTTGAAGAATGTTTATGATTTGCCCCCTTCTGACTTTTACCTGTTTGGACCTCTGAAAGACAACCTATGTGGTTTCAGATTTAAAAACATGGATCACAAAGCAAAGCTCTGAATTTTTCCAAAATGGGTTTGATGCCTGGGTTGAATAATGGCAAAAATGTGTACAAATGGATGGTGACAGTTCAACTATGAACTGTAGCGACTGCTGTTATATGACCATTCATAATGTTTTTATGACACAGGAAGCAAAACCTTTTGACTCACCCTTGTACAATGGGAATGGTATGTCTGCACATGTCATTTATTTTAATCCATTTTCCAGACATGGATACTGAATAAGCAAATTTCTGTTTTTTAAGTTATGTCTTAAGGTACCCAGATTCCATGCTGAGCGCATTTTCTGTGACTTTAAGGTAAGCATCAGGAAGAGGAGGAATGTCCTGTCGCTAGAATATATAACAGGTAAGAATACTTGTGTGTGTGTGTGTATGTGTATGTATATAAACACACACATACATATATATATTCATGCACAGGCCCCGGTGGTGCAGTGGGTTAAACTGCTGAGCTGTGAAACTTGTTAACCGAAAGGTTAGTGGTTTGAATTGGGGGAGCGGGGGGAGCTCCCATTGTTATCCCCAGTTTCTGCCAACCTAGCAGTTCAAAAACATGCAAATTTAAGTAGAGCAAATAGGTACCACTTCTGCGGGAAGGTAACGATGAAAATTAATGAAAATTATTGGTGAGTATTTCAATTTCTAAATCCCCCCCTCCCCCGCCATGCAGTCATGCCATCCACATGATCTTGGAGGTGTCTACAGACAATGCCGGCTCTTTGGCTTGGAAGTGGAGATGAGCACCACCTCCCAAAGTCGGACACAACTAAACTTAATGTCAGGGGAAACCTTCACCTTTACTTGAGGCCATATCTGTGAAACTTAAATCTGCCATTTAAGGCTACAATCCTATATCCATCGAGGTGAAATAAATATCACTGAACACTGTATTTCTTGCCTCTGAAGAGACATTGACAAAATTGTTCCATAACAAAACTTCAAAATCTAATAATAAAATCATTTGAGCTTTGTGTAACCCTCTCATGTTGTTGTTGTTCATTCGTTCAGTCGTCTCCGACTCTTCGTGACTCTCATAAGTTTACCAAATAAAAAAGTGGGATAGCTGAGTAAGTAAGCAAATAAATACAATTCCTGTTCACCAGTCTATCAGTCAATTAACAAAGCAAGCTTGCTCTATACCAAACCTGCTTACCAAAGTTACTTTCTGCTTCTTTCTCGGGTTTGTGGTGTCTTTGTTTCTGTATAGGTTGAAAGTCATATTTTCAGAACTCTTCAGTTTGCCATTTGTGAACTGAACTGTGCATGAGTGAGAAAACAAAGGTAAGAAAAATTGTAACACCAGCATTTTAGCCTTTGTGAATGCTTTGTCATGCTTAAACTTAAACCTCTCCCCCCAGCATCAACTGCTGCTCTGGGCCAGACTGAAGAGAGAGGGGGACAGGGACAGTTCCACCTTGTCTCCTGCATATGTCATCAGTTGGGGACCTCTCTCCCAAGCACCAACAAGCCACAAATCCCAGGATCCCATAGCATTGAGACATGGCAGCTAAAGTGGGGCCAGGCTGCACTCCAGGCCTAGAGATCAGGGCTTATTTACTTCAATGACCCGGCCACGTGCTTGAGCCTTTGCAAGGGAGCCCTGGGTGCAAAGGCAAGACCAAACCAGGGAAGAATCAGCACTGAGAGCCTTTCTGGCCCCGATCCCTTACCGAGAGGGGCGCTCTGTCCTTCTTGGGGGTCCCCCCGGTAGCACCACCGAGCCTCCATGGCCAAGGATGCCTCTGTTTCCCCGCGTGTGTCCAGCTGCAGGAAGAGGAGTGGCTTTGATCCCAAGCAAACCCCTTCCGCCTGCGAGGCTCACTCCACGAAGCCTCTGTCGCCACCTGCAGGCAGGAAGGGGGAACTGGCTCGAGTCTCCTTTCCTCATATTTACATTGACAAAATGTAAACACCATGCAGGGGCAAACAGTCCTTTAGGCTGTTAGGAATTGTGAGAGTTGAAGTCCAAAACACCTTGGTAAGGGATCAGGGCCAGAAAGGCCAAAGTTTGCTCATGCCTGATCTACACTGTAGAATCAGTGCAGTTTGATCATGCTACAATTGCTATCCTTCAATGCTCTGGAATCATGGGATCTATAGTCTAGTGAGGCACCAGTGAAGACCATCAACACCGAAATACAACACCGCCTGAGCTCTGCGAGTGCAGCATTTTCCCGAATGAAGCAGAGAGTGTTTGAGGACCGGGACATCCGTAGGGAGACCAAGGTGCTTGTTTATAAAGCTATTGTCCTCCCAACCCTGCTATACACCTGCGAAACGTGGACTGTCTACAGACGTCACATGCAACTCCTGGAACGATTCCATCAGCGCTGCCTCCGGAAAATCCTGCAAATCTCTTGGGAAGACAAGCAGACAAATGTCAGCGTGCTGGAAGAAGCAAAGACGACCAGCATTGAAGCGATGGTCCTCTGCCATCAACTCCGCTGGGCCAGCCACATTGTCCAGATGCCTGACCACCGTCTCCCAAAGCAGTTGCTCTACTTTGAACTTAAGAACGGAAAATGGAACATTGGTGGACAGGAAAAGAGATTTAAAGATGGCCTCAAAGCCAACCTTAAAAACTCTGGCATAAACACTGAGAACTGGGAAGCCCTGGCCCTTGAGCGCTCCAGCTGAAGGTCAGCTGTGACCAGCAGTGCTGCAGAATTCGAGGAGGCATGAGTGGAGGGTGAAAGAGAGAAATGTGCCAGGAGGAAGGTGCATCAAGCCAATCCCGACCGGGACCGCCTTCCACCTGGAAACCAATGCCTTCACTGTGGGAGAAGATGTGGGTCAAGAATAGGGCTCCACAGCCACCTACGAATCCACAAGGAAACCCATCATGGAAGACCATCTTACTCGTCCAACGAGGGATTGCCTAAGTAAAGTAAGAAGACCTTTGTAAACTATAACTTGTTGGGGGAAGCAACTTTCTCAAGCCTCCTCTATATGATGTTTGTCTGTTTTGTAATACATATACCTGAAGTATATGTCTTACTTGATTTGAAGTTTCTTTATCTCTATATACCGAAAGAGCAATGGGAGGGGCTGCAAGTCACATGACTGACTCAGTGATCGTTTAGACCAGGGGTCCTCAAACTAAGGTCCAGAGGCTGAATGCAGCCCTCCAAGGTCATGTACCCAGCCTTCACTTAGGGTCAGCCTAAGTTTGTAACGACTTGAAAGCACACAACAACAACAACAACCCTATCTCATCAGCCAAAAGCAGGCCCACACTTCCCATTGAAATACTAATAAATTTATATTTGTTAAAATTGTTTTTCATTTTAATTATTGTATTGTTTTTAAGTGGTATTTGCACTACAAATAAGATATGTGCACTGTGCATAGGAACTCATTCATGTTTTGTTTTTGTTTTCAAATTATAATCCAGCCCTCCAACAGTTTGAGGGACTGTGACCTGGCCCTCTCTTTAAAAAGTCTGAGCTCTGTTCAGGTGTAAACAGGATGACTGTTAGGGAATGTCAGTTGAGGAATGAATGACTCTTAGAGAAGTGTGTTAAGCCTTGAATGAGCTTCAGTATAGAAGTCTGTAAGAGTTCAGAAGCTCATCTTGATGTCGAACCTGAATTTGAGAGGCTCTGCCTAGGCAGAGACCGGCCAGACCCAAAAAGAGGATCTGGAACACCTGGCGAGACAGCAAGCACCAATGAAGATTTTCTCTAATTTTTCCCAAAATAGTCTCACCAAGTTGAAGGAAAGCCACCGAGATGTTTATTTCATTCCAGCTGGCACGGATGACGACCGCAGTAATCTGTCCAGGAGCTGACATAACTCACTGGGCAGAAAAATACAATATTTATAGCCTTCAGATTCAAAAGTTCCCATGCCCACCCTGAGCTGGTTTTGTAATGAGTGGCTGTGACGTCAGCAAGCCAGGAGGAGATCCAAGGAGTGCCCTGGCCCTGCTTTATCTGCCCAGCCAATGAGGTGGAAGGGAGGCAGGCAACGGGAAAACAATGAAGAAATGTCTAGTTGACTGGATTAAGAATGTCGAGTGTTTACCAAATGACCTGGCGATAGCTTCAGGCTCTCAAGCTTGGTCTGAGTTATTTTTCTGTTTCTTGAATTAACATTTTTGCCTGGCCCTGAAAGGCCAGGTCCTTTGTTTTTACTATCGCGCAATATGGAGTTCATTGATGAAACAGAGATGAGTTTTGGAGATCCAGATGTGGCACAGCAAGGATGCAGTGACAAATCCCTAGTTCCTCGTAGATGAGGAAATGTCCTTGGTGTTGAGTGATCCAATATGTCCACAGACTCCCTTAATCTGGATGACCTGGCTATCAGCCCTCCGATGTCCAGATATATAGAGTCATTTATCTATTGTCCATGCAAATGGATCTGGTTGAATCCTTTGTTAGGGGATTATCAGCTCAGGCAGTTTGGAAACTCCAAAAGCCATGAGTTGCTGGTTTATGAAAAGGTTGCTTTCCTTCATATTTTCTTATATAGACATATATACATATAGGGAATGAGGAATGGGGCAAGGGAACATACACAGAGTTCACAGGAAAAGGGGGAATCATGCAGGGTCTAAGGGGAAGTCAAGTCACCCCCCCCCCCCAAGTCCATAAAAATTTGGCAAGAGTTTATAGAAATTCCTATAAAGCTCATGAAAGTTCATAAGAACTCATAAGAGTTCATGGGGGAGGGGTGCATGGAAGCTCAGGGGAGCACTGAGTAGTCGGGAGTCCATTCATAAAAACAGAAAGAGAGATAGGGATTATGGGATCCATTCAGCCTGGTGTCCTTGGCAAAACCATGAATTCCCTGATTTTGAACTATCTTTTACAGAGCCCTGGAAGTGGAGGGTCACCTCCAATTACCATCTTAGGAAATTAGAAACTGTTGAGGTGTGTGTTTTATTTGAAAGTAAACTCTTATTAAAGAGAGCTGTATAAAACAACATAGTTTATTAAGGAACTGTTAAAGGTTATAAGTTCAAGATACAAACTCTTTGAAACGTTACTGAAGTTTTTAACCCTTGACAAGAAATGTGCCTGTATCTTTAAATACGTGAAGTTATCAGTAAACAAAACTTGTTGTCTTTAATAGAAGTCTGGTTGCATCATTTTCTGTTGAAAGTGTCATACCAAAACAAAATATCTACATGCCCAGCGACCATCCATTACCAAATAAACTCTGCTATCCTAATTAGATTGTGATCCTAACAGTTCATGATTTATACCCCGATGGTCAGTGATCCTAACAGGTCATGATCCATTATCGCCAATATAACTCCCATGATTTCATCGCATTGAGCCATGGTAGTTAAATGAAGGTCAAACTGCATTAATTCTATGATACGGATGCACCCTTGGGTAGGTTAATGTTACTTGCTAAAACCTTTAATGGAATGTATGTGAGAAATCCCACTCTTGTCCCTATTGTTAAGCTTTGGAAAAATCCTTTTGAGTATTTGAAAACCCAATTTCTTATCCACTTAACTGAAAACCCTTCCCTTCCCTTATTATAATTTTGTCTCATCACCCTTTCCCGCTCTTCAAACCTGGCAATTTGTTTTAATTGCTTTTATCATTTATTATTGTTGTTGGCACTGAATGAATGCCTGTTGTGAAGCCGCCCTGAGTCCCCCTCCGGGGGTGAGAAAGACGGGATACAAATATGCGAAACAAATAAATAAATAAGTTATATGGCAATGTGGACTCAGATAAGCCAGTTCAAAGTAGATATTGTGGATGATCTGCCTTGATACTCTTGAGTTATATGGCTGTGTGGAAGGGCCCTGAGACAAGGAGTGCGCAGAAATTGTTTGGCCATGTCCTTCCTTTGAAATATAGCCTACAGGACTTAGTACTCCACCCAAGTACCAACCTGGACGGCTTAGCTTCCATGAGAAAAGCAGTCCCCAACCTGTAGGCCTCTAGGTATTTTGGACTTCAGCTCCTAGATTTCCTGGCTATTAGCCAGGCTGGCTGGGGCTTCTGGGAGTTGAAGCCTCATATCTGGAAGACCAAAGGCTGGGAACCAAGGAAACAGAGTGAAGAGAGGGGAGGCCAGGGGACAGTTCCACCTTGTCTCCTGCACATGTCATCGGTTGGGGCCCCCTCCCCCCAGCACAAAGGCGGTCCTAGGTAATTTTCAACGATAAGTAAACAGTATTTTGCCCCCCCCCCCAACCAATCACTGATATATATTTTCTGTTCATCATGGGAGTTCTGTGTGCCATATTTGTTTCAATTCCACCACTGGTGGAGTTCAGAATGCTCTTTGATTGTAGGTGAACTATACATCCCAGTTACTACAACTCGCATATGTCAAGGTCTATTTTCCCCCAAGAGCGCCTCAAGAGCACCCCTGGGCAAAATCAACTATACTGCAAATGCTTACTTTGCATAATAGGTTGAGCCGCCCCTGCCCCAGCACTAACTGCTACTCTGGGCCAGAGTGAAGAGAGAGGGGGCCAGGGGACAGTTCCATCTTGTCTCCTGCACATGTCATCAGTTGGGGGGCCCTCCCCCCAGGAAAAACTGCCGCTCTGGGCAAGAGTGAAGAGAGGGGGTCCAGGGGACAGTTCCACCTTGTCTCCTGCATATGTCATCAGTTGGGGGCCCCTCTTCCCAACACCAACTGCCGCTCTGGGCCAGAGTGAAGAGGGAAGGGACCCGGGGATAGTTCCATCTTGTCTCTTGCACCTGTCATCAGTTGCTCCCCCCCCCCCCAGCAAAAACTGCCGCTCTGGGCAAGAGTGAAGAGATGGGGGGGGCAGGGGACAGTTCCACCTTGTCTCCTGCACGTCATCAGTTGGGGGCCCCTTCCCCAGCCAGAGTGAAGAGAGAGGGGGCCAGGGAACAGTTCCACCTTGTCTCCTGCATATGTCATCAGTTGGGGGCCCCTCTCCCCAACATCAAGTGCTGCTCTGGGCCAGAGTGAAGAGAGAAGGGACCCCAGGACAGTTCCATCTTGTCTCCTGCACATGTCATCAATTGGGGACACCTCCCCCAAGTACCAACTACCGCTCTGGGCCAGAGTGAAGTGGGGGGCAGGGGACAGTTCCACCGTGTCTCCTGTGCTATGCTAATAATATGATGTAATATAATATATTGTATATACATATAATATTTATAATATTATAATGTAATACAATATATTACTACTAATAATATAATTATATATTTTATATTGCATGTATTATTACTAATAATATTACAATATAATGGTATAGTACAATATAGTAATATATAATACCGATATTGCACTATGTTAATAATATAATATACTTGGTGTATATACATCTTGTAAGCCGCTCTGAGTCCCCTTCGGGGTGAGAAGGCTGCCACATCAATGCCGTAAATCAATAAGCTTCTGCGCGTCCTCTCCGTCGAGTCCTGAGGAATGAAGCGGGGAACGGTTGACCCGCTTCTGTGCCTCCCGCCCCCTCCCCGTCGCCCGCCAATCAGATTACGGCAGCCCCCATACTCGCGCCCTCATTGGCCAAAGGCCGGGCAGAGAAGTCTGGCTGAGCAGTTGGGACTGTTGAGTCCCCTCGCGAGTTCGGCGGACAGTAGTTCCACTCCGAATGAGGCGACGTCATTTCCGCCCAGGAGCCTCCTGAAGGAAAGTGCAGCCATACGGGCTGGGCGAAGGCGGGGATTCTGGCCACGGCTCGAGCCCGCCCCCCACCCTCCCTCCCTCAGAGCGGAAGAAAGGACAAACGGACGCCAGCCGAGCCAAGAACAACGGGCGCCCCTCCCTCCCGGAGAGACGGGGGCTCGGGACGGGAGGGGGCTCCAGTTTCGGTGAGGCCAAAAAGCACAATAGGGGCTCGCGACACAAGGGCGTCGGTTGGGATGGCGTGCGCGCGCTCTTGGGGGGAGGGAAAGGGGGCGTGGCGGGCAGCGGCGGGCGCGCTGCGCTGCGATTGGCTGCAGGGCGCGCGGATAAGCTAGAACGATGCGTGCCGCGTTTGGATGGCCGGGAGGGGGTTGCTGCCCTCCCTCGCGAAGTGGAGCGCGCGCCGGGGTTGAGGCGAAGAGACAGGGAGGGGGGTGGGTTCGGCGCAGGTGCGCATGCGCCGTGGTGGTCCGAGGGGCGGTGTGGTTCCGTGACAGGCGACGCTGAGCCTGTCAAGGCCGGGGGAGCGCGGGGCCGCCGCCGCCACGCCCCCTTCCTCTCCCCTTCGCCGGGCTCCCTGCGGGGGCGGGGCATGGACTGGTGAGTAGTAGCCTGTGTTTCCTCGGGGGGCGGCTGGGAGGCCTGGGTTGGGGCCTGGTATTGTGTGGCTGGTGGCCTCCCCTCTCCAGGCAGCAGCAACAGCAGCTAGGCCCCTCCTTCCTCCCACTTCGTCGCTGGTCTTGAAAGGCCTTGCTTACCCAAAGGAGATTTTACTGCCCGGAACGGGAACAGGAGAGCCAGCTTTGAGAACAGGGAGTTATTCATTCCCAACCTTAGGTCCTCCCAGAAGCCCCAGTCTGCTTGACCTGTTTTGGAAAATGGCTTATACAATCTTTTGGAAAGCACTTTTGGAGATCATAACCTTTTAAGAAAAACATGAGCATTCAGAGAAGAGCCAAAACCCCTTTAGAATCTTCTCTTGTGGTATACTACCAGATCTAATTATGCTAGGCAACGATTTCAGTTGTTAGACTAAATAACCTGTTATCTCTGATCTGTTAGGAAAACAGAGATTTTGCCAGTTCATAAAAAACAGTGGTGCTTCAGAAGTGTAAATATATACTCTTCCATAAAACAATTTGTTATGTATCATGCACTCAAGAGACAAAAATGAAGTAAACTTTGATAAAAAAATAACATGTTTGGTTTCATAGAATCATAAAGTTGGAAGAGACTGATATCGAGCTAGAATTTAGAGGCCCCTGCCCAGGAGTGAGGAGTCCTTAGACCCACCAGCGAGAGTCCAGTACTCCATCTCAGGTGGCTGAACACCACTTGTCCCTCTAAGAAGTTGGACGCCGACCACTCGGGGGTCGTATAACTAGTAAGCAAGATCTCTTGGGCCATCCAGTCCAACTCCCTGCCAAGAAACAGAAAAATTGCATTCAAAGCACCCCTGACAGATGGCCATCCAGCCTCTGTTTAAAACAGTGGTTCTCAACCTGGGGTCCCCAGATGTTTTTAGCCTTCAACTCCCAGAAATCCTAACAGCTGGTAAACTGGATGGGATTTCTGGGAGTTGTAGGCCAAAAACATCTGGGGACCCCAGGTTGAGAACCACTGGTTTAAAAGCTTCCAAAGAAGGAGCCTCCGCCACACTCAGGAGCAGAGAGTTCCACTGCTGAACGGCTCTCTCAGTCAGGAAGTTCTTCCTCATGTTCAGGTGGAATCTCCTTTCTTGTAGTTTGAAGCCATTCTTCTGCACCCTAGTCTCCAGGGCAGCAGAAAACAAGCTTGCTTCTTCCCCCCCCCCCCCCTATGACTTCCTCTCACGTATTTGGCTATCATGCCTCCTCTCAGCCTTCTCTTCTTCAGGCTAAACATGCCCAGCTCTTTCAGTCGCTTCTCATAGGGCTTGTTCTCCAGACCCTTGATCATTTTAGTTACCCTCCTCTGGACACATTCCAGCTTGTCAATATCTCTCTTCAACTGTGGTGCCCGGAATTGGACACAATATTCCAGCTGTGGTCTAAACAAGGCAGAATAGAGGAGTAGCATGACTTCCCTGGTTCTGGACACTACTCACAACCTTCATGTGTTCAGCATGCCCAGGTGCAAAACTTATCAGTTGAGTTTCAGATATATTTGAGATCATTTTATGTTCCATCCGGCCAGGTCATCTCTCTTATAACAAAACAGCTATCAACAGATCACATAGTCAAAAGGAGAGAAAAAAGTGTGATCTGCAGCCCCTTTTATAACTTCCCAGAAACCATAGAGTAAAGGAATTACACACCAGAACATATAGGAAACAGTGAGCAATAACGTTATAGATAAACATTACTAGAGAAGGCTTGAAGAAGGTTGTCCTTTCCCATAGTCTGCAATCAGTAAACCATCGACCTCCATTTAAGACTGATCATCTCCAAAAATAAAACTTGATATGAGCTCGTCCCAAAGAAAAAGAAAACCAAGAAGGCAAAATGGTTTGCTGAGACACTGGAAGTAGCCCAAGAAAGGAGGAAAGCAAAAGGAAACAGTGATAAGGGGAGATATGCCCAGTTAAATGCGCAATTCCAGAGGTTAGCCAGAAGAGATAAGGAACTATTTTTAAATAAGCAATGCATGGAAGTGGAAGAAGACAACAGAATAGGAAGGACAAGAGACCTCTTCCAGAAAATTAGAAACATTGGAGGTAAATTTCAGGCAAAAATTGGTATAATAAGAAACAAAGATGGCAGGGACCTAACAGAAGCTGAAGAGATCAAGAGAAGGTGGCGAGACTATACAGAAGATCTGTATAGGAAGGATAATAATATCGAGGATAGCCTTAGACGGTGTGGTGAATGAATTAGAACCAGACATCCTGAGAAGTGAGGTTGAATGGGCCTTAAGAAGCATTGCTAACAACAAGGCAGCAGGAGACGACGAGACCCCAGCTGAACTGTTTAAAATCTTAAAAGACAATGCTGTCAAGGTGATGCATGCCATATGCCAGCAAATATGGATAACACAAGAATGGCCATCAGATTGGAAAAAATCAACTTATATCCCCATACCAAAAAAGGGAAATGCGAAAGACTGCTCCAACTTCCGTACAGTGGCCCTTATTTCTCATGCTAGTAAGGTAATGCTCAAGATCCTGCAAGGAAGACTCCAGCAATACATGGAGCAAGAGTTGCCAGATGTTCAAGCTGGGTTTAGAAAAGGCAGAGGAACGAGAGACCAGATTGCCAATATCCGCTGGATAATGGAGAAAGGCAGGGAGTTTCAGAAAAACATCTATTTCTGCTTCATTGACTATTCTAAAGCCTTTGACTGTGTGGATCATAATAAACAGTGGCAAGTTCTTGGTGGGATGGGCATACCAAGCCACCTTGTCTCTCTCCTGAGGAATCTGTACAAGGACCAAGTAGCAACAGTAAGAACTGACCACGGAACAACAGACTGGTTCAAGATTGGGAAAGGCGTACGGCAAGGCTGCATACTCTCACCCAACCTTTTAACTTGTATGCAGAACACATCATGCGATGTGCGGGGCTTGATGAATGCAAAGTTGGGGTAAAAATTGCTGGAAGAAACATTAACAACCTCAGATATGCAGATGACACCACTCTGATGGCCGAAAGCAAGGAGGAGCTGAGGAGCCTTCTAATCAAGGTGAAAGAAGAAAGCGCAAAAGCTGGGTTGCAGCTAAACATCAAAAAAACCAAGATTATGGCAACAAGAATGATTGACAACTGGGAAATAGAGGGAGAAAACGTGGAGGCTGTGACAGACTTTGTATTTCTAGGTGCAAATATTACTGCAGATGCAGACTGTGGCCAGGAAATCAGAAGACGCTTACTTCTTGGGAGGAGAGCAATGTCCAGTCTCGATAAAATAGTAAAGAGTAGAGACATCAGACTGGCAACAAAGATCCGCCTAGTCAAAGCCATGGTATTCCCTGTAGTAACCTACGGATGTGAGAGCTGGACCATAGGGAAGGCTCAGCGAAGGAAGATCGATGCTTTTGAGCTGTGGTGCTGGAGGAAAGTGCTGAGAGTGCCTTGGACTGCGAGAAGATCCAACCAGTCCATCCTCCAGGAAATAAAGCCCGACTGCTCATTGGAGGGAAGGATACTAGAGACAAAGTTGAACTACTTTGGCCACATCATGAGGAGACAGCAAAGCCTAGAGAAAACAATGATGCTGGGGAAAGTGGAAGGCAAAAGGAAGAGGGGCCGACCAAGGGCAAGATGGATGGATGGCATCCTAGAAGTGACTGGACTGACCTTGAAGGAGCTGGGGGTGGTGACGGCCGACAGGGAGCTCTGGCGTGGACTGGTCCATGAGGTCACGAAGAGTCGGAGATGACTGAATGAATGAACAACATGAGCACAAGCCAGAAAATACCACGGAAAATGAAGATGCAAAAATACTCTGGTATTTTAGCATCAAAACAGATATATGTCACATAACACACTAGATATAACAGTTGGGGAAGAGAAACATGTTCTTATTGTAGACATTGCAGTACCAGGAGACAGGAGAGTAGAGGACAAAGAGCTGGAAATAATCACACAATATAAGGACTTACAAATTGAAATTGGACAACTATAGCAAAGGAAAACAACAGTGGTACCAGTAGTGGTTGGTGCTCTTGTAGCCATTCCGAAAAGCACTTGAAAAGCCTTATTTTTGACAGACATCAATCCACATGCTGCAGAAGGTAGCACTTCTTGGAACTACGCACATTCCACAAAAATACCTCTAATATCCTAGGCCCTTAGGAAGAGCCCGATATTCAGAGATGAATCCTTGACACTTGAACCTAATGTTCATGTGTGCTGTGATGTTATGTACCTTTAAATAATAATAAAAATGTTATTTGTTACCTGCCTTTCTTAACAGCTGGAGGCTGGATACAACACAGTCAAAACATGTCAACATAAAATACACACAACAAAATACATATATCAAAGCAAAGAGTACAAAGCTCAACATACAGTAGGAATAGAATGTCAATCCAAAACTCTTGATTCAAAGTTGCCTGGGTAGGCCTGCAGGAATAGATGGGTATTCAGCTGGATCTTACATTCTGATTGCTAATTCAGATGTTGAAGCTCTTCTGGTAGGTCATTCCACACTTGTGTGGTGACCAATGAAAAGGACATCTGGGTGATGGCCGCCAGTAGGATTCTGGCTGTTTGGATTTAGCGTCCCACAAAGAATCTCAGTGTCTGAAGGGGCGGATTGTGCAGGAGAAGATAACCTAGATCCAAACCATGCAGGGCTTTAAAGGTAGCCTCTTAGGTTCAATCTACAATGCCATATAATGCAGTTTTAGAATGCAGAGTAACTTTATTGAATTGGATTATATGGCAGTGTAGACTTATACAATCCAGTCTGCACTATATGGCATTGAAGATGTGGCCTTAGCCTCTGTCCCTCACAACATTTGGATTTTTTTAATCCTGATTATTGGTTGTGCTGGTTGGGACTTTTAGTACTTGACACTAGAATCAAGACCAGTGTTTGGGAAATACTGCTCAAAAATCAAAAGGAAACAACTTTATATGCCTCCATGGTTTTATTGAATTATAGCTCCTTGATTCATTCGCCCGTTTTGTTTTGTTTCCTTTATATTTGTCTCGCCTTTTTCCTCATAGGGACTCAAGGCGATTAAAGGTGACATGACACAATCCAATCTAAATTTAAAAGAAAGCAAACAAATATAAAAATTCAAAAACAATCAAATCTTTGTGTCATGGAATGTAAAACTTAAAATACAAGGAAAACAATTAAAATTAGACAGCCCCTCAAAGGCCCCTTTCACACAGCTTCGTAAAATCCCACATTATCGGCTTTGAACCAGATGATATTGAAGTGTGGACTCAGATAACCCAGTTCAAAGCAGATATTGGATTATCTGCCTTAATATTCTGGGTTATATGGCTGTGTGGAAGGGCCCAAAATTTCATTCACAGCATTCCCAGCAGCCTGCCTCTCACCATTCACAGAATGCCTGCTGGTATGTTTCCACTTGCCTGCAAAAGGCAAGCAGGGATGGGGCTATCCTGGTCTCTTTAAGGAGGGAGTTCCAGATTTGTTTTAGCTTGTCTTTTAAAGATTCATTACTACTGACTGTCCAAGTCCCAACATCTGGAGGACTACCTTGTGCAACCCTGGATCTGTAAAATTTGTAAAGGCAGAAAATACAATATTCTGTACAAGAGCAAAAATATATTTCCTAAACAATGTATTGTTGAAGGCTTTCACGGCCGGAATCACTAGGGTGTTGTGTGGTTTCTAGGCTGTATGGCCGAGTTCTAGCAGCATTTTCTCTTGATGCTTCATCTGCATCTGTTGTTGGCATCTTCAGAGGATCCTCTGAAGATGCCAGCCACAGACGCAGTCGTAACACCAGGAGAAAAAAAACCATAGACAGTCATTCAGATGTATCTTTAATGCATCTGAAGTTAGATGGGGACAAAAGGGACAAACCCTTCTGAAATTTGAAACATTTTCATAGCACTTGAAATTTGGAACATTTTCTTGAAGCAAATCTGCCTATACCAGGAGAGGGAACCATTGGTCCTAGCCAATGGCAAGGCATGCTGGGAGTTGGAAGCCCAATATTAACTAAAGGGCTACCTGATCCCTACTCTTGATGGAACTCCATTGCTCTTGATGGACAGCCAAAAGGCTGTTTGTAGTTTTTGAGTTTTCTGGAGCTAAACAGTGAATACAGGTAGTCCCCCCGACTTACAAACATCTGACCTACCCCTAGGAAGAAAAAAATCATTCCTGAAATAGTTATCATGGGAAAAGGTATCTCAGCTGAAGCTTTCTCACCAATCCTTGTTTCCACAACAAGCCAAATTTTTCAAAATGCAATTCTCACAGGACGGAAAGTGAGGTGAAATATTTGAACAGGGGCACAGAAGCAAAACAAACACCAGAGGGGTGTTAACCCTTCCCTACTCTTACCCCCCCCCCTATATATATGTGGTTTCTTACACTTAAAATGCACCTGTTCTAAATTCAGTTTAAGAAGAAACCTACTGAACCTATTTAGTTTGTAACTTGAGGACTGCCTGTAATATCTTACAGATTTGTTATAGCTCAACTTTTACTTTGAACTTTACTACACCATTTCACACAATGCTAGAAAGGTGAAACAGCAGCAGTAAATAATAAAATAGTAAAATACAAAACAAAACTCACACAACTATAAATCTGTATTAAAATTGGGTTAGGGGGAATTGGTAATTAAAATTCCAAATGAGCTCTACCATGTTTCTGACCTCAGTTTATGCAGTTTTGTATTTTTGAAAGATGGAACCAGGGTACTAACATACATGTAAAATTGGCCTTGAGGGGCTTCATTCTGCTCGTTGCTTGAGGAATGTTTGTACCTGTTTTTTAATTAATGGTACTTTAATCTCATGTCAGTTCTACAGTAAAATTGTGAATATGAGAAAGTTAAAATGTTCCATTTGTGCTGCCGCTTCAGTATGTGTAAATAGGCACTAGAGGTGTGTAAATGTTCATTTTAATTCTTTTTTTGTATCAAATTGGTTACATTCATGCATACAAATTGATATTAGAAACATGCAGTCAGGTTGGGGGGGATTTAGAAACTGAAACACTCACCAATCATTTTCGCTAAGATTCTGTAACATTCGGATGCCTTCCAGGGTCAGTTTAATTTTCAGTATAAGCATTAAACAACTTTTTTTAAAGCCAAGAGAAATAATGTGTTTTTAAAACCAATCCTTTTTTCTTTGGCCCGATCACCATAAGGAAGGCAATGGGGCGGAACTATCAAAGTTAATGGTGGGAGACTAAGAACACAGCAAGCTTAAAAACATAGTTTGGGAAGGTGAGGCCCCCTGTAGCAGAGAATACAAAAGACCCTGCCCAAACTACATGTCCCAGAATATAGTGCTCAGCATCAGAAAGCTCTCATGGCACCAGCCGTTTAGAGTCTGTCTAGTAATAAATACAGTTATTAAATCTGTAAAAAGGACTAAAGTAAGTATAAGCATAAACATCAAGCAACTTTGGTGATGCCAAGAGAACATAAAGTGTTTTAAAAACCAATCCTGTTTTTCTTTGGTTTGATCGCCATGAACAAAGGCACCGCAGCAGGCAGCCGTTTAGAGTCAGTCTAATAATAATAAATAAAATTATTGAATCTGCAAAGAGGTCTAAAGTAAGTAAGTAATAGTAGAAATCTGTGCTAAATTGAAGTTATGTGGTTGTGTATCATGAAGACAGACATTCAAGAGACCTGCAGTTGTCGTTTTGGGGGGGATAAATTGTTTTTGTCCAAAATTTTAAACATCTCCAAAAATCTGTAGATGTGTGAATCTTTCTGAAATTTCTGGGGATTGATCCCAGGTTATCTTGTGCATTGTACATAAAATTCAAGTGGATAGCTGTTGCAGGTATTGCTGTTGTAGCTGTTGTAGGACTCTTAAGGATATCTGCTTTGTAGTTCAAAATGATGGTTCCCCCCCCCCCCCAATAAATTAAATAAACATGGGAGCTTATCCATTTTCCATGAAAATGTGACATATCTGTAGATGGCCCAGGAAATATAGCATTTGTGCTATCAAGAAGTAATTCTTGGAGGCAACTGGGTGGCAGTTGTCCAAACCAACAGGAGAAATATATTGGTCTACAGAGGCAATGCCAGGCAGTCATCACCTCCCACTGTCCCTGTCCCCACTGTTGCTGCCTACTGACATATAAGTATTTTTCAGCTTAATTGACAATCTTGTCATCTTCCTGTCATTATAAATTAAAGTAATATTGAGTGTTTTTAGATTTGATTTGTTCCAGCATTTAATTGAAGGTTGCTCTATAATATAAACATCTGTAAATGACACCCAAAACAAAAATGGATGAGAAATATTTTTCGTGGTATGAATAAAATTTAGTTCTATTTACCTATGTTAGGATTACTTCCGTAATGATTACAGATTAGAAATTTATATATTTTCATTCTTCATGAGTAGCTGTTTGTGGCCTATTGCCATGGTTAATTACAAAATACGTTACTGCAAAAGCTTTTCTGAAAAAAAATCTTTGGACAGTCAAATCGGTGAAGTTTTTGGCAAGCTTCCTGGGCTATTGGACAAAAATCTGACACTTGTGGAAAATATATGGGTGAAAGAAGATGAGGAGACCTAAAAGCTGCCTTATTTAAAGTCCTGCCAGGATTGTGATAAAAGGGAGAGAGATCCCTCTCTACCCACCCATTGGTTGTATTTGGAGGGAGTTGCAGCCATCTTTGAGGGCTGGCACAGTCTTCTTATGATTCTGGGAGGCATATAGGAGAAGTAAAAAAAAAAAATAGTCCAGTCTCATTGTTCTCCCCACTTTCAACTCCCCTCTTTTTTCCCCTTTTCTTTCCTTTTTCCTTTTCATTTTATTTGCTGTCATAGAGACAAGGGCCATACAAGTTTCTGTGGAAGAAAATTAAATTTGCTTAATGGTGAGACCCCTTTCTCTGCCACTGGAGGGGAAAGACCTGAAACTTCCCAAGGACCCTGCCAGCAACAAAAGAGTTGCCACCTACAATATTTTAAGGGTGACAGTAATGGGTTTAGATGATAAAAGGCAACAGCATTTACATGCTCTGCAAACAGTACACCAATTCCTCTAAATTGTGAGGTAATTATTAGCTCAAGACAAAATACAGCAATGTATTTATGCTTTTTTCCTTTTGAGTCTATTCCCCTTGGTTTTTTACTTATGCCTACTACTTAGCATGCAGGGAATTAGCAACGGGAATACAGTGTTCTGTGATCACTCTTTATTTTACTTGATAATATTATCTGTAGAATTTGGAAAAAATTAATTAACAAACACCCAGTTTGCACAGGCAGACCGAAAGATACGCAAATGCGCACACACATGCGTGGATTTCATAGCCCACTTTCATCTCATTAATTAGTTTTGTATAACACCCAGACTGGATTTTCAGTGCATTTTGATAATTTGGCACACTAATCTTCTTTTGGCATTGAAAGGACTTTAGTCTTTTAACAGTTGGGAGAGAAAACCTTTACAAGTGGCAATTGTCATGCAGCAGAAGCCCACCCTTCACAACATCATCTACACAGCTGTTAAAAATATAATCCTGTTGTCCATTGCAGGTCACTTTTCCTTCTCCCCCTTTCAAAACAAAAACTATAGGATGGAACCCATCTGTGGGCCCCAAAGTACCAACTTGGTGGAACATAACAAGATATATTGTAGTGTGCTAGAGTAAGAGAGCTGTGGTGCCCAGCCTTGGCCCTCTTGGTACCTACTCTTGTAGAACTACCTTATATACTCGTATATAAATCTAGAAGTTTTAGTTTTAAAAAATCAAACCAGAAAAACTGGTTCAACTTAGCCATGGATCATTGTGACAACTGTACCATAATTCTTATCAAAAATGGAACCATTGCTTTTCTCTGAGCAGGGTGGCAAAAGGCAAGAAGAGCTTAGTCCTGGGATAACTTAAAAGAAGCACTGATCCTCTCTACTCTCTCCGTTGTGGTAGCATTTCTGCCTGTTTTTTGATGTCTAGGCAGGGAAATAGCAGCTGCAAAAGGTAGTTTGCTCTCTGAGGTGGCATTGATGCTTTTTCCTTGTTGTGGAATGAGCCTCAACTTGTACATGGTTATATTTGGTAGTAACAGTAATGAACAACCAGAGTTAAGCAGCGATATTACAATAGTGCCCCAATGTGAAGACTGCAACTCTCATTCATTGGAGATGATGGGAGATGTGGCCTAACATGCCTGGAGATGCCCAGGTTGGAGAAGACTGGTTTAAAGGCTACTGTCACCGACAGTACCTTTTTGTCTGCTACCCCTAGATTTTGGAATGACTTGCCAGAAGATATTAGACGGCTAAACATGCTGTCTGAATTTTAAAAACAAGTAAAGACCCTTCTCTTCTAGCAGGTCTTACCCAGTCGATTTTAAACTATAAATTTTAAATTGACATTTTAAATGTATGAATAATTTAATGTGCATTTTAATTTTGTGCTCATTTGTTTTTAATCTATGTGTTTTCAATGGTTTTATGTTTTCAAGTATTGTTTATATCTTAGTTCTGTCTTATACCCTGCCTCAAGCCTTGGGAAAAGATGGACAAGAAATAAAATGTATTATTAATAACAATATTTTATTGTCTAAAAAAGAAAGGGATGTGCATTTTAAAAAGACAGTCAGAAGAAAATGTAACAGTTTTACTCTTTTCATTACAGTTGTTCAAAGCCATAAAAACTCTAAACTAAAACCATCATATTTGCATAAACAGATTGGTGGAAAGATGGATTAACAGAAAAAGATGCATAACAGCATAGAAGCCTAATTTCAGGAAAAAAATAATTCAGACTATGTCGGCTGTCCTTATAGATAATAAAAAATACTTATGGTTCAGAATAAATTTTGTTTGATAGACTTGGTGAGGAATCCTGAGAAATAATCATAATTTCTGAGGAGCTCTTGAGACCAGATTGATTCTGTTGTACATGCAGTAGCTAAATACTTTGAATGTTGTAATGAAACTTAATCATTGCCTTCTTTATCTTATTTCATATTTAATATGTTTTGACTTTTAGATGGTTTATACTAAAGGTGGGAAATCCAAATTCCTTGGTCTATTTTTATGTGGTTGCGGGAAAGACCAAAGGGAGAGAAGTATGTAGGTGGTGGAGGGAGGGGATTGATGTAGTGAATTGGTGGGATGCCCTTTGTCAAGTGGCAAAGAGGAGAAGATGACCAGAGCTGGGAGGAGGATGTATCTTTGTGTCACCAGTTCAGATCTGCAGCATGAGTGATTTCCTTCAAGGCTTCTGAGTCTCACTTCTCAAGGGAGCAACAAGCTGGAGTTCTTGGTTCGGATGTCACACTAAACAAACCCCAGATGGAGAATTATTTAGTTACTGCTGCTGGCAGGAGTTCCCTGGTGGGAAGAAACAGGCAGCATACACCAGCATGCTGGTTTGGTCACAGTAAGCTAAGGGCGTGTGACTACTTTTTTAATGGCTCACTGTGACATGCTGACTGGGTTTCTGTAAACTTCTGATTTTCAACTTGTCTCATCTATTTTTTTAAAAGCTGAACAAAAGCAAATGGGATCCTAGATCACTGGTTTTAAGTGTCTTTGTGCATGCTTTATCACAGCTTTTCATCCTGAGCACTAAATGAAGTAGTAATTCTGCATAACCCTGCATGACTGTGAAATTTAAAATTGTATATGTCAAACTGCTTAAACTGAATCTGACATTCTGCCTGTTTAGTTCAGCATTGTTCATACTCCAAAGCTACAGGTGGACGTCTTTTCTCATCTATACCATCTGCTTTAACTAGAGATAATTCGAAGTGAATCTAGAATCATGTTCATAAATTCTGAGCTGTTGTGGAAAATTTGATGGGATGGGATGTAAGTGAAAGAGCAGGAGAAATTAAAGGCTGTGTGTTGCAAAGGCCATTGCACCAAGTTGCAAGAGGCAAAAATTCAGATGATGTTCTTAAACAAAATAGCCAAATAGCTTCTGTGACATTTTAAAGTGTTCTTATTTGTTCATATAAAAACAAATCATTTTATTATTTTCATATCATATTCTCTGTCTTTCTTTTTAGGATCATGGATTTTCCAGGGCACTTTGAACAAATTTTCCAACAGTTGAACTACCAGCGGCTTCACGGCCAACTCTGTGACTGTGTTATTGTTGTTGGGAACAGGCACTTCAAAGCACACCGTTCAGTTTTGGCAGCATGCAGCACACACTTCCGCGCTCTTTTCACAGTAGCAGAGGGAGACCAGACTATGAACATGATCCAGTTGGACAGTGAGGTGGTGACGGCAGAAGCTTTTGCTGCTCTCATTGACATGATGTACACTTCCACTCTGATGCTCGGAGAGAGTAACGTTATGGATGTGTTGCTGGCAGCTTCCCATTTGCACTTGAACTCTGTGGTGAAAGCATGCAAGCACTACCTTACCACAAGGACACTGCCAATGTCTCCTCCAAGCGATAGAGTTCAAGAGCAGAATGCGCGCATGCAGAGGTCCTTCATGCTCCAGCAGCTTGGATTAAGCATAGTGAGTTCTGCATTAAATTCCACCCAAAGCACAGAAGAACAATCCAGTTCTATGAGCTCCATCAGAAGTAACATAGAGCAGAGGAGTACATTTCCAATACGACGTCTCCATAAACGGAAACAGTCTTCAGAAGAGAGGGCTAGGCAGCGCATTAGACCTACCATGGATGATTCTATCATGTCTGATGTTACTTCAGAGAGCGCACAGGCTGTTGTTCATTCAAGAGATGAATTTTTTTCCCCAGACTCACTGAAAATTGTGGACAACTCTAAACCTGATGGTGTAACCGACAACCAAGAGGATAATACCATTATGTTTGATCAGTCCTTTAGTGCACAAGAAGATGCTCAAGTGCCCAGCCAGTCTGACAACAGCGGGGCCAATATTTCTCAAATGTCTTTGGTGTCGCAAGCGGAAACTAGCTTTGATCAGCAGAGTGTTTCCCAAAAAAACAATTTTCAATGTGAGAATACAGAGGTTGGACTAAATGAAAAAGAGCACATGAGGGTAGTGGTGAAATCTGAGCCTTTGAGTTCTCCAGAGCCCCAAGACGAAGTGAGTGATGTGACCTCCCAAGCAGAGGGAAGTGAATCTGTGGAAGTGGAAGGGGGAGGAGTCAATGCTGAAAAGATAGAACTGAGCCCTGAAAGTAGTGATCGTAGCTTCTCCGACCCACAGTCCAGCACTGACCGAGTGGGGGAGATCCATATTATGGAGGTAGCAAATAATCTGGAACATAAGTCTTCATTCAGTATTTCCAATTTTCTGAATAAAAGCAGAGCCAGCAGTTACGTTGCTAGCCAGAATAACGAAGACAATATTCCAAATACAACTAGTGACTGCCGCATTGATGGTGATGCCTCTTACTTAATTGGTCCAGATTCTGGGCCAACAAATGGACATTCTTCTGCTACTGTCTCACATGTTGAGAATCCCTTCAGTGAAAGTGCAGACTCTCATTTTGCCAGGCCAATGCAAGATGTTATGGGTCTTCCTTGTGTACAGACGTCTGGCTACCGGGCAGCAGAGCAGTTTGGGATGGACTTCCCAAGGTCTGGCTTAGGGCTGCATTCGTTGTCAAGGGCAGTCATGAGCTCGAGAGGTGGTACCAGTAACTTTCCTGGGTATCGCCGCATAGCTCCCAAAATGCCCGTCGTGACCTCTGTTCGGAGCTCTCAAATGCCAGACAACACTCCTAATTCTCAGCTACTAATGAATGGGGGCTCATCCTCTTTTGAGAATGGGCACTCCTCCCAGCCTGGGCCCCCACAGCTAACCAGGGCATCTGCTGATGTTCTTTCAAAATGTAAGAAGGCCTTATCGGAACATAATGTCCTGGTGGTAGAAGGTGCTCGCAAGTATGCCTGCAAAATCTGCTGCAAGACCTTTTTGACCTTAACAGACTGCAAGAAGCACATCCGGGTGCATACGGGAGAGAAGCCCTACGCCTGCCTGAAGTGTGGCAAGAGGTTTAGCCAGTCCAGCCATTTATATAAACATTCCAAAACGACTTGCCTACGCTGGCAGAGCAACAATCTACCCAGCACTTTGCTTTAACTCTTACCCTCCCTCCTGCAATGCCAATAGGTTTTAATAAGGCATGGAGCTCAAAGGGTGAACACTTACAGTGTGACTGTGCCACACACATTAAAACAAAGGCTTAGTTCTTTTCAATACCTGTACCATACCTACCTCACAGGGGTGTTGTGAGGCTTAAACAACTTTTTCAGAAGCGCTTTGGAATTCTCCAACTCTGTCACAAAAGTAGTACTAAGACTGCAGCCCCTGGCACACTTGGGAGTAAGCTCGGTTGAGTTCTGGGAGATTTACTTACAAGAAAAATATACCCTGGGGTGGGCTTTGGATATCATATATGAATACAGTCCTATCATTAGTTCTCTGTGAGTAGGAGAAGGGCTGAAAGAAAAGCTAATTATGCAGCTAACACATAATTAACTAGCACATTGCAAGTATGAGTTGAAGTGCAAACTTTTTGATTTTTTAAGAAATGATGTGAAAGCATTTATTGTAAAGTAGGTTGCTATATGGAGTGTGTGAATAATGTAACCAAGACCTCTTTATTGTAAAAGACTGCATATCTTGAAGATAAAACCACCTTTGCACCTCAAAGTGCTTTTGAAGTGTGTTATAGATTAACATAGTTTTAGGGATTCTGAATGTATTTTTGGTTGTTTTGCAGTAACATACACTGTGTAATGAAGGTGCTTACCTTGAGTCCAATGCAAGTAACTTTTAGACTGTCTGATATATGTAGGTGTGTGTATATACTTTTGAATACAGCAAAATCTCCTAGATGTTTTATAGTTTTCTTTTTGTAATATCTTGTACTGAAAAGTGTTGTGTGTTTATGTGTTATGCTTGGTAGTGTTTCTAATCAAATTTGTATTTCATGTTAAAATTCAACATTAAGTCTTAAATGATTCGTCTACTGTTGTTATTTCAACAAGCATTTCTGGTATGTTTTCTTTTGCATTTGAAGGCAACCTTGTCAGTCACTGCTGTTCAGTCTCACCTAAATGTTTTTTGTGCAGATATTATTTTGAAATTTCCTTTTTGCTTGAAATGTACATTTTTAATATTTCTAACATTTAACATATTAAACTATAGAAATCAGTTTTCATATTCTGGTTTCGATACAATCTTATAAAAGTGTGTCTTTACTCCCCCACTTACCTGGGAATGTCTGCTGAGTAAATTCTTGCTTTATTCATAATTTTTAAAAAAACAGCTCACCTTCAGGACCCCTGTATTTAATATTGTTTGTAATTTAAAGGTGTTGAGATGTGTGTGCTCTGAAACAAAGTTTACAGTCTGAGAATATTTTGAATGCCTCGGTCAGGAGAAAGAAAAGATAGGGCAAAGAGAGAAGAAGGAAGCAGACAGGGACAAGATACAGGCAGAAAAAACCTCTGATCTAGCCAAAGATTTTCAGGTGCAGAAATTAACTGCAAGCTGCGAAAGCTCTAAAAAATTGCCCCTGTACACCCCACCAACTACTTGAGAGATCCACTGTACTATATCACTTTTGTTCAAATCCCATAAACAAAAGTACAGCTAAAGCAGTGCCCCAAATTCCAGTTGTGTTCACGGGCCTTAGAAGATTGGGAACCCATAAAATGATATTTGCTGTGAAGCCCTGAAACATTAATTATTTGAGCTGTTGTGTTGTCAATGCAATGTGTTCCTGAGCATTGCAATCAAATATGGAGTAGGAATATATGGCTCTTGTAGGAACAGAAGAAGCTGCATCGTGCAGTTCAGTGTGTTGAAAGGGTCAGAACTACTTTAGCCATTGTAGACTTTATTTCACACCCACCATGCATCAGTGAACAGTGGGGAACAAGATGTTTTTATGCTGATGGAGTAGATCTGTTACAATCTTATCTTTAATGTACACAGACCAAGATCCTACATTGCTTCAATATACTGTAAATATTTAGTGGTGGAATTACATTATGTCCAATGTAAGACTGCTGCTTGAACTGTGGGTACTAATCCCAACCCTTAAATTGAGGTGGGGGGGTCATGAAATATTTGGCAACATTAAAATGGTTTCTGAAAACCCACCCATTTATACAAATATGTTACCAACAATATGCAGTGCTCTTCAAGAAACTGCTTCAGCTTTACTCCACAAAAAGGAAAATCTGCCTGTTTAGCAAGCCTTGCAAATGCTGGGTTATTTTCAGTAAATATTTGATTTTGTATCTATTTTATGTACTTAAATATCCAGGGTTATGTAAAACTTTCTCGGATGGAAAGGGGTCATGATTGGCAAAACTTTTAAGAAACCCTGGGATATAAATACCTCCATAATGCAGTTTAGGTAGATCAACAGCCAGTGTATGTTATACTTGCAATGCTCATTCATATGCTACTTGCATTGCTACATGTGGAATAATCTCACATGCACAACTGTGCTTTCACAATTATTTGCAGGATATACCATTCCAAACTACCTCCAAAATTGTGATCATATAGCTAACTTACACCTTATGTCAGCCAACATAATAAGAGATCACTGGCTATATTTTTTTAAAACTTTTTTTGAATATCAGAGAGGGCATGGGCAAACTTTGGCCCTACAGGTGTTTTGGACTTCAACTCCCACCAATAGGAATTGTGGGAGTAGTAGTCCAAAACACCTGGAAGTTCAAAGTTTGCCCATGCCTGAGGTAGAGGAAAGGAAGGGAAACCAAAAATTAAGTTTTATGTCTTATGCATGTGCTTTTAACAGATATAGATGCACTTCCCATGTAAATCACATGGCCTGGGATATGTATTGCTTCTTGCAATGTTTGGAAATATGAAATTATGAAATGGAACCATTTGCTATGACATCAGAAGATTGGTTGGGAAAATTATGTTTTATTTAAACACCAGTGGGGGCAAAAAGTGAAAATCCACAATCTTGCATTGTATCTCACAGCTTGAGTTCACTTGGCATGCTCTCTCCTCTCAAGCCAGCCAGAAGATTGTTGGCAGCCAACACTGACATAGTGTTCCTTGTAGCATAGGTGGCACTTCCGATATGTGGCAAAATGACTGTATAAGACACCAGAGACACAGAGACAATCTTAAAGGGCAAATCAACAATATTCTGGACAACAGTTCCACTATTACTCAACTGTTCTACTGACTTCACAAGCTAGTCATTGACAGAGGAAGGTACTTGCTCAGGCAAAACTCGTTTCCAGTGTAATTTGTCTTCAGGGCAATCCTTTGTTATACTGACATCCAAAGACTGAAGAGCCCTTGTTCCAGGAGACTGATGCAATACTTGCCAGTCTAGCTACAGTATGAGGATGCTGATATATTCCTAGCCCTTAAATTTTTGTTTCTCTCTGTCTAACAACCACAAACCTCCACCAGCTGTGCCTTGGTAATTCAGTGTAAGAGAAGTGAATAAGCAGCACATGCTTTCTTTGAATAGTGGCCATCAATTCCTTATCACAAATACACATTAGCTCAACTTACCACAGTTCTTGAGAGAAAGAAGTGGATTATTAGTCGGCAAGGGTTCTGGGGTTGTAACATCTAGACCAGCAGCTGCAATGTGGCCATTAACTAAAGCTTCGTAAAGGTCATCTTGATTGACCACAGCACCCCTTATTAAAAAGACCAAGTGAGAAAATTAAAGATGGAGAGTTGGTGCATACACATTCGAGACACAATTTTTCAGGTTAGACGAGAACTGGAGAAAAGTTCACTTGGATTGTCTTGGCATTAACACAAGCATGCAATTTATTCCTAAAGCAAATGCTATAGCTGGGTCTCCCAATATTCAGATCATACAATGACTGTTACCCTGTTAATGACAACATATGTCTTTTTGTAGTCACTGCAAAGGGATTTGACCTCTTTCCCGGCCCCCTCAAAACTGTCTCTTGTACCACCCCTTGTGGGGATAGCAGAGGAACAATCAAGTTAGGTCCCTGTAACCCAAGGCAAAAGAATATTATCATCCTCTGTGATTTCTGAAAGGCCACAAGACATCATCGACGGTAGCTTTGTCACTGTGCATCCACCTCTAGGGACATACCCATGAAGAGCTGAAATGAAATGGAGAGCCCCTATCCAGTGGTGCTGATTATGTCTGGAATTTGATTTATTTATCATGTCAAGAGCAACCATGTCTGGAAGAATAGATATGTATAAATAGGGATTTCCAGTACACTGCTTCATTGACTACAGGGTACCTGGGCAATTCATTAATTGAGAAATTCATATTGGGATCTCTTATCCGGAATCTGGAATACTCCCAAAATTGTCCACCTGGGTGGCTGAGCAAGTGATACTTTTGCTTTCTGGTGGTTCAATATACACAAGCTATGTTTTATGCACATAATTAGTGAATAGATTGTCTGTAAAATAACCCGCAGGCTATGTAGTTAAGTTGCATATGAAACATAAAAGAATTTCATGTTTATACTCCATCCCCAAGATCTCTCATTATGTGTTTATATGCAAGTACAGGTATTCCAAAATCCAGGGGGAAAAATCTGGAATCCAAAACACTTTCGGTCCCAAGGATTCCAGATAAGGGATACTCAACTTGTAGTGAATTAAGAATTCAAGGTATATAGTAAAGGTAATGGTTGTCCCCTGACATTAAGTCCAGTCGTGTCTGACTCTGGGGGTTGGTGCTTATCTCCATTTCTAAGCCGAAGAGTCGGTGTTGTCCGTAGACACTTCCAAGGTCATGTGGCCGGCATGACTGCATGGAGCGCTATTACCTTCCCGCTGGAGCGGTACCTATTGATCTACTCATATTTGCATGTTTTCAAGCTGCTAAGTTGGCAGAAGCTGGGGCTAACAGCAGGAGCTCGCACCGCTCCTTGGATTCGAACATGTGACCTTATCCTGCTGTGTCATCGGGGCTCAAGGCATATACTCCACCTATTTCACCAAGAGAGGGTTTTTTGCAACTGGGTTTAGACAAAAGATGCAACCTAGAACGGGGTGAGGAACTTTATGCCCTTCAACGTTTACTTGGCTTCAGAAGCTGTGACTTATCTACTTCATAGTAGCTAATCATCTGTTATTCTTGTGTTGACCATGTTATGAAGTGAATGCTCTTTCTTAAAACTACGAGTAGAAACAGCTGTGAACAAACCGTGGAAAGTTACTTATTTTTTTAAAAAAAGGAATCCATTCCTTAACTTGTTGCAAAGTCTTTCCCCCTTCCTGAATTCATTACCATTGATGTTACAAGGATTATTTTGGTTGGAATATCTAATTGGATTCTGTTACTTTTTCACTACTTAGTTTTAAAACAATTTGGGAGTAACAGAAAAATGGTCTAAAATAGGCATGGGCAAACTTTGCCCCTCCAGGTGTTTTGGACTTCAACTCTCACAATTCCTAACAGCCGGTAGGCTGTTAGGAATTGTGGGAGTTGAAGTCCAAAACACCTGGAGGGCCAAAGTTTGCCCATGCCTGGTCTAAAATGTGAATTAAAAAATGAAAAACCGTGAAAAATGCCGTAAAACAGAGGAAAATATTTATTCTGACCCTGACTCTTAAATTCCGCTCTTCTTAGCATTTGCGGTTCTATCTGTTTTACCTGCTTGTGTTGATGAACACAGATGTCTTCTTCATCTTGCCAAAGAAGTCCCGATTGCACATCCCCTGGGTGTCAGGTGTCAAGGAACATGTTACAATGACAAAGTCCGATTCTTCTGCCAGCTTCGCAAGTGGTACTTGAAAAAGAGACAGCAAGAGGAACATGCGACAGAGGGGTTCTGCTTTTCACTCACTGTCACCCGTTTTTCCTGCCGCTCAAGACAGCAAGGGCAGACTACCGATATAGTCATGGAGAAGTGATCTCAGGCATGCTTGGGTCCACATGATCGGGCTGTGGGTACTTCTTGAACCCCTGCGTGGCACTCACGTGAACCACAACAAACAGACCTAAGAGGGGATTTTGTCATATAGTATAATGTATGCTTGTGTACGGCTTTCTCCATAAGGTGAACGATGTGCAGTGAAGTGAGAATATCTTCTGTTGGCAAGTTTGTTTTCGTGTGTAACTAACAGCAGGAATACCAGTAATGTCTGGAAGACGGCAAACAATGTTGCTTTGGAAAGAATCTCAAAAATTGCGCTTGCTGCGCGTTCAGTGTTTTGGGCTTTGCCAAAACTCAAGGGAGATCCCATTCATGTCATCTTTTTTCCTGATCTGATAAAACTTGCATGTTTTACCTGCAATTAGCACATAAAGTCATGGTACCACTTAGCCTCTGTGTGTACCTGCTCCAATTGTATTTCTATATAATGTTTGGCTCTTGGCTTCTACTCTTTTCTAATACCTCTTGGAATTTCTAGGTCCTCTAGCATGATTCTGATGGGAATTTCTGGCCTGATTCATTTATTTCAGTAATTACACTGGCCAAAACACATTTTGGTGCCTCTAATGTCAGCCCTGTTTCTGGGTATATTTGACTTACTGATTCCAAAAATGACACCAGTTTGCCCCTATCCACTCTAGTTTTTGAGATACAGAACATATGGTATCTACCAGTCTTCATCTGCTTTCACCTGTTTGGACTGTACAAAACAAGCACTAGAAATATAATAATAATAATAATAATTATTATTATTATTATTATTATTATTATTATTTATTTATTTATTTATTTATATACTGCTCCATCTCCCCGAGGGGACTCAGAGCGGTTCCCAGTTAACATCACAAAACATACAAAGTAAAAAACAACATAACTATAAGATTAACAAAACAAAATATAAGCATAAAAATTGTCGCCATAACACACATATATTAAAAGTAATTCTACCTGATCAAGGCAATTTAAAAATTTAAAAGGCCGGGCCAAGATTAGTGCAAGCCCAAAAATTCTAGGGGGCCCAGGAATTAAATGCAATGCTATGGCAGGCAACAATAATATTAGGTACGGGTCTGTGGCTGTTCATTCCAGGGCCGATTAGAGGAAAGAATCTGGGTAACTGGCAGGAAGAATAAAGCCATATTCAACAATGTGTAGGGCTGAGTTAGAACTGGTCATTTTCAAAGACTTGTTGAAACCACCAGGTCTTCAAGCTCTTACGAAAGGAGGGGAGGGATGTGGCCTGTCTTATTTCCCTTGGAAGGGCATTCCAGAGACCGGGGGGGGGGGGGCACCACTGAGAAGGCCCTCTCTCTCGTCCCCACCAACCACACTTGAGACGGTAGTGGAACCGAGAGGAATATATAATATATTGCATATACATATAATATTGTAATACAATATAATACTAATAATAATAATATGGTATTAGAATTATATATTTTATATTACATGTAATATCACTAATAACATTACAGTATAATGGTATAGTACAACATAGTAATATATAATACTAATATTGTGCTAATATAATATATTGTATTTACTTGTAAGCCACTCAGTGTCCCCTTCTGGGTGAGAAGGGAGGCATATAAATGTTGTAAATAAATAAATAAACGTGGCATTCCAACATTTAGGAGGTAACAACTGTAATAAAAATAAAGATAGGATTCTCACCAAACTCTGCATTCAGTTCAGCAGCAGCTTCAGGTCTGGGATGACGTCCTGTATACAAAAACTTTGTAACTCCAAAAGGTTTCAGGCGACGTGCGACAGCATGGCCTAGGAACAGGAGAGAGAGAGACAAAACTTAGGGTATCTTATCTTTTGCCAACAGTGCCTCTGTAAGACAGAGAGGCACCAGCATTAATCAATATATGTGTACAAAGACCACAAAATCCATATATATCAAGGGCTTTCTAATTCCATACTTAAACTGGGAGTGAGGGAAAAATTGGTCCTCCAGAGGTTGTGAGAGTAAGACTCCTATTACCCCCAGCATAACCAATGGTCAGCAGACATGTACGGTCCATTAAAAATGGTTCAAAAATACTTACAAAACTGGGGGGCACTGGCGCTTTGTTTCTAAAGTGTTTCTAAAGTATACTTAGTGCAAAACTTGTTACTATAATGTGAGTAACAAATTTTTTTGTTACTACTTCATTATAGTAATTATAGTAATTATAGTAAACTTTGCTGGGTAGATTTCCCATTAGTTTTGTTTTGTTGTGAATTCCTGAATGGAAAGTATGTGTTAAAAACAAAAGTATAAAACATGGATTACCTATTCTCCCCAGTCCAATAATACCAACAGTACTGCCAGAAAGTCCATAGCCACACATCCAGAGGGGCTTCCATGTTGTCCAGCCACCACTGCAAAAAAAGAACAATTAGATGAAGGATTAAATCCCTGAGCGCAGCCTACTCAACAGACGACTGAAACTGTGGCAAGAAAAGGTGTATGTTCCAAATATGATAAATGCCTTCTTGGTCGCTGTCATATTTTTAGTGGACAGATATAGCTAAGGGTTGTTACAGTCCTATGTTCAATTACTCCTCACAATTTATATAAAATGAGGACATCACTACAATGTCTTAGAAACATTTAATAATGTGTTGTCAAAGGCTTTCATGGTCAGAATCACTGGGTCGCTGTGAGTTTTCCAGGCTGTATGGCAAGCTCTGAGGATTCCTGCCATGGATGTGGATGAAACGTCAAGAGAGAATGCTTCTGGAACATTGCCATACATAGCCCTGAACAGTTTGGGACCCGCCTACCTGCGTAACCGCATTTCTGTGTACAAACCCACACAATCTCTTCGATCATCTGGGGAGGCCCTGCTCGCACTCTCGCCTCCTTCGCAGGCGCGATTGGTGGAGACGAAGGAGAGGGCCTTCTCGGTGGTGGCCCCCGACTCTGAAACTCACTTCCCAAGGACATCAGATATGCCCAAAATTGGCAGTCTTTTAGGAGGAGCCTGAAAACATGGCTGTTCCAGTGTGCCTTCCCAGAATAAGGAAAATTCCCAGCAATATGTCCTCAGAATGCACTTTACTACTGGTTTAGGATTGACTGCACTCCCTCATCTCTTTTAAAACCCTATACCAGATATATCCCACCTAGTTCATGCCCAGCGTTTATTTTTAAAATTTTTAAACTATTACATTTGGCCTGGCTACAGGTTTTTAAATCCTTGTGTGTTATTGTTTATTGGTTATTGTTTATATATGATTTATATTAATTGTATTGTATTTATTGTTTTTTGTTTTATTGATGTGTTGTTGGGCTTGGCCTCATGTAAGCCGCTCCGAGTCCCTTGGGAAGATGGTGGCAGGGTATAAATAAAGTGTGTGTATGTGTGTGTGTGTGTGTGTGTGTGTGTGTGTGTATATAGCCTGGAAAACTCACAGCAACCCAACATTTAATAAGATTTTACCTTCCCACCAAGATGGTATCTATTGATCTACTCGCATTGCATGCTTTCAAACTGCTATGTTGGCAGGAGCTAGGACTGACAGTTGGGAGCTCACCCTGACTCGTGGCTTCAAACTGTTTACCCTCTAGTCAGCAGCCTTTCCTGCAACTAGTGGCTTTAACCGCTGTGCTACTGCGGACCTCTTCCTTATTTTCTGTATCTGTAGCGAGGTCTCTTGCTTGTAAAACAATTGCTTAACATCTATCAACTTCTAACTATCAACCTTTGACATGGGATTTTTTTTGTGTCCTTACTCCTCTGACACCTCCTGGACAAATGGCTGACTCCAAAGAGACTGTGAGACCTAGCTGTCTTAAAGGGAAAGGGGATATCTTAAAGGAAAAGGCTAACTGTGGTTCCCTCCACAACTATATACCAAAGACTGAGCCCTTCTAACTAAAAGAGGTTTAAATTGGGGAAAATAGTGGAGCTCTCTGTGGGGGCATGACAGTGGCCATACAACACCCATCAACCCCCCATTCTCCAAAATCGAAAGTGATGTGCTCCAGACATCCATGTACTCCCCCAAACCAAGCTGAAGAAACTCACTTCTTCACTTCCACCACGGATTCTGGCAGCCTGCGAGACGTTGCTAGGAGCAAAGCCACGGTGAGCTCAGCAGTGGCATCAGTCAGGATGTCTGGCGTGTAGCCCACACGGATCCCACTGGAATACAAAGGAGGCCGTCAGTTGCTTCTGTGTTTGGATCCACAAGAAGTACCATTTCCTAGCGGGATTGTTGTTGCCCATTTCTTTGATGGCAGTATTTCAGAGGCAGGGCGGCCTGAGCGCTTCCACCACAAAATAGGTCAGCTAGATGGACAGGATTTTTCACACACAAAAAGTGTGATGGTCATATCAATAAAGCCTATGTACTCAGGCACAGAATACCAGCAACAGGTTTTCTTTTACACAATTGAGGAGATGGAGGAGGGGCGAAATTCTTTTATGCAGTGAATTAAGGAACCAGCACAAAATAATAATAATAATAATAATAATAACAATAATAATAATAATAACAATAATAACAACTTTATTTATACCCCGCTACCATCTCCCCAAGGGACTCGGTGCAGTTACATGAGGCCGAGCCCGCAATACATCAATAATAAAAACAATAACAAGTAATACAAAACAATAAGAATAAAACTCATAACAGAAAATAAGCAATAAACATTAACAGTAACACAACGATGTTTAAAAACCTATGGCTGGGCCAAATGTAATAATTAAAATTTAAAAATAATGCTGAGCATGAACAGGTGAAATATGACTAGGATAGAGTTTTCAGAGAGGGATGGGATGGGATAAATAAGATAAATATCAGGAACTATTGCTACTCAAGGATGGAAAATGGACTGTTGGAGGACAGAAAAAGAGATTTAAAGAAGGGGCTTAAAGCCAACCTCAAAAACTGTGGCATAGACACCGAGAACTGGGAAGCCCTGGCCTTTGAGCACTCTAACTGGAGGTCAGTTGTGACCAGCAGTGCTGCAGAATTCGAAGAGGCACAAATGGAGGGGGAAAGGGAGAAATGTGCCAAGAGGATGGCACATCTAGCCAACCCTGACCAATTTGGTCTTCTGTCTGGAAACCTCACTGCAGGAGAAGATGCGGATCAAGAATAGGGCTCCACAGCCACCTACGGATCCACTGCCAAGCCACCACATCTGGAAGACAATCATCCTCAAGCTACGAGGGATCGCCTAAGTAAAGTAAGATTGTGATGGTGGTTTGAGTGCTGGGCTAGAACTCAGGGAGGTCAAAGTTAAAATCAGACTCAGTCCATGGAAACCCATTGGATGACCTTGGGCAAATCATATTATCAGCCTCAGACAAAGGCAACGGTAAACCTCCTTTGGACAAATCTTGCCATATAAGCCCTGCAAGAGGGTTGCCTTAGAGTTGCCATAAGTTGGAAATAATTTGAAGGCATACTGCGATAATCAGAAATTATAGTTTGCAAGCATTGATGTTCAGCCAATCACAAACTATGAAGTGTTCTTTAGACATGACACCAATGATAACAAAGTTTTTATAACTGTTGATTGGCACATCATTCCTGCAGCAAAAAAAGGAAAAGACAAATGCAAAACCATCAGTATTATCCAGAAGTAACTTCCTTGGTGGAAAACCAGCGAAATTGTTTCCATTACTTTCTTAGAAGCCAAAAGACAGGCCTCCAGAACGGCCATGACTCAAAAGGGTCTCAAGGAGTCAGTTTCCGAAATACTATGTTGATCTATGATGCAATTTTGGTCAGTTTGGGGCTGTTTTCTACCCTCCATGATCAACTTCAAGCCAAAGTACCCAGTGAAATCAGAAGTAGTCAGACTTGTAACTGCAATTTCAGAAAATTATGATTTTCACTGTTGGCACAGGGGAAGAATTTTGTTTCAAAGGAGAATCGGGCTTCCTAAATGTAGGGAATTCAGTATAACAGATAGGACCACAAACATCTTATATATAATATATGCATCTTAATTGCAGTATCTGTTTTTGCACCTAAGGCAAAGCAGCTACAGAAAGAAGCAGCAACCTTAAATATATGCAAGCTCCGGGATGGTCTGAGTCTTACCGTTTTTTAATTTCAGGAATAGCAAGATGGTCATATCCTACAGACAATGTGCTGATTACTTTCAGGGATGGCCCTTAAGAGGAAAGATCACATAGTCAAAACGTGTCATTAAAGAAAAACAAATATTCCCTGCCCCTCTACAAAAGGCAAAGAATACTGGCTCCCCAGCAGTGAAAGGGCTGGAATATTTTGCAGTATTCACCAGTAATGGCTTTTTGTGTGTCAGGAGCGACTTGAGAAGCTGCAAGTTGCTTCCGGTGTGAGAGAACTGGCCATCTGTAAGGACATTGCCCAGGGGATGCCCCGATGTTTGAAGTTCTTCCATCCTTGTGGGGGGTTTCTCTCGTGTCCCTGCATGGGGAGCTGGAGCTGACAGAGGGAGCTCAACCCGCTCTCCCAAGAGGAGGTTGGAGGTGACGTGAAGTTCAGTATGATTGTCATAGCTGTGAGACTGGTCCCCATAGTTTAATCTACCCACATCTGACAAGATATGGAATTTTCTGGGTTCTGTGATATGCTTCTGCCTGAAGTTACCATACACTGCCTTGGAAAACCAAACAAATGCCTCTCTAGAAATATGTTTAATCCAGTAGGGTGGCTCCTGGTGTTTAGTACGTCCACTCCTACAATTCCTAAATGCCAAACAAATACAGGAACCTTTTTCCACCTATGGTGGACATGTGAGAAAGCTTAAAAAATTTGGAAGAGGATTCATGTCACAATACGGTCAATTTATTTATTTATTTATTTATTTACGTCATTTATATGCCACCCTTCTCACCCTGAAGGGGACTCAGAGCGGCTTACAAGATATATATACATACAATATATTCTATTATTAGCATTGTACAATATCAGCATTATATACTACTATATTGTACTATACCATTATATTGCAATATTATTTGTAATATTACATGTAATATAAAATATATAATTATAATATCATATTATTATTAGTATTGAAGCCAGAGTTTTATCTTCTAGGGATACTAGACTTCGAAATAGACAAAAACAAGGACATTCTATTTTTTCATATGGCCACTGCAGCGAGATTAGTTTACGCGAAAAAAATGGAAGTCTAAAGACTTTTCAGTGTGGCCCAGCCTGTGTATATGTGCTTTGTGTGTCTATATATTTGTTTATATGTGTTTTTGTGTATATATGTGTGTGTGTGGTTTTGTGCATGCGTTGTAATATATTTTTTAAAGTTTTGGCTTTTTAAGTCCCTTCTGCTATGTTTTTCAGTGTTTTGATGAGTGAAGGTCACTTGTTGACCTGAGAGGTGTATTGTGTCCAAATTTGGTGTCAATTTGTCCAGTGGTTTTTGAGTTATGTTAATCCCACAAACAAACATTACATTTTTATTTATATGGATAAAAGCAAACTATTACACAGAACATTCTGGTTGGTGGAATATTTTCTCCAGACTATCTGTCTGGCCAGATAATCCAAAGGAGCAGATACAGAAGGAAAGAGATAAGAAGAAGAATGAAGCTATAAGCCCCATTAGATAAACAAGGAACCCCCATCTCTATTAAATATACAAGGGACCAGGCAACTGCCTCATGCAGGTTCAGCAGTATGGCATATTCAGAGAAGTATATCTGGGAACAGAATGAAATTTCATTTGTCCATGTAATATGGATCAGCGGACACCAGACATATTGATGTTTTTGTAACATTCCACCTTCTCCATCCAAACTTTTCCTCTCCATTTCTGCATGCTCACCTGCTGCATCCAGGACCTCCTTGTCTATCCGATCTGACAAGAGACAGAAGAGACCATCCTTGCCGGCTACTCCTTTCAACAACTCAGACTGGGGGATTGGCTCATCTGAATCCCACAGCTGGACACTGCAGCTGTAGGTGAGAGATGAAAGGCAAAAAGAAGCAGAGGTTACAAATGCTACTACCAAAGTACAGGCCTCAGAATGCCCAATTCATCATTGGTATTAGCCAGCCTGCTTGGCTGGCCTTTAGTACAGCGGTTATACTGCAAGCTGCAGAAAACCTTGCCAACTGAAAGGTCAACAGTCCAAACCTGTGCTGGCGTGAGCTCCCAATTGTCACCCCAGCTTCTGCTCATCTAACACTTCGAAAACAGCAGTGTGAGTAGATAAATAGGTACCGCTTTGGTGGTGAGTTAATAAAAGGTGCCTATGGAGACATGCCAGCAATTTGATCAGGAGAGTGTCTAAAGACAACAAAGCTCTTGGCATGGAAGATGGAACGACAAATACATTGGTTTTGTATTTTAGGTTATTTTTTAAATTATTATTTTCTGTTGTGTTTTTGTGTTATATTGTGTACATTGTATTGATGGACGTGGCCTCATGTAAGCTGCCCCGAGTCCCCTTGGGGAGATGGTGGCGGGGTATAAATAAAGTTTTTATTATTATTATTATTAACACAAGAGCACAGTATGTCACAGCAAACAAGATCTCTATGCTGGATTTCGTATCACAAAATCACAAGTCGAACAGTTCCCAAGCGTCTAGGACTGTGTGATGTATTTTCGAATGATGCGTGCAGATCCAAGTAAGGTAGCCTTTTGCAATTGACAGATCATGATTTTGTCAATGTTTATTGTTTCCAAATGCCGGCTGAGGTCTTTTGGCACAGCACCCAGTGTGCCGATGACTACTGGAACCACCTGTACTGGTTTATGCCAGAGCCTTTGCAGTTCGATCTTGAGGTCTTGATAGCGGCCGAGTTTTTCCTGTTGTTTGTCCTCAATGTGGCTGTCACCCGGTATGGCGACATCAATAATCCAGACTTTTTTCTTTTCCACAATTGTGATGTCTGGTGTATTTTGTTCCAAAACTTTGTCAGTCTGGATTTGAAAGTCCCACAGTATTTTTGCATGTTCATTTCCATAACCTTTGCGGGTATATGATTCCACCAATTCTTCACTGCTGGCAGGTGGTACTTGTGACATAAGTTCCAGTGAATCATTTATTATTATTATTATTATTATTATTATTATTATTATCGACAGTCGGAGTCGAGCACACCCTCCAGATGCTGGAGATTGGAAAAGATGGGAAGCCTTTAACTCTATTTCTGTACTGTCTTTGTTAATTGTATAACGGCATTGAATGTTTGTTGTATATGTGTCCTGTAATCTGCCCTGAGTCCCCTAGGGTGGAATATAAATAAACTATATTATATTATTATCGGCTGGGTTTTTCTTTCTTAATGAAGCAGGGAAAAATAAAAAGTACATATGTTTACAGTACTGTTCTCACTGAGGTGGGAGCCTGTATCTCTCTTTTTAACTAAAGTCATGCTGGAGGACCTAGTGATTCCTATAGAAAAAAACACTCTGAAGGCATTTGTAGGTCCTCCACCATGATTTTATGGTCAACCTTCCCATACGGAGTCATGCTGAAGGACCTAGAGATGCCCAGAAAGGTGTCCTCTCAAATAAAAATATGGTGGTCTTTTATCGTTTGTATTTTTTCTACTTTCGCACCCCTAACCCCAGCAAATGGAGAAAGCTCACCACACTGAAAACTAAATTTTATGTTGTGATTTTGTTTTAAACTTTTATTATGAATGTTTGTTCATTGACTCTCTCTAGGGACTGCCTCTGGGAGAAAGGCAACATACAAATGAAATAAATGATACCATTTTTTATCGTGTCAGGAGCAATTTGAGAATTTATTTATTTGTCGTGTCAGGAGCGACTTGAGAAACTGCAAGTCGCTTCTGGTGTGAGAGAATTGGCCGTCTGCAAGGACGTTGCCCAGGGGATGCCCGAATTATTTGATGTTTTATCATCCTTGTGGGAGGCTTCTCTCATGTCCCCGCATGAGGAGCTGGAGCTGATAGAGGGAGCTCATCCGCCTCTCCCCGGATTCGAACCTGCGACCTGTCGGTCTTCAGTCCTGCCGGCACAGGGGTTGAACCCACTGCGCCACCGGGGGCTCCATAATTTGAGAATATACTGCAAGTTCCCTCTGGTGTGAGAGAATTGGCCATCTGCCCAGGGGAAGCCCGAATGTGTTACCATCCTGTGGGAGGCTTCTCTCATGTCCCCGCATGAGAAGCTGGAGCTGACAGACAGGAGCAAACTTCGTCTTGCGGATTCAAATGTCTGACCTTCAGGTCTTCAGGTCAGCAGCCACAAGAGTTTAACCCATTGCGCCACCACGGTTCAGTAATACAATATAATAAATAAATAATATTGAATAGTCCTAAACAGAATAAAGTGCTGAGGTCTGGAGAAAACAGTGTGGACATCTTTCTTTCGAGTGTCTGCTTCACAGCCCAGCATCGCATAGGAGGATCCCCAATTTTCTGGGTTCAGTGGAACGCAAGGAGGATTTGGGGCGCAGTTCTGCATCATTGTGAGCTATGGACCAGGCAGGAGAGCAGGCAGGACAGTCACCCATTTCCCCAAATCTTCTGGGTGAGCCATTGGCAAAGATGTTAGAAGTAGTCACAACTAATGGCCTGATCAAAGGTGCATTTTATGATCTATGCTAATGATTAACCACTACAACAAGCTAGTGGTTCCTTACAAACAGAGCATTGTTAAACCCCGAGCAAGCACAAAACAATAGGAGTCCTGCCTCGATTATCCTCTGATCAGTCTGTGTGATGTTTCTAAGGGCCCTTTCACACAGTCATATCACCCAGATATCAAGGCAGAAAACCCCGCAATATCTGATCTGAGTCCACATTGCCATATATCCCAGTTCAAAGCACATAATGTGGGATTTTATTCAGCTGTGTGGAAGGGGCCTAAGAGGACATGAGGAAACAAACATTAATTATTGTGCAAGGGAAGTTCCAAGCCATGGCCTACGATGGCTTCTGAGCGCAGGCAGGACTCTCACATTAGGACACCTCTGTGCACATATACACCTCCAAGAGAAGTAATGGCTCCAGTTAGAGGCGGAATAGGGTCCCCCTTATTTGGACCAACAGCAGGAGCTGGATAAAGACAGCTCTTCCTGATGCACCCTTTCTTCTTACTTCTCTTGAAGGCAAAATTGTGCTTAGATGCTGAATTAATACAGCCTGGAAACACGCCAGCCACAGATACAGGCAAAACATCAGGAAAAATGCTGCTAAAACACAGCCATACAGTCTGAAAACCATACAACACACTGGTGATTCCAGCCATGAAAGCCTTCATCAATACATAACCTGCAAACAATTTATCCAGCTCCAGTGAAAACTATACGAATAAGGTGTAAAGAGTAGCCATGCTAGTGTGTGCCATATTTTCTCAAATACAACTCTTATAATCCCTGACCACTGTCCAAATTTAGAAGACACTTGGATGTGGGAAGCTCATGCTCATGAAGCTTTGTGATTTGTCCAGCAGTTGGACCTTCACACATCTTAACAAAATCCTTCAAAGCCTTAAGCATCACTAGCTCCACAAGCTCTGAGAAATCGGGAACTCCAATTCTCCCCAAACCTTATGTTCTGCTGTGCCAACTGGCTGCGGCCTTGTAGGGTTTTGAGAGTGGACTTTCCATTGCCCTACCTGGAGTCTGTCAACAAGCAATGAATGCATTCTGCTTACAGTCCATGAACTATATCCAGGTGGCAACAGAGGTGTCTACGGACAACGCCGGCTCCTTGGCTTAGAAATGGAGATGAGCACCAACTCCCAGAGTTGGACACAACTGGATTTAATGTCAGGGGAAAACCTTTACCTTTACCTACAGAACCAGCATTATGTAGTAGATAGATAGGTAGGTAGATCTATGTATTGATTAGTCCACTGACCGTATCAACAGTAGAAGACAAAAACAAAAATACCCAGAGAACTAATCACAACAACCCACTGATTCCGGCCATGAAAGCCTTCAACAATACTAATCACTATGCTAAAACTCCTGTAATAGTTAACTAAAATAACTTAAAACCTGATAAAACCTGATTAAATAATCATTTTGGTAAAAATGGGGTTAAATTACAAAATGAAAGCACAGGGAGGAGATTGAGAATTTAGGGAAGCTCATCATCCTGACAAGGGATCACTTCTCGGCCTTTTGGCTAAGATCAAGTGCAGTGTGTAGTACTTTGAACGCTGGACGATCACTCTGGAGACTAGACTTCAAATCTCCGCTTGGCCATGGAAACCCATTGGGTGACCTTGGGCAAGTCTCAGCCTTAGAGAAAGGCGAACCATCTCTGAACAAATCATGACAACAAACCCCAATGACAGGTTGCAATAAATTGGAAATAACTTGAAGGCACATGTCCACAACATTTGCTCTGGATACTCCTCATGAGGGCATTTTCTTTTAGTAAGAAGTTTATGAACAATAAGTCTTGAGAGCTTGGCTTTGGGCCTCTTTCACACGACTCTACATGCTTAGGATGGCACTTCAACTCCCATGGCTACGTTATATGTATCAAACACTGGGATTTGTGGTTCGCTGTTGTAGTGCCTTTTTGAGCAGCCTCCAATGTATAGAGACAGTAACTTTGCTCATGGGTTTCCATGGCCAAGTGGAATTCAAACCTTGGTTTCCAGAGTCATAGTCCAACTGCTACAATACACTGGAACCTTGTTTGTCACTGGAAGCATTGAGAAGTCTCCATCAAAGAACGCCCTTCCCGAAAACACCATGGGATTGGGAAAAATCACAGCCCGGTAACACAACGTAACAAAATATGAAAAGAGGCCCTTCTACCTGAAGAATCATCAGCCTTGGGAATGGTTTAATAACACTATGTTACAAAACATGGAAATGTTTTCTGTTCCTGGTTTGAAAGTCTTATTTCCTGCTTAATTGTGCGGTTCTTATTTTGAAAGTAGGTGTTATACTTCAGAAACTTCATTTTTTTTTGTGGCTGCCACAAACTGTGTTGAATTGGTTGAGACTCAGGGAGAGATTCATTGAAAAACGATAGCTAAATGTGCTGCCAGATGTGTCGCAAAAATAAAGCTTTTGAAGTTTAATTAACGTTCCCCATGTTTTTATGACAGAACCAACAAGGAAATGACATTTACAACCCAGGAACAAAAACCATGTTACTTTGGCCCCTTCTACACTGCTATATAAATATCCAGATTATCTGCTTTGAACTGGATTATATAGCAGTGTAGACTCATATAATCTAGTTCAAAGCAGATAATGTGGATTATCTGATAATCTGGATTATATGGAAGTATAGAAGGAGCCTTAGGCCCCTTCCACGCAGCTGTATAAAATCCACATTGAACTGGATTAAATGGCAGTGTGGACTCAGATAACCCAGTTCAAAGCAGATAATGGGGATTATCTGATGATAATCTGGATTATATGGCAGTGTAGACTGATAATCCAGTTCAAAGAAGATATTGTGGATTATCTGCTTTGATAATCTGGATTATATGGAAGTGTAGAAGGAGTCTTCGGCCCCTTCCACGTAGCTATATAAAATCCACATGGAACTGGATTAAATGGCAGTGTGGATTCATATAATCCAGTTCAAAGCAGATAATGCGGATCATCTACTTCGATAATCTCAATTATTGGAGCCCCTGGTGGTACAGTGGGTTAAACCCTTGTACTGGCAGGAATGAAGACTGACAGGTCACAGGTTCAAATCCGGGGAGAGAACAGATGAGCTCCCTTTGTCAGCTCCAGCTCCTCATGCAGGGACATGAGAGAAGCCTCCCACAAGGATGATAAAACATGAAAACATCCAGGCGTCCCCTGGGCAACGTCCTTGCAGATGGCCAATTCTCTCACACCAGAAGTGACTTGCAGTTTCCAACATGACAAAAAAAATATCTCAATTATATGGTAGAGTAGAAGGATCCTTTGGCCCCTCCCAAACAGCTGTATAAAATCCACATGGAACTGGATGAAATGTCAATGCGGACTCGGATAACCCATTTCAAAGCAGATATTGTGGATGATCCACCTTCATATTCAGGGTTTTATGGCTGTGTGGAAGAGCAATAGTGTAACCTCCATATGTTAGCATATGTTTCTTGCAGACAGTGCAGACTTCGCCCCCTTCGACACTGCCAATAATCCACATGATCAAACCAGATTATCTGCTTTGAATCGGATTATACGAGTCTACACTGCCAGATAATCTAGTATATGGCAGTGTTGAAGGGGAAATCCTGGCATATGGCCCCAACCAGTCAATCCCCAATGTCTTTCCTTAAAGGGCCTTATGGGGGTTCGTCTACACTGTCGATTTAACGCAGTTTGAGACTTTGAAGTGCCATGGCCCTGGGACCTTGGGAGTTTATAGGGTCCTGAGGCTTCTCTGGCCAAAAGTGTTGCTGCCTCCCCAAACTGCCATTCTCTGGACCCCACGGCCTTGAGCCAGGGCGGGGCCAAGTTGCATGAGATGCCCCCCAACTTCACCCACTTCCCGAGGAGCATTGCAGACTGGAGACCAGAGCCCACCCACCACGGAAAAAGGGGCGCCTTGGCTCCCTCCCTTTGCTCCCCAGAGGGAAGTCCAAGGTGGCCGAGGCTCTCCTTCCCCCTCCCCAGAGGAAGCCTTACTCTCCCGCCTTGTGGAGGGCTGCCAGCCCCTCCGGGGGGATCCGCCGCGTCACGAAGACCTTCATGAGTCGCTGCACAGCCGCTCTCATGCGCCAGCCTCCGCCTCCTCCTTCCTCTTTCCTCCTCCCGCCCCTTCGCCTTTATTTATAGCAGGCTTGCCCAACAGCGCCCCCTGGCGCCCCCTCCTCGCCATGGTCAAACCACACCTGGAAAAGTCAAGAGGACAAGCCAGAGAGGAGCCACTTCTCAAGGGCTCAGGTGGCAATCTTTTGGAAGCATTGCATAAAACAGTCTGGCCCCTTCCACACTGCCCCCATATCCCAGGATCGGATCCCAGAATCGCTGCTTTAAACTGGATTATTTGAGTCTCCACTGCCAGAAAACCTGGAATATGTAGATAATCTGGGATCAGATTCTCATATATAGAAGTAGTACGGAAGGTCCCAAAAGTAACACATTTTTTTTCCTGGGCTAGAAATGTCATTTCCTAACTGTATCATAAAAACATGGGAAACCCGCCTTGAGTCATCTTCAGGCTGAGAAAGGCGGTATATAAATATGGCAAATCTATATAAATAAAAATGTAATGTTCATTTGGGGGATGAACATAACTCAAAAACCAGTGGACGAATTGATACCAAATTTGGACACAACACATATCAGGCCATTCTCTCCTGATGTTTCACCTGCATCTATGGCAGGCATCCTCAAAGGTTGTGAGGATGCCTGCCATAGAGATGCAGGCGAAATGTCAGGAGATAATGCTTCTAGAACATGGTCATATAGCCCGAAAAACCTACAACAACCCGTTTAATTTTGTTTTGTTTTGCAATAGAGCAGTGGTTCTCAACCTGGGGGTCGGGACCCCTGGAGGGGTCACGAGGGAGTGTCAAAGAGGTCACCAAAGACCATCACAGACAGTATTTTCTGTTGATCATGGGATTCTGTGTGGGAAGTTTGACCTAATTCTATCATTGGTGGGCTTCTGAATGCTCTTTGGTTGTAGGTGAACTATAAATCCCAGTAACTACAACTCCCAAATGTCAAGGTCTATTTTCCTCGAACTTCACCAGTGTTCACATTTGGGCATATTGAATATTCATGCCAAGTTTGATCCAGATCCATCATTGTTTGAATCCACAGTGCTCTCTGGGTGTAGGCAAACTACAACTCCCAAACTCAAGGACAATGCCCACCAAACCTTCGAGTATTTTCCGTTGGTCTTGGGAGTTCTGTGTGCCAAGTTTGGTCCAATTCCATCGTTGGTAGAGTTCAGAATGCTCTTTGAATGTAGGTGAACTATACATCCCAGCAACTACAACTCCCAAATGACAAAATCAATCCTCCCATAACACTCCAATAAGAATACATCCTGCATATCATATATTTACACAACAATTCCTAACAGTAGCAAAATTACAATTATGAAGTAGCAGTGAAAATAATTTAGTGGCTGGGGGTCACCACAACATGAGGAACTGTATTAAGGGGTCGCGGCATTAGAAACGTTGGGAACCACTGCAATAGAGTCATTCAGTTTTCCTAGCAAACTGGAGGTTGTTTGGCAAGTCACTCTCTCTCAACCTCAGGAGAAGGCCCTTCCGCACAGAATATCAAGGCAGATAATCCACAGTATCTGATTTGAACTGGATTATCTGAGTCCACACTGCCATATAACTCAGTTCGATGTGGATTTTATACATCTGTGTGGAAGGGGCTCCCAAGCCAACCTTGTTCAAGAAAAACCCAGTCATAAGGTCAACCTTATAGTCATCACAAGTTGGAGTTGATCTGAAGGTACGCAACCACAAGTAAATAGGATCCAAAGAAAATCCACTGGTCAGAAAGTTGTTTGTTTTTTTTTTTAGATGCTGCTTTATAACATAGTTTACATTACTCATGCAGACACATTCTCAGGTGAAGGGCCAACTGGATTTGGATTTCATTGTGAAATGTGATTCAGCAGAGGTCAAAGCAACAGAATGGAAGATTTTGAAACCAGGCCAAAGGGCTTGCTTTGCTTGATCAATAATGTCAACTTTGTCCTACAAGGGGCACGGAGAGGGGATGCGCCCATGTGATAACAGACGGGCTTTTCACTATCAAAGTAAAGGCCCTTCTGCAATATACACATAAGCACACTACACATAACCTCACAACCTCTGAGTATGCCTGCCATAGATGTGGGCAAAACGTCAGGAGAGAATGCTTCTGGAACATGACCATACAGCCCGGAAAACTCACAGCATCACTACCTTTTAAGCTCTGCACCTTTTAAGGCTGAAAAGGACAAGGATGGTAAAACCTCAAACATCCGGGCATCCCCTAGGCAACGTCCTTGCAGACAGCCAATTCTCTCATACCAGAAGCGACTTGTAGTTTCTCAAGTTGCTCCTGACACGAAATGTTTATACACACACACACACATACCTGAGATGGTGACTCAGGCCCCTTCCACACAGCTGTATGAAATCCACATTGAACCAGATAATATGGCAGTGTGGACTCAGATAATCCAGATCAAAGCAGATATTATGGATTATCTGCCTTGATATTCTAGGTTATATGGCTGCGTGGAAGGGTTCTCAGCTTGTGCCTGAAGTTGACACTATAATTGTTTTGAAGGATTTAAGCCCCTTCGACACTGCCACATAATCCAGATTATCAAAGCAGATAATTCACATTATCTGCTTTGAATGGGATTATATGAGTCTACATAGCCATATAACCCAATTTAAAACAATCTGTATTTTATATGGCAGTGTAGAAGGGGCCTTAGGCTGGATCTGCACTGCTCTATATCCCAGGATCTGATCTCAGATTATCTTTTTATCCCAGATTATCTGGCAATATAGACTCCTATAATCCAGTTCAAAGCAGATAATCTGGGATCAGATCCTGAGATATAGGGCAGTGTAGCTCCAGTGTTAGCATGGGCATGCAGAATTGTAGATAATAGCAGACCCTCTTGAAATGAAGGACTTTCAGCACAAGAATACCACGCAGTTATGCTGGAGGACCTTGAAAATGCACAGATATACCATATTTTTAGAAGTGTAAAGGAAACTGCAGGTATTTGTCCCATGCATACTAGGGTCATGCTATATTTGTATTATTATTATTATTATTATTATTATTATTATTATTATTATTAAAGGCGTTGGCCTTTAAAGCCCTAAACGGTTCCGGCCCTAGCTACCTATCTGACCGCATCTCTGCCTATGAACCCACGAGGAGTTTGAGATCTTCCGGGGAGACCCTGCTCTCGATCCCACCTGCTTCTCAAGCTCGGCTGGCGGGGACGAGAGATAGGGCCTTCTCGGTGGTGGCTCCTCGGCTGTGGAACGCCCTTCCTACGGACATTAGACTAGCACCATCTCTAATGGTATTCCGCAAAAAGGTGAAGACCTGGCTGTTTGTGCAGGCGTTTGAGTAATTTAGTGCAATCTGGTAATGGAACATAGGAATGGAACAATGGACGACGAACCTGGACTACGCTTGGATGATGAGAAGATTGGGTACGGTTGTTTTTTGTAATAATTGTGCATTGTAATTGCTTATTGGTAATTTATGGATAATGTGTTAAGTCAATTGTTATATGTTGTATGGAACCACTGCTGTTTCTACTGTTTTTACTGTTTGTGAACCGCCGTGAGTCGCCTTCGGGCTTGAGATACAGCGGTATATAAGCAAAGTAAATAAATAAATAAATAAATAAATTATTATTATTATTATTATTATTATTATTTATTATTATTATTTCCTTCTGTCTGTTGGGTCATAAAACATGGAAACAAACAAGCTCCAGGTTCCTTCTACGCATATCAAAGCAGATAATCCAAATTATCTACTTTACACTGGATTATATGAGTCTATGCTGGCATATAATCCAGTGCAAAGAAGATAATCTGGTTTTTATATGGCAGTTTAGAAGGGGGCTACAACAGAGCTGTATAAAATCCTCAATTAATTGGATTATACTTACTTAGGCGATCCCTCATAGTCCAAGGATGATGGTCCTCCAAGGTCAGTGTTCTGGTGGTGGGTCCGTAGATGACTATGGTGCCCTATTCTTGATCTGCATCTTCTCCCATAGTGAGGGCATTGGTTTCCAGGTGGAAGGCGGTCCCGGTCTGGGTTGGCTTGACACACCTTCCTCTTGGCATGTTTCTCTCTTTTGCCCTCCATCCGTTGCTTCTTCAAATTCTACAGCACTGCTGGTCACAGCTGACCTCCAGCTGGAGAGCTCAAGGGCCAGGGCTTCCCAGTTCTTGGTGTCTATGCCAGAGTTTTTAAGGTTGGCTTTGAGCCCATCTTTAAATCTCTTTTCCTGTCCTCCAACATTTGGTTTTCCTTTCTTGAGTTTATATGGCAGTGTGGACTCTTGATAATGCAATTCAAAGCAGATATTGTGGATTATCGGCCTTGATATTCTGGGTTATATGGCAGTGTAGAAGGAACCTGGAGCTTGTTTGTTTCCATTTTTATGACTCAACAGGCAGAAGGAAAGACAGAGTTTACCTCTATCAGGGTATTATTATTATTATTATTATTATTATTATTATTATTATTATTAGAAACACAACAAGATGAGTCCACAGCAGACAAGATCACTCTGCTGGCTATTGTAGTGGATCACACATCGAACACTTCCCAAGTGTCTAGGACTGTGTGATGTATTGGCGAATAATGTGTGCAGATCCCAGTAAGGTAGCCTTTTGCAGCTTTTTTTTTAGTGTCAGAAGCGACTTGAGAAACTGCAAGTCGCTTCTGGTGTGAGAGTATTGGTCATCTGCAAGGACGTTGCCCAGGGGATGCTCGGATGATTTGATGTTTTTATCATCCTTGTGGGAGGCTTCTCTCATGTCCCCGCATGAGGAGCTGGAGCAGATAGAGGGAGCTCATCCACCTCTCCCCGGATTCAAACCTGCAACCTGTCGGTCTTCAGTCCTGCCAGAACAGAAGTTTAACCCACTGCGCCACCAGGGGCTCCGCCTTTTGCAACTGGCAGATGGTAATCAGTCCTGATTGTGTTTAAGTGCAGGCCAAGGTCTTTAGGCACTGTACCACTGGGACTACCTTTACTGGCTTGTGCCAGAGTCTTTGCATTATTATCATCATCATCATCATCATCATCATCGTCATCATCATCGTCATCATCATCCAAATATAGCATAATCCGATACCAGAATATGTGCTTTCAACTGGATTATAGGAGGGCCCTCAGTCTCTTCCCTAATGGGTGCAAGAATAACCAGCCGATAGTTGTACAAATACTCCTGGCCAGTACAAACCAGATGGTGGAAGGTGCAAGTAAGGGAAGAGGGAAAGACATTTTAGATCCGAACACTCTCCAGAAGGCACTTTCTTGACTATTGGGCTGCAAGGTCATTTAACTACATTTCTGGATGATAAAAGAGAATTACTTTTTTTAAAAGACACGGCATTTTATCAGCCTCCAATTGCCATTCTGTGAAGCAATCACTTGGAGACACTGGTCTGAGCACGTTTAAGAAGAAAGAATTAGATAATTGTATTGCTGGAATAACACAGAGGGCACGCAGAAAGGGCAGCAAGAAACCCTTCTATCTGTGAAAGGAAAAGAAACTTTACAAAGATAGGCCTCCTTTGCTGTACAAAGGGGATAAATGGGAAAGGCGACATACGAGAACATTATAAAATATGATAAAAACACAGTCGGCGAGGAAAAGTATTCAAAAGGTTCATCTGAAACCCAGGCTGAAAAACAGCAAGAAAGAAGATGAGGCAAATTCTTGACATAGAATATATATGTCATTTTTTTCAGCCTTACAGAATGAAGCACCCACCTCAGACAGTTGATTTGGGGTGTCATTTATTTCTTTATCGCATCAGAAGGGAATTCGGGGTACAGTTATAATATATTTAACAACACAAACAATGTGAAGAACTTGGCATTATGCTAAATGTCCTTTGACCACTTGGAGTGCCTCTGATGTCGCTGTAAGAAGGTCCTCCATTGTGCACGTGGCAGGGCTCAAGCTGCATTGTAGTAAGTGGACTGTGGTTGCTCTTATCCGCACTCACACTTTGTAGCCCCGTTTCTGAAGATTGCCTCTGCATCTCTTGGTGTGGTCTGTTCAGCACTTTCCAAGTTGCCCAGTCTTCTGTGTGCCCAAGGGGGAGTCTCATCCGAAATCAGCCATGAATTGAGGTTCCGTTTTTTTGTCTGCCACTTTTGGACTCTTGCTTGCTGAGGTGTTCCTGCAAGTATCTCCGTTGATCTTAGGAAGCTATTTCTTGATTTAAGGCATTGGCTTGCTGGCTGATATCCAAACAGGGGATGTCAATGCCTTGATCCTTTCATTACTGGCTGCTACTTCCTAGCGGATGTCAGGTGATGCAATACCAGCGAAACAGTGTAATTTCTCCAGTAGTGTAGGGTGCAGACAGCCCGTGATAATGTGACATGTCTCATTAAGAGCCACATCCACTATTTTAGCATGGTGAGATGTGTTCCACACTGGGCATGCATATTCAGTAGTAGAGTAGCACAGCACAAGGGCAGATGTCTTCACTGTGTCTGGTTGTGATCCCCAGGTTGTGCCAGTCAGCTTTTGTATGATATTGTTTCTAGCGCCCACTTTTTGCTTGATATTCAGCCAGTGCTTCTTGTAGGTCAGCACGGTCCAGGGTGACTCCCAGGTATTTGGGTGTGCTGCAATGCTCCAGTGGTATTCCTTCCCAGGTGATCCTCAGAGCTCGGGATGCTTGTCTGTTCTTAAGATGAAAAGCACATGTCTGTGTTTTAGATAGGTTAGGAATCAGCTGGTTTTCCCTGTAATAGGCAGTGAGAGCACCTAGAGCTTCGGAGAGCTTCTGTTCAACCATCTCAAAGCTCCCTGCTTGAGTGGTAATGGCACGATCATCAGCATAGATGAAACTGAGGACAAGGACTATCAATAGCAGATCATACACTTCCGCTTCCAGGCGTCACATGGAACAGCTCTGCTGGGGGGGGGGGGGGAGGAGAAGCAGGAGTCAGGAGGCTTGTTGTTGCTCCTTTCATAGGTAGTCTGCCTCTCCCCTCCTGACACCCCTGTTGCCTCAGCACTATAAGAGGGTTTTGCGAGACCAGTTGCTCTTCTTGCAATGCTGTCGTAATGGTGAGGTTGCGGACCATAATTTAAATCTTAGGGACCACTGGTGGTCCACGGACCATAGGTTGGAAACCACTGATTTAGATGGAGAGGAGGAGGCAGATGGTCATCTTGATAATACTGTTTCTTTTAAAGATTCCAAGGAACCAGGGGTTGTGGAAGAGAGGGGGCTTCCTCTCCAACAGGAGAAAGCAGATGCTGAAGACTTGTTGCTATTGTTCTTTGAATTATGAATTAACAAGGAGGGATTGTGCCACTGCCAGCAGTTATTAAGTAGGAGATGCTGACTTAATTAGGCACCTGTGTTTGGAGGCAGCTGGCTATAAGTCTCCTTGTCACTCCTTGGCAGCTTTGTTGATTTTAACCCTCCTTCTTGATAACTGGCTGTACTTTGGGTTTTTTTTCATCGACTACGATTTGCAACTTTTCTTGCTGGCTTTCTTTATCTGGACTATTCACTTGCCGAACTTCTGGACCAGCTGACAACAACTCAATTGTTTCTTCTTTCATCCTGAATACTCCGTGACTGATCTGGACTGAATTACCTCTTTGACAACTGTAACACTCCAACACTCTGGTTCCTAGATCATTTGCTGGTTGAAATATAGGAAAGCCATGTCCATGAGATGGAGAATCCAATCCAGACTTTGGCTAGTCTGAAATTAGTTATCCAAGATGCCAAGTATAACGAAGCCAGGATGTATGATTATAACTCCAGAATACAAATCCCACAACTACCAATCTGATGGGATATGCTTCTTGGCACGGAGCGTTTAGATGTATGTTGAGGTAACGTGTATACTCTGGTAGAGTTGCTGCCACCACCCAAAATAATTTGGGAATATTAAATAATGGTTCCCTGAGGTAAACTTATTTCCTGCCCACCAGCTCTCCCTTGGGCTCTTTGAGATGACTGTGATGTAACGATGTTAAAACTGCTAGAATGATTATTACAGGAAGAAAACACTACTGAGGCTTCTTTAAAAGTTGAAATAGATAACAGATTTATTGATAAGAACAAACAATCTTCTACAACGAGGCACACAAGCTTAATTGGTTACTAGGGTACAATAATCTTAATAGTTACTTCAAACTGATTACTTGGCTGACATATGAGTAAAACTCCTCACTCTACAATAAATCCAGTAGCAGTGAGTTCCACAGACTAACCTAACCAGGTTGTCCCTAGAGCAATTAGCTACACTCTAAGCAGAGTCCTCTGTAAACTAATATACCCTAACCCAGAGAGCAAACCCACTTGTGTAAAAACTCACACAAGCACCCAGGCGTCTACTTTGACCCTTCTGGCCAAATAATGCAGAATCGCCTGTCACGAATGCTCTCTGACAGAAAAATCCCAGCTCACCAAAAATCTACTTCTCTTCTCTGTTCCCCAAAATCAATCTCCTGCTTTCTGTCAAGTTGACACTTTTCCCACTCAGTGCTTAACTCCTCCCAACTGTCCTAACCAATCCAGAGAGAGCTCTAGCTTCTCCCCTCTTCTCCTCTTACACTCCCAAGATGTCTGCTTCCTTTGCCTACACTCCCAAAATGGAGGCCTGCCTACAGATATCTCAGGCTCCTACTTCGGCCTATGAGGTAAGAATCATTACACCAAGCCTATTTAGGAGTGCAGTGCAGCACCTAGGAGAGCTCCTTAAAAGTCTGGTTTAAAACAGTGGTTCTCAACCTTTGGGTCCACAGATGTTTTGGCCTTCAACTCCCAGAAATCCTAACAGATGGTAAACTGGCTGGGATTTCTGGGACTTGTAGACCAAAACACCTAGGGACCCACAGGTTGAGAACCACTGAGTTAAAACCTACTCTGGATTCACAGCTCCATCTACCCCTTTTGCATGTTCTTGCTCTTTATTTACTTCCTTCTCTCTCTCTCTCTCTTCCTCTCTCTCCACATGTCCTCTCTCTCACACATGTTCCCAGCCTTGGGCTCTCCATGTTTGTCACCAGATGCATGGCCATCCATTGGCAAACTGCATTTGTCCATGGCACAGTAGAAGATTTGCCCATACTGTTGATACCACAGAACTGTAGTATACGAAAGGCACACATTACCTGGAATACCTGGAATTGTGGATAAAAGTGAACCCTATATTTTGACTCTACCTGGGCCAGAAGCATACTATAGAATCATATTGGAGGACCTTGAGAAGCCAACAAATATTTCCTGGGGAAACCTGCGGATATTGAATCCATGGGTAAGGGAGCCATGCTGTATTGCTTTTTGACTCTTTTAGCCACTGTATTATATTCAAGACCAAGAATAGTGGCGGCGGCAGTTGGAGAACAAGACATTTTCTTGCCTTGTTTAAAATAACATAGATGTTCACCATATATTGTTATTGAATTGGACTAAATTTTCTCTAGCCGAATTTCTGCATTTCACGTAAGTCTTAAAGGTATAGGAGTCCTCAAAGGAAATAAAAAGGTTGTTAATTTTTCCCTTATTCCTTCTCCATTCTTATATTCATTAAAGTAGGTTACAGCGTATCTGTCTCTCCAGAGAAGTCATTTTATTTTTTTGAAAACGGAATTAATCTAAATTGAACTTTTGATTTCCCTTTTCAGTCCTGCCTTACATTTCTATCCTACCTGGAGCCTGTTACCCTGTGCGTTCAGTAATAAGTCCTGCTAAATTCAATGTGTTTGACAGTTAAGTATATAAAGATTCCAGCTGTTTAATCCATTTCTCTTTCTTTGCAACCATATAATTTGGAGCGTCTTTTTGACCCCAATCTTTGTCACCCTGATTTCTTGTCATTTCCAGTCTTCAAAATCTCATTCTTTTCTCGCAGCTGATTTCACTGGATTGCATCAAGCCTCTGTTCAATTCTTTTTCGTACATGTTAGATTATTGTAATGCTTTTCCGCCTAGTCTTCCTAGTGCTTATCTTCAAAGGAGCTCCTTTAGTTTTCCTTCTTTCTCATTTTACTAAGACTCTTCCGCTACATCGGCTTCCATTTTCCTATAGAATTACATTTAAACCTCATATATGTCTGCTTTGCTGCCTTCGTCTCCTGTTCGTTTCTCTATTTATGTCCCTCCCTCCTTTTTTTGCCTTTCACATTTTTTTGCTAAGCCAAAAATCGCATCTGTTATTGTAATTCTGTCTCTCTAGCATCTCTTTATATCCATCAATGTGTCTTGGTTGTAAAACAGTATATATTTCCTCAGAGCTAATCAACTTCTGTTTTCTCTCTCCTTTAAAATGCTTTTAATTAGACACACATACATAAACCACAAAAAACATTTTTAGCTATATAACACACATGTCAAGCTTAAAACTGATAATTAAGGTAGAGGTTTCCCCTTGACATTAAGTCTAGTTGAATCTGACTCTGGGGGTGGCACTCATCTCGATTTCTAAGCTGAAGAGCTGGCATTGTCCATAGACGTCTCCAAGGTCATGTGGCCGGCATGACTACATGACGTGCCATTACCTTCCCGCTGGAGAAGTAGCTATCGAGATACTCACACTTGCATGTTTTTGAACTGCTAGGTTGGCAGAAGCTGGGGCTAACAGCGGGAGCTCACCCCAACCCACAAATATGAACTGCCGACCTTCCGGTCAGCAAGTTCTGCAGCTTAGCTGTTTAACCCACTATCTTATACTATATGCTTCCGAGACATATTTCCTCGAACACTAACCATATTACTTTGGCTATTTCTCAAGCTTGCTAACATATATGTGCTTCTGCTCAACATGATCTCTATTGCACTATAACGGATGATCAGCTCCAATTTGATCTGCTTTCATATCTCACAAGTTGCCAGTCTTGTTTAAACTGTTCTGTTTTTCTATTCTGGATTGAAATGGTCAGACTATTTCAGTTAAGTCATATGTCTTCAACACCCAATCTTCTTTTGATGGGATCTATTTTAACACTTGTGATGCCCTTTTATCCATTAGGATCCAGCCTCAAAGCACTTTTATGCGCTGTTATGTATTGCGCAGCAATTATTGCTGTTCTTGTAATATTTCTTGTTGTGTTATCTAAATGTAAGAATTGGCCAGGACTAGAAGATCGAAACACAGAAGGAGTTGGTGAAATGGTACTTATACAGCTGGGGGAAGTATGCCAACTAATCTATATAGACTAATATTAAAGACACTGTACCCCAGGCTTTTGGTATCTGACGAAGCTTGATTCTAGGTGTTGGAAATAGAAACCGTCTTCAAGCGTCCCATACTAGTTAATTGTCATGTATGTAATTTGGATTGCTTACTTATTGTATATATGTGTGTTGGTATGCTGTTTTCCTTAACTCTATAACTTTATTTATACCCTGCCACCATCTCCCCACGCCCAGTTAAACCCTTGTGCCGGCAGGACTGAAGGCTGACAGGTTGCAGGTTCAAATCCAGGGAGAGCGTGGATGAGCTTCCTCTACCAGCTCCCCATGCGAGGACATGAGAGAAGCCTCCCACAAGGATGGTAAAACATCAACTCGGGGCAGCTTACATGATGCCAAGCCCGGACAACATATTACAGCAAGATACAACCAAAACATAAGCAACAAGCAATAGCATCAAAATTACATTAAAAAAACATGAATACAATAACGAAATAACATTGCAATAAACACAATCACAGTGACAGTGGACGGGCCACATGTGCAGGATAAAATGTTTAAAAAATCGAATGAGATAAGAATGGGAGCAAGTTATTTGCAGGAAGCTCATAAAGAAACACAGGGTTGTGAAACAAAATTCCCATTAGGGAGGTGTGTACTCCAGTGACAGAAGATCATGCTTCCAAAAGTTTGTGGAGATTCCTGAATTTCCCAAAAGGTTATGAATGCCTTTTTCCAAAACCCCCTTGGGCAGGGGCGGCTCAACCCATTACGCAAAGTAAGCATTTGCAGTATAGTTGATTTTGCCCAGGGGCGCTCTTGAGGCGCTCTTGGGGGAAAATAGACCTTGACATAAGCGAGTTGTCGTTACTGGGATGTATAGTTCATCTACAATCAAAGAGCATTCTGAACTCCACCAATGATGGAATTGAACCAAATATGGCACACAGAACTCCCACGATGACCAGAAAATATATATCAGTGATTGGTTGGGGGGGGGGGGGTTGTGCAAAATACTGTTTACTTACCATTGAAAATTACCTAGGGCCGCTTCTGCCCTTGGGCGTACAAAACCATAGAAGCACAAAAAGTAAAATGGCATCCTTTATATAAAATGGAGAACAACTCAAATGAGTGCTCGATAGAGGCTGAGATCTGTGAAAAGATGGGAGCTGCAACAAGATATGCCTAAGCATCAGCATAGTGCCCACCATACAGCAAAGTCCAGGTTTTGTTTTTGGAACCCACCCACCCCCACACACTCAATATTTTTGAGCCAGTGGTTGGTTGGATCTATAGATGCAGAAGCCAAGGATGTGGAAGGATGACTATATACGAGCAGGACCAGAAGAACCCTATTTGGAATTAATATCTGAGCCATCTTACCCAAATCCACACTTAGCACTGAAGTAAGAGCTGCCAGCATGGAATAAATCTGTTGAATAATTTTCTGGAGGAATGCACTGTCTGTGTGTCTGTTTCCTGTTCATTGACTGAATAGGTATTTAGATTTTGTCTCTGAAAAATTCGGTCTTCACAAACACTCTAGTGCAACTAGTGTTTGCTAAGTAATTTTCACTCTGTGGATTGCAAAGTATTCCCAGAGAATATTCAAGTATAGCTTGGCTAGCCATGACTGGTCACAGGCTCCCTGTGGCATATTGCTGCTCAGCGTTTGGCTGCATTGCTAAGTGATTTTTCGCTGGAAACAAATTTATACGAGCATGACTGTTTCCTCAGAAATCTGAGGCAGGCAACTTGCAAATCCCAATGTCACGCATATTTGCCCGACTAAGAATGAACTGCATGAATGTTTGCAGAAAGTGAATACCGCTGGGATATAAACATAGACTGTGATCCTTTATACAGCCACTGTGGAGAAGAGAAGAGTAGAGGCCAATGTCGGACTTGGACTGCGCAGGCACACATCCAGTCTCCACACAGCCATTAAGCTTATGAAGTGACTCTGAGCCAGTTCCCATCTTTTATCCTAACCTACCGCATAGTATTGTTGAGAGACTCACTATTACAGTAGACCAGCGCTTTCCAAAGAGTTCATGTTGGTAACACACTTCTTAGACATGCCTCGTTTTGCTACACAGTCCATTCAGATTTACTAGCAAACCGGAGGTTAATCAAATACCTTATAAAAGATACGTACATATACATAAATTGTAATGATGAAATATATGGGGACACAACATATGAAAAACTTCCGTTTAGATTTTTAAATATATATACGTATTTTTGTTCATTTCACATTGACTCAGAGGTCCTCCTTATATCCGCAAGATACACCTACACACTCGGTGGTGCAATGGGCAGGACTTGTGCCGGCAGGACTGAAGGCTGACAGAACGCAGGATCAAATCCAGGGAGAGCACAGATGAGCTCCCTCTGTCAGCTCCAGCTCCCCATGCGGTGACATGAGAGAACAAGATGAATAAAGGGTTAACTCCACATGGGACAATCATAAGGTAACTTAAAACAATACATTATAAAAGGAGATTTTGCTGGCTGCAGTCATCTCTTGGAATCTTTGAAAGTCTTTTGCCTCTGGTGTAAAGCGATGGATTATATCAGTGGCTCTCAACCTTTCTAATGCCGCGACCCCTAAATACAGTTCCTCAGGTTGTGGTGACCCCCAACCATAAAATTATTTTTGTTGCTAATTCATAACTGTAATTTTTCTACTGTCTCTTTTAAATGGTCTTTTAACTTATGATTATGTTTTAGATGATGTTTATCTGTCTTTTTAATTGTTGTTGGCATCTAATGGTTACCGGTTATAAGCCGCCCTGAGTCCTCCTCCGAGGTGTGAGAAGGAAGGGATATAAATGTCTAAAATAAATAAATACTGTTGTGAATTGTAATGTAAATCTCTAATAATTCAGTCAGACATTCCGGGGGAGGGGAGGGGAGAGGAGGGGAAGGGGCCGAAGGAGGATGTGGTGACCCCTCAGAAACAGCTGAATGACCCCCATGGGGGTAGCGACCCCCAGGTTGAGAAACGCTGGATTATATGGTGTTGCTTACAAACTATCTTAATCTTCTCTCCTGTGAAGCTAAGGCTGGCCAAAAGCTTCTGTTGTCCTTTGGACTGCTGGCATAAAAATACTGCTAAATGCAACAGGTGCTAAGAATGCCTGTTTGGATTGCTTGGGCCTAGGATTCCAGACAATATCCAGGCCTCTGTAGCCTGCTGCAGAAAGAAGAGGAGTCCAGCAAGATTTCCTACAGGGAAATGGAATAGACCAACTAAGACTGGCATCTGGGGAGATGTTAAGCTCCACCCAAAAACTAATACAAAGGAAGGTCTCTACACTATTAGGAAGGCCTATAAATAGGGGGAACTGAAGCAAAGGAGAGGAAAAGGCAGAGCTAAGACTTCACAGTGTATGTGTCTATACGTTTATGCCTGTGATTTTAAATATTGTAAGAGAAAGTATGAAAAATAGATTACAGATGGATGCATTCACGCACAGAGAGAAGAACCGAGTGTATAGAGAAAGAGAAGAAAAAGTGGATGAGGAGGAGTTGATGCTGAAAAGTGAACTAGATTGGAAGGTGCTACAATTTTGACTACATAACAATTAGGTGTTCCTTTCCTCTTAAACCAAAGACATTTGCATTTGGAACCACTAGGTGTCTCCAGGACTCCCAACCCAAGTCTGTCTACACAGCTACATCTTTCGCGTTTGGTGGTATGGTTTTGCCAGCACTGTAGCATCAAGGTATTTCATGAGGCAGATGGGCTGCAACACAGATGAAGCCTGACAAATAGATAATATTTCCAAAAAAGCAAAACAGTGGATTAGAGAATAAAACCTTCTTTGTGGCTACAAAGATAAATCTTGTGCAAAGTAGGAACAGCCATCCCTCCCACAACTCTCCTAAGAGCAGGATTTTTTTTTAAAAAAACGGAATATTGTTCTATATAGGCAAGAAGTAAAGTCCAGAGGAACTCTACTGTGTCACTTCCAGAGAAGGGATGCTGTGAAGATACGTTGCAGCAGAACCAATAAAACGTTGAGTTGTGCCTGCAGAGGATTTCCTTAACTAAAGTCTACTAAGTAGTTGATGAAACTGCAGGGGTTGCCATCTGTTTTGCCATATGGCTGTGTCATGAACAATATGTTACTGTAAAAGAGAATGGGGAAATACATTAAAACCTAAAAATAAATATGAGTTAGAGTGATAATAATTCACAGAGCAGCCACTTTTTGTGGGTGGGTGGTCCTGGAGTGCGGGTTTGCAGCATGTGGAACCCAGGAACTCATGAGAAAGAAGGGCCCCTTCCACACAGCTGTATAAAATCCACATTGAACTGGAATATACGGCAATGTGGACTCAGATAATTCAGTTCAAAGCGGCTATTGTAGATTATCTGCCTTGATATTCTGGGTTATATGGCTGTGTGGAAAGGCCCTAGGATAGCTATTGATATTGGAGACATCCATGACAGATCATACAAAGCAACAACTGTTGACCTTGCTAGCTGAATAGGGCAGCTGCATTAGTACGTTGGCAGTTTGAATCTGCAGAATGGGAGTGAGCTCCCATTGTTAGCACCAGCTCCTGCCAATGTAGAGGAGGTCCACGCTCTGGTTGCATCCCGTATAGATTACTGCAACGTACTCTATGTGGGGTTGCCTTTGAAAACTGCTCGGAAGCTTCAAATGGTCCAGCGTGCGGCAGCCAGGCTACTAACAGGAGCATACTACTCCGCTGTTGTGTCAGCTCCACTGGCTGCCAGTTTGCTACTGGGCACAATTCAAAGTGCTGGCTTTAGCCTATAAAGCTCTAAACGGTTCCTGCCCAGCTTATCTATCCACAGGCCCGTACCCAGGATTTTGTTTTGGGGGGGGGGGCTAAATTTTTTTCAGGGGGGGTTTCGGGGGGGCTGAGTTTCAGGGGGCTCTGAGTGAGTCTGAGTGAAAGAGGGTCTAGCCTAGCAAACCTTTTGTATCGTTGCTCCAATACCCCCATGCATATGGGATATATTGAGTATGGTGATCAGATCATGATATGAATAAACATAACAGTTTAAATAATGCACCAGTAAGGCCTTTTTGCGAACCACCATGAGAATTTCGGGGGGGGGGGGCTGAAGCCCCTCCTGGCTACATGCCTGTCTATCCAAATGCATCTCTCCCTATGAACCCACCAGAGACTTGAGATCGTTGGAGGAGGCCCTTCTCTCAATCCCGCCTGCTTCACAAGCACGTTTTGTGGGGATGAGAGACAGGGCCTTCTCTGTGGTGACCCCCTGGCTGTGGAATTACCTACCTAGGGATATTAGATCGGCCCCCTCCCTCCTGACCTTTTGAAAACAACTGAAAACTTGGCTTTTCGAGCAAGCCTTCGGAACCTCAGTATAACTTAGACAAACTTGGAGCAGAAATGACCTAGGAACGGCTATGATGACGGAACGGATGAGGACTGAACATGAAGACATATTTTTTAAAAAATTATTGCTCACTGTTGTTATGTTTTAAATGCTTATGATGTTTTTATTTTTTTATTGATGTATATATTTCATATATGGCATCAAATTGTGCCGACTGTCCGCTGCCCTGAGTCGCCTTGGGCTGATATGGGTGCTCACCCCATCTCATGGATTCAAACCAGCAACTTTTAGGTCAGCAACCTAACCTTCAGGTCAGCAGTTGAGACAGCACAAGGGTTTAACCCATTGCACCACCACGGATCCTATTATTGTATTATTATTATTATTATTATTATTATTATTATTATTATTATTATTTGAAACACAACAAGATGAGTCCACAGCAGATACTCTGCTGGCTGTTGTATTGGATCACATGTCGGACACCTCCCAAGTGTCTAGGACTGTGTGATGTATCGGTGAATAATGCGTCCAGATCTCAGTAAGGTGGCCTTCTGCAGCTGGCAGATGGTAATTTTGTTAGTTTAAGTGCAGGCCAAGATCTTTAGGCACTGCACCCAGTGTGCCAATCACCACTGGGACCATCTTGACTGGCTTGTGTCAGAGTCTTTGCGGTTCAATCTTTAAATCCTTATAACGTGTCAGCTTTTCCAGTTGTTTCTCTTCAATCCTGCTGTTGCCTGGGATTGCAACATCGACAATCCACACTCTGTTTTTTAACACAACCGTGAGAGGTTATTATTATTATTATTATTATTATTATTATTATTATTTCCTAGAACTATAGGGCAGTAGGCACCGTTTGTTTACCTTCTGGAGAGGAAATTTCCACAAAGCCAAGTGTCAGAAAGATGGATGCAGGTTTTCCCAGATGTGGGGAATACAACACCCATCATCCCCAGCCATGTGGTCGAATACAAGCAAAGCAACTTGAGGAACAATTTTTTTTGTCGTGTCAGGAACGACTTGAGAAACTGCAAGTCGCTTCTCGTGTGAGAGAATTGGCCGTCTGCAAGGACGTTGCCCAGGGGACGCCTGGATGATGTGATGTTTTTATCATCCTTGTGGGAGGCTTCTCTCATGTCCCCGCATGAGGAGCTGGAGTTGATAGAGGGAGCTCATCTGCCTCTCCATGGATTTGAACCTGCGATCTGTCGGTCTTCAGTCCTGCCAGCACAGGGGTTTAACCCACTGCACCACCAGGGGCTCCAGGAACGATTGTAAGGTGTTGGCTTTGTTTGGACTGTCACTCAGGACTTTGCAATCTTGCTTTAAGGCGAAGGATACCTCCAAGGTCTTTTCGTATCTGAGCTAGGCTCGCCTCTTTGAAAGTTCCCCTGCAAGAGAACATTAGCTGAATTGTCTTTCTTGACACAAAGAAAATGGAAAGTTAAAAAGTGCCAAGGTTGATAAGATAGGGGAATCTTTTATTTTATTTTATTTCTGGGAATGTGCTCATTCTCTAAATGCAAATATATTGGCGATCGTCCCTACAGATTGCCTAATGCGCCATAAGAAATACAGATAATTTTAATGAACCGGCTCCCCCTTAGCAAATGCCAAGTTAGCGTTTTGAAAAAAAAAAAGGTCACATTTGAAAAAGATTGCTTATCTCCCAGTGACATTCATGTTCCACAATGAGCCGAACAGCAGCAGTAACATCACTGCTAATGTCAGAGCCTGTGTCTACAGGCCCGGCGGCATGGCTCAAAGCTTTGGAGAGACACAGAGCAATATGTAATTAATTAGAAAAAGCTATGTTTAACACAAGTTACGGTTGATAGGATACATCATATGCCAAGAGGCAAGGAGACGACCGGAAAGGAGAAGCTTCAGCCTCCTTGACCGATGCTCCGTGATTTTTCCACGTCCATTATTTGTACAACACGTTGCTGTCTGAGCCGTTGCAAGTCAATCCGTCATCGCCTTCCCCTGTCTTTCAAATGCTACTTGAGGGGAAAAAAAGGGTGGTTTGCAAAATAGGGAGAGAAAGGTGGCTAAAGAAAATTTACAGGACATCAATACGGGATAAAATTCAAGAGGAGATTATTAAGGGATCAGTCTGTGAGCAACTATAATGCATTTATTGTAATTATTCTTGTTTTGACAAGAATAATTAATGTGAGATCAATCTTATCCCCACCAAATCAAGTTACAGGTTTGTTAGATCAGGGGAATACTGTGGATATATTTTGATTTCAGCAAGATATTGAACAATATTGGATACAGATTCCCATAATAGCCTTTTTGACAGAATGATCCAATTGGGATCAGACAATGGGAATCCAGAACTGGCCAAGAGAGTGTAAAAGTTGAGCATCCCTTATCCCTTATGCACAGACTTGGCAAAAACATGGTCATGGTGGCACAATGGTTAAATCTGGGTTGTTGTAGGTTTTTTCGGGCTATATGGCCATGGTCTAGAGGCTACGTTTGCACTAGGCACTGTCAGGCCATTATATGCTAATCAAGGTGGTCAGTTGAAACATTCACACCTAGCTCCAGCAGACAAGAGTCCTTTGTCCCACCCTGGTCATTCCACAGATATATAACCCCTTTTTCCTAGTTCCAACAGACCTCACTACCTCTGAGGATGCTTGCCATAGATGCAGGCGAAACGTCAGGAGAGAATTCTGAACTTTCAACCTTATTCCACAGGCAAGATGAAAAGTGGGGGGAGCGAAGGATTCCTCCTCCGGTGGAGGAGGTTCCGGTGGGCAAACAGCTGTAAGATCTCAAGCTGTGCCAGCTGAGGAGTTAATCGAGCGAAATCTAAGGTGATCAATTCCCCAACCCTCCCAGTGTAAGGAGATTTGGATCTGGAACAACTAGGGGTCTTGAATGAGACCTTAATGGTCCAAATCGGCCTGAGGGAAGAGAAAGAGGCTGCGGGGCAACGAGGTAGAGCGCCGCCATTACATCTCGGCAAGCTCCCTCAGAAATAATATCCTACCTGATAACTAGGACCCTGGTATTGCCTCTGCAGGGTCCTAGCTTCCTTCCCTGGCAGAGATTGAAGCTCTCCCTGCCTATCTGCCTCATTCAATCAGGGAGGAGGCGGGGGGAGCTCAGGTCGACTGCTGCCTCTGCTGAGCCAAGGGAAACTCCTGCGCCAGTACTCCGGCTGGCAGCTTCTCCTTTGACATCGCAGGGAGGGGGAGAAATGCCCGCTAGCCCCTGCGAATAGCTTTTCATCCGCCATCAGGGGAGTTGAGACACACCGCAGGCCTGCCGAGGTGACGCTCCTCCATTTGGCCCTCCTTCCTGTCGGGCCCATACCATCAGAGGCAGCCGAAGCTTGAAGCACTCCGCGGGCCCACCAAAAAGAGGCTTGGCTTGGCCTACAGAAGAGGAGTCTCCATTACATCACCACGAGGCTGCCCACCCGCCTCTCTGGATCCAGCGTTTTGGTCAGCGTCTGTTATTGCTGCCATCGAACTCATAGGAACATTCGACATCTGCCAACACTGCCTTCTCTGGCTGGAGGTGTAAATAACAGCAATACTATCCACTGCCATCGAACTCATAGGAACATTCGACATCTGCCAACACTGCCATCTCTGGCTGGAGGTGTAAATAACAGCAATACTATTCATTGCCATCGAATTCATAGGAACATTCGACATCTGCCAACACTGCCATCTCTGGCGGGAGGTGTAAAGAACAGCAATTTATCCATTCTGCTGCAGGAAATGGTGCTATGCTTTTCAGCCACTGCCCACGTTATAAAGACCATCTCCCACTAACTGTACCATCTCTTCTCCTGGACAGTCGAGAAGATACGGGGTCCGGGCTGAGGGTGCCGGTTTGCTCGTTCACGGGCTCTGCAGCTGGGTCCTTTGCTTTGAATCGACTGCCCTAGTTGAGTGACTTTAGGAATCGACGAGGGCACTGCTCTGTTAAAGCACTTTAACCCAGCACTTTAAGTCTGTTGGCCCTATTAGTACTGTGTCTTAGATAATATCAAGTATTACTGTTAAGCACTTTAACCCAGCACTTTAATTTTGTTGGCCCTATCAGTACTGTGTCTTAGATAATATCAAACATTGCACTGCTAGCCTGCACTTTAATCCGTCTGGTTTTGCCTGGTCCCAAACCATCATTACTGCTGCTAGACTGATTGCACTACAGCACTCTAGACAAATGTTGTGATTTACCTGGCCTTAAGTCCTTGCTGTGATTTACCATCTGTTTCGCGACAGCGCCCTCTCTGGCTGGAAGTGCAATAACACCTACCTTTTGGAGCCACTGCCCACAATATATAAGACCAACTCCCTCTGACTTCCATCAGATTCTCTGGACGGCCAAGAAGAACTAGGGACCTGGCCAAGGGGTGCCGGCTTGCTGTCCACGGGCCCTAGAAGCGGGGTCCTTGTTTTGATTGGCCCACTCTAGTTGAATGACATTGGGACATCTATGTGGGCACAGACCTTGAGCTACTGAATTATTAAGCACTTTAGTCCAGCACTGAGACCAAATGGGTCACTAGAATCTGAGCCATAGAAAGTCATTCAGCTCTGTAATCTAGCACTTTAATCCTGCACTTTAGTCTGCCTGGGTTGCCATAAGCTATTAACTGGTTCAGAGCCAACAAGCTGCTGTGAGGTGTGGTATTATAGCACTGTAGCGCTTTACTACAGCACTGTGAATTTCAAAATCGCCTGATGTCATCGCAGTTGTCATTTTTGGTAACGCTGATAGTCCTCTCTGTTAATACTACTCAAATGCACTTTACTGGAAGCAAGGATGGGGCGGACCCTAGAGGTTTAGAGTTTTATAACCACAACAATGTCTGTTATGATTATTATGCATTAACATCTGATACCGCAAGTGAGGAAGTGAGAGGGAACTCCCCTGGGACGGATGGTTCTATGGGTGTGGGGGCTGCTATAGAGGTGGTGACAGGTAGAGGAAGATACGGGAAAGGGAGAACAAACTACTCAATCCGATCCAAAATTTTCAGCAATAATTTGGCAAACCTAAAATGCTCGAAGAATGTAAGACAAAAACAAATCCGGCCCAAAATTTACAATAGAACATTGGCAATCCCAAAGATTACCCATATTACAACTTCACAATCAATTCGGCCTGAAAATAATAGGAATATATTGGCGATTCCAAAAAAAAATCCTCCCGACAAGATACAACTGAGATGTCAGGATGGTGGTCCTTCTGGGCTAAGGGTGGTGCTGTTCAATGCCAGGTCGGTAAATGGAAAGTCCTCCATTATTCGAGATCTAATTCAGGAGGAACAGGCCGACCTGGCATGTATAACGGAGACCTGGCTGGATGAGGGGGGAGGTGTGAACCTCTCCCAGCTTTGCCCGCCAGGTTACTCTGTCCAGCACCAGCCAAGGCCCGGAGGGCGGGGAGGAGGAGTGGCAGTGGTCTATAAGGTTTGTATTCCCCTAATCAGGTGCCCCATCCCACAATCATCTACATTTGAGTGTGCCGGCTTCAGGTTAGGTGACCGGGACAGGATAGGGATTCTGTTAGTGTACCGACCACCCCGCTGCACGACAGTCTCCCTTCCTGAGCTAGCAGGAGTGGTCTCGGACATGGCGTTGAGCTCCCAGCGGCTTATAGTCCTGGGGGATTTCAATGTTCATGCCGAGACTGCTCTGTCAGGTGCAGCTCAGGACTTTATGGCCACCATGACAACCATGGGCCTGTCCCAACTAGTATCTGGTCCCACCCATATCGCTGGGCACACACTGGATTTGGTCTTTTCGCAGGGATGGAGTGATAGTATCGGGGTGGAGGAGCTAACCATCGCTCCTTTGTCATGGACCGATCACCACCTGATTAGGTTTAGACTGACTGCTCCTCCCAACCTCCGCAGGGGTGGTGGACCCATTAGAATGGTCCGCCCCAGGAGACTTATGGATCCTAGTGGTTTCCTGACGGCTCTTGGGGAATTTCCCACCTCCCTGGCTGGCGACCCTGTCGATGCCTTGGTCTCTCACTGGAACACCGAGATGACTAGGGCAATCGACACAATCGCTCCAGAACGCCCCCTCTCGAGTAACCGAGCTAACCCGGCTTCTTGGTTTACTGAGGAGCTGGCAGCAATGAAGCGAAAGAAGAGGTGGCTAGAGCGCGTGTGGCGCAGTAACCCGACTAAATCAACCCAAACACATCTGAATACCTTCTTAAGGTCCTACGGTGTGGCAATAGAGGCAGCACAAAAAACATCTTTCGCTGCTAATATTGCATCTGCGAAGAATCGTCCAGCTGAGCTCTTTCGAGTTGTCAGGGGTCTGTTAAATCCGCCGAAAAGCGAGATCCCTGACAACTCTGGAGCTCGCTGTGAAGCGTTTGCTCGATTTTTCGTAGATAAAATTGGGCGGATTCGGTCGGGTTTTGACACCACTTTACCTGCAGTCTCTGAGAATGTAACGAGAGCATCTGCTTGTCAGGTTTTGTTGGATTCTTTTCAATTAGTTCAGCTTGAGGATGTGGACAGGATCCTTGGAGAGGTGCGGCCTACCACATGCATCCTAGACCCCTGTCCATCCTGGCTTATAAAAGAAGCCAGAGGGGGTTTGGCGGAGTGGGTGAAGGTGGTGGTTAATGCCTCCTTACAGGAGGGCAAGATTCCAGCGAGCCTAAAACAGGCTATTATCAAACCGCTGTTGAAAAAACCATCACTGGACCCCACTCAATTAGACAACTATCGGCCAGTTTCCAATCTCCCCTATTTGGGCAAAGTCCTGGAACGTGTGGTGGCAGCTCAACTCCAGGGATTTCTGGTAGACACTGATTATCTTGATCCGGCACAGTCTGGCTTTAGACCGGGACATGGAACGGAAACAGCCTTGGTCGCCTTGGTAGATGATCTGCGCAGGGAACTGGACAGGGGGAGTGTGTCCCTGTTAGTTCTCCTGGACCTCTCAGCGGCCTTCGATACCGTCGATCACGGTATCCTTCTGGGACGACTCACAGAAATGGGACTTGGGGGTACTGCTTTGCAGTGGCTCCGGTCATTTCTTGAGGGACGGTCCCAGAAGGTGTTACTGGGTGACACCTGTTCGGCTCCACAACCATTGTCGTGTGGAGTCCCTCAGGGATCTATTCTGTCCCCAATGTTGTTTAACATCTACATGAAGCCGCTGGGGGAGATCATTCGGAGTTTCGGACTGCGGTGTTATCTCTATGCAGATGATGTCCAGATCTGTCACTCCTTTCCGCCTGTCACCAAGGAGGCTGTCCAGACCTTGAATCGGTGTCTAGCTGCTGTGTCGGACTGGATGAGAGCTAACAAATTGAAATTGAATCCAGACAAGACAGAGGTCCTACTGGTCAGTCGGAAGGCCGAACAGGGTATAGGGTTACAGCCTGTGCTGGATGGGGTTACACTCCCCCTGAAGACGCAGGTTCGCAGCTTGGGAGTGATCCTGGACTCGCCGCTGAGCCTGGAACCCCAGGTCTCGGCGGTGGCCGGGAGAGCTTTTGCGCAATTAAAACTTGTGCACCAGTTGCGCCCGTACCTTGGGAAGTCTGATCTGGCCACGGTGGTCCACGCTCTTGTTACATCCCGGATAGACTACTGCAACGCGCTCTACGTGGGGTTGCCCTTGAAGACTGTTCGGAAACTCCAACTAGTCCAGCGTGCGGCAGCCAGATTGCTCACCGGAGCGACATACAGGGAGCATACCACCCCCCTGTTGTGCCAGCTCCACTGGCTGCCGGTTCAATTCCGAGCACAATTCAAGGTGCTGGTCTTAACCTACAAAACCCTATACGGTTCTGGTCCAGTGTATCTGTCCGAACGTATCTCCCTCTACGTCCCACCTCGGAGTTTGAGATCATCTGGGGAGGCCCTGCTCTCGACCCCACCACTCTCACAAGTGAGGCTGGTGGGGACGAGAAGCAGAGCCTTCTCAGTGGTGGCCCCCCACCTGTGGAATTCACTCCCGGGGGAAATCAGAACAGCACCAACCCTCCTCTCCTTCAGGAGGAGGGTGAAGACATGGCTGTGGAACCAGGCCTTTGGGCAACCAGGCAATTAGACAATGACAACCAAATAAGACAATCAGATGTGTGAGATCGGCAGGATTGTCGAAATGGAACCAAAACAGATCTTTGAGTTAAATGTACACTGATGGGTAGGAGGAAATTCCAGGTTTGTATTGTTTTTACTGATTTTATCATTTTACTGATTTTATTGGATAATGTTGAATTGTGGGAATTTGTACTGCTATATTTTTTGTGATGATTGTTTGTGTAGCAGGCGTCTAAGTGCGCCTTGCAGCTGTAAGCCGCCCTGGGTCCCCTTCGGGGTGAGAAGGGCGGGGTACAAGAACCCCAAATAAATAAATAAATAAATAAATGCCTCTAGACCATGGCCATATAGCCCCAAAAAACCTACAACAACCCAGTGATTCCGGCCATGAAAGCCTTCGACAACGGTTAAATCGTTGAGCTGCTGAACTTGCTGACTGGAAGGTTGGCGTTCAAATGAAAGGGACAGGGTGAGCTCCCGCTGATAGCCCCAGCTCCTGCCAACCTAGCAGTTCGAAAACATGCAAAGGTGAGATCAATAGGTACCGCCTTGGTGGAAGGTAAACGGCACTCCATGCAGTCATGCCAGCCACGTGACCCAGCAGGTGTCTGTCGACAATGCAGGCTCTCCGGCTTAGAAATGCCCTTTTGTTAGCTGCCCTGAGTCCCTTCAGGGAGATGGAGGTGGGGTATAAAATAAAAGTTGTTATTCCACAACCCCTGTTTTAATGAGCCCTCCTCCGCAAATAATCTGCTTCTCCTTTATCTCACCCGAGTTTTTAATCAATTTTTAAATTAGTTTTCTTTTAATCATTACATGCAGCTTGCCCATTGTCACTGTGATTGTGTTTATTGTAATTTTATACTGTTATGCATTGATATGTTTTATGTAATTATGATGTTGTTGTTTATTGTTTGCGTTTTCAGTTTTATTTTGCTGTAATTTGTTGATTGGGCTTGGCCTCATGTAAGCCGCCCCGAGTCCCCATTGGAGAGATGGAGGCGGGGTATAAATAAAGATTATTATTATATTTATCTACTAAATTTCTATACCGCCCTTCTCAGCCCGTGGGCGACTCGTGGCAGTTTACAAAATGGCACAATTGCCACAATAATATAAAAACAGTTAAAAGCATATAACATACATAAAATTCCATAAACAGTAAAATCAATAAAAGCATAAATCCTCCACATTATTATTATTATTATTATTATTATTATTATTATTATTAGCACCACCCCCAGAGCCAGAGATGAGCACCACCCCCAAACCCAGAAATGAAGGGGGAAGCCTTTACCTTAATCTGTCTATCTGTGTTTCAGTGTTTGCCTTGCGTCTGTATATGCTGGAATCTGCCGAGTCCACTCGAGGAGATTGGGCGGCATACAAATAAAGTGTTGTTGTTATTATTATTATTTCTTTTCAACTTTGGTCTGTTTCTAGCTCTCAGGCCCCTTCCACACTGCCCCTATATCCCAGGATATGATGCCAGATTATTTTCCTATCCCAGATTATCTGGCAGTGGAGACTTAAATAATCCAGTTTAAAGATGATAATCTGGGATCTGATCCTGGGATATAAGGCAGTGGGATCATCTCCAGGCCGGAGATGCAGGTGCAAATTCTCCAGTTTTTGTGGGCTCAAGGACAGCCAAAAGAAAAGGGTTATATGCCAATATCCAGCTCAGGTAGTAGAGCAACAACTCTTTATAATTTGACAAGTCTTAATTGATTTGCTGCCGCAACTTGCAAAGACTCTGCAGGAGTCTATACATTTGCTAAGTTAGCTTTCTCCTTCCCTGTCTGTCATATTGGTCCCAGGGTTCACCATCAGTTCTGCTCTGCATTTACTTTCTCTCTAAAAGCAAGTAGAGTAAATATTCCTTATCTTATCTCCTCAAGTAGTTGCAAAAGAGTAATCCTATTTTATCTTGATCTAGGAACAGCCCCTTCAGCTAAGATTTCGGTCTTAATTTCCCACCAGGAAAATAGGTTCTCTGTGTGCGCACACATGTGTGTGTTCACATGAGCAACTATGGCTGGTACTTAACTCACAATGCTTAATTATGACACCAGGGGGTGCTCTTATGTCTCAGGTTGTGGCCTGGAAACCCCAGGGCCTGAGATGATCCTTAAACTGGTAAACCTAACTTTGGCCCATAAAGTACACCGGGATTTATCTCTTATACTGGGTGAAAAACTCTTCCAGGCTAAGATTCAGGCCTCTTCTATACTGCCAAATAAAATCCAGATCATCTGCTTTGAACTGGATTATATGGCAGTGTAGACTCATATAATCCAGTTCAAAGCAGATAATGTGGATTGTTTGCTTTGATAATCTGGAGAAGGGACCAAAGACTCAGGCTTGCTGATGACATGCAGTTTCGCCCTGCAGGTCCATCCACTCCCCACAAGCAGTTTATTTAGAAATCCCGAAAAGGTGTATCATGGCTCTTTTAGAATAAAGGTGCACACAAATTGAAATTTAACCAAAAGAAGCACTGCAGAGAGAGTGTGGTAAATCTTGTTCCTGTTACTTATGCTCCAGGCCCATTCATTATAGTCTACTGCTCTGAGCTGTTCTTGGGGCTGCCTTTGAAGACAACCTGAAGCACTAGCATGTGGTAGTCTGGATAGTGAAGGGGGCCTCACATTTGGATCATGTGAAGCATTACAATATCCTGAAGGCACCAAATCTCATCTGATCTTGGAAGCTAAGCAGGATCGGTCCTCATTAATACTTACTTAAATGTGAGGCTGTAAGCTCTATCACAGAGGAAGGAACTGGCAACAACAATACCTCTGAGTATTTCTCCTTGCCTAAGAAGACTATATGACTTGAAGCACCCCCTGTCATACCCCCACTGCCATACTTGTTCATTTCTTCTTCTTCTTCTTCTTCTTCTTCTTCTTCTTCTTCTTCTTCTTCTTCTTCTTCCTCCTCCTCCTCCTCCTCCTCCTCCTCCTCCTCCTCCTCCTCCTTCTCCTCCGCCGCCGCCTCCTCCTCCTCCGCCTCCTCCGATTTGAACTGGGATATATAGCAGTATGGACTTAGATAACCCAATTCAAAGCAGATATTGTGGGATTTTTTGCCTTGCTCTTCTGGGTTATATGGCTGTGTGGAAGGTCCCTGAGGTTGGATCTACACTGTCCTATATTCTAGGATCTGATCATAGAATCATAGAATCAAAGAGTTGAAGGAGACCTCATGGGCCATCCAGTCCAACCCCCTGCCAAGAAGCAGGAATATTGCATTCAAATCACCCCTGACAGATGGCCATCCAGCCTCTGTTTAAAAGCTTCCAAAGAAGGAGCCTCCACCACACTCCGGGGCAGAGAGTTCCACTGCTGAACGGCTCTCACAGTCAGGAAGTTCTTCCTCATGTTCAGATGGAATCTCCTCTCTTGTAGTTTGAAGCCATTGTTCCGCGTCCTAGTCTCCAGGGAAGCAGAAAACAAGCTTGCTCCCTCCTCTCTGTGGCCTCCTCTCACATATTTATACATGGCTATCATATCCCCTCTCAGCCTTCTCTTCTTCAGGCTAAACATGCCCAGCTCCTTTAGCCGCTCCTCATAGGGCTTGTTCTCCAGACCTTTTATCATTTTAGTCGCTCTCCTCTGGACACAGTCCAGCTTGTCAATATCTCTCTTGAATTGTGGTGCCCAGAATTATCTGTTTTGAATTTGGATTATATGAATCTCCACTGCCATATAATATACGGTCATCAATCTGGGATCAGATCCTGGGATATAGGGCAGTGTAGATTCAGCCTCAGGTCAGGTCAAGTAGCTCAAACTTCTCTCTCCTGTTGCCTGAATGTCTCACTTTGCCTAATGATAGGCCTCGCTCTTCCCATCACATAGAGCTTGTTATTTAACTGTCCTAAGGAAGCAGGTATCTTGCCATTCCTCCTCCACTGTTTTTTTTTTTGGTGGGACTTGGGTTGGGATGGGGGAAGAGCGCAAACGCACACCCTCACTCATTGTTAGTTGTGATCATGTATACCCCCCACTACAAGATGCAATGTAGGCCCCGGTTAAGGGAGGAGGAGCCATTTCAAACCACAAGTGGGACAGGATGTGGGGTGGGGAGCAAGGCGGAGATTGAATGGTCATAGAGCATTCTCTATTCTTGGGAGAATCAGCCTATTCTTTCTCTAGATTAAGGAAACAATGGTGCTTTCACTCTGCAGCTGGTCTGACAGCTTGTCATTAAAGCAAAATGTAAATGAACGCCAACCTATAGGTGTCAGGTCTCCCACATTACCACAATGTCACGGGACCTCTGCGGCTCAAACGCCTCGGAACAATAGCAGAGTGTACTAATCCTGGCAAGATGTTTGTCTGGATTGTGTCTACAGGAACAAAATCTTGCTCTGCCAGCCTTCCCATTTGTATTCTTCAAAGAGAGGTACCACCGTGGGAGAAGGTTCCTATCCATTCATAATTTTGCAGCCTGAATGTTTATGTTGGGAAGCTCTTCTGTTGCCGTGCTCTCTCGCTTGCTCCCTCTGAAATCAAATTATTCTGTTTGATTGAAAATGACGGTACAGTGTGGTTAGTGGTTTGGGCATTGGACTGTGGACATTATCACACCATGGTTTTAATAGCATGTGTAAGCACTGCAAATTTGAGATCTGGAGGGCCTCATTTTCTGCCCCTGATCTAAGCAACTCAAGGTAGCATACATAGTTTTCTCTGCACAGTCACTGTATTTGATCCAGTTGCTGCACTTGAAAGTTGCAGTACTCTCTCATACACTTCCCAAGATTATGTATGCAATTTCTCAAACTGGTCACTCACCATAATAAAGTTCTGGTTGCGGATGACACGATAAATAAATACCATAATAAAGTGAACTTGAACTATGTATGCAATTGTAAGAGTGAATAGAAGTCTGAGGGGTTGTCGGTATTGCGCAGAAGCAGATTTTGGCCAAGTCCCATACAAAAGACACACAGGCAAGAGGAAAAAGGAACAGAAAAAAATGTTACTCTTATCAGCAAATGCATAAACTTGCAGTGTTACATACAAAATCAAACATTGCAACAAACTTACATAGTCCTTGTAAGTAACACAGAATAAGGCTTCTTCATCTTCATTCAAATGAGAGAGCAAAACATTAACCTTGAGTAAATAGCTATTCCACCATAGCAAAGAGCATTGCTGTTAGAGCATAGCAGCATTACAGCATAGCGCTTCTCCAAACTGTATTCTAAAATCCATACAGTTACACCCCACCAGGTGTGGCCCAAACTTGCTGACTGACCTACATTACCATCTGTGCATAATCATTAACATCATAAGATTTTTCTTTAACATACACTTGATCCTGCTATGACTTACTGTAACAGACGGCAGATGAGAAGATGTGTTTGGGAAGAGAGGGAAGGACGGAAACCCGAGAGACTAACATTCCCAAGCCCAAATGCCTAGCTAGTCTTTCACATGCCTAGCTATATTTTTCCAGAGGGTGACCTTAGAGATGTCCTGTACATTGAATGGAGGGAAGACATTTGGTCCTTTACCTCAAGGAACAAATATTTTGTTCCTTGAGGTTTTCCTTGACGCATATCTATGGATAGATGAATTGTCTGAATGGTGCAGCAAGACTTAGAATCATAGAGTTGGAAGAGGGCCATCCAGTCCAACCCCCTGCCAAAAAGCAGGAAAATCGCATTCAAAGCACCCCCCGACAGATGGCCATCCATCTTTCAATAAAAGGGAAGAGTGTGGCAGGTTGTGAGTGTATATGGAGGCAAAGGTGGAAAGTGCTGACCACCAGCCTTTGTTTCAGGCATCAATATTGATTAGGTGGGTACTGCTTGAAAACATTGCTTTCTCATATTTTGTGAATGGGATGCAGAACTTGACTTTTTCAACGTTTACCTTTTATAAGATCATGTCTGCAGGGCAAACGATATCAGCTAACATTTCATAAAGCAGACAATGAATTATCTCGAAGGTGTGGTAGCCAACAGACTCCTTTGCCCTGTCCCCAAAGACAGTATGCAAAACAGAACTTGCTGTGGGGAATACAGTAAACACAGAATAGTATAAATACAGAAAAATACAGAAAAATGTGCTAAAGAAGATTTATTATATAGCCGCTTTAAATCCCCTTCGGGGAAAGAAGGGCAGCATATAAATGTAGTTAGTAAATAAATAAATAAATAAATAAATGTATTTCCTTTAACAGCATGATGTTTTTTGACACAGAATTCAGATTGCAAATGGCACTGGATTATAACAACTCTAAGTCTTTGCCTGGGAAAGCCATAGGAAAGAGCCAAGACCTCATCAGTTTTGAAGGCTCATGGCTCCTGTCAACTTATGGTGATCCCATGAATTTCACAGGGTTTTCTTAGGCAATATATAGTCAGATGTCGTTTTACTAGTTCCTTCTGAGATATAGCCAACAGCTCCTATTATTCATTGGAAGTCTCCCATTATAGCACTAACAAGGTTTGATCCTGCATAGCTTCCAAGATCAGATGGGATCTGGCTCCTTTAGGATATTTAAACCATCTGTGTTCCTCTATGGGATTCCTATTCAACAGAGAGGTCAGCTTTTGGCTTTGTGCAGATATATGATTTGTGCTTCAAGTGGCATAAATCACTATTTAGAGATGCCACTTTTCACCCAGGGGAGATTTTCACTACTAAAGTAAGAAAGCTAAAGATGTTTTGTGATGCTGCAGGAAGTGGCTCTGGAGAGAAGGTTTTGAATCCCTGCCATGGAAATTTACTCAGTGACCTTGGGCAAGTAATTGACTTTAGATTTTAGAGGAACAGAATGGCGAGCTCACTCTGGACCAGTGGTTTCCCACCCTTTTTTTTGACCAGGGACCATTTGGACCAGGGACCACTTGACCAGAGACCACTCTCCAACATTAGTACCAAAAGGTTTTGGTCAATTTTAGATTCAGTTATTGGTTATTTAGGGTGCTGATTCAGAAAATTGTATTGGATAGACCACATCAGCTCTAGTTTCTGATTCAGAACATATGCCACCCAGTAGTCACCATCTGCTCGTCCACAGAAAATATTTAATAATCGAGAGCTGATGTGGTCTATCCAATGCAATTTTCTGAATCAGCACCCCAAGTAACCCCAGGAACAGGCCTAAAATCGTGAGTACTCGGCCTCTCCCCTCCTGACATCCCTGTTGCCTCAGCACTGTAAGAGGGCTTCATGAAACCAGTTGCTCTTGTTGCAATGGTGTCATAATGGTGAGGCTGTGGACCATATTTTAGTTCTTAGGGACTACTGGTGGTCCACAGACCACAGGTTGAGAGCCACTGCTCTGGAAAAACCTTGCCAAGAAAACTCTATGATTGGGTTGCCATAAATCTGAAATGATGAAAGCACACAACACACAAGGAAGTAACAAAGTACTAGGCATCGTGCAGACACTTTCTCTATGATGCAACTAATATCTTCGAATGTCTGGCCAACGATTTTAACAACTCTGCCTATAGCTTGAAGCACTGAAGGTTTAGTAAAGACATAGGGTTACCATTGCAAATTCTTTTCCCTCCACACAAAGCCTTCTCTCTCTCTCTCTCTCTCCCTCTCTCCTGTGAATCCCACTCAGCATTATGTTTGGGATTGGCTTATCTAATGAGACTGAAGCTTCCTGATAGGATTTTCACTTTATCGCTTCTCCATCGCTTATTCTGCCATCCTGCTCATTGTCAGATTACTCTGACTTAAGCCTTTTATTTTTAATAATTGTTTTTAAAAGTTGATTATTTTCCCCCTCAGAAAAGGAGTGTGGTGCACAGCTTATCTTCCCCTGTGATCAACAAGAGGATTTGTGTCAGGAGTGTATCTCCTCCACGATGACATCTTTGTGTTTATTGCTTTTGAGTGCTGCAGACAGGGATCACACTCAAAAACCCAGCTCTTCACAGTGAGATCTGCAGGCTTAGCAGAGCTTGGAAAAGCTTCCAACTACAATTTCCAAAGTTCTCCAGCCAGTAGGCTAGATGACCTTTTTCATGTCCTAGTCTTGAGACCAGCATCTTCAAAGACAGTACCCCTCAAAGTAGTGTCTTGATTGTAATATGGCACAAATATGGAACCAGTCTCTGCTATGTTGGGGAGAAAAAACCTGGTCTACCACACCACAGTTTGAGAACCATTGCTGGACCACTAGCAGTCTCCTGAGTTTCCAGGAAAGAATTGTGCAATCAGTCATAAATATAGTCGAAGTTACTATTTGTCCTCATTAGATAGCTTAAGAAGTGCATGTGACATACACTGGTGTAGTTAGCCAGGGATTATGTGAGTTCAAGGTATGGAGCTGAAGATGGTATACAATATTTGTGCTTTAAGGATGGAACTACAAGACCCATTTGGTGTGTCCACATCTTAATGGGAGTTGCAATGAACTAGCATCTTGCAGGACAAGGAATATTCAGGCGCTGTCCAACAGCCATTGCCTTCTTGGACTTCCAGTATGGGGCAGAGCACACCCAGCAAACTCAAAGGTGATCTGAGAAGATTACTGCTGTTCCTTTTTTTCCAGCCATGGTCTCTCAAATAGCCTGGACCAAAACTGTGCTATCTTGATTCTTTTTGATTCTGAATAACTTCATTCTTTCTGTGATGTAATGGTAACTGCAACTGCAATGCCTTCAAGTCATTTCTGACTTATGGTGACCCTATCACAGTGTTGTCTGGGCTGAGTATGACTTACTCAAGATATCCAAGTGAAAAACCCGAGTTGAGGATCAAAGTGTTCCAGAGTTATAGTCCCATGTTCAGATCTACTTTCATAATTATCAAAATGGTTGATTGGGAATGTCACCTGGCTCAAACACCCGGTCATATTATTGCCTTGTACTCTGTTGCGGGTACTGATAAAATTTGAAGTGAGAATGTTGGAGGATAGGAAAAGAGATTTAAAGATGGGCTCAAAGCCAACCTTAAAAACTCTGGCATAGACATTGAGAACTGGGAAGTCCTGGCCCTTGAGTGCTCCAGCTGGAGGTCAGCTGTGACCAGCAGTACTGTAGAATTTGAAGAGGAACGAATGGAGGGAGAAAGAGAGAAATGTGCCAAGAGGAAGGCGCGTCAAGTCAACCCCGACCGGGACCACCTTCCACCTGGAAACCGATGCCCTCACTGTGGGAAAAGATGCAGATCAAGAATAGGGCTCCACAGTCACCTATGGACCCACTGCAAGAACACCGACCTTGGAGGACCATCATCCTTGGACTACGAGGGATCGCCTAAGTAGGAAAGCTTGAGAAACAGCATAATTGAGTTACTTTTAAAAAGTAACTTTTAAAAAAGTTTAAATGCATTCTTCATTGGCCAATTAGTTGGGATTTCTAAATTCTGTGCTTGTTTTTGATGTGAAAAATTTAAACGTCAGTGGCAAATGCAGCATTTGGGGCAGGGTACAAATGCTCTCAAGTTCTGCTGGTTGGCCTCCCAATGGCAACTTTTTGCCTGTAGTAAGAACAAAACACTGGAGTAAATAGTCTGTTGTTTTGAATTAGACTGGCTGTTCTCATATGGTTAATGCCACATGGCAGCCAATATTTTGATCACCCAAAATGCCCTGGATTGTGATTCTATTGGTTAGGCAATAATTTAATAATATATCATCAGCACAATTGCAGGATAGGTTTGCAGGTATCCCCTATCATGAGTGAGCATGCCCATGCGTTTTGGAGGAAGTGGAAACTGCCAGGAATGCCCTATTACATTGTTATTTCTATAGGGAGATTTTATTTGTTTTTATTACTCCCATTGTAGAGAAGATTCCTGGCAGAATTTTAAAAAAATATCTAACAGGACAGGGAATTGTGGATCGCTTTTTGAGTGGCTAAGTTTTGTGCTGCAGTTATAAAAATAAGGAAACAGTTTGCGGATTTATTTTAGCCAAGAAGTAGGAAAATTGTATTCAAAGCACCCCCAACAGATGGCTATCCAGCCTCTGTTTAAAAGCTTCCAAAGGAGCCTCCACCACTCTCTGGAGCAGAGAGTTCCACTGCTGAACAGCTCTTGCAATCAGGAAGTTCTTCCTAATGTTCAGATGGACTCTCCTTTCTTGTAGTTTGAAGCCATTGTTCCGCCTCCTAATCTCCAGGGCAGCAGAAAACAAGCTTGCTCCCTCCTCCCCATGACTTCCTCTCACATATTTATACATGGCCATCATCATGTCTCCTCTCAGCCTTCTCTTGTTCAGGCTAAACATGCCCAGCTCTTTAAGCCACCTTTCATAGGGCTTGTTCTCCATAGTGCAGCTGCCGATAGCCACGCAATAAAGTGACCCACACGTTCTTGAAAAATGCCAATTATGCTTGAAATTTCTCTCTGAGTGATACGTCAATCGTTCTGAATCAATTTGTCAACCTTTTACTTGTGAAACTTGGTGGTTGCTGTCACAGGTTGCTGTCAACTCTTTCTTTGTCACACAAGTCAGATGTTCCCACCTCAACAACTTTAAACTTACTAGCCCAACAATGCACAGTACTCACATCAACACAATCACCATAAACAGCTTGCATTCTCTGATCATTCTCCTTTGGGGTGACACCTTCTGCTGTCAAGAATTCAATGACTGCACGTTGCTTAAGTCGCATTGACCGACCGTCTGCGCAGTGTTCCATACTTCGAACATTAACACAACCATTCAATGCTAAGGCTTCCCGCCAAAATGGAACTATAGAGGAGAGTCTACTGAACAAGCCAGTACCTGCCGCATACCAGTACTGCCGTCTGTTGAGGAGTTATGAAGGTGGAGACATTGCTTTTCATTCAACCCTTGTAGTATTCTGGGTTTTGCAATTTGTTAGGGCAATAGATTTCAAAGAACTGAAGAGGATGGTGCCATGGAGGTTTAAATGGCATCAAAGTGTTATCATTGTGTAATTAGAAACAGCCCTGATTCTCTTTTATGAAGAAAACGGTCTTTCAAAGGTTGCCCTGAACTGCCTATTTTAAAAATGGGGGAAATATGGAAATGCCTCTGCAAGGGATTTACTTTTTGTGATGTAACAGTGTCTCTGCCATCAAACCATTTGTACCTTTCATAATTTGTCCATAATGTGGAATTTTGGTTGCCATATAATTGCAAAGGTAGAGAAAACAAAGTCTGCAGAAGAAGAAAACCTGGAATTAACAATGCTTCAGTCAGAGAAAAGACAGAAAGAGGGGAAAAAACCCCAAGGCAGATGGCATGAATATTAGTGTATGAAAATGACTAACACACTGAGAATTTCCCAGTGTACTTCTCCCTTGTTTTGGCTTGCTTCTATAATTAATTTATGGAAAGCACCTAAATTGGGAATAAACACCATCTCACAAATCCCCGCTAATCTCTGCCTGTATTTCTGAAATGATACCCTTAAGGTATAGTTTCCTACAATGATTAAACTCTTTTCTTTTTTACGACCTTCTTTAAAAAGAGCTTTTTAATTTTTATAGGCAGTTGTACAGGGTATTAGCGGCCTGGACTGTGCTCAGAACTATTTGGGATGCAATTTATCATTGCAGTTGTTTCAAAGCAGGCATTTATATGTGTGATCATTGCAACTCTTGCCAAAAATGTTTGTCTTGGGGTGAGTTGCCTGCGTATTCCGTAAATCAGTCCCTTCGAACTACATAAGATGAGCTGGTTCATGGAAAAATTGGTTGTTTCAGTTATGCCTACTGCTTTCGCTGTGGTTGGCCTTTCCATAAGGCATTGTGCAGCAGATCCAGGTTTCACCAACGCATGGCACAGGATCACTGTTTTTTACCATGTCTACATTCAACTCTTGGAAATATTATTTTTTGGATGACAGCTTCCAGCAGTGGTGTAACTAAAGGAGAAGGAAATGAAGTATTCCTCTGTTAAACAAAAATTCTGTTGTCCAATGAAAATTTCCTTCAGTCCTCACATTTCGAGCATTGCAGAGACTAAAAATTATCTACACCTAAAAATCCTATAGTTGCTGCGTTTTCATTCCCTTGATAGCTATCAGTGAACGTATTTCTTCATACACCTGTGAGATGAGAACCAAAAACCAATTGTACAGCATGAATGAACCTTTGTATGGAGCCCCCAGTGGCACAAGTGGGTTAAACTTGAATCCGGGGAGCAGTGTGAGCTTCCACTGTCAGCCCCAGCTTCTGCCAACCTAGCTGTTCGAAAACATGCAAATGTGAGTAGATCAATAGGCACTGCTCTGGTAGGAAGGCAACAGCGCTCCATGCAGTCATGCCGGCCACATGACCTTGGAGGTGTCTATGGACAATGCTGGCTCTTCGGCTTAGAAATGGAGATGAGCACCAACCCCCAGAGTTGGACACAACTGGACTTAACGCCAGGGAAAAACCTTTACCTTTACCTTTTACAATGTTTGCCTCCAGATCTTGTTGGGTGGCAAATCCCGGAATTCCTTATCATTGGGCTATGCTAACCAAAGCTGAGGAATTGCAATTCAGCAATATCTATGTCACATAGTTGCCATTCCTGCCTCTTTTTTTGTGTCAGGAGTGACTTGAGAAACTGCAAGTCGCTTCTGGTGTGAGAGAATTGGCTGTCTGCAAGGATGTTGGTCAGGGGACGGCCAGATGTTTTGATGTTTTACCATCCTTGTGAGAGGCTTGGAGAGCTGAAGCTGACAGAGGGAGTTCATCCATGCTCTCCCCTGATTCGAATCTCCGACCTGTTGGTTTTTAATCCTACTGGCACAAGGGTTCAGATCAGCGCCCTCCCTCCTCTCATTCAGGAGAAAACTGAAAACTTGGATGTGGGACCAGGCTTTCGGAAACTCTGGCAGCTAAAAAAAGAGAAAGACCATAATGATGGGCAAACAATGAAGAATCTGTTGGACCTTGGAATGCGAAACACTGACCATGAGACTGTTTATTGCTATGCTATGGTGCTATATATTGATGTTTTTAATCTGTTAATTATTTAATGATTGTAACTGTTTTTATATTTGTATGTATTTGGATATAGGCATCGAATTGTGCCTTCTTTTTGTAAGCCGCCCTGAGTCCCCCCTCGGGGGTGAGAAGGGCGGGGTATAAGTAGCAGAAATAAATAAATAAAGGGTTTAACCCATTGCACCACTGGGTGTTCCTGTCTCTGTTAAATGCTCTTGAGCTGGGGAGATGTTCTAGGACCCAAACCTGGTAATGCCTGATGGGAGCCAATCTAACCTGAAATGGGCCTTCACAGGCAACTGTTATCTTCCATTCGTGTCTCTAGGAAGCTCATGAACCACAGAATCCCAGAGTTGGAAGAGACTACATTGGCCATCCAGTCCAACCTCCTGCTATGCAGGAAAGGCTCAATCAAGGCACCCCCGACAGATGGCCATCAAGACTGTTTAAAAGCCTCCAAAGAAAGATGCCTCATCACACTCTGAGGCATCACATTCCACCGTGGAACAACTTTTATGGCCAGGAAGTTCTTCCTAATGTTCAGGTGGAATCTCCTTTTCTGTTATTTGAGGAGGACTTGGGTCTTCCTGTTCACGCTCCCTTAGCAATGAGTATCCAGTCGCAGGCAGTCTCCATGCTAGAGGTGACACATAACTATTCAAAGTATCAGCTATTGATAAACGAATCCTCTAATCATCTGTCAAATCACTTTTTAAACATCTTTGAAAAGTCGTATTTCCACTTTATGATAGCTAATTCCAATGTTTACACTATGCATCATGTAACTTCATGCTACCTTTTCAGTATTCTCTTTTAGTTTGTAAAGACAGCCCTAGACAGCTTTTGCTGGTGCTGTGTAACAGCAGTCCCTGGCAGCAACCTAGCTTCTTTTTGCTGCAGAAGACAATGTCAGAGCTAATTGAGCCATCAGCGGCGGACATCAGAGAAACCTATGGGCTCCTGTTTGTTTCACATGAATGCTTTCCATTTCGTCGCCTGCTTGTAATGTGCTTATGAAGTCCCTGGGACTGACCAGCGTGGCTAACAGTGTATACCAGGTGAATGTTGCCTTGAACACTGCATCCTTCACTGCATGTTGGGTTGCTTTAGATAGCGTATGCCATGAAAAGTGAGGACAACCCAGTTCATTGTTCTTGTGCTTTGCCTTGACGCAGGTTATCACTTGTCAACAAATTATAAGCATCCCAAGCAGTGTAGTTGCTGCTCCAAGTTAGTAAATAAACAGTAATTACATCTGTTAAGTTACTAACACTGAACAAAAATGCCATGATCAAACTGTACATGCTAAGCATCCACATGGTTACAGAATTCCTTCTCCCAGTAATCCCTAACAAATACAGATTTTGCACGGGAAGCCATCAAGTCATGAGAGTAATTCATTGAAAGATGCAAGACGATTGCATGGGCATACTTGTGGAAAAGCATTTTCACATACTATGGACTTTCAGCAATTCCTTGAGTGGAAAAAAGATTTAGGAATGAGATCCTTTTTTATCTGAATATAAGATCTCCAACATATCTCCTACAAGATTTGGATGAGACAGGAAAGACCTTCTATGGCCTCCAACCTGCTGTATCAGGCAGTTGCCTGTTGTCTCTCTGCATCTCACTCATGTGCTCACTGTCATGTGGTGTCCAGGTTTCCTCGTCAGATCTCTTAAATCCAGGGTTGTGGCTTCCTTTACTGATTCAATCCAGCCATAATGGGATCTTCCTCTTTTCCCACTGCTCTTCATTTTACCAAGCACCATTGCCTGGTTATCTCATGATGCCTGTTTAGTCATTATGCCATTGAAAAAGTGTTCAGGTTCATCAATCCTACACTTGGAGGAAGGGGGATGTGGGGACTAATAGACTCTGGCCTGGAGCACCAATTCATATTTTCCCCTTCAATCTCTAGTTTGACAGAGACAAGGAGAAAAAGGTGCCATCTTGGGCTACATTAACATGGAGTTTATGTCACAAAAGCCCCCCTCCTCCACCCAATGCAATTGGTTTTAAATTTGGTAGTTTGGGGCTTCATCATTTCCTGATTTGGGATACTGATGTAAATTCGGAAATTACAAAACCTGCTCATTTATTTATTTACAGTATTTATATTCCGCTCCTCTCATCCCGCAGGGGACTCAGGGTGGATTACAATGCACTAATACATGGCAAACATTCAATGCCATTTAGATATAAAACATATATAGACAGACACAGAGGCAATTTAACATTTCAGCCTTTTCCGGCTTCATGAGGGTATGTTCGGTTCCGGCCACGAGGGGAGCTGCCACTTCACTGTCCATTTGTGAAACTGGGTCCTTTGATGGAGGACTTCCCCATTCTTCTGCACACTGCTGAAATGTTTTATGGCATCGTAAATTAGTAAAATTAGCCTCCCCGCATAAAGCGGTAGCTAAATTTCCTACTTGACAGTTGCAACTGTCTTTCAGGCTGAATAGGTCAACAGCAAGCTACACTATTAAGGGTCGGGAGCTTATAGCAACCCAGGCTGGCTTCAAACTCATGACTTCTTGGTCATTAGTGATTTAATGCAGCTGGCTACTAACTAGCTGCGCCACAGCCTGGTCCCATTTTATTTGAGTTAACATGCAAGCTTATTCAATTTGTATACCATCAGAATCCTTATAATGTTCATATTCAATTATGTCCTGCCCTTTTCCTAATAATGGGGTTCATTAAGATAGGGCCTCAGCAAAAGGGCCCCCAAATGAAGCAGGGAGTGACTCACCAAATTTAAAGGAAATACACACAGGCATATAAAAACAACCACTCTCTCTTATAAAGACCTTGATTTTGAACTATGAGGAAATGGGATTTGCTGTATCAGGTGACTGAAAGCTCTGTATACTTATGTAGAATATGAGTTTGAAGATCTCCTATTCAGAAAGGCCTACTATTTATTTAAAACAGTACTGATGAAAAACAAAAAAAAATAAGGAAAAATTATAAATATTAAAGTTATTGAAATGACAATTAAACCATCTGTAGAATTGAAATATTTTAAAATTTATTAAAAAATAGATTTAAAAAATCAACAAAAACTGCCCAGTACACCACTTAAATCCCTTGATATTCAATTTCTGGTGGAATAAGAATAGGAAAGACATCATAGAGGGAGCCAACCTGGTTTCCCAAGGGAGAGAGTCCCAAAGTCTGGGAACAGCTCCCAAGAAGGACCTCTCCTTGTTCCCAACAAATGAGCCTCAAAAAGGAGTGGAAAAGGTAGAGGGCTTATCCTGAAGATCTTAAGACCTCTCACAGGCACATATAATCCTTCAAATAACATGGCCCTAGGCTTTCTAATTCACCTCCAATACTTTGAAATGGATTGGAATCCACTGGAGATATTAAAGAAATGGAGTTAGTACTACCATATACAATATAAGAGTCCACTATTATGCAAAGCACGAAGCTGATTGGTTGGGCCATGCCCGAGAGGCTAGCTGAGCCTGGGAATTTTGGCAACAGTTCAATGTTTAGGCTCGCTGTACAGGAGCTTATCAAGACAGTTTGTATTTCTGCTTCTGAGCTGCTGGAAGAGGTTCTTCACATGGACACCTAAGGACCATTTGAAACTCTTTCAAAGGACATTGTGTGAGTCAATGCAACTGTTCACATGACTGTATATATGTTGCTCTGCATAACAAAGAGTAAACACCTTATTCTTTACTGATCATCTGCGTGGCATAGCTTTTCTCCAGCAAGACAATGTGTGGATTGATAAAGACGTGAACTACGCATGATTTTTATTCCGCTACAGGTTCTACTGACTTTTTGTTCATGCTTGATCTAGAACTTTCCAGAAGATAAAAAGATACTAGATGTGTGTGTTTGGGTGTGTACAATAGCTTTCAGCAAATGCACTTGAAAACATGCTGTTTTAAAAACCCTGATCATTTATATCACCCTCCTCTATCCAATTTTGGTAATTAAAACACTTTTGTGAATGCTCTGCTCCCCTAAGTAATAAGTAGTTTTACCCAATTAATTACACTATTAGTTAAATATGTATTTTTGTAACATGCATATTCACCCAAGTATTTACTTGAACTGCCAAATGCATATGTAAATAAGTATCATGCATTTCAATGCATAATAATTATTGGGGAGAGAGCAAGAATCCTTCTGAGACATACCTGGCAAGGGAACCAAAACACATACCTGGCAATGCGTCACCGCAAAAAATGGCTCACACACATTTTCAAGGGTCTTCTGCAAAAAAAATTAAATAAATAAATGTAAAAAGGGAAAGCTCTCACACACAAATTTGTAGGAGATAGCTGGATCTCTCTCCCATCCCTGCCCTCGAAAACAACAGAAAGGAAACTAATGCAATCATACGAAAATATGCACATAGTCTTATCAGATCTGTGAAATAAATGCTCATTTGCATTTAATGTACTTTGTATTCCCAAATCAATGTGTCATTCTAGGGCCAGACTTTTTTTTGTCAAGAAAGACTTTGGAAGACTCAACTTTTTATCATTTTTACTTAGCTTAAAAAAAAACTGTTTGAGGGGATGAAAAGCACACATGTTCATGGGTTTTAATTCTGGAGCAGTATTAGTCATGCATGCCATTTGCCAGCAAATATGGAAAACACAAGAATGGCCATCAGACTGGAAACAATAAACTTATATCCCCATACCAAAAAAGGGAAATGCGAAAGACTGCTCCAACTTCCGTACAGTGGCCCTTATTTCTCATGCCAGTAAGGTAATGCTCAAGATCCTGCAAGGAAGACTCCAGCAATACATGGAGCGAGAGTTGCCAGATGTTCAAGCTGGGTTTAAAAAAGGCAGAGGAACGAGAGACCAGATTGCCAATATCCGCTGGATAATGGAGAAAGGCAGGGAGTTTCAGAAAAACATCTACTTCTGCTTCATTGACTACTCTAAAGCCTTTGACTGTGTGGATCATAATAAATTGTGGCAAGTTCTTGGTGGGATGGGCATCCCAAGCCACCTTGTCTCTCTCCTGAGGAATCTGTACAAGGACCAAGTAGCAACAGTAAGAACTGACCACGGAACAACAGACTGGTTCAAGATTGGGAAAGGCGTACGGCAAAGCTGCATACTCTCACCCAACCTTTTTAACTTGTATGCAGAACACATCATGCGATGTGCGGGGCTTGATGAATGCAAAGCTGGGGTGAAAATTGCTGGAAGAAACATTAACAACCTCAGATATGCAGATGACCCCACTCTGATGGCCGAAAGCGAGGAGGAGCTGAGGAGCCTTCTAATGAAGGTGAAAGAAGAAAGCGCAAAAGCCGGGTTGCAGCTAAACATCAAAAAAACCAAGATTATGGCAACAAGAATGATTGACAACTGGAAAATAGAGGGAGAAACCGTGGAGGCCGTGACAGACTTTGTATTTCTAGGTGCAAAGATTACTGCAGATGCAGACTGTGGCCAGGAAATCAGAAGACGCTTACTTCTTGGGAGGAGAGCAATGTCCAGTCTCGATAAAATAGTAAAGAGTAGAGACATCAGACTGGCAACAAAGATCCGCCTAGTCAAAGCCATGGTATTCCCTGTAGTCACCTACGGATGTGAGAGCTGGGGAAGGCTGAGCGAAGGAAGATCGATGCTTTTGAGCTGTGGTGTTGGAGGAAAGTTCTGAGAGTGCCTTGGACTGCGAGAAGATCCAACCAGTCCACCTCCAGGAAATAAAGTCCGACTGCTCACTGGAAGGAAAGATACTAGAGACAAAGTTGAAGTACTTTGGCCACATCATGAGGAGACAGCAAAGCCTAGAGAAGACAATTATGCTGGGGAAAGTGGAAGGCAAAAGGAAGAGGGGCCGACCAAGGGCAAGATGGATGGATGGCATCCTTGAAGTGACTGGACTGACCTTGAAGGAGCTGGGGGTGGTAACGGCCGACAGGGAGCTCTGGCATGGGCTGGTCCATGAGGTCACGAAGAGTCGGAGACGACTGAGCGAGTGAACAACAACAACATTAGTCACTTGAAGCAATAGCTATTCACCCAGGTTCCTAAGATGGGTTCTTGCTCGACAAGAGTTATCAGTGATTTCCTAGAAGGCTCAAAATGCAGATAGTGTATCTCTCAGTTAATGAACTGTGAACTACACATTTAGTGGACATCCCCCTTTTAGCACAACTTGTTACTGGCATGCTCCTTTTCTGTGAGTAGGTATGTGAATACCAACAAGCCACTGTTTATTTCACTACAGGGAGGAATTAATGGCAAATAACTTGTTTGCCCAAGAGGTGCAAGTGCTAAAAGTTGACAAGCAAATTCAAGCAGCTTCAGTTCTGTCTCTCTTCTTCTAGAAGTCAGTGGTTCTCAACCTGTGGGTCCCCAGGTGTTTTGACCTACAACTCCCAGAAATCCCAGCCAGTTTACCAGCTGTTAGGATTTCAAGGAGTTGAAGGTCAAAACATCTGGGGACCCACAGGTTGAGAACTGCTGTTCTAGATCATTATCTTTAAATTGGACTTGAATTGGAGAGCCATTCTGACACAGAATGATATTTCTCTTGCTAAGATAATGTAGAATTTCCTAATGGTACTTCTCCTATGTGCTGGATTTGCCAGAGCTTAAACATTTTGACCAAATTTGTGCTCGTGCCTTCTAATACACATATAGAAGCAACAAGCTTTTGCAGCCCCTCGTCATTTTTAATCTTATTTTGTTTTAACCCGATAATTTGGTTTAGTATATTGTTAGTGCCTTATTCAGAGTCTGCACTTTTAGAAGGATCACATAGTAGTGGTGATGGTTGGCAGAGAAAACTTGCCAGCACCAAGTAATGCCTTTCTCCAAAGCCTGAATTCCTTGACAGATGACCACCTCCATCTTGCCGCTACAATCAATGCCATAAACATTATGCTGGTGTAATGCACCAACTATGTTCCAGCTATACTATGCATGTGTTCATCTATCTATCTATCTATCTATCTATCTATCTATCTATCTATCTATCTATCTATCTATCTATCTTTCTTTCTTTCTTTCTTTCTTTCTTTCTTTCTTTCTTTCCATCCATTCATCTTACTATCATAGGTATCTAGCTAGTTTGTGTATGCCCACTAGGGTTGTGTAATTCAGCTGGACCACGATCCATTTTTGGTATCCAAATTTCGGTGGGTACCCAGATCTGTTTTCAAGAGCCTCCCAAAATAGGCTAATGGGGGGGAAAAGCCATTTTTGGCTCAGCAACCAAAAGATCCGGCCCATTGGCAGCAATGGGAAACATATGAGGCTCCCCTTTCCATCATTTTTAGGGAATCTGACTTAAGAAACCCATTTCCTGGAAACCTTTCCCTTCTGTATTTCAATGAGACCTGGGTTTAAGGCAAGGGCTTAAGAAACCACATTTCCTGGGATCCCTTCTGTCTTTCAAGGAGACCTGGGTTTAAGGCAACAGGCTTAAGAAAGCTCCCTTTCTGGAATCCTTTCCTTTCTAGTGGTTGCCTCTGTCCACACACTCCATGTGTAGCCGAAAGAAACTTAAAGCAGCCATTTTTCAGTAGCCACTGTTCTGTTGCAGCAGAAAAAAACATGGTGGCGAAGCCTGTGCCGTTATGGGCATCCGAACCAGCCAAACATGTTTTTGAAAATGGATCCATGCATAACCCTAATGTCCACTCCCAAATCCTGTGAGATGCTTAACATTGCAACCTGGAGAAATGATGTAAACTGTTCACAATTGTACAATTTCTCCTAATTTGAACCATTTTGAAGTTTTTATTAACCCACATGCATTATTCTGCTTTTATTTGTCATGTGAAGAGACAGATTGGTAACTGAGGTCTTGATGTTCAGTATTCCAACCAATGGAAATCTAACATCCTTGTTTGTATAGGGGTCACAAAAGGGCCGGTGCAAGCTGCCCAGCCACCAGAGGTGAGAGGAGACACACTATTGCCCTTTACTCCTCCTCCTCCTCCTCTCCCCCCCCCCATCCCCGTTAACCCTCTTAAGGAAGTCCTTTTTCATAGTGACCCATTGTGAGTGGAGCAATCCCGATGCTCCTGTGCTGGCCACATCACAAACACTTCACAACCAAGTCTCAAGTGGGCATTTTAATAGATATTACGATGTGAGCATGGCATTGACTTCAGCTAACTCCTCACAGATACCCCAAAAGTGGGGCTAGTCTAAAACATAACTGAATCAAAATCACCTAGTAAACTTCATAACTCATACGAGGTTTCAATTTGGATCTCCTCGAGCCAACGTTTTCATCAACTCAACTTTGCTTTCTTTAACCTGGCCCTCTACAGATGTCTTGGACTAAGGTAATCATCACCATACCAAAGACAGTCAGTGGGTGAGGAATATGGAGACTGTAATCCTACACATCTGGAGAGTGCTAGTTTGGGGCAGCCTGCAGAAAAACACCCTACCAGCTCCCTCCTTTCCCATATTTTGCTCATTGTGGTGTTTTTCTTAGTACTGTGGTCCATCTTTGATTGTTTTCCCCACTCTCTAACTGCCCCATTACCACTTCCCCGACTCCCAACACTCCTAATGCGCCTGATAGCAATACCATGTTGTACTGCTTCATAAACGTGAAGACTTGTTCGCTACTCTGGATAAACTATTTGGCCTCTGGACAAGATTATTTCCATATGGAACAGGATTGTTATCACTTAATAGAAAATAATTATCCAATGCAAATTGACTTACGGGGTTGTCAAGCTGGCTAGAAAACAGTAAGCTTTGCTGAGCATTTTAAAGGCGGCCCTAGCTAGCTGTTTAAGTACATGTAACTACAGAGATAAGGCCTGATATTTATTTATTTTCCCAGAAACCGCAGGGTATTAGACATTCAGAATGTAAATGCAAAAAAATTTTTTTGTATTGTGAAGGGTATGTACATTCATGAAAGAACCTGAAATAAAAGCACATTTCAATACCGCTAGGACAGTGAGACAACATTTGGAATTCAGTATCATCAAAATGATCAGATATTCCTGTATCAGATCGAAAATTTAAAGTTCCAAATAGTCTGGGGAACAATAAATTCCAAGAGTGTAGCTACTCTGAGTTTGAATAGAAACCCCAAAGAGACAGCTGCCAAACAGGTAGAATTCATCTCCTCCTGGTTGGGAATGCAAGAATGGAGAGTCAGACAGGGACCAGTGATTTTGGAGTAAGCGGAATGAGATGTTTGTATATACCTTTCAGATACAGCCCTGTGCTAGCTCTAATTCCAGATGTAGATCTTCCAGATGTAGCGAGACTGCAAGCCCCAGTAACTCTACTCAGCATAGCCAACTCCATAATTTGGAGTCAATTTTAAGGCAGACAACAACAATCCAGGATTGGGAGCTTGCTATCTAAGTGAGGGTTGACAGCTTATGGTTCTTCAGATGTTTTTGAACTGCAACTCCCACCATTCCTCAACAGTGGCTATATCAAGGAATGATGTGGATTGCAGTCTAACACCACCTGCAGAGCTGCATGACTCCTAGTCTTGATTTAAAAGGTTAGAGAAGACAATTAAGCAAAGGGAAGGGAAAGCAGAGGCAAAAGGAAAGTTATGCATCAAAGTGGAGTTCTTTTTATGGGCCGGAGATGTGCTAAGCCACAGAAAACAAACAAGAAAGGTAAACAGGGAAAGAGTTGAAATAAGCAAACACAGGGGTACCTAAAGATCTGCCTTGGAATTGGTGTTAATTAACTAATTCATAAGTGATCTAGTATCAGTTGGAGCAAACATTGAAGGGACACATTTGCACATGATACCAATTTATTTAATATGTTGTAAACTCAAGCTGACTGCAAAGAGCTCCAGAAGGAGATCTCCTTCAGTGTGAATGGGCAATCAAATGGTAAATGATGTCTATGAGGTTTTAGGGAACTATAAAGCAATGTGTATGGTGGCAAATGACAAAAAAGTAGAGTGCTTATTTATTTTTGTCAATGACCAGAGGAAAAATGGAACAGGGCAGAAGATATAAAATATAATACAACACAATGCAATGGATAGAGAATTTTGAAAATGATTAAATGTAAACTATAAACAAATATTATTTTAAATTCTACATTTAATATTTTATTCTATTGTGTTTTATCTATTCAACCTTGTTGGTTTTCTTTTTTTCCTGGTCATTGACCAAAATAAATAAATGGCTATTGTTCGTCTTCAAATAAAAGAAGACAAACAAAATTCACATGCACATATTCTCTGATGTGAGAGGAAGAGCTTTAGTGTCAATCAGGAAAGTTCTTGGAATCACAATGGCTACCTCAACAAAACCACAGCAGATTTGTCTTTGGATGACAAATTACACATGAAAGTTTATAAGGAAAGAGACTGAAAATTAAAACAGAGGATTTTGGATGTAACATGCTCTGCATTGGACTTACATTCCCAATTTCTGCTTCTTTTAGGGATCATATCATGACACTGATCTATATCAGTGGTTCCCAACCTTTTTTTTTTTTTTAACCAGGGACCACTCTCGCAACGTTAGTACCAAAAGGGTTACAAATCTGTTTTTGGTCCACTTTAGATTTGGTTGGTTATTTGGGTGCTGATTCAGAATATTGCACTGGATAGACCACATCAGCTCTAGTTTCTGATACTGTACATATGCTACAGAATATATGCTACAGAACATATGCCATCTGGTCACCCACAGAAAATCATATTTAATAAGCCTTGGCATTATAAGAAGGTTTCGCGAGACCACTTGCTCTCATTGCAATGGTGTAGTAATGGTGAGGTCACAGACCATACTTTAGTTCTTGTGTGACACTGGTGGTCCAAACCACAGGTCTGATCTATATACTAGTTTCAAATTCCTTCTCTAGGAATATAAATTCTAATGCTTGAAACAGCTAGGGTCATATCTCCATACATGGTTAAAATGTCATTTTGAGTCCAGCTATAGGTTATATAATTTACCCAGGGAACGTGAAAATCTCCTCCATAAGAATCAAACTGGATTCCTCTGCCTGGCTGCAAGTTTGTATATTGCCAGACACTGAAAGGACTCCAAGACTTTGTCCAACTGGCTAACCAATTGATGGGAAGTTTTTATTTTGGAGAAGATGACAGCTCTTAGATTAGATGAGAAAGAAATAATCTGGCCCACAATTCTATTTATGAAAAATGGTTTTACGGAAATAATATTTATTGTCCTCAATCAATACATCATAATTTGTGGGGAACCTTTTATTATGGCTACCCTGGCATATTTTCTGGGTTATAATAAGTAGAGGACTATTACTTTGTAAGCAGTTTTGAGACTATGGTTATTTCCCATAATCTTAGAAATACAAAACCAAAACAATGCTGGGACTGAAATTAATGTCTCCTTCCCACTTGTACACTCTCTAATAGTGGATCTGTGTCCTGAACAAGTATTTTATGTCAATGTATGTGTATGCAGACCTGTTTACGTATCAATGAAGTGTGACCCTTGGTGATCTACTGGGGTTTTAATGTACCTTTCTTCTAGCTAAGAAGGTGATCATCTCTGCTTTAAGGATCAAAACAGATTGCTGGGCTATATTCATTTTATTTTTGCCAAATAAATTCTCACATTTATTTCCCCAACAATTCAGTAATACAAGCTAGGTAGCATGACAACTGGCCTAAGATCATTTTGGGAATACAAAAGCCAAATCTAATGTGAAATGACATTAACACAATTGTTACTTACATCTAGTATCAGGGAATCTTTCTCTTACTGACTTCATCATTTTGAGTATTTTTCTACTTTATCTGATCACGGACAGATATATCACTACTCTTCCTCAAAACATCGGCTTGTGTTTTGAAAAAGTGAGGATGCAGTCCTTGAGGAGGGTCGAATATAATGGGACTCGCTTCTGAATAAACATATATGGTACCAGGCTTCAATTCCTTAAAAATATGCCATCGTTTGCATAAATGCAATTTAACAGCGATTTCTGTCTGTCCATACGGAAGATTTTCTTTCCTTTTTACAAAGGGCAATTAGGCACACACAAATATACTCCTGGTTAAAGTCTATCAATTTTGTTCACATTTGCAATGAATTAATTTTTTTCAGGCTATATAAACATTTCCTTTTTAAATACAGCCAAGCTCCCTCTACATATAAAAATTAAATTTGCTTTGATAATGAACTGAGGTGCTAATCATCATTTTTGCAATGCAAAAAGCCCCATTATGGACTGTCATCAAATACAGCACTGCTTTCTGCTGTAACTCTTTCCAAGTACATTTACTATACCAGAGGGTGAAATCTAGCATGTTGGCAAGGTTTGCTCTCTGGGTTTCTTTATATTAACAGCGGAAGTTAGAGATTCCCTGCATTTTTGAGCAGACCTCCTCATTCCAAATACTAAAAAAGACATCTACATTCATGAAACATCACTTTTTATTTTGTTTCTTGGCTGGTTTGTTATCTCTGCTTTTCTCTCTCTGGTTTTGAATCCTTTACCTAGTTGCCAAAATTAACTTTTAATATTTTCAGAAGCAGCTTTTTGTTCTTATGTTACTTCATAAAATGTTATGGAAATAATGCTGGAATACAGAGTAGTTTCTACTAGAAGCATGTGCACTCAAACATTCAGAGACAATGCATGTTCAAAACACTTTCAATATGTCTTTTTCCAGGAGTCATGTCTTCCCAGAACAGTGTATTTTAATATAGATATTGCCCCCCACAGAAAAAAAGTTCTGTGCAGGTATTTCCTTGCAGGTATGTGACACATTAAAAAATCAAAAACACCTACTTCGTATATTCTGTAAACATGAGCACTTTAGAGACTAAAGTACTAATGGGGCCACGTGGCACAGTGAGTGAAACGGCTGAGCTGCGGAACTTGCTGACCGAAAGGTCAATTTGAATCCAGGGACTAGGGTGACCTCCTGCCCTTAGCTCCAGCTTCTGCCAACCTAGCAGTTTGAAAACATGCAAATATGAGTGGATCAATAAATACTGCTCCAGCGGGTAGGTAACGGAACTCTAAGCAGTCATGCTGGCCACATGACCTTGGAGGTGTCTACAAACAACACTGGCTCTTTGGTGTAGAAATTGAGATGAGCATCATCCCCAAGAGTCAGACTTGACTAGACTTAATGTCAAGGGGAAACCTTTGCCGTTACCTTACGGGACCTAATAAGACAACTAATTATTTGACTATAATACAACATTTTATACATTATTAAAGTGAGAGATTTACTAAGAGCCAATAAGAAAAACAGGGCTGTGTTCAACCTTTATATTTAAATAATGCAAATATAAATCTAGTGCACTTTTATGATAATTACTCATTTACAATATTTATTTGTGTTTAAAAATATTTAGCTGTTGAGATCTTTTGTGAAATTTCATTCATTGCAGTTTTACAAGCCAGTTGCAATGGAAAAACAGTTTCAAATATCTGTGTATATCTAGGCCTCTTTTTTGGATAGGTAACAACTTTTAGTGTTCACAATGAAGTTAAATATTTTGCAATACTATTTAATTTAAGATCTTTCCTTCATTAGGCCGTTATCATCATTCAGGCAGTAGTTTCACTGAAGCAAGGGATGAATTGGTTGTTTGAAAGGGCTTCATTATTACTGCTTTTTAAAATCGATATGGACATTTCCTTATGCGTGACTTACTCATTAACATGTTGGAAGCAAATTTAAGGAAAGATTGCAAAATGCCTCTGGTACAAGAGCCAGGGTAACGCAATGGGTTAAAACCTTGTGCCGGCTGGACTGCTAGTTTGAATCTGCAAGACGGGATGAGCTCCTGTATGTCAGCTCTTGCTTGTGAGGACATGAGAGAAGCTTCCCAGCAGGATGGTAACACATCCGGGCATCCCCTGGACAACATCTCTGTAGACAGCTAATTCTCTCACACCAGAATGTTTTCAAGTCGCTTCTGACACAATAAAAAAACACCTTTGGTACATCAATATTCACGAAACATTTGGTAAACATAAAATAAAGGGTAAATATTAGGAAATACTGATCATTATGATATATTATTGAACAGTGGGCCAATGCTATCCGGTGGGGTTTGGTTCCAGGACCTCTAGTGAATACCAAAGTATGTAGATGTTCAAGTCCCACTATAGACAATTGCATTGTAAAATAATGTCTCTTATAAATGGCAACACCAGCTTACTTTTTGAATTATTTTTTGTATTTTCAAGCCACATATAGTTGAATGTATGAATACAGAATCTGTGGCTATGGAGGGCTAACTGTTCACAGTTGGCTGTTCACCTTTGTAGAGTACACTATTTGCAGATTTGAGTAAAATGCTCAGTCCGGGAATCTCTAGGTCCTCCAGCATTAATCTATGATCAACTTTCACCAGAGGTTGACCATCCAGTTATGCTGGAGGACTTAAGAGATTCCTAGAAGGAATGCTTTTCTAGAAATTTGCAGCATGGTCAACCTCTGGCAGTCATACTGGAGGGTATAGAGATTCCTAGAAATGTGTTCATTCATGTTTTAAAAAGGTGGTGCTTTTTTATTTGCAGTTTTCCTAATTCAGAGGGGTTATGAACCCCTAAACCCGGCAAATGTGGAGGAATAACTGTATATTCTGTAATAGGATCTAGGAGGAATTAATACACGGAAATCTAAGGTATTTCAAAATTATTTCATCTACCTAATACTGTGGCTTCTACGTACAGAATTGCAGTAAAGCTTGAATCCCAAGAGCCTAGTTTGATACCTCTTGATTGAGAAATCTGGCCAAAGTCATAGAAACTCTGATCAAACTGGTGCAAACTGTGTTCTGTCAAAAGCCAAACTCTATTAGAAGTGAATTGGTGATGTCTACAAAAGTTTATGCACATACACAACTACACTTAGTCATTTCTTAATGGAATTTTCTCAAGTTTTTAATTAAAGAATTTTCCATAAGTCAATTTAATTTTTCTTTCTTTCCTTCTTAGGTCCACTCATTTTATTATTATTTTAAAAGCTTGGTTGTTACTTTGTTCTTTTATTAAAAGTAAGTCATTAAAGTAAAAATTAAAAGACAAAATGAAAATCCACAGTGCATAGAAAATCCAGCTGGTGTTCAATAGAACTTCTTAAGACTTAGGCTGCTCAGTAAGTGGTGAATTTGCCATACACTATGGCTCCTGAAGCTTAGAATCTCTATAAGCTTTAAAGAACGGGATAAAAAAAATATTTTTAGGTAAGCGTTACCACATATATGGAATGATTAGGAAGTTAAATTATTGGAAACACGTCCTTGAGGTGCTGAAAGTCCTAATTAATGTGGCTTTTTGAAGAACAAAACCTTGCAAGTCGAAACAGCTTACAACAGTCCACATAAATTTCATGATTAACTTATAGTTGTGTTTTACACAAATACTTTTCAAGCTGTCTGCAGTTGATGGGCGAAGGTTCCTACTGTGTGAACCACTTTGAGTCCTTCAGTGCTGGCTGTGAGAATCATTTTTGAAAACTTTTTGGAGAAGAACAAGATGGAAGAACTGTTCACTGAATTAACAGTTACCAGATCTGAACTGCACAAAGCATATCATGTCTATGTAACTCTGAGACAGGATGAGGGAAGTATGGTTCTCACCACCATCTAGGAGGACTAGAATTGATGGCAACTAAACAGTGCAACCAACCATTAGAGATAAGCAGGTAGCTATAACAACATCAGGGAGCCATATGTGCTTCACATTTTCTTAAGGAGAAAAGCATGAATGCACTTGCTGAATGCTACTTAAGAAATGACCCTGAAGACAATATAAGCATAAAACATGCAATGATGGATATTCATGAACAATATATACAATGGAAGTATCACATCATGCTCTAACTATAATCTGTGTAAAGCAGTGGTTCTCAACCTTTTGGTCCTCCAAGTGTTTTGGACTTCAGCTTCCACAATTCCCAACATCTGGTAAGCTGGCTGTGATTTCTGCCTTTGGGCCTCCAGATGTTTTGGACTTCAACTCACAGAAATCCCAGGCAGCTTACCAGCTGTTAGGAACTGTGGGAGCTGAAGTCCAAAACACCTGGAGGCCCAAAGCTTGGGAACCACTGGTGTAAAGGTTTTTCTGGCTTCCTGATGACAGGAACATAGGAGAGGCTACTTCTTTACTCAATACCTCTATTTCCACTTTTAGGAAAAATGTCCTATCAGTTATTATCTCTACTATTTTATTTTCAAAGGATCTGGAACATTCGCAGCTCCCACTGTAACATGTAAAGTTAGAACATGAATACCCTGTGAAATGGTCCTTCTTTCCTCCCTCCCTCCCTCCCTCCCTCCCTCCCTCCCTCCCTCCCTCCCTCCCTCCCTTCCTAGAAAGATGTCTGCAGCATCCAAATTTCCTGGTTACACCTTTTGGATCAATACATCAAAGATCAAAACATTCGGATGTAAGACATAAACTGGTTCAAAGAACAATAGCACCTAACCCAGTGCTGAAGAAGGGAAGGGAAAAGGAAGTGAGGTTGGAGTGAATGAGTGAATGGGCATGAGATCTGCCCTCATCTTCAAAAATTATTATGCATCACTAATCCACAAGACTGTTATGTCTGTATGGAGTATCAGAGTAGCCTTAACAATTATGTAACAGTTTCTGGAACCTCTATGTCCAAAATAAATTATACAAATCAAGCATATTAAACACATACTACTGCCAGAGGTCCAACTTTCTTTGGAAACAAGAAAACCTGGAGTCAACCATTCCAGAATCAAGGAACATTTGTCACTTGGTGGAACTGGTTGAATTTCTGTACATCTGAGTAAAGTTTGTAAATGTAACTAAAACAAAACCAAAATCACACAAATCTGCTTAATTTTCATGCGGGCTGTTGTAGAAAAACAATTTTTCCTCATTAATGAATTTCAGGTACCTTGGAACAAAATGTTTAATCTTTTTATCACTGCAGGATATAGATAGCCCTGATCATGCTGAAACGGTCTCTAGATACAAGATGACTACGTCAAACACCATATAATGAAGAAGTATCAATTGTTTTCTAAGCCCTTTGTGTCACTTGCCAATAGTCCTTTTACTGATCCAGAATATTTTAATACTCAGGAACAGAGAAGAAGCGGGCTTTGAAAAGTGCTGCTTGTTTTCTCTGATATACAACAAAACAAATTATTAACCAAGTACATCCTTGATATGTCTACATGGTATGGGTCCATCCTATATCAAACTTGATGCAAAATCTAATGATTTTGCCTCCTTCTTCCCAAGTCCTGACACTCAGGGAAGCCCTTTATTTATTCTCACAATGTAGACTCCCTGATGCTACCTTGCCAGGCCACATCAACTGTGACCTTGAGACACCTTCCTCTCCAGGGATACAGATGTTATTCAGTCTCGTGCATCTTTCGAGTACAGACTGACAGTGCTTTCAAAAGAAAAAAAACCTTCCAAATAAAATAAATAAAAGCAACATGTGGACATGAAGCTCTGAAGATATAAAATAGAAACAGACAAGTTTTATTAGTCTCAATACATAGGGAAAAAAACCTTACTGTTGCTTTTAGGAAAGAACTCTGAAATACAGCAATAGTTTTAAAAAGAGCCCATTTTATATATGCAAGCATGGTACATCTTTATTGTCTTACCTTGTTGAGATTACTGCAATATATTAATAGTCTTTCTTTCTCCCCTTTTCTGTAGATTCTTTTGTGAATGTTGTTTTCATCATTTTTTCCGTCCAGTCAGAATGATGCCATCTCTTCAATCTTGATTGGCTTCAAATCCTGTACTATCTGCATTCTAAATCAGAAATCTCTTAATAAGAAAAGGTAATGTAAAATGCTGGAATCCTGCTTCTTTTAAGAGAAGAGACTGAATTTCACATTATCCTCACTCCCAAAATTGCTCTCCAGTATTGTGAAGAGTAAGTGATGTATCTCAAAAATCTTACGACTTCTTACCTAGCTGGAACCATCAATCAGATCAGAGCAAGAATTATGAGGTTCTTCCAATGTTGTTGAACTGCAATTTCCAACTTTTTTAAATCACTGGCAATGCTACCTCTGGCAGCTGGGAGTTATAGTTTGACAACATCTGAACACCTCCTGCATTAGATGTCTTTGGTAGAGGCAATGAATCATATGCTTAATAAGATTATGATGTGTTGCATATATATTAACTTGGAATTGCTGTTGAAGGCCTAACATTTTATTATGCCAGGCAAACTATGATAAAATAAGATGCCATTATTATTTTGTGGGGTCAGGACACTTTTTGTTATGTAAAGATTAATGTCAGAGTGAGGAGAGAAAACATGTGTGAGTGAACCTCAATTACTTAGGTTCAGTTCTAAGATGGATCCGCAGTCTTAACCTATGAAGATGGTGTATACGTCATTCTCACAAAGAGACAAGAGAGGCATAAATTGGCTGCTCTCCCTTTGGATAATGCTTTAAACCTTGTCACCAATCTTTAGATTCAGTTTAACACACAAAAGTACCCTACTTTAGGAAAATTAAATTACAAAATCATTTATTCTGAAAACATGTGAAATTTATACACGATTATATATTTTTTAAATACTGGACATCTTAGTTGTACAAATTTCAGGACTGATTTCAAGACTGAAGCCTTCCTATGGTTAAAGAAATAACGAAAAGAAAGAAAGGAAAGACAGAAGAGAGAGCGAAAAGGACATGTTCTCATTCACCTGGCTTGCCAGTCAAACCAGTGGTGACGTCCGTATATTATCTAAAGCAGAAGACTATCAACTCCAATAAGGTAACCACTTCCTGGTAGACTAGTAGAACAATAAACGGAGTGGTAAAAGTGAAATTTCCCGCATCGGCTCTCCCCATTTTCAAGAACTATTACAACAATTCTCAGAAACAGTATCACAGTATGAAGTAACTCTCATGGTCAGAGCATATGATACTTGGGTAATTCATAGGCTGTCCTGTAAGAATAGATCACTTTGTGCTGCCTCTCTCTTACCACTTCTGTCCCATCTGTGAGGTGGCCTAATTGTTTACTCTTCAGCATGCAATGAACTACATGTTCCAAGAAGTGCTTTAACAGCCACCAGCATTTACCCAAATGTCTGGATGCTACACAGAAGATCAGTGTACCTTTTGTTTTTACTTACTTTTTACCCTTGTACCCCATAAAGTTTCCTTTTCAACAAAACTTAATTCAAATGCAGAAATTGTAGAAAACTATCAATACTTATATACGGTTGTATACAATAATCCTTTATTGTCACAACCCAAAATACCATATTCATGGAATGGCACAGGGGAACTCTCTTCTAATGTTCTCCAGCCTATATAGAGACAGTTTTAGTGCCCCACTGCTTTGCTGGACAGGCAGAGGCAGAACATCAAGGTCATCTCTTAAGTCCCAATCCCCAATGTCTAAGTCAACTTTTGTCAGTTCAGAAACTCGGTTTCTCTTTTGGCTTCTTTTTTCTTTGCTTTATAAGAAACAAACTTTCATCCCTTGTGGGACTACTGCTTGTGTAACTCTTCTGCTTCTTTTTCTTTTTCTTCTTTTTCTTATTTTTGGCAGCCCCCAGAGAAGCCTGAACGATTTCTGCTTTGCCCCTGTTTCTTGGGAGGTCGAAGTTGCAGTGTGTGTTGGCTCTTCTGCTCTTTCTAAAAGTATTCACATGACCTCCTCTGGGAAAGTCTTCTTCCAGGCTATAGTTGCCACCATGGTCATCTTTCTGATGCTTCCTTCCTTTGAGTGTGTCCACATAGTAATTTCTCTTCAACTTTTTATGATGCCTATCATCTCTCTTGTCATGCTCCTTTGACATTTTCCTTTTTTTCTTGTGGCTGTGCCTTTTCTGGGCACTGTCCATTTGTGATCTCTTTAGAGCCATTGGCAGAAGTCCGGCTTCCTGAAGTTCTATCAAAACAAAGACAATCAATACTATTTAAAAGGCCAAACTTCTGGTATTCAAATCTATCACAGTCTGGAACCTGTATAACACAAGCGGTGCCCTTGCACACAACAAAACTAAAGAAGCAGTGTAATGAAAAAATGATCTTTATACATCCAATCAATTTTTGAGGACTCAGTTAAAGCCAAAAAATGGCCACACTCATAAGGTATTGCAAGAGTCTGTAATAAAAAGTATGTGTGTGTTTGTGTGGATGGACCTTCAGATCACCTGTTAAACCAAACTCATAATAAAGACACACACATACACAGTTTATGTTAGACCTAGAAATCCTCAAATGGGGTGGGATACAATAACAGCCAAGCTTCCTATCATGTAACTATGAATCTTATTTATGCGCAATGTTCAAAATGATTATTTTGATTTGTTATATAGAAGAGTATCAATACAGTGTGGACTAAATACTTTTAGGATTTGCAATGTGAATGTATTCATATTCAGAAACAGCTATGTCTTGGAATTTTAAAAAAGATAACATCAACACTACTTGAAACCAGAACATTTTATCCAAACACAATCATGAAACATTAGGAAAGTGAAAAATTTCTGTTTCTTAATATAAGAGAAAATGTGACTATGAGTACTTTATTCAGCATTTCATTGTTCTACAATATATTCCTCATGAACTGGGGAATTTCAGGGACTACATTTATATTCGGATTTTTTTCATCATTAAGCAGAAGTGTTATCCCTAAACTTTTCCCCTTTTAGTTGTTCAGTTTAAATTGGAGAAGTCATAAACATGCAAAGCAGTCTGACTGTTGAGGTTACACTGGACAAAATAGGCCACAGAAGGTCACAGAAAGAAACCCTACCTTGCACTCTCTTTTTTGCTCTCTCATCATTCCTCTTGATATCATATTCATTATCATAGTAATAAATGAAAGGGAAGGTAGGAAATGTTCCTCCAAACATTCGCTTTTCTCTGCATTCCTGTAAGTCATATGTTAAGAGAAATTTGTGAAATACATAATTTTATCTCTCTGCTTTACATAATTCAAATTCTATTTACTAAAACAATCCAAATGAAATGTACCTGTTGTTTTTGCTGTTTTATAGTACAAATATCACTCCTGACATCAGCTAAATATTGTGCAAAATGTTTTTCTGTGCTTCTATTTAAGCATTGTTATCATTACATACACATGTAAGTTGCTTTCCTCTGAGCTCTTACCAAAGGTTTCTAACTAAAGAATAGAAACACTAATCTCCATCTGATTTTTGTTCTCTGGGTAGAATACACTGAGAGTGTTTTATTGCAAGAGAAGGGCAGCTTGTATAAATCAAGCATCATTACAAATTTAGGCATCCCTGATGGTGCAATGGATTAAACTCTTGTGCCAGACCGACAGGTCAGAGGTTTGAATCTGGGGAAAGAGCGGAAGAGCTCCCTCTGTCAGCTCCAGCACCCCATGTGGGGACATGAGAGAAGCCTCCCACAAGGCGTCATCTGGGCAACGTCCTTGCAGAAGGCCAATTCTCTCACACCAGAGCTAACCTGCAGTTTCTCAAATCACTCCTGACACACACACACACAAAAATAATTACAAACTTGATGTTCATTTTGAAGATGTTGCTGTTGTTCGCCTTCAGATTGTTTCCAACCTATGGTGACTTTATGGCAAACCTATCAAGATTTTTTCAGTGGGTTTCTTATTGCCTTTCTCTGAGGCTGAGAGTGTATAAGATCACCCAGAAATCCTAATCCAACATTCAAACCATTGCACTATGGTGCCCCTAGGGTCATATTGAAGATGATTTCAGATTCATTTATCCAGAATTATTTTCATAATCTGGTTTCACACTCAAAAGTCGATCCCCTTTAGGTAATAAACAGGATTTACATGACTGCATGCAGATTCCCTGGACCATTCATTCCTATGGCACCAATTAACTCCTGTGCTATTGTATTATGCAGCTAAAAGAAAAAGTAGCAAATGCCCCCAGTGACATTCTCCTTTTAAACAAAGTACAGCATCTAAATATGTACACATATCTCTTTAAAGGTACATCTGGGAGCCTAACCATTTCAATATTGTTTTTAAAAACATTTTTGTGGGTTGCATAAGTTGAAGAAAAGGGCCCGGCAGTTTGCCCACTTCTGTTTTAAGTATTTGCTAAAAACTAGATCTTGTAAAAAAATTAAACTTTTGCACCATCAGGTTTTTTGTTGTATAGGCAGTCCCTGAGTTAAAAACATCCGACTTACAAATGACTCATTGTTAAGAATGGGGGTGAGACAACAGGAAGTTAGAGACCTCTCCCCTTTGCAAGGGAAATTTACTCCTGAAAAGGTTATCATGAGGAAAAGGTGTCTCCACTGAAACTTTATCACCAATCTTTTTTCCCACAAGCCACATTTTTCAAAATCCATTTCTAATGGGGACAGAAAGTGACGTGAAGTCTTCTGAACAGGGGAACAGTCAGCAAAATCCTTTCCTATGCTATCCAAAGCATGCGTGCATGCAGGCGCGCGCACACACACACTCGGCTGGAGTTACAGTTTTAAAAATTATATGCAAATTCAACTTGCCTTATTGATTTTATGCCTAGTTATATGATGTTGATTGTGTTTTGGTGTACATATGTAAGGCATTGAAATTTGCTATTATTTCTGTGTAAGCTGCTTTTAGTGGGGTGAGAAAAGCTGTATATAAATACTGTAAATAAAAAAAAAATAAAAACACTTAAGAACAAACCTACAGAACCTATCTTGTTCATAACTTGGGGACTTTGTAACCCTTGTTATAAACCTCCTTGGATTCCTTGTTGGAAAAAAGGCAGGATATAAATTAAACAAAGAAACAGTGAATATTATACACACTCACTCTTCTCCTTCCTCTACTCCATTTGTATCTCTGCTTCAATAGATTTACTTAAGCCGATTTGTTGTTTTACAGTCTTATGGTGGCCCTGAGGCTAATCTATCACAGATTTATCTTGCCAGGATTTATTCAGAGGAGGTTTGCTATTCCCTTTCTTTTAAATTGAGGGAATATGACTTGCCTAAAATCACCAAGGGGTTTTCTGAATAAACCAGGATTTGAGCCCAGGTCTCCTGGAAACCGAATCCAGGACTAAAAGCACTATAGCATACTGGGTCTTTTAACTGGATTACTGAGTGAGATTCATTTTCCTATTTATACATTAAAGAGCTAATTTGATTTTGCTTATTGGAATCCCTGAGGCTGTTCCTGATGGTGGTGGCAGTTTCAGGGCTTTGTAGTGCCTGGAGAAGCATTAGGAGTAGCTAACTGGTGACCCTGCCTTCCGGGTGGCCCTTAGGATCCCTCACCTGCCCCTCCCCCCCAGGCTCAGTACCATGCAGTTCCCAACTGTCCCCATTCACAAAGCCTTCAAAACCTTCTGCTCAGTTTTGAAGACTTTGTGAATGAGGTCAGTTGGGAATTATGCAAGGTTGGAGGAGAGGCATGGGCTCCCAAATAGTATCACCCATGCTGCCTGCCTCCCTGACGTGCTATGCCTGTATTATTGGATGCATTACATTTGAGGGCAAGTCCGTAAATATAGGTATATTCCCCTTAGATCCCTTCTTTGTCCAGAAAGGTAGTCGGTCAAAATAGGAGATCGGCTGTTTCAAAGCAAAATGCAAAGTATGGCTTCAGTGTGCAACCTCCCCTGCCTCCCACTCTTAAAAAACAAACAAACCCTAGGAGTGAGTTCTGAAACTAGAGCCCAATATTGCTGCAATTGTCAATCCATTTTGAGCACCCTACTTTATCTAAGACAGTGGTTCTCAACCTATGAGTCCCCAGATGTTTTGGCTTTCAACTCCCAGAGATCCTAACAGCTAGTAAATTGGCTGGGATTTCTGGGAGTTGAGGGTCAAAACATCTGGGGACCCACAGGTTGAGAACCACTGATTTAAGGACATTTGGTAGATATTTGTGAAAAAGCCTTCTTGATATTGTAAAATCCCCTGCCCTGGAAGACTCTTCTAGTTCCACTTCATGATAGGCTTTTCTGGCCTCCCAGAGAAAGGTTTACTGGCACTGGCATTTAGCCTTCACAGAAGCTATCAATTCTTGTTTTTGCTCTGTGAATATAAAACTAAATTAAGAGCTGTCTGTTTATTTTTATTGCCTTCTTTTTATGGTGAATTGTGTCCAATTTGCATAGTAGAAAAATCCTGAGATAGTTGGAATATACAATTCCTCAAAATGAAAATAAAAATGTCTAACAATTTTTTCTCAAAGCCAGCTGTGTTTCTGATAGCAGAACATGGACTAAAATAGTGGGCATTTTCAAGTAAGATCTGCTACTTAAGAGTGTCAAATGATCTAGAAGTTAAGCTTTATTCAGCCAGATCAGTCCCTGAACCTGATGAATGGAAAAATGCAGGTAGCTCCTTTAAAAATTAGAAGTCAGCATGCCATGTTCCAGACGTGTTAACATCTCTAGGCAGAGAGGATATAGAATATGGCTTTTATAAAACATTTTTATTGGAATAAAATAAATAAATAAAGAGTGAAATCTTTATTGATTTTTAGGTTGTTTTTTTTAAAAGAGGCAATAATCAATGATTTTCCATCTGTACATGTGAAATATTTTCCAAGATCTCTCCCCCCACCCCAAATACTTTTAGACAAGACTATATGTAGAAGCCTGGATAATATTTGATAGCTAAGGAGCACACTCCCCCAAGGTCTTCCTAAAGATGCTGTACAAAGTCGAGAGCTTATGCTGCAGACAGATGGCCTTTTCCCCCTTCAATATGTTGACAGAAAAGCCCTAGTGGATGAAAAAGCACAAGCCTTTAAAAACAGGCACTCCTACTTCCTCTTTTTAACATCGCTGCATTGAATAATCACCTCAGTAGTGTATGACATGCACTTTCCCAGACCCTTTTTCAAGTAAGCTGCCACTGCTGCCACACGCTTTGTACTGTTAAATACCCTGGGGATGCTCCTTAGCACCACAGGTAACACACAAAGGATGGAAAGTTCAGCCTCTTACCAAACCACTTGAGAAATGCTCTTATCTGATTGACAGCTTGGAAAGTGAATATACGACACATCTGCAAATCCTCTACTTTATTTAGCCCTTGCAGCTTGCTGTGGGCACCAAATTTGAATACAACAAGAAGCTCTTTGCAATTTAGATAAAAGTGGGACAACAATTTCATTTTAGGTTCTGGCCATTTAGCGCACTTTTGAGACATTCTAGAAAAATCACCTCTCTCCGTATGTGCTTCTTTGTCATAGTCCTTTTTTTGGCTTTTGATTTCCCAGTGACTATCCTTTTTGGAGGAATCTTCTCCACTGTCCTGGCACTGGCCCACATTCCTTTTGAAGAGTCATTTGATTTAAAAATTAGCTTTAAAATATTCTCATTCACATAGAATGATGACAAGATGCTGCTTTGATGCAGTTCCCATTCCTTATGATGTGACTTGTGCAAGAAACCTCCCAACTGGACTTTGTGAATGAGTTTCAGCAAGTCTAAACCCCTGGAAACTGCAATGTATGCCTTTCTGGAGTGCCATCAACTGTTGAATTTTCTATTATCTTATTTTCTTTTGAGTCTGTTAATGCATACTTTGAGCGGTCACCTCCTCTGTGATGAGACTATGAGATAAAGTTATGTTTATTATTACATAATTTTATGGTACTTTTAAAGCCATCACAGGGTTTTCTTGGTGGTTGCCTACCCACACTAATATTGGTAGAGTTTGTATATGGTGATCAAAATACATGTGCAAAAAATCTTCACATGTTGTCTTTGTGGACAACAATATGAGCCAACATTGTGATGCAGAAGATAAAGAAGCCAATGTGATTTTGGGCTGCATCAAAAGGAATAGTGTCTAGATCCAGGGAATACTTTGCCCAATTCTGGGCACCACAATTCAAGAGATATTGACAAGCTGGAAGGTATCCAGAGGAGGGTGACTAACATGATTGATCCATGGTCTGGAGACCAGACCCAACTGGGTACATTTAACTTGCAGAAGAGAAGGTTGAGAGGAGACATGATCACCATGTGTAAATATGTGAAAGGGTGTCATAAGGAAGAGGGAGCAGGTTTGTTTTCTGCTGCCCATGAAACTAGGATTTGGAGCAACGGGTTCAAATTACAGGAAAGGAGATTCCACCTGAACCTTAGGAAGAACTTCCTGACAGTACGAGCTGTTCAACAGTGGGACTCTCTGCCTCAATGTGTGGTGGAAGCTCTTTCCTTTGAAGCTTTTAAACAGAGGCTGGATGGCAATCTGTCAGGGATGCTTTGTGTTTTTCCTGCATGGCAGGGGGTTGGACTAGATGGACCATGTGGTCTCTTACAATTATTCTATGATTCAAACTTCAACTTTGTTCTTGACCTCCCCTTTCTCTGAGAAGTAAAAGTAGCAAAGGCTACTCACTCCAGCATTGATGGCACATATCTACATATTTAGGGTGGTCCACGATTTATTTGTAAATTATACTGGAATAACTTTTAATTGTAATAACTGACTTTATATTGATCTTGGATTACTATAACTGAGCATTCAGACAGCAGGATTTTGTAGGTGGTTGATTTTTCTTGGTAATGTCATGCTTCGTTAACAACAGCAGAATCCACAGAAACTTACATATCCATAATGGCCTTCCTCTGCACAGTTGTAACAGTACATCGAAGTATGATCAGAAGAAAAATCTGCCCTCTTCAGTGGTCCTGGTTTTGTCTGGAACAGAAAAAAAAATATCATAGTAATTCTAGATAAGATTCAAATGTGATTGTTTGCAATTAAAGTAAGCCCTTTTACAATGCAGTCAACAGTAGTACTTTAATGGCTACATAATTTAAAGAAATCTTGATACAAATGTTTATTTTAAAGAAAAGGGTTACTTTCAAGCAAACACACTTTGGAATTGAGTTGCATACATGGCAGCGCCACAGCGTGAAGAGAAAGGATACTAATTTTAGCAAGATAGCAAGGCTTAATGTTGAATATATAGTAAAAACAACCAAAATCCAGAAGAACAATTATAATAGGCCTGCAGAACCAGTGGCCCTCCAAAGGTTTGGGCCTCCAACTCCCAAAAGCCCCAGCCAACTTGTCCACTGGACAGGGATTCTGGGAGCTGCAGTCCAAAACACCCAGAGGGTCATTGGTTGTGCAGGCCTGCAGTACAGTCTATGCTGTAACTTTCATTAAAGCAGTGGTTCCCAACCTGTGGTCCATGGACCACCAGTGGTCCACAAGAAATAAAATATGGTCCATGGCCTCACTGTTACTACACCATTGCAACGAGAGTGACTGGTCTCACAAAACCCACTGATAGTGACGAGGCTCATTAAATATGGTTTTCTGTGGGTGAGCAGATGGTGACTACTGGATGGCATATGTTCCGTATCAGAAACTAGAGCTGATGTGGTCTATCCAATGCAATTTTCTGAATCGGCATCCCAAGTCACCAAACCGAATCTAAAGTTGACCAAAAACAGATTTGTAACCCTTTTGGTACTAATGTTGGAGAGTGGTCCCTGGTCAAAGTGGTCCGTGGTCAAAAAAAGGGTTGGGAACCACTGCTTTAAAGTATAAGGATTTAATTTCTGACTATGACCCTCTTATTCTCCTCTAAAGAGTAATTGTTCTAATGGCCAGCTACTCATTATTTCAACATAGACCATTGTGCTTCACTTTAAAAAATTCTACTGGACATGAAAGATGGGGCCTTGTCTGTTATGGTGCCATCATTACTGTGGGATCTGCACATGGTTCCTTTCCTACATAAACAGGCTTTCAATTATTACCTGTTTTTAATTAAGGGTCATCTGTTACAAGGGAGTGTTTACTGTGGCAACTGTTTCAAATGCTTTTTGTTGTTTTAGCTAATTATGTAGGAGCCCCCGGTGGCGCAGTGGGTTAAACCCCTGTGCCGGCAGGACTGAAGACCGACAGGTCGTAGGTTCGAATCCAGGGAGGGGCGGATGAGCTCCCTCTATCAGCTCCAGCTCCTCATGCGGGGACATGAGAGAAGCCTCCCACAAGGATGATAAAAACATCAATTCATCCGGGCGTCCCCTGGGCAACGTCCTTGCAGACGGCCAATTCTCCCACACCAGAAGTGACTTGGAGTTTCTCAAATCACTCCTGACACACACACACACACACACACACACAAAGCTAATTATGTGTTGTTTTAAATTTTGAATCTGTGAATTGTCTTTTGGAAGCTTTGAGTGAAAATATAAAAGCCTGATAACCAGTTATTACATTAATTTTCTTCAAATTATTAAAATTTAGAATTCATCATGGAAAAAGTATTATCTAAAACAGATCCTTGAGTTTAAACTATGATTTCTAATGTTTTAAAGGTTGTAGTATGTGTTCTATAGTGCAAGTCACAACAACAATAGCTGTATCTGGAAATGTTGCTTATTTCAGGAAATGTAACAACAACAGCTAAAAATCAAATCTAGTAAAAATAAGCAGCAGAAAGTATGCTCACCCCCCAATTTTATAAGGATACAATTTTATATCTGCATTTGGAAACATGAACAGTCAAAATCTGCTTTTCTATTTACAAATCTCACAAAAGTCCTCGAGGACTTTTGGAGGCAGGAAGAATATGTTCATATGACATCAAAACATGTCTGCAAGGCACTTCTTTTGTTTATGTAATTGAAAAGGTCAGATTTAAAGAGACAAATTAAATTGAATACTTGCTATTCAGATTAACTATGCATATCTTCCTACAGCTGTCCAAAAGGCAAAGGGGAAAAAACCCAATATGATGTCAACCTCACTCTATTCTCATTATTTCAGGTTTAAAAAGGCATTTAAGGCCTCTGATCCAATAGGTACAAAATGAAGCATTCATGATCGTAGCTGCTCTGTGTTATAGGATTTTTTGTGACAAACATTTAAATAATCTATATTTTGTAGGGCGATATCTTGAAGATTACTTCACTATCAATATATAGAAGTAATAACCCAGTAGATAGCATTACCTATGAAAGGTCCATCCCATCTGCTATTCTTGCTGAAAGCTTTTCATGCACCAGTAAACTCAGTAAATATCAGAAGATAAAGCATAAGCCTACCACGCCACGGATTTACTCCTAATGTCTCCTCAAAGTGCAGCCCCGATGCAACGATTACAAATGATTTTCTTCTAATGTCATTTTACATAACCCTTTTTTCTGCATGAGTAGTTAGTGCGGAATGAGTGAATGAATGAATGAATGCCATTAAAACAGTTAATCATTATCTGGGACACTGGCCTTCTTCCCTTCTCTGCAAGGAATCTCCATGACAAAGGCCAAGAGATCAAAATGCCAGGGCTGCTTCCACGGCCTATTTCTGACAGTAATTTTTTATGCAAATGGGAGTGTTGGGCAGCTCCCTCTGTGACCTTGAGATGCCCTTATCTTAAACTGACTTTGATCCAATGAGGTCTTGCTTTGATGAAGCTCATTACTTCTCAGGATATGCATCTGTCTTAAATTTCACTAATTAAAAGGCACTGCCTATTCACGGTTGTTCTGTTCTATCTTCCAAGTACACACATATAAAAGAAAGAATGAGTACAACATGAAATGAACACTATCCTCCTCGCCAATTTGAATTGGGAGAAATTTGTTCAAGAATGTTTGATTTATTATACATACATCCTGCTCTGACATGAGGCATGTAGTCTCCTATCCACATTTCTGACCAAATCCAGCCATGCCCACTTAACTTTAGTCCCTGTCTATAAAAAGGCAACAACAGAAACAACTAGTTGACCACGCAATGCAATATTCTGGCCAGGATTCAGATCGATCATTATGACAGATCCACTGCTTCTGAGACATGGTGGAACTTTTGACTTTTCCCTTTTTGAACAGCAATCTCTTATGTTAGATTTCTAAAGAAATGTTTAAAATTCTACTAAGGTAAAGATTTCCCCTGACATAAAGTCTAGTTGTGTCCAACTCTGGGAGTTGGTACTCATCTCTATTTCTAAGCTGAACAGCTGGCGTTGTCCATAGATACCTCCAAGGTCATGTGGCCAGCATAACAATAATAATAATAATAATAATAATAATATTTATACCCCGCCACCATCTCCCCAAGGGACTCGGAGCGGCTTACATGAGGCCAAGTCCAACAGTACATCAATAAACAAAAGCAATAAACAAAAACAATAAATACAATGCAATTAATATAAATCACATATAAACAATAACCAATAACCAATAACACACAAGAATTTAAAAACCTGGCCGGGCCAAATGCAATAGTTTTAAAATTAAAAAATAAACGCTGGGCATGGGTTTTTAAATCCTTGTGTGTTATTGGTTATATGTGATTTATATTAATTGTATTGTATTTATTGTTTTTGTTTATTGCTTTCGTTTATTGATGTACTGTTGGGCTTGGCCTCATATAGGGTTTTCAAAATCAATCCCAAACCAGTAGTAAAGTGCATTCTGAGGGCATATTGCTGAGAATTTTCCTTATTCTGGGAAGTCACACTGGAACAGCCACGTTTTCAGGCTCCTCCTAAAGACTGCCAGAGTTGGGGCATGCCTGATGTCCTTGGGAAGTGAGTTCCAGAGTCGAGGGGCCACCACAAAGAAGGCCCTCTCCCTCGTCCCCACCAATCGCACCTGCGAAGGAGGTGGGAGCGTGAGTAGGGCCTCTCCAGATGATCGAAGAGATCATGTGGGTTCGTACACAGAAATGTGGTCACGGAGGTAGGTGGGTCCCAAACTGTTCAGGGCTTTGTAGGTAAGAACCTGCACCTTGAATTGGGACCGGAAACAGGAGGGTTGACCGCTCTCATGACTGCATGGAGTGCCGTTACCTTCCCGCCGGAGCAGTACCTACTGATCTACTCACATTTGCATTTTTTTGAACTGCTAGGTTGGCAGAAGCTGGGGTCGACAGCTGGTGAAAACTGAATGACCTGTAAGGCATATGATGATAACAGATTCGTTCTCTAGATTGTGCTCATATGCTTTACATAACATGTGCATTTAGTATACAGTTTACAGACACACCATGAATACTATTTTTATTTCAACTACTAATTTTTTTTTAAAAAAACTTTTCCACAATCTTATTCTTGCCTGACATACATCTAGAAAGTTCAATCAAAAACAAAATTCTCACATGATTCAATGTGCTACAGAAAACAAATCCCTAATGGAATGATTTTGACAGCAGAATAAAACATGAAAATTGCTTACTAATGCTCAAAGATCTTCTAAATCTGAGGTTACTGTCTTGTGACATTAATCAGTTTATATCATTTCTCACTGTGCTTGGTTGTTAAGGCCCTTTCTCGTCTAGACTAGAACATATTATCCAAGCTGAAATTCTTGACACAAACTTGGGCTTTTGTCTGCATCAGAATTTTCACTGTCAGTACTTGTTTTAGACAAGAAATGTGCATCTCAACTTTACTCTCTTTACTCGAAAAATTCTGAAATCTGTGAAGTGTGTAAGATGTAAAAACTATACCTGTTTTGAGAGGAATACTTTTCTCCAATTCAATCATCCTCTTTTGTGCGGACAGAAAGCTGACAAGTGGGACACAGTGACAGCTCCTTGCATACTGAGCTTATCAAACATTCGTTTTCTGCCTGACATTTTCTTTATTGTCCAAGTCAACTGGTCTGGTTTCAAAGGTGAGGTCTATAGGTTACGACTTCTCCCACTCCAGATTGTATTTTTGCCACTATGAAAAACCGATCAGCATTTCACTTAAGGAAAAGGTTGGACCACAGAGGGCAAGACAGCTTCAGACTTCTGAAGCCTATACTGGCACAGAGTGCAAGTCCCCAAACAAATACATTGGAATAAAACTTACAATACAATGACTAACAATCTAAAACAAAGTTCTCAACCTCTTTGGGACAATGGTGATAATTGCCATTTCTTTTAATAATCTGCTGAGCCTGCAGCCACCAGAGGAAGGGTGTGTGACAAAATATTATAATCTTTGAACTCAAATGCAGGGGGAGGTCAAGAGAAGGAAAACAGAGAAGGTGGATGAAACAGAGGGTTATTATGGATAGATCATTGTGCCAGAGACAGAGAAAAAGTTTAGGGGCAGTGACTTAGGAAAATCAGAGAAGGGGCAAAAGTAGTGAAAAGCTATGAAGAGATAGAGAAATAAGATTTCTTTCCACTAGGAACCAGTCATAGCAGCAAAGAATTTATCCATGTTTATAGCTGAATACCCTGGGTCTTGTTTAAGTCAAGCCTAGATTAGTGTATGAGAAGTGAAGTTCAATCCACCCCTTTTGTGTCAAAATTGTTGGAGCACAAGGAAATGGAAGTTCAGATATTTACGAGTAAGTTGTTGTGGTTGAGCATGATGGCCCTAAGGCAAACCTGTCACCATTTTTTCTTGGTAAGATTTGTTCAAAGGGAGTTTGCCTTCCTCTGAGGCTAAGGGTTAACTGACCAAAGTCACCCAGTAGGTTTCCATGACTGATCAGAGATTTGTACTCTGAACCTATATATATATATATTATCTTTTTAGGGGTTTTTTTTTGTCATGTCAGGAGCGACTTGAGAAATTGCAAGTCGCTTTTGGTGTGAGACAATTGGCTGTCTGCAAGGATGTTGCCCAGGGGACGCCCGGATGATTTTTGATGTTTTTATCATCCTTGTGGGAGGCTTCTCTCATGTCCCTGCATGAGGAGCTGGAGTTGATAGAGGGAGCTCATCCGCCTCTCCCCAAATTCGAACCTGCAACCTGTCGGTCTTCAGTCCTGCCAGCAGAGGGGTTTAACCGACTGTGCCACTGGGGGCACCTTTTTAGTGAAAGTGTTGAATAACACTTACTCATGTTGGTTCCACTGAATTCAGAAAATATTTAATCTATCAAGCCCCATCTAACCCTGGAGGTCCTTCAATGATTTATTATTTCTAAATACGCAAAAAGCGGAAGCTGTGATTAGGAAGAAATGTTATAACTTGTCATACCATTGATCCATCAAAATCACCAGGTTTCAAACATGGACCTCATGTGTTTGTATTTATTTTATTTTATTTATTTGCGGTATTTATATACCGCCCTTCTCAACCTCGGAGACTCAGGGCTGTTCACAGTGTTGGTAACAATTCAATGCCATCAATTAAAAAAGTATAAAACATCAAAATTGACCCTCTCATGATAAAACATTAAACATTATTAAACACATAACATAAAATAACATCACATATCACACAAAAATAGCCATTGTCCGTAAACAGTCCTGGGTCACTGCACATTCAACTTAACTTTAACTTTTAATATTCCTATGATGGGCTAAACGCTTGGTTCCAGCCAGGTCTTTAGCTGTCTCCTAAAAATCAGGTGGTGGGGGGGGGGGACCCGATCCCACTCAGGAGGGAGTTCCACAGCCATGGGGCCACCGACAAGATGGGCCTGTTCCTCATCCCCATCAGCCGTGCCTATGAGGCCGGTGAGGCTGAGAGCAGGACATCCCCGGAAGATCTTAATCTATGAACCGGTTCATAGAGGGGAGATACATTCAGATAGGTAAGTTGGACTGTTGTGCTAAAATACTGGAGTGTAGGATTAGATCCAGCTAATTGATGTTAGACAAGACCTATTTTGGGAAGGGAAGGAAATCACATTTCCAGTTCCTACATGAAAAAATATACTTTGTCTCAAACTAAAAATGACAATGTTCCTTACCGTGCATTTTCCCCCCTCAGTCTCATGCAGGGTACTCATTGGTTACACCATTTTCATTAGTTAGTTCAAACTGAATAAGTACTCACAGAACCTAAAGTCCTGTTGTATTTTTATTCTCTTTTCTTTTCAGGCCTTCCCTCTTAACACATTTCCTTTCCTACTGCCCCAGGTAAGGACTGAGGTCAAGGAATGCCCATCTGAAGCCTCTGGAGAACAATTTCCTTTGTTACTCTTCAGCTTGGTCCCAAAGCAGTATATTGGGCAGGAAAACTTAAAGGATTATATGGGAGTAAGAAAAATATCAACTCCAGTCTATAATTTGTTTATAATTTGATAACCTTCACTCATCTTTCTTTCTTTTTCTATAATCTATAAAGCTGCAGTTAACTTAGCTTTCCCATCACATAGAAAATGCTGCAACTAGTAGATCTAGTCCTATATTTTGTAATCATATGGCAAATGATAGACGCAGGAGTTTACACACTGCAGACTGGCAGATTGGTACCATTTTGTTCTGGTTTCCTTATACTAGAACAAAATGGGGGGGGGGGGCAGGTTGGGTCCTTAAACCATGGCTGCTGCCCACCCCTGCTTTACATGCCACAAAGAAAAATAGAGAGAAAGAAGGACAGGCCCTCTTTCCCATGTTTATCAAGGTTGTATGACAAGATGCTTCTTAAACTTGTATGACTTCAAGTAGCATTACTCTTTTTTTGTAAAGTGAAAAAGTATTGAGTGGTCTCACATAATACTCCAGTCACTGATGATGGTAAGGAAAGCCATTCATGTTGACCAGAAATTGCATACAACTGAATATTTGGTTAAATGTTCTGGTGATAATAGCACATTTAAATGGACAGAACTGCATAAACCACCACAGACAATTTTAGAAAATATAACCTTAAAATAGCAACTGCCTAATGTTTGTAACAGTTTGCCTCTGATAGAAAGGCCCACACCACGATCCTTTGGGAAATGACAGTTACACCACAGCAAGGCAAGGCAGAACAAATAAAATATTGCTACTGAAATAGCCCTGCTTCAGATATACTATTTCCTTTTTAAGACAGACACTTTTAGTTATCTCTCTCTCTCTCTCTCTCTCTATATATATATATATAATGATACCACTGTGAATCACTAAATATGAATATCCTTTAATGTCATAATTATGCATATTCTTTAGGTGGATAGGTAGATCATGTCATACACTCAACAGATTCCAGCTTCAATGGGAATTCCTTAACTATGCAGATTTTTTAAACATAAACTGGCATGGTGACTTGGGTAGTATTTTCTTTCATAATGAAAGGCCTATTAAGCAATTGCGTCATGTACATGAAATCAAAATATTAATATTTTGACTTTAAGATAAAATTATATTTTAAATTCTTACAGTAGGTTAATATATTAAAACCCTAAAAATTCTCTCTGAAAATCTTTCCCTTTCTAAGTTATATTTAGGTTGTGAACTTCAATCTGAAGATTGAAGCTATGAATGATTTTATTTGGATGTGACTATGTCATAATATAGTGGCTATAAGGGAGAAATACTCAAATGTGCTACATGGTTAATATCACGTGGCACATTTAAATATGTCTCACAGTTATTATGAGTCTTAATATGATGGACACTTTTTATTTTCGTTTTTCTTAAATACTTAAATAAGTCATCTTGGTCACTAGAAATCTCCCCAAGGTGACTAACATAAAATTCCAAACAGTGAAGCCAACAAACTCTAGCAATAAAAATATAGACACTAGAGGGAAGGATAGTAGAGGCCAAGATGAAGTACTTTGGCCACATAATGAGAAGAAAGGAAAGCTAAGAGAAGACAATGATGTTTGGGAAAATGGAAGGAAAAAGGAAGAGTGGGCAAGATGGATGGATGGCATCCTTGAAGTGACTGGATTGACCTTGAAGGAGCTGGGGGTGGTGACAGACAACAGGGAGCTCTGGCGTGGGCTGGTCCATGAGGTCACGAAGAGTCGGAAACGACTGAACGAATGAACAACAACAAAAGATAGTAGTGAAATGTAAAAACACAACTGCAGTTAAACCACAAAGCAATCCAAAGAAAAGTGGTAAATCTTCAGAGATTTTTTTCAATAGCTCGCAATGATGACACTTTACAGGCCCCTGTAGTTTGGTTAACTTTTGAATTGGAAAGCTAAAGGGTTAAGCCTTGAAAATATCCAGAAAATGATATGTAAGTTGTTCCAATCCATGGTACAAGTGGTATGACACACCAATCTTCTACAGAGCTGACATTATGTAATGAATTTTAAACAGATGCAAATTATACCACTACTGACTATGGAAAAATGAGAAACAAATGAAGAAATATACCCTTGAAACTCTTACATATGTATGTGTACCAATATATAAAAACATATTGATTTCTATATATTTTTCCAAGCTGTGGACAAAAATCTCCCCTGTGCCCTCCGAATGAGAAAAGCAAAACTACTTCCGAAATGCTTCCAAATCGTCATGGCTAAAAAGTCACCCTAATTTTCTCTAAAGGCTGTGCCACATCTTCACTGGTCCATAGCTAATTTTACAAGGAAAGTAAAGCATTATTTAAATAGAACAGTGCATTAAACGCCATCCAGCTCCTATGGTGCTCTCAAGCTGTAGGCCTATCTTTCCTCTATTTTAATTTTAAAGTAAGTTAGCAGAGGCTTCCTGCTTAATCCCCAGAGACTACCTGTATGGTGACATAAACACACAAATTTATGACAGCAACATAAATGCTCCTCTAAAGTAATGTGCAACATTAAGTGAAATCGTTTCCTGGAAAGATATTATAGGTATCTATATTTTATTTGCCATCTTAAACATATCTGGGTCTTTATGACCTTATTTAAAAAATGTATTTCCCCCCCTTTTTTATATATTTCTTGGTGCAAATGGACTGCATAAATAAGCAATGTGCTATGAGGCTTCAGACTAGCCGATAAACCCTTTCAATTTTCATGCCAGCTTCTTCTTTTGTAATTCAAATCTGGCTGGAAACTGGCAGCTCTGAAAACTGAAACAAGCACTGCCACAAATACCTTGTAATGCTATCGACCTTGTCTGCCCATGCAGTGAGAAAGGGGGATGCATATGTGTCTGCAGTCATCCAGATAACACAACTCATTTTTGGGGGGGATAACAGAAGCCAGTCCCGGACTGTGCACCAAAAGCAGAGTCATTACCAGGCAAGCTGGAGAATAAGTCTCTTCAAAATACAGAGCACATTTTAAAAAACCATACACAGGGCTCAGCCACTGCTTTCATTACCAATTTTAATTTAGCTCCTTCAGTTTGCCAACCAGATAAACTCTTCGGTCCTGTTTTTTTAATCTATTTGCCACATTTTATGTTTAAGATTATAGTAATATGGGGGAAAGGAGGAATCACTTTTAGAGGAAATAAAGAAACAGATCCGCTTATCAGCAGCCATCAGAAAGTTCATTAATCAGCAAGGCTTTGTGCCCTCTAAATTGAAAGGTTAAATAATCCTCTCAGGAATATTTCGAGGCACCTTCACCAATTGTCAGTGAGGGGCTGCCATTCACAACACTCTGGATCAGTGACAGGGTATTTTGGCAGCGTTTGGACCCCAAACAATGACGGACAAATGGCCTGGCTCACAAAGAAACCTTTTAACTAAAAGGATGGAAAAGAACCGTGAGCTTTGATGCTGATTGGGAGGAGAGGAAAAAGAGATCCCATTATCAAAATACTTATAAGGGATGCTAGCATGCTACTATATATGAGTGCAATTCTAATGAGTATGTGATATAGAATCTTGCTAACATTAAAAATCTGTACAAATGCGTATTTACACCTTAACCTGTACAAATCTTTCTGGAGTGCTTCTAAAAAATAGAAGATTAACCTAACTGAAGTACTGCTAATAATTATAAATTAAGCATAGAACAAATTACCAAGCACACCATTATACTGTCATTTTAAACAATGAGCAACTTCCTATTCTGATCTTCAACACATGGCATTTTACCACACTTCAAGTATGCAGGAAGTGCTTAAAATAACCTGCAAAAGAAAAAAAGCATCTGCAAAATAATAAAAAAAAATATTTGCATTTTTTTTTAAAAAAGGAACCATGTGTTGATGTAATATATTGTTTTTATTCACAGTTTTGGGGGGGGGGGGAGTATAAAGAAACCACAGAAGAATAACAGGTGTGGAGTATAAAAATTAATTTATTTTTATACTTGGGTGGCATTCTAAAAACTATTTCTCCAAAGATTCTTGATGCATATCTTCAGTTATACTTTGTCTTATTACCCTTGGACTGTCCTGTTCAATGACAGCAACGGTTTCAAGCAACTTTGCAGCAGTATGATAAAATAATTTGCCCTAATGCTCTGATATCGCCAAATGGAACTAAGAGACCTGATAGATAAGTATAAACAGAGGAAGCAATTTCCAGCTGCAATCCAGTTGGTACCTTATGTTGGAGTAATGGTCCATCACATGGTGTATGGCATTATTGGAGCCAGGGCATAACAGTGGCGGCAGGATGGCAGAGAAAGACAGATCTGTGGCCAAAGAAAGCTGCCTTGCCAGCTCTTAAGTAGACCAGTTGCTGGCAGGACACATCTTTCTGTCTTGTTTCACAGCTGTCCTCCCCGCTCCTTGGCCACAATGCTCACAGCCATTTTGAGCTTGCTGAGGTGCTGCCAGCACAGATCTACTGCCCACACCATCACTTATACAATCATTACTTAGCAATTCAAAGAAATATGTCCCAATCAATTTGCACATTTTCCTGGTATGATACAGCAATACTCCCCACCATGTTGCAAAAAATTTTGGAGCCACTCTATGAGGTCATGTAATGGATCTCCATGCTAGATTATACCAATACAGACTGCAGGTGACAGAGTCTGCTGTGTTGGTTCGGGAAGGGTTTCCAAAAATAACAGAAATTTTTTTCTAAATACCCTTTTCTACTAGAAAGTCCTTTTTAAGAATTTCAAATATTAAAATCACCGCCATGATGGCACACAATACAATGTGGTAGAAAGCCATTTTGGTATTTCTGGCGAACTACAATGTCTATGCCAAAGGAACCTCACGAGGAGGAAACCAGAATTTCCATACGTCAATGGCCCAAAACATGTTTTTGACACATTTCATTTCATGTTCTCCTTTGGACATAAAAATATTATATGCATATGGACAGTTCAGTCTGAACTCCTTTTGCATCACTGAGCTGTCTCTACAGTGATATTTTGCTTATGGTGTAATACAAAGCTCAGTCCCTAAATATTTACGCATCTGGGTTCTGACTACTCTGTGTTTTTGAGTAACATGGCTATTGCTTCTGTAAAATCTCAATCTTTTTGGGATTACCCAAGCTGCTGAACTGATTGCTTATCTAGCCTCTGCTCCCAATCAGTAAAGTCCATTCAACTCTTAGGTTGCAAGGAGCTGTGAGCAATGAAAAATTGGAATGGTGTTCAGAAGAAAAGTCATGGGAAACAAAAGATGGAGACACCTAACACAGGTAACAAGTGCTTGCCTGGTTTCGCTATCAGGGTGAACAAACAATATTTCTTTGACACCAGTGGGCGTGCATGGCAATGTTCTGAGTCCTTCCCCAACTAGATATACAAAATAGCTTTATTGATCCATTGTTATGATTTGAGTGCTTAGCACTATGGCTGGTAAACTAGCTTTCACTTGTCCAGACTTAGATATCACTAGCTCTGCTGCACAATTAAGTCAGATTTGTTTCAGTAATTGAAAACTGTGAGTGGACGGCTACAATCTATTACTGATTGGAAGTGGAAATATTTGATTAATAGAGAATCACAATAAGGCCTATTGGTGGCCCATGCTACTACAAAGCAAAGATAAAGCTACCTGGTAGGAACATGAGGGTATTGCCCCTCCATATAAGAACTCTGTTTCTACCCACACAAAATGTTTCTGCAGTTTCCAAATTTCTAGCATGCAGTAACACAAAAGTGCAGTTGAGCATAAAGAAATAAGAGTTTACTCATCCAAAGAAAATGGTCAGGCAAAGTTACCATGGGAATGTGAACACAGCAAATATAAAACTTCTAGAAGTGAACATAACATATGTAAATAAAGAACTAACATAATTTCTTCAATGGGGATTAATGCTCCACCAAACAAATATGGTCATTTCATTTTCTCCTGAATGAAACAAATGAAAGTGTTGATTCAGTACCCATTTACTTCAACAGTTTTTATGCAAGAAAAACATTATGTGAATGATCAAAGCAAAGAACCCAGTGCTCTTAACACATACAGAAACTGTACAGCAAAACTAGTGGCATTTAGGCCAAGATGGGGGGAGGGGGGATTTTACTACATATCATCATCATCAACATCATCATCATCAACATCATCATCATCTCATAGTGGGTGCAAACATACTATTTTGGCCTTATTGAACAACATAGTTTAAGTAACTTCATGTAGTATGTTTGCTAAGTTAGTCATTATCCACAACTTAATTATACTTATAGAAGGCCCTTGGTTTTTGCTAGGGCTAGGTTCCAGGTACACTGTGGATTCTAAAATCTATAGATACTAAGTCTCATTATATACAATCTCAGAGTAAAGTTATATAACTTATATAAAATGGCAAAATCAAGGTTTGCTTTTTGGAATGTATTTATTTTGTGGCATATTTTGAAATCACAGATTATTGAATCTGGGGATACATAAATGCATGGATATAGAGGGCCGTCCATATTGTTTTTGGGTATAATGTTTAACCAGCATCTGCAGGGAGCTTACTTTTTCCCAGTTATCCACCATCTCTGTCAGATTTTGCTCCAAATGCCTTTTGTAGATGTCGGGGGGAGAGTGGCATTCTGATCAATGGCCCACTTGCAAAGAATTGTGTAACAACAGAAGCCTAAAAATATCTTATGGATAATTCTGATCCCTCCCCTTTCCTGTCATCCTCTTTAATTATATCTCACTTTTCCCCAAAATAAGAACTCAAAAAATGGATAAAAAGTTAAAACAATTACCACATTAATATAAAACAATATCATTAAATATTATTAAACTATCATTAAGATTAAAAGATTTTAAAACACAAGTTAAACCATTTTTAAAGTGCATTGACAATTTAAGCAGATAATGAAAACAGATAATGAAATGGCATCAGGGAAGGGCTCATTCTAGCTTCCACAGAAAGGGAAATGCCCACTGAGAAGATCCACCCTTGTGTGTCCATCGGACTTTTTGTGTGAAGGTGTTGGAACTGAAATAATGACCTCACCAGAAAATATCTGGGAAGGCTCTTATGGAATAATAGGCATTTGAGACATATTCAGTTTTGAAAGTCATAACCAGTATTTTTCAACTGTGCTCAAACACTGACAGATAGCTAGTGGAGCTACTTTAATAAGGGGAACAAATGATTTCTTAAAATAATGTTTAATTATTCTAGCAGTCTTATCTTCATCTTTTATGTTTCCCATTACTCCACTTGTATGTCTTGTCTTTCCCATTTGTGAGCATTGTAGTAGGAGTCTCTCCCATTTACATAAACTGCCAGAACTCAATTTTTGTTTGATATGAATTGTTTTCTGATGCAATGTTTGCTTGCAAAGCAGAATAAACGTAAGATTAGCAAAGATTAATAGGGAGCCCCCGGTGGTGCAGTGGGTTAAACCCCTGTGCCGGCAGGACTGAAGACCGACAGGTCGCAGGTTCGAATCCGGGGAGAGGCGGATGAGCTCCCTCTATCAGCTCCAGCTCCTCATACAGGGACATGAGAGAAGCCTCCCACAAGGATGATAAAAACATCAAATCATCCGGGTGTCCCCTGGGCAACGTCCTTGCAGACAGCCAATTCTATCATACCAGAAGCGACTTGCAGTTTCTCAAATTGCTCCTGACACAACAACAACAAAAGCAAAGATTAATGAAAATTAGCTGTGATTTAATGTACTGTATATCTGTTTTGAACCCAGGTGAAGTTTTGCATAATGGACAACTTTAAGTGGGATGTTCATGACAGGCTAGCTAAACCAAGTAGCAACAGAAATATCTGAGGTCAGTAAAAAGCCACACAGTTATACTGAACATGTAAAAATTGGTGGGGAAATCAGGTTTAAGTATTAAATGTTACCTATTTAAAGTAAAAAGCATATTACTTAGTTGAAATGTGCCTTTTCAGACGTGCTGCTAAATTATAGTTTAGTTCTATATTATCCAAATCCTTGGGTTCATGACCTTCTAACTGTGTTCTGGTTCAAGAAAACAGATAATTTCCCACTTTTTAGGTGACAAAGACTCCTCATTGTTCAAATTTGAGGTAACCGATTAATGTAAACTAGAAATAGGAATAATGTGGCCCTCCAGTTGTTGTTTAACTCCCAAAACTCCTGGCCATTGGCTATGCTGGCGAAGGAGTTGCAGTCCTACAACATTTAGAAGTTACACAGTTCTCAACCTTTGCGGAAACTATGGATTGTTAAAAGGAGCCAGGGCCAAATTATATTTTATAATGCCGAGAAAATGATGAAATATAATAGAGATAGGTTTAAGGGTCTGGTACTTCTACTTCCCACTTTAAATGGTTTAAATAGAAAAACCTTTGTAAGATGAAGGTTGCTTTTTGGATGAAGATCCTTTCTTAGATCTCAACATGCTAGTCCCAATGAAGTCAGTGGTACTTGTGTGTGTGTATGTCTTTCAGTTATCTGTTGACTGATAGTGACCCCATGAATTTCATAGGGTTTTCTTAGGCAAAAAATATTGAGAGATGGTTTTGCCAGTTCTTTCTTTTGAAATATAGCATAGAGGACCTGGTGTTTGCTGATGGTCTTCCAACCAAGTACTAACCTGGGCTGACCCTGCTTATTTTTCAAGATCGAATGGGATCTGGTGCCTTTAAGGTATTTTTCTGCTGATGGAACAACTTCTGCCAACAGAAGGATGCCTGTTTTTCTCTGAACATCTTTAAAATCTTCCAGAGACCTGGAACTCTTTGGACCATACAGTGTTTGGCAGAGGAGAGCAGGAAGAAGGAGAAGTTTCAGTTGTGTGAATAAACTGCCACTTGTATAATGTTGGTTTTATTTCAGAGTTAATATAGGCATCTCACTAACTAAAATCCACATTTATGGACATTTTATTTGTACCAAAAGAATAAGACTGTTTAACATTTCAGTTTACATAAAGCGTGTATATATTTTGGTGAGTAAACAGTTTTGGAAAGGGAAACAGAAAATGCAAAAGCTGTAGAATAAATGGCATTCAAATGCCTTGTATTAATGAATCAACATAAAGAATGAATGAGGTTTATAATTTTGAACACGTTTTTATGGATTTTAACTATTTTTTAAAATACCAATGATATTTAATCCTGTTTTAATGTTTGTATATTTGTAGATTTTAAATTGTATTGAAATCCTTTTAATATAAGCCACTTTGAGTCTCCAAGGGCCCTTCCAGACAGGCCCTATATCCCAGGATCCGATCCCAGGTTTTCTACTTTAGCCTGGATTATATGAGTCCCCACTGCCAGATAATCTGCGATAAACAGAAAACCTGAGATCAGATCCTGGGATATAGGGTCTGTCTGGAAGGGCCCCTAGTGAAGAGAAAAAGTGGGGCATAAATAAACACAATACAACAACAACAACAACAACAACACAACAACATCGGAGTCCACGGTGGCGCAGTGGGTTAAACCCCTGTGCCGACAGGTCACAGGTTCAAATCTGGGGAGAGCACGGATGAGGTCCTTCTATCAGCTCCAGCTCCTCATGCGGGGACATGAGAGAAGCCTCCCACAAGGATGGTAAAACATCAAATCATCTGGGCGTCCCCTGGGCAACATCCTTGCAGACGGCCAATTCTCTCACACCAGAAGCGACTTGCAGTTTCTCAAGTCACTCCTGACACGACAAAAAACAACAAAACAACAACAATAATAATGTGAATTTATGGGACTATGTCTCTGCTCAGAAATGTGCTACTATGAGGAGACTGGATTTTTTTAGCCAACCCACATGACCTACAATATTTAACCATAACTTCTGAACTCTGTGCCATTATTCTATACAAGGCTAAATTGATTAATTAGGAGTAAACTAGTTATGTGCCTCACATGCTGACTTTTGAAGACTGCATGACAACTACAGAGAATATGGATGTTTATCCATACTTTTTAAAAAATGAGGAGAAATTTCCTGTCATCTCACTGTAACTGCTACAGACATTATGGCGTGCCAATGTATAATTTTAAAAGAAACCTAATATTTAAATTCTCAACTCAATCATTACAATATTCATTATTTATACAGTGGTTCAAGAAACTAATCACTTACATAAGACAAGCAAGTGAGCATTCAAAGGAAAATAAAACCAAGAAAACAACCATGTAATCTATATGACCATTTAATCAGTTCTTGGTGTCGAGGCTTGTTTATAAGAGAAACAGTTACTTAATAGTTTTTATGGTCTCACTCACATAAGACACACAGAGAGATCAGCAATACAAATGTAATGTAACATCTCCTCTCCAACTGTGCCGCTGAATACTTGTGAAATTCTTAATGTCACAGTGTAGACATTTCAAATGATGCCAACTACAGGCTACTAACCATCACACAGGAGGGTACCAAATTATTAATATGACACTTTTTCACTTATATGAGTCTGCTACCATTCATTTAAGCACCAATAATGATATGTCCTCTTCCTGTAAAAATTGAGGACAGAATGGGAGGGGGAAGCTTTGGAAATGAATAGCCATTTGGTATTTTAAAGATAAGCCCAGAAGAATTATATGGTCACTTTAAAAATGCATAGTTTTTTTTTTAAGCCAATGATCCACTGACCATAAAACGAGCTATACATTCCTCTTCTGTCAAGGGCTTATCCTACTATGGCTCAAGCACAAGTAATCATATACAGTTGGTGCTCCAGTTCCACAAATTCGTTTAAATTTTTGATTATTTGGGACAACCTCTGTGGCCACCCTACATAGAGCCTGCAAGCCTGGTGAGACCAAGGGAGACCATGAACATGCAATGAGGCTTGTATGTCCCCATTAAAAATGTAGGGAAATAGCCCTCGCCTGCCTCCCCACAATTTAAAAATACAATAAAGTTTAAAAAATAATTCATATGAAAGATAAAAACAATGAAATGATTGCTACATTGTTTTAGTCTTGTTTTTTAATGAAACATGCAATTAAAATAGTAAAAAGAATAAACAGAAAAGGGAGTAAAATAGATATTAAAATTCATTGTATTTGTCGTTGAACTATTAAAAAATAACAACAATAGTAAGAATATTACACTTTTCTATTTTAAAGGAGATTCTGTGGTTTTAGGCTATTAAACTGGGAAGACAGAATTTTTTTTGGAAATAATGGAAACAAATATCAAATCTAAAACTTATTTTATCATGTTAAAAAAATAAAAAGCTTCATTCAATTGTACTTTATGGAAAAATTATGTAATTTAAAACCTTGAAAGCCTATGCTTGTGCAAGCAAAATTGGGACAAAATCCTATACCAAAAACCCAGTCAGATCAGCCAATACCAGGAACTCAAGTCCTAAATGCCTGGAAGACCAATCTTTAGGAACCTCTTCCCTATATTACAGATCGAACTGCAAATTGCTGCTTCCTACTCTGGAGCAATACAGTTGACAGTTGCAGATTTGACTTTTGTGGAATTGATTAATATGTTCTCTAGAGATCTCTAGGTTCTATAGAGCAATTCTCTGGTCTATTTCCACAATTGGGCAGTCACATATTCCCTGTGACCAAGATCAACAGTCTCCCTGCAGCATTTTAAAGTTTCTGGACAGTTTCTAAAGGCAGCCCCATGTAGAGTGTATTAGGTAAGCCAACCAGGATGAAATGAAGGCATATGTTACTATGGCCAGATGTGGCATCTCAAAAAGGGGTACACCTGAATTTAAAAAATATGTTTTATCTAGAAATTTCTAAGTTTCCCGTGTGACTCTGTAGTTCGCTTTCACAAGAAGCCATGCTGATGAACACAGAGATTCTTAGAGATAATACTTCTGTGAACATCTTTATGTCTACCAGTGGGATTCAGGTGGAAGTCAACCACACAACACTATGGAGCACTGCTTCTTAAACTATGAGCCCCAAACCCAATTGAGGTCCCCTTAGTTTAATGTTGGGGTCATGAAAAATTTCTGAATATCATTCATTTATACAAGTATGTTAAAGGATCAGTGCCACAGGATAGAATCTACAGGTATGGAGCATAGTCAAGATCACTCAGTGTACGTTAACCCTGGACTATCTTATGTACTCATTAGCAAACTAGTTAATGAAAATGTATGTCAATATGAAATTGTGAGTATGCAACAAAGCAGTGGTTAGCTGTTCTGGATTACTTATAGAATCATTGAGTTGGAAGAGATCTCTTTGGTCACCCAGTCCAACCCCTTGCCAAAAACAGGGAAATCACATTCTAAGCACACCCAACAAATGGCGATCCAGCCTCTGTTTAAAAGCCTCCAAAGAAGGAGCCTCTGCCACATTCCGGGGCAGAGAGTTCCACTGCTGAACAGTTCTCACAGTTAGTAAGTTCTTCCTAATGTTCAGGTGTAGTTTGAAGTCATTGTTCCGCGTCCTAGTCTCCAGGGAAGGAGAAACAAGCCTGCTTCCTCTTCCCCATGACTTCCCCTCACATATTTAATTATACATGGCCATCGTGTCTCCTCTCAGCCTTCTCTTCTGCAGGCTAAACATGCCCAGCTCTTTAAGCCAGTCCTCAGAGGGCTTTTTCTCCAGACCCTTGATCATTTTAGTTGCCCTCCTCTGCACATATTCCAGCTTGTTAACATCTCCCTTCAATTGTGGTGCCAAGAATTAGACACAGGATTTCCAGGTATGGTCTGACCAAGGTAGAATAGAGGGGTAGCATGACTTCCCTGGATCTAGACACTAGATTCCTATTTATGCAGGCCAAAATCCCATTGGCTTTTTTAGCCGCCACATGACATTGTTGGCTCATGTTTAACTTGTTGTCCATGAGGACTCCAAGATCTTTTTCACATGTTCTGCAGTTGAGCCAGGTGTCCCCCATTCTGTAGTTAAATGAGCTAAAATGATGTGCTCTTGCATATGTAAATGCACCTGGTAACTTGTATAGTATGAAGTGCCAGAATAAGTTCAATTGTTTGGACTTCCTGTTAAATAAACAGAAACAAAATAATGAAATCCAAGCCATCATTTCATTCAAACTATCATTTCATTTATTATGATTTTAACAGAATGAAGAACCATCAAAATGTGAGCTTGCATGCATGCACAACAGTGTATACAGCAGTGTCCCAACCCATCAATATTAAAGAACAATTCACCCAATTTCAAAGGGAGGGTATGTACAATTTTTCACTTCTATTACTGCTAAACAAATGTTACGGTGGCATGTCTAGCTAGAATACAGGCATGGCAGCCCTTTTACTTTTTTCCTGAAAGAAAGATGTTCACTTTGCTCCTGTATGCCACCTCTCTTTACTCCCAACCTCTGCTTTGGGTTTACGGTAAGGTGTCGGTGCATCCCTATGATGCCAAGAAGAGTCACTTACCACAGCACACTGCTGCTAAAACAGTCCTAGTCTTCCTTGTTAATTTGAAACTGGGCTCAGGAAGAAAAGGACATCTCAATCAATTAGATGGGCTGATGCCTGTCCAGCTCCTAAGCTGGCAAGGAGTAATGGGGCTTCTTGTGTTTGTTAGACCACTGTGGCAAAGTTGCCTACTTAAAGTATGTCGCGTTTTTGCAAAATAAACACGCTTCTTGTAAGAAGACATCATTTCCATGACCCCATTTTGAAAGAACCAGATTCTAGGATATTCACAAGGGCAACAAGCAGGTTTCTGTATGCCCACTGATCCCTGAGATTATTAAAATAATAATATACCACTTTTTCTCATGGGGCTTCGCACAAATAAAACAATTTAAAACTATTTTGCATCCAACAATGCAACAGATAAAACAGAACTAAAACATTAGATACTGCAAATTAAAGCAGCATTTAAAGCTACATTTAAACACTATGTATCTCTGGAATTAAAGCAAATCAATCCCTGAAGGAATAAAGAGCCACATCTTGGCTGGGTGCCTAAGGGAAACCAACATTGGAGCCCATTAAAACATCATGGGGAGGGCATTTCACATTTAGGATGCAACAACTGATAAACCCCTCTCCCATGTCCTCCCATATTGTACTGTGCCTATTGGTATCATTGGGCAGGTATATCTAGGGAGAAACGCTCCTTCAAGTATTAAGTTCCTAAGTCATTTAGGGCTTTACATGTTGCCACCAGCACCTTCAATACAGACCTGAAACAATCTGGAAGCCAGTATGGCTCATTTAAGATTTGTTATATTTGGTCTATATGGCATATCAGTTAACAATCTTACTGCCACATCTTGTTTTAGTAGTGGTTTCCAAGTTGTCTTCAAGGGCAGCTGCACACAAAATGCATTATATTAATATACCTGGGAAGATACCAGTGTGTGGACTACAGTGACTAAATTATTCTTGTCCAGGAAAGGATAAAGTTAGTACACCAGTCAAAGCTGGCCCAAAGCAGCACGAAATCCACTTGGTCCTTCAGTGACAGAGATCGATCTAGGACATGTGTCAGAATGCAAGGCTCAAAGGCTGAATCCAGTCACCTATGTCATTTCATGGCAATCAAGGCTTTCAATGCCAGGCCAACAAAGTTACATATAAACAGTCTTATAATTCCAAATGGTTATTTGAAGGCAACCAAAAGGCTGATGTGGCTCTTGGTGAAAATGAGTTTAACACTTTTAATCTAGGAGTACTTCCAATCTATCAACCCATTCTTTTAGTATTTCCATTCACAACAAGTAGTTTATCCATTTTGTGGATTTGAGAACAGCCAATACACCATCTTATTGGGATTCAACTTTAGTTTATCAATGCTCATTTTGGCCACTATACTATCCAGCATCTGAACAGTGCAATCTGATTCTGATGATCAGAAGTAGAGATGAGAATAATCAGCAATCTTATGGTAGTATACTGCAAATCTACTACTCACTCAGTGACTACATGCAGTTACTGAGCAGCCTGAGGGACAAGACAGAACACTGGGTCACCCCAAGCTTTAATGTCCATGAAGATGGTAATTTCTGGAATAAGTTTCACAGATAGGAGCAGAACCACTGTACAATACAATGAATGCTTCCTACTCCCATCAGTGAAGCCAATCAAGTAAGATAACACAATGAATGGCATAAAAAGCTATTCAGAGGCCCAGGAAGATCAACACAATAGATGAGTATATGTGCCAGATGATTTATTGATTTTAAAAAAAGATTACAAGGCCTTCAGGTGGACACAAGTGGACATATCCATTCTTGTTGTGATTTCAGGTCGTTTACAAGCTCAGGTTCCTCTAAGGCCAATTTATCATGGGGTTATTTTTGACAAGGTTATTTACATGGTTTGCTATAGCTGTCCTCTGAAATTGAGGAAGCCTAACTTGCCCAAGGTTACCCAATGGGTTGTCAAGATCAATAGGGGATTTGAACTCTGCTCTCAAATGATTATGCCATGTTGGCTCTGGGTACGCACCATTTTAACGTTTGTAAAAATACAAAGGATATTGTAATTCTCCCCAACTAAAAACTATTTCGTCATCATCAAAAAGCTCATTAAGGTCTGTCTTTCAGGACAAAAGTAAGCCATATGAATAAGTGAAAAAGTGCTATTGGCTTTCTGAAAACTATAATACTGAAACCGCTTTACAGAATTTTTCTATGCAGGTGGGATTCTAACTCTCTACTAGAAGAAGGGGAGCCAGTCAAACAGTTCCATCATGTCTCCTGTGTCATTAGTTGGGAGCTCCTCCCCCAGCAAAAATATAGTAATATACTAATCTTGTGCAGTGTTAATAATATAATATATTGTATATACATATAATATTGATAATATTATAATGTAAAATAATATAATACCAATAATAATATGATATATTAATTGTATATTATATATTACATGTAGTATTGCTAATAATATTTCAGTAGAGTGGTATTGTACAATATAGTTATATATAATACTAATATTGTGCTATGCTAATTATTATAATAAATTGTATGTACATGTAATATTGATCATAATATCATAATACAATGTAATACTAATAATACAATACAATAATATAATATATTTTATATAACATGTAATATTACATATAATATTGCAGTATAGTGGTATAATACAATATAGTAATTATAAAACTAATATTGTGCTATGCTAAGAATATAATATATTGTATGTACATATAACCTTTGGGGTGAGAAGGGCGGGATATAAATGTTGTAAATAAATAAATACTATACATACATGTGATCTGAAAGGCGCAAGAGTAGCATGACAATGGAGTGATGTGAAAGTAAAGTTTTTTTTAAAAAAATGAATATTTTTACAAAACCTATTGCTTAAGTAGATTGACACCCAAAAGCTTCTTTAACTCCTTTTTAACAGTTGTATACACTGATCTTGGAAGCTAAGAATGGTCAGCCCTGGGTAGTATTTAGATGGGAGAGCACTAATGCTGTAAGCCAGTGGTTCTCAACCTGTGGGTCTCCAGATGTTTTGATCTTCAACTCCCAGAAATCCTAACAGCTGGTAAACTGGAAGTTGGAGGCCAAAACACCTGGGGACCTATAGGTTGATAACCACTGCTGTAGAATATGTTTCAGAGAAGCAAGTGACAAAACCATTTCAGAGATTTCCTTGCCTAAGAAATCCTAAGCAATATATTTTATAAAACCAAAAACAACAACAACAACACTTGGGGGAATATAATACGTATATTTGTAATGTATTCCTATAGTGATTTAATAGTAATAGTAATACCAAACATTGTTTTGGTTGCAGGAGGCAATTTTTCCAAAAAGGTTTTAACAAGAAATCAGCTTCTCATTTCCACTAGTTAGACTATATTGCAATAAAATTAGTTTTAGAATCTCTGTCTTACCTAACCTTTATTAATAGTATTTAAACTAAACATGAAGACTAAAAAGAAATGAAAGGGTGATATAACTTACATTTTTGCTTGCTAAAGAGAGTAAATATTATAGACAATGACTCAAGGGGTATCAATATAAAATACATTACAGTGCTGATAATATTCTGGGCAAATTATATGTTTTAATTATTAAAGTAGCTAATCTGACACGAGACAAATTATATATAAGAACTAACCTGGTATTGTTTTACTACTAAGACACCATAGCCCTTATCTGGCTCAAGAGATTCACCCAAATGAACAGGCATCCACACATGTGTCACTTGCTGGATAAAGAACACGAGTATAAATCTGACATTTACCCAAATGCAAATTACACATTTGGGTGTCATTGTTATCATTACTGCATTGCTTTTACTGGGGAGAGAAATAAAATACATATATCATCCATATTCTAGCATAACTAGTTTACATGCATGTAAAATATGATTAGTGTTCAGTAAGGGCAAACAGTTTAATTAGCTATAGTTTACAAAGTACACTTAAAATGAGATACACACTGCTAGAAAGATGTGTATTTATTTGCCTCTTGGAGCAATTAGGATATTTTAATGCATTTTGGGAAACGGAAATTTTTACTTGGATACATGAACTAGATGCTCTGATCCAATATGAGAAGACCTAGAAATAAAAGCACAAAGAAATGCTCAACATGCGCAAATAGTCGACCACTTCACCCATAAAAAACACAACCTCAATTACATTTTAGTAAGGAAAATATAGGGTATCCTGTATCAGGCGTGACATATACTCCATGTGCTACATATAAGTCTAATTATATAATTTGGAATTATTATACAAATTAAATTTAGAAAGAATTTAAATAATCAAGGAGGTAATCCAACACATTTATTTTAAAATGTAAATCACACAATTTTAAATGGAATTATATCTGTTCATGCCTGTGCAAAAGGCATAGCATTTGCTGTTTTAAAAAGCATCTTGTGGGTATTTTGGCAAGCTGGAACCCATGAATAAGCCATATGGCTTGAATCTGTGCATGTTAACTGCAAAAATGAACTGAATTTAACACAACTTGGGCCCAAGTAAGGATATGTAAGATGTAAGCTGCAATGTTTTCAAAGGCAATGCTCAGAGTTTGAACTGATACTGTTACTTGATAAATAAAGAAATATACATAGTGTTTTGGTATTTATTGGTACAGGGTGACCTTATGGAAAAGGGATGGTGTGTGTGTTTTCATGCAGATAATACAATGTTATTTATTTAGACTCATTCACAATTTCCCTTTGAGTTATTGTCTTTAGCCAATCTATGAAAAGAAGCAATTGGAAAGAAAACCAAAACGATTTAACATATAAATGCAGTAACAAAGCCACTGACACACATTTAGTGAATTGGAAGCAAAATGAAATGAAGTCCCTCTAATAAGCCTTTTAAAACACAGGAAAACACAAAAGATTAAAAGGTAGCTATCGTTCTTTTTTTTCTTTTTTTAAATTGTTTTTATTTAGAATATTGTGCTCCTGAGGGCGGAGCTATCGTTCTTAATTGTTTTTATTTAGTGTTAAATTTATATTAACTGTTATATCCGTAAAGATTATTTACGTTTTTATTGGCGGTTATTTTGTTGTTATTAAGTTTTAGATTTAGGTTGCTTTTACATTCTGTTTGAATGTTTTTCCCTTTTTGGCATTTTAAGAATCTACGAAGGCTACTGCACTTTGCACATCTATTTCCAAACACATTCTTAATGCCTAACTCAGTAGCACGTATGTTTGAGAAATCATGATGATTGAAAGCTGCCAGAATATTGGGTATTTTTTTCCAAAACAGGTAGAAACAGCTAGATGAATTGATACAACTATAGGTATAAATTAACGCATGCAAAAGAAATTCACACCGCCCTTTTGTAAACAATACAATAATCTAACATAAAAACAATTACAAAAATGTATATTCATGTATCTTAGCTCAGGCTAGGATTGGCACTGATGCAATTAAGAAAAACCAAACTTTTGGTTTAGCTAAAATGTTACTTCATTTCTATTCTGTAGAACTCTTGCTGATAATCATCAAATTTCTTTCAATTTGGGACTAGTTATCTATATTTAGGAATTACATTTTTATTGATTATCAGGAGCTCCTTTGATCCTGATCTTAATACAGGTTTAAATGTAAGCTTGCGTACATACACAATTGAGGAAAAATAGCATGTCAAGCATAATTTTAATAACTGCACAAAAGAAATGAAAGCATAAAATTTAAGCACCAGAACATTGTACTGTGTTTTACTATATTTTAAACATCCATGCCAAAACAGCAGTTCCTGGTTTACCATTTGAACACAGTGGTTGAAAGTAACATTAACAAGCTGGCAGAAAGCACGCCAAATCATAGTGCCTAATAATCTGATTCTGATGGTGGCAAAACCCTGGTGGTGACCATCCTAGTGAGGGGTTTTCATATAAATGAGAAAAGTGAAGATAGCAGATGAGGGCGGAGAACTTGCTGCCTATACAAGGCAAAGCAACTGCAGAAATCATAATCCCTTAAAAAGGGTGGAGACCCCACACGGCAAAGCAAAATATCAAGAAGAAGAAAAAAAAAAAGGACTATGTGCAAACCAATTTGACTGTTTGCAAAGCTTTTTTGCTTTCATATGCTTTTGTTCCCCTAACAGTTGGTGTACATTTAGGACCAGTCACTATTTTCTGAATACCCTAAGATCTCTCTAGATTTTATACAATACGCCATTATAATACAAATTTCCCCTCCCGCCCCAACCCACAAAACAGAAATAAGACAAAAATGTCATTTTTCCAATTGATTACAATACCTACCCAGCTTCATTTTGTACCACTTATATGATAATATATACCCCAAATATAAGAACTCTCAATTGAGCAAAATTTGGTTGTGGCTATACACATATATAATTTTTTGACCTTGTAATGTATGAGCTTGTTTTTCATAAACAACTTTGATACTGGTTAAGATTTAATGTTTACATTCATATAAATACATTTTTTAAATCCTAAAAAGAATTTTAGAACTCACATATTAGAAAGAACTTAAAAATAACAGTCTAATTTTTCAAATCAAAAAGTCAAATACTGCTACCTTGTACCCAAAGTGCCATGTTTGAAACCAATGGATTGTTTGTTCACGGCTTAAATTGTTCTTATGTCTGTCCTATACACTTAAGACCTTGAGGACCTTGCAATCAAAATGGGAGTCTATAAATAAATATTTCCAAATGAGAAACTGTAATCTATTCATTTACATTTACATCAAAATGGCATTTGCAGAAGGTTATTTATTTCCAGAATTTTCAAGGCTATGAGGTTTTGTTTTCTCTCTGCAAGGCCTTCTGCTAATACTATGTAAAAATGTTAAATATTATAGCTGGGAGTTTGCAGACACAGAAAAATTTCATCTACAACCTTCTGTTAGCTCTTTGAGAAGCCACAGTCCCAAAACATTTTAGGACAGAATCGCAAAAGGGATTCCCAACAGATGCAAAATCCGCTACCTTCATGGTCTCACATATAGCCCATTTTCCACCCAGTGTCAACAACACAAGGATCAAATGGTACATCAAGGCATAAAATCAGTCTGGAATTTGAATTCCTGCACCTTCTCCTGAAGTTCAATGCATTTGAAATGAAACAGACAAGTAAAGAACTGTAATTTTACAAAATGGATCCAGGCCTTATCTACCCAATGAAAATTTCTTGACAAAAATATAAAATAAAGTTTGAATAGTGCACACTTAATGAACTAACCACAGAGAATACTGCAAAGTAACATGCACACCATTATACACTGAATGTTTACCATACCTAAAAATCCTGTTAATTTGAAAAATGGTTCCATATATAATATGACATTGAGGTCAGGCATTATACATCCCGCTCTTGTGGAACATTAATTAGCCAGCCTGATTTCCAGACATTAATGCACCTATGGACCTTAGAATACTTATAGTAATATATATATTTAAAAAACAACTCTGGTTCAATTGAAAGCATTTAGAATTTGTATAATAGTATAACAGAGGCACGTACGTGCTTCAAAGTCTTTACATTTTGAACATTGCTGCAGTTTTAAAATTCATACGCTACATACCAAGGAAAATAAAAATATTATCTTTGGATTAATTATGATCAGTTCTATGAAACTACAGGGGTTTGTTCTGCAGAGTTATTATTTATAGAAAATAATGAATCTTCAACCCACAGAAGTTTCTGCAATGTGTGTTGACCTAGAACGTTATTATGAACGAGCCCCGAAGAACAGAAATAACAGAAGGTAGAAACATACAAGGAACCAATTACGACACTGCTTCTTAGCCTTCCTTGTTTTTATTATGTTTTGTATTCCAGCAGGATGCTTGAATACAGAGAAGGTGCCTAACATAATAATGACACTAGTTTCTTCACATAACTAATATTTCCAGTACCAGAGACATAAGAAAAGTATATCCATCTAGTTTATTATTTACACTTCTATTTGCACTGAAGACAGCTTTTAAGTGCAACAGCTACCAGGAGTCAATAGATGGCACTCCATCTCTTAGTAAGCAGGCAAAAAGAATGAAAACAACCAGAAGTCAAAGAAGTGACAAATACTATGTTCTGTTGATCTGAACAAGCATTCACAATGATTAATTAGGGACATTTTGATTATGCATGAGAAATTAACCACACATTTTATATAACCCTTTGACAAACATGCATAATAAGTGGGATTAAAAGATTATCGACATGGTATATATTTGTATGATATACAAAATTTGTTCTGTTTATGCAGATTTGATATATACTTCATATTCTAGTTTATTAAGAGAGAAAGTAACTGGGGTGAACAAAACTAGAAAAAACAAGTATGCAATAAAATACTTTATACCAATATTAAAAAAGCACAAATATGATTTTAAAAAAACTGTTTTTCAAATTTATTGAGTGCATACTATGGAGATGGCATTCAGTTTCTATTCTTTAAGCACTGCTATGTTTTAGTCTTTACAGACATTAGGTTTCTATCTTTTTAAATTATATGCTCATATAATTTGGTTTGGTGGGAATTTAGAAATAATGTTCCAATTCTTAAATAATTAAATTAAAGAAACTATTAAACATGACATTACTTATCTGATAATATATCAATAGCCCCAGTTATCAAAATCGTATTTCATGCAAAAATGCTATGGAAAGGAATCAAGTGCATGTATTGCATATATTTAAGAAATCACAAGGTAATAAACACATTAATAAAAACATTAAAAATTCAACTGAATAGTTGCTCTTGTAATCTAACTGCCTTAAAAAGAACTTTTAAAAATCCTCTGACATTTTTGTATTTTTGACAAATCTACCTTTTTGGAAACAGATAAAATGGTAAGTGAGCAACTAAATACAAAATATTCTGAAATAATATCTCCTTAAATCTCTATTTGTATAAAGAAACTACACTATTTCCTGAAACAGAACACTTCTGCTGCATAGCAATGCCTTCCAAATGTTATCCCTGTGTGTGGGATGGAGGGAAAGAAATTAAAAAATAATAATTTTGGTACCAAGCATGAACATTATGTAACTGAGTTTAATTTTTTATGGAGAAAATGGGAAAGCAATGTCATGCTAAAATGCAAGTGGGAACATACTTCCAACATCACCTACCACCTAGAAAGGAGAAGATGGAATAAGAAAGTATTAAACCATTTGTGATTTATCAAAAACTATTCTAAGTTTTTAGAAATTTAATTCCAAAGTATATTTATTGTGCTCATGTTGTACAGCCAAATATAAACCTGCATAAAGATGTAACCCAGAACACCTAATATTGTTTTAAGCCACCTCAAATACAGGTTCTGTTTCCCCAAGTTTTGGCTATATTTTACATATAGGTAGAGACAAAATATTTCAAGCTGTTATGAGTATAGGTAACAACTGATTTCCTCATTAAAGCACAAATAAAATGTTTTATTATTTTCAGTGTCTCACTCTAACAGAGTTATGAGTATACAAATCATTTTACTTGGAAAATTTGAAAGGATAGAATGGTTCTTGGGAACGCACACAAGATGTGTAACAGCAGTGTCCAGTGTTTCAAAGAGACAGGTGTTATTACTATTCTATTACGTACCACTGATGAAGTTATAGGTGGCAAAGTGACATCATACCCATATGAATGATTTCTTTGACATAAACAGTTTCCAAAGAATGTTGGGGGGAAAGCACAGTATAGTATTGGCTTCTTCAGTTCAAATCCTCTTCAGATATTTATGATCTTCCTTCACAAGATTCTGTCTATATTTTATGGTCAGCAGTTCAGAGAAGAGTAAATAGGCTGGGTGTAAAAGAAAATAAAAAAGGTGTTTCTACTTACTGTTAGGTGATACTGCCTCCATATTTCTGGGCAAGCCTGGAAAATAAAAATATTGATCAGTTGGGAGCATGAAACAAGGTGCTTTACAGCCTGTTGGTTTTGGCATAACACAGTATCCACCGGTGTCGGTCACAGGAAAATAAGAAGCTTAACAGAAAGGGTCTGCATTTCAGCTTCAAAAACCTGGCTAGACAGTTTAATTGAATTTTACACTGGTTTAACACACTCCCTGCCATTGTCAGAGAGCCAGTAACAGTTTTTTTGTCTTCTTTTCTTTTGCTAAAGTTTAGAAGTTCTGAATACAAGTTTGGAAGACTCCTGAAATGTAAATAAATATCTGATGTGCTGCAATGGGGTTTTCTCAACATTTTAGACTGCCCAAATGTGTGATCCAGAATGTCACTTGTCTTAGCATACTTTTGTTTAGAAGTCCAAAACTATTCCCTATTTCTCAGGACAACTGTAATAAGAAGCAAATTATAATTGTTGTAGGTATTTAATTTTCTTAAGTTTGAGATAATGCTTTATAGCTTCTATTTTTGATCAAAGCTTTTGTTTTGCTTTATTTACTCTTACATTATATCTTAAATAACTTAACACAGCACAGTAAATTATAGATTTGCACTTGCATCTATTTCAAGTAGTCCTAGAAAAAAAATGTACAAAAACATTATCAGGCACAATTTGCATTTCAATAAAGTTTTAGTAGAGAAAAAATGCAAACTCTTCAAATCAACCCGGAATCATGCTAGTTTCAGCTTAATATTATATAATTGTTTAGATAAAACTGCTTCCAATTTTAGTGTTTTATTAATAATATTTCACATGGAAATAATTTACCAATGTCAAACAGGTTAGTAAAAATGTATTTTATCTGACAAGTGGGGTTTATGAAAACTAATTTAGAAATGATTTTTTAAAATGAAAACTCATTTAAAAATGTAAAAAGAGACAGAATTAAAGGTGCTGTCATAGTGAATTTTTTTCTCCCCCCTCCCTTTTGTCATATAGTGTTGCTCTTCTTATCTGAATGTAACTTTTGGGGTTGTTTTTTCAGAATTCAAAATATTATAGGAGAAATCGTAAGTCACCCTAAATGCCATTTCAGGCATATATAATATATCGTTATATCTACGTAGCCTAGCTGTAAGCATTGCTTATACAGACAGACATGTATCACTTTTCATAATGACGTATTAAAACTGTATGGAACAAAAAAGTATCTGCTCTTTTTGTTAAATGCATTGTTGAAAGGATTTTTGCTACATATTTTTCTGTATGAAACATTTGAGCTGCCTTATAACAAGGATAAGCAGGCAGCTATTTATCCATTAGTTCTGCATAGCTACTGATTATCACCGTGGTTGAAAATCTGTTGTCAATGACTTTTCCTATGCCAGAAGAGCATTTCCTAGTATATGACCTTTACTTACAGAATCATTTAATGAAAAGATTATTTGTTTCTAGAAATGTAATTATATCACTCTGGCCAAGATGAGGCAAGATTCTAAATTGTATAATTTGTTGTTTTGAAATAAATCCAAATTCCCTTGCTTTGAATAAAAGTCCACAAGGAAGGGGCCACATTTCAATAGCCTCTGTATGTTTTTCAGTCTGTTGACAACATATATATGTGTTGTGTGTGTGTATGTGTGTGTATACACACACACACCACACAACACATATATATGTTGTCAACAGACTAGCACACACACACACATATATACTATATACTATATATAGATAGCTAGATAGATAGTGTGTGTATGTGAAAATCTGATAGGGATGTTTTTTGGAATTTCTGTGACACCTTTTTTTTAAACACAATGTATACTAAAATGCTCACTAAAAGTGTATTTTGAAATGTGTCTACTCAGAATAAAGCCCCATAGAATTTAAAGGGGCTTATCTCAGGAATGCAATATGAAATTGAAACAGTAAGCACATTTAGAGTGATAAACCTCTGAGAAAATATGCTTCCAAAAACCCAAAGGGGAAATATATACAACTTCCTCAAAGAAGTTTGTCTATAAAAATATATATATTTAAAAGTGACCACAACATTTTATGATTGCAAGACAACACTGTGTGTCAATTTTACTTTTAGTTTGTATCTTCCTCTTATTACTGAATGACACAAAGCCTAATTAACAGTTGCTACAGAATACTGGCTGATCAAATGAATAAAATGGCTTGTTATGGAAGAGAGCATTACCAAATTCGACTACAATTGAGACTGTATTTCTCTTATTTATAAGGATTTAAACATGAATTGCCCCGTTTTAGCTAAAATAAAAACACTCTCTGATGGGGTACAACTACATGTGAATAACATTAAATTTATTTCCTGGTCCCATCACCTGATACACCAACAGCTGCTTCTATGATCACGAAATGCCTGCTTATCAAAGGAGCTACTTCACCTTTTACAACAAATATATATACTCCTGAATCGCTCTAGCAAGGCTAGCATAGTTTTCTTGTGGTTCTACACAATTGTGCTCACTGCCACACACCTCATACTTATCCCATCAGTAACCTGGACTGGTGAGTATTCATAAAAATAAAATACAAATCAACACACTTTGTCACACCAGATGAATCAAGCGTTTATATTGTTCCATTTGACCCATATTGAATTTTATCATGTGCTAATTATTGTTTTACGAGAACAACGGCTTAGTGCATCTGTTGTTTAATTCCCACTTCCCTATTCTCAAATGTGAACATCAAAGAAAATAAAACACTCAATCTTAAACAGCCCCTGACAGCAGACCAAGACTCAAGTGCTCAATAGACAAGGCCCTTGCCACCAGTTCTCATATTTCCACAACAATGAACAAACACAAAAACAGCACTAAGCGGCCTTTCCTCCTTTTCAGCTCCCCTTGGCCAGTTGTCTGCCTTGTACTAGAGAGAACCCTTGAACACAACCCTGCTGGGAACACAACACAGGAGAAAGGATTAGCCTTACTAACATGCTAGCATTTGCAAAAGTGAAGGGAAAAAAACAACAACCCTCAACCAAGACTGTATTTGGTATATGAATAACCAAAATGTATGAGCTGACAAGAGACCGGGACAGGCCTATGGCTCCCCGGGAGAAAATGTAGCTGTGATGACTGACAGGGCTTTCAGGAAATATGTTCACAATCACAGACAGTGAAGGCCATGACCTAGATCGTTTAAGAGCTTGTCTTGTCAAATTATCAAAAGCTTCTTCCTCTCTGAATAAAGAGTGACATAAGTGAGTGTCAGAAAGCTGCAGGCTGACAAGCCAAGCATACAATAACAGAATGCACGTCACATACTTGCCGAACACTGCCACTGCTAGCGGCAAATCTTAATGAGAGTGCGGCTGGCCCAGGAGACTTGGGTCCCTGCTGGCACAGCTACTCATCTCACAAAAATCCTTCAGCTCCAAGTCAGTTATGGCCTGACACGATGACTACAATTACTAAACACAACTTTTTAACAGTATTCTCTGGTGCTTTGTCAAAGCTGCTGTTAGGAGCTGCCCCACCGTCGCAAGCCACCACAGCAAACAAAAGATTTAATAACACCAGTCATATTAATTACCTCTCTGTGACAGTTAACAGGAAGGGAGCTGATTAAACTCATCAATAAAAACATTTAGGGACTCTCCATCATTGGCTTGCCCCACATGACCCTTCCTAAGTCTATGTCTGCTGAAAGAATTAGGAATAATAAAACAATGTGAAGAATTATGAAATTGTTATAAATGTACATACAACAAGGTACCCCAAAAACACAGAATGAAACCATCACCTTTCTATCTCTCTTCCTCTCTTATAGTACACCGGCAAGACACACCAAAGGCCCTTACAGGACCTCCTACATTTATATCCAGTTGGTCTTCCTTCCCTTTAATCAAGGAATGCATCCTTTTTTAAAAAAACAAGAAGATGAGGAAAACAGGGGTATAAGTGAGGTATGCAACATTACCCTGAAAGACCATCACGCTAATTGCCCATATAACACAAATAAGGAGGAACAGAAACAAACATCTGTCTGCTTGGATGAGCTCAAGAGCTTCCATCTCTAAACAAGCTAAGAGTAAATCTCAAAAAGCAAAGATATACCCTTTCACCAGGAAAGCAAGCCACTATCATTAAAAAAAACTATAACAGTACTAACTACTCTGTAGGCCTGATACTGTTTACTTTCCAAGCTCTGTGGGCTTGACACTGTTTACTTTCCAAGCTCTGGTCAGACTGCACCAATGAGCACATTATTCAAAATCAATTGCCAAGTGCAAGAAAAATACTGGACCTAAAATATGAATTAAATATCCAGAGCTAAAAAACCTCTAGGCTTGGATCCAAAGAATCTTGAGTAGAAGGGGACAATGCACTAGTGCTGTTCTGACAACGCTTGCATAAGTCCCAGCAGAAGACTTTTCAAAGTGCAGGGCTGCAATACATCACAGACCGGTACTGAACTATTCCCTGGGACATGCACTAGGTGTGAGGCAAGGCTGACAAAATCTGTGAGCTCTAAACAGCCTATTTCTCTGAAGCTGAATTCCCTTGATTGTTGCAGCCTCCTTGGCTTTTTTCTGTCTCCTGCTACTGCTAACATAGTTATACTGGTGTGGTGCACCAGAAAGATTCTTCTTTGGCAAGGTTATAGTACCAGAAACAAATCAACAATGAAAACACTTATCTCACTTCCACCTCCATCACAAGCGTGATTGTTGGGGACAAGAGAGGGGGCCTTCTCAGTGGTGGCCCCCCGGCTCTAGAACTCTCTCCCCAGGGAGATTAAACTGGCGCCCATCCTGTCCAGTTTTCATAAAAACCTAAAAATGTGGATGTTCCAGTGTGCATTTGACTAAATTTTGTTCACTCAATCATAATTCAATAGTTGGCTCCTGCACTTTATCACTCTTCTCTATCCTATAGATATAATGTTCTAACTGATATGGCCCTTTAGTTTATCATCTGGCTCCGGTGGCGCAGTGGGTTAAAGCCCTGTGCCGGCAGGACTGAGACCGATAGGTCGCAGGTTCGAATCCGGGGAGAGGCAGATGAGCTCCCTCTATCAGCTCCAGCTCCTCATGCGGGGACATGAGAGAAGCCTCCCACAAGGATGATAAAAACATCAAATCATCCAGGTGTCCCCTGGGCAACGTCCTTGCAGACGGCCAATTCTCTCACACCAGGAGTCACTCTTGACACGACAAAAAATTAAAAAAAATCTGGCTCCTGCACTTTTTCCAATTGCCCTGTCTTTGCAACTTTATTGCACAAGCCCCTGCACCCCCGAGTTAGTATTAGAATACCATGTCAGGCTATTGGCTCTTGTTGATGTTATTTTATGTTGTTTATGATGTTGGTTTAATAAAATTTATTTATGATGCTTTTATGTTTTAATCTATGTTTGATTGGGCTTGTCCCATGTAAGCCACTCCGAGTCCTTTTGGAGAGATCGTGGCGGGATACAAATATAAAGTAGTAGTAGTAGCAGTAGTAGTTATTACACTGGTTGCAGATTGTCTGAGTGAACTAAAATGGTCTAGTGAAAAGTTTTATACGAGAGCCATCTTAGATGGAAGGAATTTAGGGTCATTTTTTCACTCAGTACTATGTAGGGCAAGGCATTTCATGAAAAAAAAACCCCACTATAATCAGAACTCTTAAAATAGAAGATAAAATATATCTGAAGTTTTAAAATTTTGAACTAGTATTTAAAAACAGAATTCATTGTACAAGTAAATCATCAACCAAGCTATTATATGTTCCTTTAAGTCTGGAAAAAAAATTTAGAAATACAAGAAATACAAAAAAAGAAGTGATTATGCAAGTTGTACCTAAATTAATAGCTCTTACACACAAATGCAGAGAGTTAGAAAGTCGAGTGCACTGTCTGGATAAAGTGCACTCGACTTTCTAAGTGCCATAAAATTTCCCATCTACTACTATACAGAAGACTTCTGGATCTCTGTGTTAGATAGTTGGAATGTCCCCCTTGGGCAGTTCTGTCTTCTTCAGCTGCATCTGAAGTTGTTGTAGATCCCCTCATTTTTATTGACAACGGCTTTCCTATACATATTATGCAGTAATATGAGGAATCATATCTTTATCATTGCCTCCTTCTCTTTCTCTTCTAATAAAATTATTCCAGTAATCTTATATATAATATACAAAATTTGGAAACAACTCTGGGGGTTGGTGCTTATCTCCATTTCTAAGCCAAAGAGCCAGTGTTGTCCGTAGACACCTCCAAGGTCATGTGGCCGGCATGACTGCAAGGAACGCCGTTACCTTCCCGTCGGAGTGGTACCTATTGATCTACTCACATTTGCATGTTTTCAAACTTCTAGGTTGACAGAAGTTGGGGCTGACAGCGGAAGCTCACGCCGCTCCCCGGATTTGAACCTGCGACCTTTCAGTCAACAAGTTTAGCAGCTCAGCTGTTTAACCCACTGCACCACCGGGGGCTCCAACGCATGCTTAATATCACATAACAACCAACTTTACCCTTCGAACTTTACATGTAGTAAATAGAGAGAATGTGCTAGTGTATGGATGGCCACAGACCATATATTACTTTACTTTAAACAAGGACTACACAGTGGACCAGTGGTAGTCCATAAGCTATCAACTGCCAGTTCTTGAAGAGTCTCCAGGAATGGAACAAACAGCCAATGTGAACAAATATAGTTCCAATTCCAGTCACGTGAGGGAAATGGTATGCTGGTGGCCAAAATATCAGAGAAGCACTACTTTAAACAACTAACTGCTAATCCTTATAACAACTACATTTACCATATAATCATTATTCCCATATTAGGGAAATAGTAACAAAGAATAAGCTTAGCTATTTCCACCTATTGAGTTTACAGGAAGAGTGAAATTTAAAAAAAATAAAAACTCAAGCTGGTGAGATACACAAAAAATCAGATACCATTTTGAGGCTTTATTGCACTATCTTCCTTATTTTGCCCAGACTCAAGAAAGCTATCTTTATTTTCTAAGATATTTAAATTTAAAAGATAGAAACAGTAATATAATAATAATAATTGGGAAGTGTCCGACATATGATCCAATTCAACAGCCAGCAGAGTGTCTGCTGTGGATTCATCTTTTTGTGTTTCAAATAATAACAATAATAATAATAATAATAATAATAATAATAAACAACAATGTTATTTATACCCTGCCATCTCCCAAAAAAACTCGGGGCAGCTTACAGAAGCACATACAAATGACGTAACTACAGAAAATACAGGTAAAATAACATCAACATATTAGACAATAACAATATCAGTTCACATAAAAACAGCACATTACAAAATAATTTTGTTGCAATGTTTCTTCCAGTACATTTTCTCAAGGCACACTCCAGGCAAGCAACAATTTAAACAAAATCATAATAAACATGCATTAAGATCTTGCTGTCACCAAATCTTTATCCATTTTATAATCTTATGCTTAAACTTGTTCTTTGAAACAAAAAAAAATCACAATTAGATTTTTTTTTTAAAAAAACTCATATATTGCAGAGTCAGGTATATGGAGAACGGCATATTGTACTACATTTTAAAAATAATGCAAAAATACTCAAATGTACCTGAAAAAGAATTATACAAGCAAGAACCTGCCATTTGATCCTACTAGCTGAAATGTCTGAGCTTCACTTATACTTTCTATTTTTACCATGTCTTTTTAGTCCCAGTCATAAACAGCAGTTTTGCAATGTAGAAAAAAATCCCTTTACATATAAACAGAATGTGCATATATATGAATGCTAACAGGCAGCAACTGTCTGGCCAAGAATAGTGAGGATGGCACCAGCACATTGTGACAAGTTGAAGTCATTCTGAAGAGAGAGAGAGAGAGAATCCTGGGTTAGCTTTTATTAACAGTATACTCACATCTGCATAATGGCCTCTCATAGCACAGCGGTTGCAATGTTTCTTCCAGTACTCTCTCTCAAGGCACTCTCTAGAGCAGTGTCCGGGCAAGCAACAATTTAAACAAAATCGTGCTGGACAGCTGTTTTGCAAGTGACCTCTTTGTGCACAGAGACAACAAGGTGGAATTTTCTGTGGATGAAATACAAAGAAAAAGTTCAGTCATTTCAAGTTCAGGCATTTGTGGAATTTCAATGAAGTAACATATGTAGGAAGATTATGGTGAAGTCCCACTGAGGTCCATTGATAACCATAACTGCTTTTCCAAAGCCTTGCCTCTCAAATGATTTGAATTTACATTTTGCTCTTCTATATTATTAGCCAAGGAAACTAATAACAATATTTACCAGGGCTTTGGAGTTGTGGAAGTGCAGTTGAGAGACAATGAAAATGTACTAACTTTGACCCCATAAAAGCTTATAATATTAAATGCCTAGTTAATTACATGGCAATTTAGGCACTTTTCATGTTCAGAAATGTTACTCCAATTAATACATTTTATGTTCTATCAATCTATGATTTATGTGGTAGCAATAAAATTCCCTGTGCAGACATTTTACTCCAATAAATATGTTAGTACTAATTAATACACATTTGCTGTTCACAAAGAAGTTGGAGCCAGAATTGAAGTGTGCCAACTACACAGCCATGTAATTTATACATGCAACACAAAGCCAAAAAGTAACACAAGTATGGTAATATTAGGAAACAAAAACTGGTAGTCAAAAAACAGACCACCTCTACAGGTCACTGACCTATTTTATCAAGACCTTTGTTGGTTTGCAGAAACCAACAATCTTCCCTGCAATAGGAATACCAAAGCCTAGGTGAAACCAGTGAGAAGGGCCTTCCTCATTCTATCTAATTCAACCTCCAGTGTTGGCAGGAAAAATACAAGGGCCTCTGTAAAATATCTCAAAACTTAAGACAAACTCAAACTGGAGAAGGAGGTATTTTGGGGTACTTCCAGATGAGGTCTTTACTATGCAAACACATTGCTGCATTACAGGAATCCAGAGTTTATTGTTTTCTGTTTAAGCCTGCTCATGTTTTCCCATATGTTGTGTCAAAATGTCAAGTCAATGGACTGACTACTTTTTGACTTTTACGAGCACATACATATGTGCATAGTTTCTGTTATCTTTTTGTCTTTCCAAGGCAAATCTTTTAGGGACAAATAGGGAAAAACTGCATAATGCTTTTAAAAAGTAACCAATAGGAATTCTTGGTCTGATAAAAGTAACTTGCCCCATGCTATCTTTGGGATTTAAGGGACATAGCTGGTACTTTTAAACTGTGTAAAGGCGCTCAAGACTTGGCTGTTTGGTTGTGCATTTAAGTAATCGGATCAAATTTTGCCATAGTCACTGCTGAATGTTTTTATGTTGAATGGTTTTATGTTGAATGTTTTTATGTTGAATGTTTTTATATTGTGTATAAGCTATTTTAAATTGTAAGTCGCGCGGAGAACTTTGGTGGAGAGCGACTAATTAAGAAATAAAGTGATGATGATAAATATGTGTTGACAGCCAGTATGGTTGTTAAAACAGTGGGATCAAATACCTGTCATAATTGTGTCCACTAACAACCTGTTTGAAGTATCAGGGAGCATTTAATATTAGCTATGTCTTCCCCTCCATTTGCCCCAGCAATCACCAATGTTTTAGAAAGTGTGTGGTCGTTATTTAATTTTGGCATTTTTGTTATTATAAAGGGAGGTTGAACCATTGGGTATATGCTGCATTTTCAATGGGACAAAAGACATTTTAGAAAATGTGCACATTATGACCAACAGACAAGTTAGAAAGGAATGAAGGACTATCTTTCTCAAGCGAGTATGCCTGCTTATTGAATCCATAATGCGAGACCTCTGTCAGCACCCAATGCCCCGCATGCCTCCAGACTACAGGTATCAGGGACAGGATCTTCTTAATAATGGTGGTACCCAGACTGGCTTATGTTATTTTCCCCTGAATTTTAAACAGCTTTAAATGACATGTTTTTCATGACCTTTTGGTTATACCATATAGACTTGTGTATGTTGACCAATAGTTTAAGTCTAGGAGAGTGGCATCAATGCTGAGACTCATTCTATAGGGGGAGAAAGACTCAGGGGACCAACCACCCCTGACTGTCACGTCCATTTTCTTACCCAGACATACAAGAAGACAAGAAGCATGGCCATGGTGAAGACAGGAGAGGGAGGTTGTTCTTTCAGGTTCTCCCAGTACAGACTAAACTCTGGTTTTTCATCACTCTACTCAGAGAAGGGAATGGTTTCTCTTTTGATCAGAGTGAAGGTACACTACTTACACTAACTTGTAAATATTTTAACCCTGGTTTTGTGGGTTGATTTTCTGACTAAAATTTCTCGACCCACATGAAAGTATGTACAGTATTCATTTAAATAGTTTGCATGTATTTATTTTTTAAAAATATGAATGATTTAATGCACAACTTTCAAGCTATTTAGAAGAAACGCAAGATAGAACATAAAGAAATCAAATACTTTCTAATATTTTCTATAAAATTCCCAAAGAATGTTAAAAGCAGGATTTACATGTTCTTAACCTAAAAAGTGAAACAAACATCAAAGGCACCTATAAATGAGGAGACTCTTTGCTGAACAATTATAACATTAAACATGAGCAAAAAGCACAAGCAACTTATGGAAAATGTATGAAAAACAACACCATGACAAGCAAACAGAGCTGTGATAGCAGGCCAAATACAAACTGTTGGATGCATAGAACCCTTCAATAGTTAAATAGTCTTTCTAGATAAACTCCCACATTGCTGCCCCTGGAGGGGGTGTTTCTGAAAAAAGTCCCCATTATTTGTTTACATTCATATCTGTGCATGAGAAAATAAGAATCATCAACGTGGGGGGACTACTGTGACTTCTGTTAAAATTTCATTTCTTAGACAGTTCTGCTTCATGTCCTACAGAAGCCTGTCATTGCACAGAGGTTATAACTAGTGCCTACTTCTAGGGGTAGGATCGGGACCTTATGGGATAATTTAATGACCTCATTAAAGATAAACTAAAGATCATTTAAATAAATAAAAACTAGATATCTCAATCTTCCAAAGACTCTAATGCTGTCTACACATATGCCTAGGTGGGAGAAAGGAAAAAGAAATCTTTACTTAGCCTATGGGAATTCTTATATGGGATATAATATGCCTGCATGGTCTGGATTCTTATTTAAGTTTTAGTTTATTGCTAAAATCATTAGGGAAAATGCCATCTTCTAATTACTCCTTCTGTCTCTTAGCCAAGATAATCACTTGATCTGTAAGTATATGGTCCCCTTTGATTAATCCATTAATATATGATTCATATTTTGAAGAAGTCAGCAAGTAATGATCCATGGGACAAAACCGTACTTTCCAGATTTTAGGAAGAAGGACTGTTTCAACATTCTATCTCTCTCTCTCTCTCTCTCTCTCTCTTACACACATGCTATTTTTCAAGTATTTCTAAACCGAGCTTTAAAGTTGGAAAGCTGACAATTAACAATGATAAAATAAATAGTTGCGTTAATAGACAAATCAAAATATTGCATTTACCTTTGGATCAGGACAATTTTTTGATAAATGACCTCGTTTATCGCAATTTCTACAAGTGACATTTTTGTCTAGTGTGTAGTATCTGTTGTTACGCCGAACTGCAACATAGTTACCAATCTGGGCCTAAAGAAACAAAAAGAAAATTATTGACTTTTTATAGTTTCTTTGCTTTGTTATCTTAAATGTCCGTAGTTGTCTAGACTAGAAAGTTGAGCCAAAAATCCAGTAATGTATTATTATAGCTGGGAAAACAAAAAGCATCTAAATTCCTGGTGAGCGCTAAATTCATTCTCAAAATAAACTATTTAAAGGGATTAAAAATAGATAATTCCACCTTTCATCTCAACTTTTATCAATATTGTTTCACAGTGAGATTTTTGTTTTGCAAATCATACTAATGATAATTGTAAAGGCACCTTACCTTATTAAAAACTTGAGACACAATCTATTGGAACACTTTAAACACAGGTGAGAATGGTAGACAAAAAAACTAAGCAAATATGACTAAAGTTACAAAACACACAAACTTGATATCTCAATTGATTCCAAAAATATAAATGTATCTTAAGGTGCTAAAAACCTGTAAAAGGTAGAACACACAGTTAAGGTTTTAAAAAATGAGCCACATTTCTTAAGACTGTTATTTTTCTTAGACCATCTGTAATATGATTTTGCAGAGAGAAACAGTGACTCTTTATTTGTTTAGCTGATGCAGTTTAGTCAATGGCAGTAATGGGCACCTACTGTCTTTCTAATATAGAGGAGTACAGTTGATAGCGACCATGTTATTCAATTAGAAGAGCACATACTGCGCAGCTATTTGTGGCTAGAGCTAAAGGTCAAGTAAACGTGTGCACAGATGTAAAAGGCAGCTGGTGTGTGAGTTGATGCACAAGAGAAATAAGAAATTAAAGCATAAGAACTATAGAACTCAAACTGTGTAATATTAGAAACATAAGGAAGTGTAATAGAAAGCAACCTCTGGAAAGGCAATGAACAGAAGTTGATGGTAACACTGTAAAATTTAGATCTGATTTCTTGGGGGCTATGGCAAGGAATCTTATTTGGCATCATTTATTTTTCCCCTGATTTCTGAATACCCCTTTAAATGACTATAACTATGAAAACTGTCTGAAACCTCTGAATGTGTAACTATCTAAACATTTTTATCTTACGAATTGCTATATATGTGTTTGTCTGTGTGTATTTATTTAATCTAGAAGATATTTGTCTTATCTTTTTCATCTAAGAAATACTAATGGCAACTAATATTATAAACCAAACAAAATTTCAAACAAATCTTGAACTAAAAGAACAATACAGTACGACTCCTATACCAGTCGTATAGGAGTATCCGAGGTTTCATCTACTTGCATCCAACAAAAAGTGTCCTCTCTAAACAGGCATGTACACATCAAAAATATTGTTACCTGATTATATCTGCCACGATTTGCTTTTCTGTTATGTACTATAACCAAAATAAATAGTTTTATTTAATAATAAAAAGTGTCCTCTCTAGGAGTTTTCTAGATTCTCCATGTGATTTTATGGTATGCTTTTGCTGGAAGAAATAACAATTGCTCAGAATAAATTCCTCGAGATGATACTTCTCAAGCAATTTTCTAGATTCCAAAAAGATCTAGAAAATGTGGGCGTTTTGCTGGGAGAAGATTATACAATTTAGAAGTAGATATGAAATTCAAGCAAATCTCTGTATGTCCCCTTTTGCCAGCCTTCTAGCAAAATCTATAGAGTTAGGTAAATGACATCTGTATCTATTTGTAAATTTACTTTCTACAATTTGATCTTTAACCTCACTAAACCTAGACTGAAAATTCCAGTCTTCTCATCTTTAGATCATACCAATTTTGTTTCACTGTCACAGTGCCTTCTGAAGCGACTAATGTGCTTTGATGCTGAAAAGAGCCTGGATGATAAATAACTGGCGCTCTGAAATAATGTGTCAATACATAGAAAAATGTTTTAAGTGAGAATCATATAAAACTATAGACCTTTAATTTTTGAAGAGGCACAAGATCATCTACAAGTGTAGGGTCTTGGTGGTGCGTCCATAGGACTGTAGATATCAATTCTTGATCTGCATGTTCTTTTGCAGTGAAGACAATAATTTTCAGATGGAAGACAGTCCTGACAAAGGTTGGTTTGATGTGCCTTCCTCTTGATACAGTTCTTCCTTTCGCCCTCCATTCATGCCTCTGCAAATTCCGCAGCACTGTTGTTAACTTTTTCCAGAATGACATTTGTCCGCCTATCTTCCAAAGAGATTTGCAGGATTTTTGGAGGCAACGATGATGCAACTGTTCCAGAAGTTGAAAGTGACATCTGTAGATGGTCCACGTTTCACAGACATATAACCAGGGTTGGGAGGATAATAGCTTTATAAACAAACATTTTGGTGTCCCTACAAATGTCCCTATCCTCAAAAACTCTCTGCTTCATTCGAAAAAATGCTGCACTCTATCAGTGAGAGACTAAGCTTTTTGTATGCTTCTGCAAAGGTGTTTGGTTTGTAGGTCTTCTTCTGAATAAGCACAAACTACATTATCATCAGCATATTGGAATTCTATAACAGATGTTGTTGTGACCTTGGTTTTGGCTTTCAGTCTGCTGAAGTTAAATAGCTTGCCATCTGTCTGATAGGTGATTTCCACACCGATGGGAAGCTTCCCATCAATAAGGTACAGTATCATAGCTATGGGGATGGAAAATATGGGTAGGGCAATAACACATCCCTGTTTGACACCTGATTCCACCTTAAATGGGTCACTTTGGAAGCCACTGCTGTCCAAGACTTTGCCATCATGTCATCATGGAGGAGCTGCAGGATGTGAAGATCATATCCACTGTTCCTTTGTAATGGCAGAAGCCATTCTGGGATTCCAGAATGGGATTCCTAAAATAGGTAAAAGGCAGTTTGAAAGGATTCTTGTGAGGATTTTCCTAGAGGAGGCTAAAAGGGAGATACCTCAAATGTTTCCACAGTCTGTTCTTTTTCTCTTTCTGAAAAGGGTGATGATGGTAGCGTCCTTGAAATCTGCTGGAATATTCTCAGTTGCCACACTTTTTCAATGAGATGGTGGAGTTGGTGTGTCAACTCAGGTCCACATTCTTGAAAGATTTCAACAGGGATTCCATCATGTCTGCTGGCTTTGTTATTTTTTAATTGGCCAATGGCTTTGCTGACTTCCTTCAACCTAGGTAGTGCTATATGTTTATCCCTGGTTTGTTGTTACGGGATTTGCAAGTGAACCTCTTCAGCCACATGGGAGTTGCTGTTAAGAAGGTTATGGTAGTGCTCTTTTCAGCGTAGTGCAATTGACATCCACAATCACCTATGCATGCAGCTACTTCACCCCTAGAAGATAACATTTAATGATATTATTTCCATTGGTAGTGCGAAGGGGCAGGAGGGAGAGAATTCAAGGGTTCACACTAAGTAGAGCAGAAGTATTTTCTACTGCAATAGTACTGAGGTTATAAAAGGGGCTACTGTTTTTTGTTTTTTTTTCTAATAGTATTCATGGATGTGGCCAGAGGATTGGCTGACCGAGCCCCATTCTAAACAAAGTCCATCACCTGCCTCCAGCACTAGAAATTCAACTACCAAATGTGAGCTTTCTGAATTTCTGTAAACAAAAAATCATCTTCAAGAGCGTTTAGGATACCTCCACTGTGGAAGCCTTACTAAAGTCTTTGTCATATCTTACTGAGCCATTCATTCTGCAGATATTTTGATAACAGTGCACCTTGAATTTGTGGATGCAGATCTGATGTGGTAATAGCAATATATAGTTGCCCCCAATTTTCTCGAAGATGTTAAGCCACTATTTATGAATGGGCTCATTCTATACACAAAAATGAGATTAGATATGTGATTAATCCAGGTTTACTTACTTAAAACATTTATATTCTGCCTTTCTCACCCCAAAGGGGACTCAAGGCGGAGCACAGCACCAACTGCTGCTTTGGGCCAGAGTGAAGAGAGAGGGGGCCAGAGGACAGTTCCATCTTGTCTCCAGCATATGTCATCAATTGAGGACCCCTCTCCCCAGCACCAACTGCCGCTCTGGGCCAGAGTGGAGGGGGGGGGGCAGGGGACAGTTCCATCTTGTCTCCTGCATATGTCATCAATTGGGGACCCCTCCCCCCAGCACCAACTGCTGCTTTGGGCCAGAGTGAAGAGAGAGGGGGCCAGAGGACAGTTCCAGCTTGTCTCCTGCCCATGTCATCAGTTGGGGACTCCTCCCCCCAGCACCAGCTGCCGCTCTGGGCCGGAGTGAAGAAAGAGGGGGCAGAAAACAGTTCCACCTCGTCTCCTGTACTATTCTAATAATATAATATAATGTAATATAATATATTGTATATACATACATAAACATTAATAACATTTGTCTCAATATTAAAATACACTGTTTAAATCCGTTTTGATAATCCAAGACCAAGAAGAACGTTTTTTTAAAAAAAGAACACAACAGAAACGTTTGCAGGTAAGTGCTGGTAAAAATACGCTTTTTCTTTTGAAGCTATTCATACACAAACAAAGACACAGAACACTTCTTCGTTTCTCTAAAATAAGCATGCCATTTTCTTGGCACTGTACTAAAACATTAGACTTTTCAAACACTACTTAAGAGCTTAGATACAAGAGGAGAGTTCTAATATTCCTTCCTTTTATACTTCTGTAGTTGTTTTGTTTTTCTAGTTACTTTGCAGATGTATAAACCAACAATTAGTTATGATATAAATTCACTCATAGCTCTGAGTATCCTAAATACATTTAACTAATCCATTCATTTTGATACACAGTGAAAGATGCTAGAGACTATAACATGAATGCCAGATCCTATTTTTTTTTAAAACTTGTATGTTGTTACTGCTAATTTCACCTATGCTATTTAAACTCTAGTCCTATCATCGTGTTGGAAATTAGCATGGGAAATGACAAGCATTTTGTTTGAGGATTTGAAAGACATGTTGAGAATTTTTGCAGTTTGTTTACACACACTGGAATAACTTACCTCTAAGTCTTTATCACTGATGGCCCAGCTTATTTCAGTTTCTCCTGCAAAAGAGAGATGTTGTTAGTTGCCTTGACAATCTTTTATTACAAAGAGGTAGAATATATGGAAAATAACACACAACAGGTCTGAACAGCACTCTATATGAAATGATTTTAAAATGATTTGCACTGGAAAAATCTACAAGGCAATCCATTTTATAGAGCAAATGTTACCTCCTTTGTTCTAATAATTACAGAAGGTATAAATCATTAATATTACAAATGATCATATTACCCACATGGAAGTAAAGCAAATACTGTATATCGTATTTCATGTTGGTTGGCCATGCAGTTTGCTCATCTGAACAAATAAGCAATTGATAGACTGTAGAGACTGAATTCTATTTTTTGAATAATGTATCTGCTATTTCATTGCACTAGAATGAGCATAGGCAATAATGGAAATATTTACTCAATGCTCTTTCAGTCGGTTTGAGGAATTCTTGCGAGTCTATAACAGGAGGACAGAACACTTTGTATAGAGGGTTTTTTGTGTGTACCGCTAAGTAACATATTTATCCCCAAAACTAGCCTGTTATGTCCTGGACAGTTGGCTATGACAAGTATGCAGCTCCAGTTCCAAAGGCCTATTATCAAGCAGCATCCTGATTTGACTAATACATTCAACTATGTTTGCAAATACCAACTCTTATCAGAAAAAAAAGAAACGAGAGGAGCCAAATTCTCTCTATGTAGTACATCTCTGATCATAGGGCTTCTGGTGGCACAATTCCTTGGGTCCTGAGTACTGTTAGGAATTAATTCCTCAGTTTTCTTCTATTCACAAGGTTGTTGATATCCATCACACCAACCTCTCTCTGCACTCCTATAAAACTATACATTTTTATTTAGAATACAAAGTCTATGAGGGGCTATTGGTATTGAATACAACAAATCATCACAACAAGCTATAATCAACATTTTATAGCATGTGAAAATGACCTTTACATGTTGATGATTTTGTTTGCTAATTTAAGATACACATTTACAACTGTATCATACATTTTAATACACTGGACAATAAGGACACCCAATTGAGATTTGATTATGCCCACTAGGATAAAGAATGGAAGAAATGAGTCTTCAAGGCAAACATGAACTCTTGCATAAAGGGACAGTTTGTACATCTGCAGCAAGATTATTTAACAGCTATGGGAACACCACTTGAGAAGATGCAATCTATGGGGTTTGCCAGCCAAACTTATTCTACTTGTATGCATCTGTAGAGGAGCTTGTGTAGACTGGAAAACATTATTACATAAAGATGGTTCTTCAGATTAATAGACTCCAAATTATTTAGGAATCTATGGATTTGCACTGGTAACCATCCAGTTAGCCCCCTCTAAAATTCACGCGCCATTTTGAATTATTTATTATTTCCAAGCCAACAGATAGTCTTGTTTACAATTCACAGCAGTAGTCAAGACTGAGCATAATTTTACTGTATGGATAAGATCAAAACTGTACTTCATAATTCAAACTACTCTCATATTAGCCAACCAAATGTCAGTTTATAAATAAGTTAGCCTTCCCCACCATTAACTGGTGTTCAGAAATATGTTGCCTATAATTCAGATATAACATAGCCATCATATCATGTACCTTAACCACTCTAGTTTCTAAAGCTATAAAAATTGGTGGCCAACAAAAATTCTTGAAAACGCAAGAATGTTTGCACATTTCATTTTGTCTGCCTTCAATCTTTCCACAATTCAACTTCATTCAAAACCTTTGTTATTACTGTTATAGAAAAGGGAGGATTTACTTGTATATCTAATGTCCCAAAAGAAGAAAGTGAAGCAAGCAAGTTTTTATCTGTACAGTATGCAAGGGTTATAATTAGAGAAAATACTTTTTTCATTTTAGACACAATTATATTTTTAATGTTCTGCACATTTCTTTTTCCTATACATGGCTACCTTTCTATGCTACTCCGTTAAGAGTTCTATGTAACTTGGAATTCTACATATGCTTTCAAAAAGAAATTTTAACTCAAGGCTATATCTGGAACCAATATGGCAGCAAAGTTACATTAGTCCAAGAAAATGCAACACTTAATATAGCTGGCCATTCTTTCTACAGTATAGTGTATTGAAATGCCTTCTAATGAATTATGCTTTCCATCTCCCTTTTCATACTAGTCTTGAATTTATTCCAATGTATTCTAATACCTATATTTTCCTTGGAAAGGTTTTTCTAATTTTGAAAGGCAGAACAAGGCAGAAAAATGCTCCTATTCCTATTTACATGTCATATTTCTGTCAAATATTTAAACTAAAACATTTATTTTGCTAGCACAAGCTGATCAGCTACCTGCATAGGCCCTGCCTTATTTTTATAGCAATTGAATACCGCTGAAAAAGGCTCAGATTATCAACAAAGGCCTTCCTGAACAGTTATTCAGTTCTTCCACATTTCATGATCTGCATTTCATTTTGTAACTCTGTTTGATCTTCTGTGGAATTAATTTTTTGGCTTATAGGCCAGTTCTCTAAACTATAAGTTCATTCCGATCTAAAACCCTATCCTCCAAAGCATTTACAATCAAATTTTACTAGTTTACTTGTGAGAATGTCATGTGGAACTGTGTCAAAAGCACTGCTAAATTTGATTATGCCGAAGATTATATGTATTGCATTCCCTTTATCCACTAAACCACTTACTTTATAAAAGATGGAGATTAGTCTGAACTGGCATGTATTTCTTAAATGCACATTACGTACTAGCAATCATCTCTGAATTTTTCTCCATGTATTTCTTGTAGAGTAGAACTACATTCTCCTAAGGAAAATTAGTAGGCTAAAATGCATTGGCTCAATAGGAACTGCCCTAGTTGGATCCTGAATCATGTACTCTTTTGCAGAAATAGTTTTTGATGTTAAGTACCTTATATACAAATTTTGATCAGAAAAATCAATGCCAAAAAACTGGGTTGACTGTTCCAAGGGTCAGTGTGAGTACTGTGAGTACCCTTAACTATACACACACACACACACACACACACACACACACACCCTTCTTTGAGTAGAGTGGAGAAAAATAAGAGCTGAGTTGATCCCAGGAGAATCTTAAGAAAGCACAACCCCCTCTTCTCTCTCTGATGTGGCATCACTTCTGGCAGGGAAATGGCAGTGGCAGAGGCCAGAGAAGCTAGCCTCTGATGTGGCATTAGTGCTTTCCCCTCTCTGTGGAATGGTCTATAATTTTGATCTCCAAACCTGCCTCAAGTTATACTTGAAGTCAAATAATATATGAGTGTATACACTAAACCAGGGGTCCTCAAACTTTAACAGTGGGCCAGGCCACAGTGCCTCAAAATGTTGGAGGGCCGGATTATAATTAGAAGAAAGCATGAATGAATTCCTATGCACATTGCACATATCTTATTTGTAGTGCAAAACACACTTAAAAGCAATACAATAATTAAAAAGAACAATTTTAACAAATATAAACTTATTAGTATTTCAATGGGAAGTATGGGCCTGCTTTTGGTTGCTGAGGTAGGATTGTTGTTGTTGTGTGCTTTTAAGTCGTTTCAGACTTAGGTTGACCCTGAGTGAGGGCTGGGTAAATGACCTTGGAGGGCCGCATCTGGCCTCCGGGCCTTAGTTTGAGGACCCCTGCACTAAATAATTTCATTTTCCATAAAAACCACACAATTTAATTAGAATTGTAAACATAGAGCTATCATCATCATCATCATCATCATCATCATCGCAACTTCTTACTTGATTCTCCCCATGGGTTCGGATAGGAAACAACATAATAGAATAATTAACAATGGACGATATTTAAAGGGTGGTCTTCTACCTTGTTCTCAAAATGTGGGAGAAATGCTTAATTCAAGTGCACACAGTGATTGGAAGAAACCAAAGTATGGTATTATTTGAGACTAATTACTCTAGTATAAAACACAAAATTCAGACAATAGATGCCAGATCTTTCAATCAAGGCAAATATGTTATTAATTAAGGAGCTGATGTAAGATCTCTATTGAGCTACTTTATAGTCTTTCTTGACAAAGGAGAATGTTTAGCATAGAACATTTTTTCATTTATTTACTAGATTACCATAAAAGCAGACATTACTCTGCGATCCCAAAACCAGAGCAGAACTCTGGAGAGAGAGGAACAAGGTTCTGCAGATGAAGGAGTGGGGAGAAGAAGGAATTAGAAAAAATTGCTGTCCTTACTCCTTCCGTCCTCCAGTTGTGGGGCCCTACTGGCTCCTGATGGTTTCCTCTGTTAAAGGAAGAAATCGTTCCACTGCCAGAGAGTCAATGCCAACCTAGTGACTCCAACATATTTATAGAAACTCAGGATGAAGAAGCAGCTATCAGACTTTAAAAAAAAACCTAAACCACATTATGTTAAAGATAAAGTGTCAGTCTTTCTGAAGGATGATGGAGTGACTTCTGCCGAAAAGTGGGATTGATTTTTTATTATTATAAAGGCACTCAAAACTCTTGTTATATACTTAAAGGATTTCTTACTGTCTGCTGGTGAGTGAGATCATTTATACTACAAGATGAAACCTGCTGACAGAATGGATTATTTGTCAGTATCCCATAAAAGTGGAAGAAATCTGAAGAGATCCATAAACTTCCCCCAAGGAATTATTTGAAGCAGTTTTTGACATAACCACTTTAACAAAGAAACAGACTTCCCAAAGCAATGCACAGCCTGTCTGTGCTTTTTAAAAAAATATCAGTGACCATTCATAATAGCTTTTTGGTGAATTCATCCTTAAACAACACTATCTTGATTCATCATAGTACTTTTATGCAATTTTTAAATGGCCAAGCCTTCTACAGTGCTATCATACAACGCTAATCCCACAGTACATGGGAAATGTATTTCAAATTTATAGTACTGATTCAGACATTCTGGTTAAATTCAAAAATGGGGGGGGGGGTGGGCTGATACCAGATTAAAATGTATGTTAATTTCACTCTAAAATATATTAAATTTCAATATAAATTTAAATAATATGTAACATCAGAGCAGACTTCAGCTATCACCAGAAGAGGCATTTGAAGGCTAGGGGATATGAAATGGTATTTGTAATCTTTTAAAGGTATGTCTTTTTAGAAGATATGACAGGTTAAGGGAAATTTCCTATGAAGGAAGTTAAACAATCTATTTTAAATGCAAATAGATTGTATGTTAATATGTTAAGCTATTATGAATTTTGATAATTTCATAGTTACACAATCTCTCACAGTTACACACACTCACTGTTTGTATGTTCTGCTCTATTCAGAGTGTGCATTTTTATCTCTGAGTACTGTAAAATAAAACAAAACTGTTTTCACCAAAACTATACGTATGTTAAAGATTACAGAATGAGTGCACAATCTTTCTAAAAATGACAATAACATCAAATTCATTGAAAAGGTAAAAGTCTTCTTTTTTGTTTTCATCTCTTTTGTAATTTCCTTTTACAATATTGCTCTCCATAATTTAAGTCACATTCACAGTTAGTAATGTTAGTACACAAATGTCAATGGCTTGTCGTTTTCAAAGCTTAAAGAAACATTTAGAGAACAAAGTAGGTTTCTCTTTCTTTCTTGGGTACAAGTATGGGGGACCACAGGAACAGTTAAATTCATGGCATGGTTGGTCTACCACACAGTCGGGGGAATTCTTTAAATAGAGCCTGTCACTCTCTTTGCCCATCAATGGGATTTCCTTCTCAAACTGCTGATTCGTTCAGGTACACAACAGAGGAAATTTCAGTTAACCTTTGTTTCACCCCAGGGAAAAATCTGTCTGAGAAGTATAAAATGAATAGATTAAAAAAAAATAAGTAGCTGAGCTTCAATGCTATTCTTTTAAGTGTTCAGAGCAGTCAAACAGAAAAAAGAATGTTTTCCTTCCAATGGAGAATAAATGATATAATATGCAATTTAGAATCCCAGTTGTCTTTTTGTGCTCAATTCATAAAATTGTAAAGCCCAACCAAAACAGAACTATTCTTTTTCATACAAGATCTCTCCTTCTGAACCTTTACCTTGTGATTATTCTCTGTGTTATCAAGACAGAATAGGGTTTTTTAAAACAAACAATCCACAGACTTTTCCAAGAGAAGGACCACCTGGTGAGGGCAGAGGGCACTTGACTAGTCATGGGGAATTAGGTTCTGGTCTCAACAGCACAGAAGCAAAGTAAATTTTAACGGAAAATATCAGCAGGATGCTGGAGCTGAGGACTGGTTAACTGGCATTATGATCAGTACCAGATACATGTTGGGAGGAGGAGTTACTATAAAAAGGAAACTGGGCAGAGTCAGCTATCTCTTATACCTCCACATTATTCTCCTCATAACCCCAAAGCTAACCATCTAGAAAGTGCAGAGGGTTAAATCTTCAAGTTATTTCTGACTTATGTTAACTCTAAGATGATCCTTTCATGGATTTTTCTTGGCAGGATTTGTTCAAAAGGTTTTTTTTCTGATCCTGAGAGAGCAACTTGCCCAAAACAATCCAATGGATTTTCACAGTGGAGTTATCAGAGTCATAGTCCTGTATTCAAACCACTAATTATTCTAGCTTTCACAGAAAAATTATACCTTGCATTATTTTTAACAGTCCAGATGGCAGAAAAAAAATGCATGTTGTTTAATTTTGGAGGTAGCTACTTACCTACCTACCTACCAACCAACCAGAAATATATCCCATATTATACAGTTGGACAGTTAGTCTGGGATCCTAAGTTAGTTCATCTTCTTTTCAGGGGTACCTACTAAAAATTCAGTTCACATACTGAGTATTCTGCATTTAACAGGTTCTTTTGCTGGTGCAGTTGGCCTCAAAGTCTTCCAACTTAACCAGCATTAGGTGGCTTCAGCAAGGTAAACCTGTCTGATACAACCCAAGATTTTGGGGAAGTGAAAAAAAATATCAGCCTTCTGTCAGAACAGCATGACGCCAACACACATAGCAAATCTTTAACCGGATTTCTGGTTTTACACTGGCTGTGATACAGATGGACTGAAAATAGGAAGTGATGTTGACTGGACAGTTCTGTGATATGAGGAATTATGGGTATCCTCCTATCATTTCATTTAACAGATTGCTTCACAATTATGTTGTGAATTTTACAAAAAAAATATTTTTGGATAATGTATTATTCACAAACATACGGATCTCTGCAGAGACAGAGAATATAACTGTAGAAAACATTGACAACAAAAAATCCCAACTCAGAATCAAATCACATGTATCACCTCTCTCCATATAGGAATGAGGAAATAAAAGCATATTCAACCCCATATGGAAACAGTACTAATATAGAGCAAAATACAGAGCACATCCTTGGTTTTTAACAAAATATTTTCCTATAGGCCAGATTCAGTTTACAGTAAGACCTCTATATCCATGGAGTCAGTACCCACAGATTTAACCAACCATGGCTTAATTTTTTTAATCCACAAAAAGCAAACTTTGATTTCAAAGGCACGTTATTTTACATTGCCACTGACATGAGTATCTATGATTTTGTATCCATGCAGGGTTCTGGAATCAAACCCCAATGGATACAAAGGCTTACTGCATGTAATTTACCTGTATATCGTATTGCTCTTCCAAACAATTCAGCATCCAGCTACACATAGCACAAAAGCATCCATAATAATAAAAAAGAATGTCTGCATATCTATTGGTGGTAGTTATAACTCACTGGAATATTATGCCCAGTATTTAAAAAAATGAACCCTGACAGATTTCAGTCTTATCCAAGTTGGAATGCCAAGTTTCAAGTTGAAATTTAAAGCAGAGGGGCCACTAGATACCAAACGTTTCCATGAGTCACTTGCTCAACCAAGCATCATCCTTATACACATCCACTATGTACCACATAAACTACATCTGTCATTCAATCTTCATCCATACCTCAAAATGGATATGCAGATGGGAAAACCAAAGGTCACATAAACCTCTCTTATTGTATATATGTAAAGGACTGGGAAATTCTGAGAGATTGAGGCATTACTGCTAAGATTCTTGAGACAGGAAGAAATAACATAAAAACAGGAAAGGGTTTACTGAAGTGCCACTCCTATAATTTCCTGAAGTACTAATAAAAAGAGATGAAACAGAATACTCTATTTAGGGGTGCTGGATACTGGTCTAGGTATTTTGAAAACTTAGATCAGAGTTTATGAACAGCTCAACAGCAAGAAGAATAGTTCCCATCACCCCTTAGCTCTATTTATTTTACTAGATTTGACTCCTACATCAGAAGAAAAACACGAGTGTTAGAACTTGAATTGCCAGACCTGATAATCAGTTACATAATACAGTAACCATCATAAATCAAAATCCTAGAAATATTAGAGTCAAAACTGTATAAGAGGAACACAAAATTAAGGATTGGGGAAAGGATATTTATCTTATTATTTCCAGACCGTAGAAGAACTGTGTCTGAGATTACAGCGTTCAACTCAGATGCCATATAAGGTACAGACCCTCAAACACAGATTTGTCCTGAGGCACTGTATTGTGTGTGTATGTGTGCGTGTGTGTGTGTGGAGGTAATGTCTCACCTTCTCAAATTCCACATAATGTCACATCCTTCAGTTTCTCTGCAAATTTCTTGCCTCTGCTTGATAAACAGACAAGCTGGCTCTATTCCTAAGGCAGATGGATTTGGCCTTGTAACCTGTGGTTGCTGATCCCTAAATATATTTATGTTGTATTCTTTATCTTTGTCCTCCTCTCCTGCTTTCCTCTTTCCTTAAAGGAATACCTGGCCGTGGGGGGTGGGGGTGGTTCACTACCATTAGCATGATTTGCCGTGGCTTAGGTTAGCTTCTAACTCATCAGCTGAATGCCAACAGTATGGATCACTAATCTTGAAGAAAGGCTGTAAAATTCTTGGTCCTTTTTTTTGCCTTCACATTGGCATACCATATTCCCAGTTGTCTTCTCCAAAAATGCACAGCTCTCACACTTCAACACTCCAACTGCTTATTTTCCATTTCTAGAAATCAATTAGAAAATGCCCATCTAACTGGCTCAAAACAAACCTTAGTTATAGGGCTGGCAATCATTATGTAGCAATGCTATTGCTAAAATAAACCAACAGAACACATAGGTATATAGGGTTTTTTTTAAAAAAGATTTCTAATTGTTCCAGAAATTTCCCACTAAGTAGTCCCACAATGGTTGTCCCATTTTTACTGTGTAGCACATCAATTTCTTAGCTGTTTCCTTTGAAAGTTACAAAAAGAGATATCTTTTCTGAAAGGCCATCAACTATTTCTCCCATCGTGAGTCATGTTTACTTTCTATGGATAGATAATATTGCCTGCACAGGGATCAATAGGAATCTAATGGATAGCTTGTAACTCAAAAAAGTAAAGAAAAAGTAAAGAAAATACATAAGAGTAGATTAGAAAGGGATTACCTCTCCTGAGCACAGGGATCTCAAATCCTTGTTATTTAAAACTCTTTGTGTTATTTTGTGCTAAAGTAACTGTTTTTCAGAAAGAATGCTGTCAAATATAACTCTATATGTTCATATATAACTCTAAATATTTACCCCACTTCCAGCAAAATTCTGACAACTATTACTGAATTAACTGAAATTGCTTCCAAGTTACATAATTATGCTAGAAATCTTCAAATACTCAGTGATATTAACCACAATATAAAAATGTACACAAAAAGTGCACTCATAAAATGTTTCCATTTTAATTGAACTGGAATACTGCTTATATTTATTGCTTTTCAGAAAGCAAACCCATCCTACGGAAGTTAGATAACTAAGCAGGTTTATCAAACCAGAGCTACAAAATTTGTAAACTGCTGCCACTGTATTCCATACAAAAGGAGCAAAACAATAGCCACTTCCTTGGAAAACATCCAAGCGTAAGAATGGAAGGAGGGGTGAATGAAAGGGAAATCATGACCACCTTCTTTGCATGTTGTAAAGAAGTAAAAGGGGGCTGAACAGCAAGCTTAGCCAACCAGCTGAGGCTTTCCTACAGTGGGGGAAATGCTTGGGAGCTTCATGGATCCTTTGGGCACGGTGGTTTGTTTTAGTTTACATTTGGAGTAAAAACTGCCCTTGGCTACCAGGAAGAATTGGAAGCTTGCAAACCTTGGCAGAAAGCCATCGTTGCTTGCTCCCCAACTCCCTTGGGCTGCACTAAGCACAACTTGGTTACATTTGAGGATTGAATCTGTTGTTCTAGTGTGCATCTTATCTAATCATATCATTCTGCATACATACGTTGAACTGTATGACACCATTAATTAATGAACTGAGCATATGTTTGCTTATACTTAAGAGCATGAGATTTTGGAACGCAAGCTTCATTTGATTTGAAGATGAATAGTACTCCAGCAATGTGCTTAATTTTCCACAAATACACTTTAATCCTCTGTGCTTTCATTAAATAGACTTGTTTGGATAGTGAAACTTGTTTTTCAGAAACAAAAGACACACATTCATTATTATTATTATTATTAAAAAATCAACTTTCACCCCAAGGCAATGGAATTAAATCCCTCACAAGGCATTTCCCCAATACATGAAGTTTTCCATGTAGGTGAAAACTTAATAAACTAACCCAAAGGTAGTTTTTGAATGGCAATCTCATTCCAATTAAACTGTAAAATCATTTCCATCTGCCCAGCTCCTCAAAGTGAAATAAATCCAAAGCATGGGCAGGATAATGCCCTTTGCACATGAACATCCAGATGCCAAGAGACCCGGCGCAATTCTCAGTTTAACGTTTTCAAAGGCACAGACTAGTGATCACACAATACTGGTGATACTCTCTAGTTACCCTTGGCAACCCTTCTCAAGTGTAACGATGCTCTGCCCCTACAATAGCTCACTGGGCAGCTTTCTCTTCACTTAGCTGAATGCTTTGGGACCATCTGCGTCGGTAAGCATAAAAGGCCAGCTTGCCTGTGGGCCCGTCACTCTGAACACCACCTCTCTGACCCTGATTAAATACAACTTTCAATCCTTTTTGTCCTCCCTGTTGACTTCTCCTATTAAGGGAGCCCTTTGACAAAGAAAGCGGAAGAGTGGACTAACTGCCCCCAAGAAAGGTGATGTCTGATACTGCTCAACACAAGGATTAGCAAGCCAATACATAACAAAAGCAAGTTTGGGGGAGGAGGCAGGAAAGGGAAAAATGGTTTTAGCCAGGCCTTTGACTAATTCAGTGTGCACACAATTCAAAAAAATAGCTATACAAGAGGTGTGCTTTAAGAAGAAAAACCTATTATGGCTTAACAATAATTTGGTGAAATACCTTTAACCACCCAACATAAGGCCATGACATCAGTATGAAAGCTACATTAAGTATCCACTCTTCAAATAAAGCAGCTCCCCCTTTAAAATAAGAAGCTATCTACTGCAGGAATAAATGTGATTACAGGAGACAAAGTGGAAATTCAAACAAACATGCTTGCCTCTTGCAGGGTCAGATAATTGTAATAACTGTAATTGGGACAAGAAATATGTATAAAATTGGTAAGAATCCAAGTTCAGGGAGAAGGCTTGACCCAATTTCAATGGAATGCCTGACTATTTTGGCATTACCTAGCTGGTATCACTATGCATAGAACTGGCTACTTTTGAAACCGTCTTCAGTTCAAAAGGAAAACTCCTTTAAAGCAATGGGGCAAGGATAAATAACTGACTCCCACATTATTACTACTTCTTCAACAACAACAAAAAAATCACAGAGGATGATGGCCCCTGAGAGAGAACAATTTAGTGTTTAAGACTATGGGGCACACATGGACACAATTCATACATAGGACTGAAAGCTCTGTTCCAGAGTGACATTCAGTCTGGATTGTAAGTGAAAGAATAACAGATATGGAACAATGAAATGTTGCATACACGTGTGTCCTGTTGGAGCCTTCAAAAGCCTCCTTTACCAAGCAGAAGGCAGCTTCCAACTTGGGTGAACAAGTAAAGGCTACCTGGAGGGAAAGAGAGGGTGTGTGAGGAGGTCGGGCATATTCTTGCTCATTTCTCCTTTTCTAGATATTCTATTATTTCATCCTTTCTCCCTCCTCAATTTTCAGTTGCCCCCTTTTGCCTATCAGTTAGCATTTTTTCTGGTTTCAGAACAGACTGAAAGCTATTCACTTGACTGTTTCAGAACATCCATTGGGTCCCCCCGTCCCGTCCCGTCCCCCCATCCTTTTGAACTTTGAAGACTGCGGTGCTATCAAGATAACTCAACATTCCTTTATTGAAGCAATAAAACTAAAAATCCATTCTAATATTTTGGTTACAGAAAGAAGCAGTATTCATGGAATTGAGTTAAAATCAGAATATAGAATCAAAAGTTACTGGTATTTTGTTTGACTTTTAATATATAGAAATAATAATATAGAAAATAATAACTTTATTCTTATATCCCACCACCATCTCCCTGAAGGGACTCAGGGTAGTTTACACATGGCACAAGGTGCCCAAAAACAGAACATAAAATAAACAATGTATAAAATATAATGCGTAAAACATATACACATATAAAACACCAACCAAGACTCAATAAAAGTGTGTTTATCAACCAATGGTGGTAAGAAATTGAGGATGCAATATTTATTTTTCTCTTAAAATAAATAGTCCTGAAAGTACCATCATTGCAAATTCAAATTCTTTGTCAGAGTCATATTTTTAGAGGATAATAGAACACCTTCTCTTCTTTTTTGCAAGCTTTGCATATCAAGGTAGATCAACTCTGCAGCATGTTACATTTACAACAATCATGACATCTCATCTCACACACACTTGTGCCAGATCAAATTCTGCCCCTTTGGATATGAAGTCACCTCAACCTAACTCTTGATTGGAAGCGATGTCTTAAATCCACTTGTTACTTCCACAAAATTAAAGAGAGCCTCATAAGTCAACATGTGGCCAAGTTCTACTGAATCAATGGCTTATTTACCTGATGCTAACAACTAGAAGGTAAATATTTTGACAGAACAACCAGAAGAATGGGAAAGCCAATTAACATAGCTGAATTGTTAATGATCTCAGCATGCACCAGGACACCAAAACAGAACATGGATATGAACGTATTTTGAAGTTAAAAAATCTCAACACAAAATATTGTTTACATTAAGCATTTTCATGAATGTGCTTGACTTGGCTAATAACCAAATTTCTTTTAAGTGCCTATGATTTACCAGTTAATCAATACATGTGCCAAGGATGACTGTGAAATATTTAAGCATGTTTGTTCTGGCACTTAATCTGCATCAGGGTCAGTTTTCTAATGCTCATATCTTACTGGTAAATACTGATGTCTCAAGGCAAGGTGGGAATCAGATGTTGTTATATTATAACTTTCCCCAACCCTCGACAGCACAACTAAACTTACAAAGGGTTTTCCATTTCCTCTCTAAATAAGTTATCAACCTATCCCGTATTTTCTGCTTGCAGAGACGGACTTGACAAACTACCACTGGAAAGGGTAATGAAAGTGTTAAAAGAAGCAGTTCCTTTGCACATAAAGCTGGCAAATATATTCATTTGGAATAATTGCTAGATTTTTTTCTTCTTCCACAAGTCAATAAAAGCAGATAGTGCTCATCTGAAATCTATACCAAATATGGATCTACCACAGCACTAATTTTTAATAAGTATGATCAGTATCTAGATTCATATAGCTTAACATTCCCTCATTTTACTCAGTGCTTTATAACTAGCTATCCTATTTTTCTGACAATATGACAAAATATGCAAATATAATCAATTAATCTATTAAAAACAGGTGATCAATCAACTAAAAAAAACTAATCAGCTGACAGGCCTAAATACATAATAACACAAGAATTTCCCCCACTCCTCCTGGCACAGGAATGGTATTTGCACAAGCATTTCTGCGTTGATTTAGAGAGGAGCATAAAAGATTACATGGTTGCTTGCTTAAAGCATTATCCAAATGATTCTAAACAAAGTATTTATCATGGTCAAGTGAGAATGCAACCATAGACACATTCTGAAACAAATATCACTTTGCAAGGGATGTACTATAGCAGTGCAAACATGGCTATAATGTAAGTATGACCTTGAATTCTTTAAGTAATTTTTTTTACAAATTGGGACCCTCAAGGAATCACAGAGATGAGGAGCATGGGGTGGTTTCTTCTATTTGTTCTCTCATTCTGTTAATTCACACATATATTTATTCTTTCTCAAACTATGGTAATTTGCATAATTTCTTGCACAGGTCCATGCACACATACTTCCACTCTGCATACAATCACAACATAGATACATACACACTGGAAGAGTTTAAATGTTTTAAAGGAAAGGAAAGAGAAAGGATAAAGTCAATGGAGGGGGGGGGGGGAAACATAGGCAAACGATCACGCTGCAAAGGTGTGACTGGATTTTCTGCATGGAAATGAAAGAGTATGCTTTCCTTCCTGATGTTGTTTGGCAGCTACAGTGTTCTCTGGGTAAAGTTCTGCTCTCACCAATGAAACAAGGGAAACTGAAGTCCTCCATTTTCCCTTCCTTCCAGCAGCCCCTTGTGATCCCCTCAAAAAAGAAAATCCTGTTGTAGAAAACTAGGAGACTCTCTAGGAATACTGCAGGGGCAGGACTAGCAAAATGTTTATCTCCCTCCCCTGACTGAGATCTTCTGCTGGTTTTTCATCCTACCTACAAATGGAAAATACCCTTGTTTTCACAGAAAAATCTTTAGGGTCCAGGTTTAGGAAAACAAGGAGGGAACTCTAAAAGACATACATGCATTATATATTTCAATGTACAAGCAGGGGGCATAATTGGGGATGTTTTATGTATCTTTTAAAACATTTTATAAAGTGATTGTAAGTGTTCTTAATATTTATTGTTTTAAATTTACTGTCCCTGGAAACTGCCTTAAATCTTACCCCAAGAGAAAGGGAGGGTAGACATAAATTAAATTAAATTAAATTAAATTAAAAGGTATACTCAATCCAGACCTTATGTTGGTAGGATGTAACTGAGGTATACAAAACAAAGAGCTACATGATACCATCAGCAGCATATATGGTAATGTTCTTGATCTACCACCGTCAGGTCAGTTGATTGATCTAATTGAATTTTTTGGATTATTTAATATCCTATCTTTCCCCTAGAATTGAGATCAAATACCATTAAAACTGCATGCTATTAAAAAAGAAGGGCAGAACATATAATATTAAAGCCACAAGTGAACTTTAAAAACAAAGAATAGAACACCTGAAATAATAATTAAGACTGATGATAATGTTAAATAACTATGGTAGAAAAATGATATGCTAACTCAGGACATCATCTCTTTATTATATAAACAACCATAATGTCAAATGTTATATGTAGTATCTAAAATGTATAATAATATCCTAGATTTATTGGAAATACTGACCACATTAAACATTATGCAGATGTCACATCCTCTCTCTGTTTTTGTGGCTTTAAGATGCAAAGCTTTTCCTATTATTTAGAATGTGTACAAGTTAAATAAAATTGTTTATGTTTTTATTACACAAATATGTAAAGAACCTTCATATTCAAAGAGTATTATGGCTTTGGAGGCAAGATGTGACTGTCACTATGTGGAGTATCATTCAGATATTTCATTAGCTTTCATCAATTTTAACTATTAGTAATTTTTGCATTTTAATTAATATTGAATCTTTTAAGAGATATCCAACTTCTTTTTATATGTTCTTTCACATGCTGAAGGCAAGCCAGAAATGGAAAATACTTTTCAATAGTTTTACATATTACATTATCTGAATATATTAACATATTCAGAAATGCAAAATGGATAATTTTAAAGGATCCTGCTTTTTAAAAAGGAACAATTTTTATTTTTATTTTTAAAAAAATGGTTATTACAGATAAAATGGAAATCTACAATGGCCACCTGAAATTCCCGAATCAGTGATCAATCAATCTATCATTCAAATATAAACCTCCACAGAAGAGGAAACTTTAGTCTTTAATTTAATGTTGGTTATCTTTTTATCTCCCAGGTATAATGTTACCGAAGTTTATTATGGATCGGTTATTTCTAGTTCTGAGTGTTCATTTTGTGACATTAAAATATTAACTATTTTAAGATCATGCTGTCACAGCATCAGTTTATAGTATCGCTTCTAATATTTTCCATTAATGCAAAGTATTAGAAGCGATACTATAAACTGATGCTGTGACAGAAAGTCACCTAAAAATATGGAGTCTCTTAAATGGCAGCAGAACCTTTCTTAATTACAATAACAAATCAGAAGAGACATTCCTCTCTCTATATATCTCATGATGTGCATACATCTCTTGACATGTATTTCTTAAATATATTGACACTTCATAGTTTCTAAAAATATTTTGCACACAAACTGCTTTACTTCATACAACCATAAATACAAGTTAAACATTCCTTATCAAAAATATTTGGATCAGAAGTGTTTTGGATTTCAGATTTTTTTAGAACCTTTATTTGCATATATGTACATATTATCTTTGAGATGGCATCAAGGCTAAACACAAGACACATTTATGCTTCATATACACCTGATATACATAGTCTGAAGATGATTTTGTACACAACATCACAAATAATTTTGTTCATGAAACCATATTCGTGTGCTGTACACATTGAAGCATCAGATAAGAGTGCTCAAGATATATTAGATACCCAATGCATTGCCTTCTACTGCAGAAATGGAGGGTGCAGTATGCCACAGAAGCAGTGAGGGGGTGGGTCTGCAGATGGCTTTGACAATCCAAAAACTATTTTCTGATCCTTGGAACTCGCAAGGGATGTACAGAGTTTATGAAACTCTGTTCAGTAAAATCCTTATTTAGTTAAATCTCTTGGGGAAGGGCTGCATCTCATTATAAGAAAGAATCTTTGGTGTTCCAAGTATAAATTCATTTCAGTTTTCAGTTCCTTCCTAAGTCAGTTGTGTTTGCAGGGTGTCCAAAAAGGGCCCCAAATAATTTTGCAGAAATTCTCCATCCACACACTTTGTCTGCTGTTATCTGTCTCAAATGATAGTCGATAAAAGAGTCTGTAACATGGGGGATGCTGTCACACTGAACTGAGATCTATTTTGCAAGCCGGGATGTGACTGAGCTGTGCTTTGCAAGTTTGGAATTTGTTGCAATGGGGCTTGCTTCGAACCAGACATACATGGAAACATGCATTGTGTGTTTGAGAGGGAAATACTCAAATTCGTAAGAATGCTAGCTGGTTTTGCCTACTTCATTTTGACTCTATCCCTGCCTCCTTAGCTTCAATGCATCAACTGAGAGTCTTCTGAAACTGGAATCCCGCTTCGAGTATCGAGACTTCTCTATCCCAATGTTTTATAGTTATATTATTGGTGTAAAGAACCCAAAAGCTCTAATGGCAGAAGATACCTATTTCCAGGAATCCTCTCCTCAGTACTTCCTATCATAGTTCACCATACTCTGCAGAATTCCTCAACTGTAATGGAAGTCAGAGAAACTCTGGGTAAAGGAAAGACAAGGAAGCCAGTCACTGTCCCACCACTCTCAAGCATTTACATATGTTTTCTTTGAACGTAATCTATAGCGTAGGATCCAAGGAAATATGCAACTAGTTCCCATTTCCTAGAACAGTGGTTCCCAACCTTTTTTTAACCAGAGACCACTTGACCAGTGACAACTTTGACCAGGGATCACTCACCAACATTAGTACCAAAAGGGTTATGAATCTGTTTTTGGTCAACTTTAGATTTGGTGTGGTTATTTGGGGTGCTGATTCAGAATTGGATAAACCACATCAGCTCTAGTTTCTGATACAGAACATATACCATTAGTAGTCACCACCTGCTCGCCCACAGGCAACCATATTTAATAAGCCTTGGCACTATAAGAGGGTTTCGCGAAGCCAGTTGCTCTCGTTGCAACTGTGTAATAATGGTGAGACCACTGATCATATTTTAGTTCTTGCGGAGCACGGGTAGTCCACAGACCACAGGTTGGGAACCACTGTCCTGGAATATTAGTTAACTATCACCTTGATAAAATCTTTTGAAACAAAGAATTGCAAGAATAAGACTGGGCCAGGGGTTCTTCGTCCACATTTCTGATGCATTACCTCCTTTTCTGATTCTAAAAAGCTCTGTAGATCCCAGCTATAATGAATACACAATTACCAGTCAAAAACCTCTTGTCTAGAATTACTCCAAAATTCCAAATTGTCCACATAAATCGCCAAGATAGTGACACTTTTGTTTTCCGATGATTCAAAGTACACAAACTTTGTTTAATGTACAAAGTATTAAAATCTGTATAAAATTACCTTAACACTATGTATACACTGTTGTAAGTGGAAAGAACAAATATGTGTGAATGTAATTCATTAATTTCCTTGGCAGCATAACAGAGAGAAACCAGTCTCTCATGTGAATAGGTCACTGCCAAATGTGTCCTTTCTTTCACATAAGATTTTTTGAGGTGATCTTTTTATGAAATAAGAAGTAGAGCTGAGGAGACATGCAAAGATTCTCCCCCTTATGTCAATTAGGGCCACCTATCACAGAATGAAACCCACTTCAATGAAGGGAAGGGCACTTCTGGATATAAATCAGTATTTTGTTGAGCTAGGTCTTGAAGATTTCAAGATTGCCCATTTGCCCATACACTGGACACATTGGCAACAAAGCTTAAGCTATGTTATGCATATATGACATCATAATTCAGCACAGGTAATAAGATAGAATGCCCCAGTGACCAAAAACGGCACCAACTTTTAAGATGATTGTTATCGTCTTCCATAAAGTGACAACTGGGCATACATAATTTTTAAAATATAATTAAAGTACTTGACACATCTCCCTGAACTCTCAAGACATTCCAGTTTCATTCAGAAAAAAAAATAGAAAGGAGGATTCAGAATGAGGTTAAGTGCATCTTTTGTTAGTAACCCACATTGCTCCCTGTGGTCTCATAAACAGGCTGCAGCTTTAAGTACTACAGCAGACCTTCAATTTAAATTTATAGAAAAGCTGAACCAGAGAAGTCTGCACTCAAACAATTTTAATAACCTATTAAGTTGCGACTTCAGATTCATTTTATAATCACGTTCCTCGGGGAGCAATGCTATCTGGATAAAGATAGATTTTTTTTCTTTTAAAGATAAATAGCATCATTAATCTGCAACATTTCTTTTCTATTATCTTTCAAAATGAGGAGTTATTTTGTTCTGATCTTGAGGTAATTAGCCTTCATTCAGCAGCCAGAAAATGACTGTGTTCAGAAAATTAAAAATATGTCATTAAGTGGAATTTACCATAATGTCATTTATCTTTATATAGTTCATCAGTGACAGCAATGGGCCTGGGAATCCATCAGCTTTTACCAAGGAAGCATTAAAACAAATTGAAAAACAGAATAATCCCAGGCACTCTTTAACAGAGTCAAAGCCATTTGGGTAATTAAATAGTGGTATTTAAAGTTTTAATTTAGATTTCCTCTACTGTTCATCGACAGTCAAATGAGATGTTCATATTTATAACTGTTTGTAATAAATGGTTTCACAAAGCAATGGGAATATCAAAATGGAAGTTTGCAAACATGTTTGATATTAATAGAAACTTGGTTTTTACTAAATCTCTTTTCTAAAATGAAATGATAACAACAGCAGATAAGTTGACTTCTTCTTAAGGTGACCAACATAAAGATTTTAGAATATTTCTTCCAGACGTTTAAAATAATTTTCCTCATCTGGTACACTGCATGGCCTACTCCCTTCTAACTAAGATTTACAAAATTCAAAGCCAATAATGTATAACACGAAGCATGCAGAACCCTATAAAGATCTTCCCTTGATCGCTTCCCAGTTTTTATCTGCAGGTCTGTGTATGCTTAAAGGCAAAATATGGATAAGGCAAAATGAATTCACTAAGGACTTCATCAGACGGGCGGGGGAAAGTGGAGAGAAGTGTCTTACACTGTTCTTTCCCATATTTCCCCATCTTCAGGAATGGCCAGCCATCCTACGTGCTTACCACACCTTTTCCCATTTTCTCCCTGCTTTCTCCTACATTGTGCTGCTTGGTGTTGGTTAACACCCAACCCCTGAAGACAGTCTTCAGCCTCCGCTTAGTAAACAGAGCACTATGGAGTCCAACTGGAAGTGCCTTTATGTCGTCTGATGGCTTCCATGGGGTTCCCGTGGGGCTCTGTTTCCTAAGCACATGGAAACAGAGTCTGAAGACTGTCTGATGAGGTCTAAGACATGGCTTGAAAACCAATTATGGCTTATGTTTGTATAAAACCAGCAATAAGCACTACAAAGTGAAGGAAAATGAAGTTTTCAAAAGGTTTGGGCCTTATTTGGTGGGTGTGATATACAAGATCCTTGAATTGTTTCTTCAACTTCTCTATATTTGTCAGGGCTCAGGTCCTGAATGAGGATGAGGAGGAAGGGGGCTTCCTTCCAGCAGACGAACTCGGGATTTTGGCTGAGCAGTTTGAGGATGTGGACCCTAGTACTGCTCAGCAGGAGCTGGTTCCTTCTGATTTAGATGTGCCTGAAGAGCAGGACTTAACTTGCCCTGCCCGGCTTCAGCTGAAGCTAGATTCCATACAGGTGCAGAGGTCAAGTAGATTGGCACAGAGGAGGGCTTGCTGCTGGCAGCATAAATAATGGCTGCCAGCAGTAGCCTGTTGCTGGCAGCCATCTTCATTGTATGCAGAGCTTCAGCCGATAATCTTGTAGACCTCACACCTTGGATTTTGTGTGTTGGACCTTTGGTGAACTTCTTGCTAACTGAACCTTGGAACGGAACACAGGGACTATCCTTTTGTCTTGCCCTTTGTACAGAAATAAGTACTATTATGATGTGGACTGCCTATGATTATGCTTGATGAAAGAACGGCTTTAACCTTCTGACAATATTGTACCCTTTTACGTCTTCCCCTATTCAAAAAATACAACAGCTATAAATATTAATCATAGCTTCCTCCAAATACAAATAAATACTGTGATTATTCTTCAATCTTTAACGATTTTATTAAAATAATATTCTGTCCAAATTGCGGCCACCAATAAAAGGTTCATAATAGTCAGAGCCAAGACTATTGTAAGGATATTGTAAGTCCGTTTTGAATAAGATGAATCTTCCACATGGGTAATGCTTTCTGTATATCTTTACCCAAATATACATCTGTAATAAATAAAAAAATTACTCATTCAAGCTTCCTACTTGAGTATTCTCTAGAGTGTTATTTTATTTGTGTCATATGTGCATGTCTTCAACTGGTAGCTGAATTTCAACGTCTTGGTTCATTTTAGTGAAGTAATTGGCTGGTATTAAAAATGTAAAATGAAATATCATCAAGATGTGAATTACTTCTATCTTTAATCAACTGTAATGAGTGTCTTGCTTATTTAGTTGGAATTCTGATGGACTAAGTAACTTACTCTGCCATGTCCTCATTCTGTTAGTTGAAATATTACATGTATAACATTTAAAATGTACACCTTAATTAAAAATACTATGCAGTATGATAGCAAGCTATAACTGTCCATCAGAGATGATACTAAGGAATCTCTCTAGTTGTATTGCTTTAGCATATTACTATTAAGAAATAAGAAGAACCACAGGAGATCATATCAAAGGCCTATCTAGTCTAATTTACATAGGAGCCAATCAGCTGTTTATGGGAAGCCTACCAGCAGGCTACAGATACAACTCCTCCTACCTTGCAGTCTTCAGCAGATGATATTAACAGGTATGATGTCTCTAACTCTGACAACAACATATTACTATTAAGGAGCAGCTACATTCCAGGTTCTTTTTTTCTTTTTCTTTTTTAGAATTATGTAATTCAATTGAGTGGCCACAGTCACCACTCCCTCTCTCATTCCCATCCCACAGAAGTACAGGAAGAAACCATAGAATGAACTTTGGTTCTTTCACTGTCTAACTTATTTAAAAAAAAAAAAAACCATGACAGAGTGCTCACAGCTGCTAGTCGATTTAGCTACTCATTGCGGAAACAAGTAGATCCAGTGCTGTGCACCAGTATACTTTTTATACTAAGCGATCCAGAGTTCCAAGTTCCTTGACTAATAAATATTTTCTAATGCAACCAATGACTGCAAATGAGGTAAGATTTTATAACTGTTTTCTGAAGCTCAACTTACCCATAACTCTTAGAAACAAATATTATATAATGCTCCCAGTGCTGGGATTTATTATGACACCAACTACCATACATACTCATGTATAACTCAACCTCATATATAAGTTGATGGAAGGTTTGGGGCCAAAATTGTGGGTTTTGATGTGATTCTGCAAAGAAAGGAGGGCACCAGTGGCACCACTGGGAGGCCATTGCCGCCATCATTTCCCCGCCCAGGTATAAGAATTAATTTGCCTGCCATTTTCCAAAGAATAATGTACAAAGTAGAATGGTTGGTTTGGGGGACCAGGGATATTAGCACAACCTGTGATTGAGCCTGTACCTCAAAGTGGAACATGAGAGACAGGAATGTGAGAATTGGCAGAAAGCAGATTCGTCCCCATTCTATTGAGTGAAACCATTTTGGGCTGTTGTGTGGTTTCAGGGCTGTGTAGCTGTGTTCTAGCAGTCTTTTCTTCTGACATTTTGCATGCATCTGTGGCTGGCATCTTCATAAGTTATGACCCATATCTCTGAGAGGTAGATATTGCAGGAAACCAATGTGTTACATCAGAACATGCAAACAGAAGCTGATTACTTTAATTTGATATCATATCTGGTTAACATTATCAGACAAGGGTAACATAATCTCACCATACTTACCCGCTCTGTGCTCATACAGTTAGGGAATTTGATATTCCGAGAACACAACACTCAGGATGGGTGTTATACAAAATGGGGTTTTACAGCAGTGCATACACATAAAGACACACATATTGTTTCGGATCGGATAAAAGTCACCTGCTTTGTGGAGGAGCACCCACTGCTAAAGTTTACAGTTGTTACTGTTATAAAAGGGGCAAAGTACATAAATTACCAATATCTCCCACTACCACATATTGTAAAGAAGCATGTGTGGACACTTTGATTTAAATGGGGAAATTCAAAAAATAAAACAGCAGACTTAAACTGAAAGAGATCTAAACATAAACAGACCTCTAAAAATTGACAAATCATGGAATGCTCAGTATGTTTGAATCCAAAGCATCCTTGAATAGCAGCAGCTTCCTCTTTTCAAGCAATTTACATCAACACATATTCTAGTCTAACTTGACTTCACCACAATGACCTCTGAGTTTCATTTTTCAGTTATTCAAGGAGGAAGTCAACTTATATTGTACATAAGATTTGAATTTGAATCCCTTAACACAGATACACACACCTACAGCATCAGGACTTCAGAAGTAAAGTCTGAGTCTGGGATACATGCATTCTCATGAGGAATAGAAAACTAAAGAGCTCATGTTCTTTCTGAACTTCAGCTACAGATATAAACAGATTTTGATTTCAAACACCCCAAATGAAGTCTTCAATTATACATACATATATACATACATGAGCGAATAAAATTACTAGGAATGCATATCAGCAGTTCTGGTAATTAAAATTTCTAAGGTGTTAAGCCAATCAAGTGTGACTAAGCATGGTCACATAGTGGGCTGTTAACTTTTTTATATATAATGTTCATTTAGAGCAATTTAATCATGAGATCTTACACTGTGAGCAACTTCAGATGCAGTACTGTGGTCAGAGTTGTGATTCTCCTCTTGGCTTCCTTTGGGAGTAATTTCAACAATCTTCTTCTTGTTGAGATAAAGTTTTCAAAATGCCAAAGTTATCAAAGCTTATTTACAATCTGGGATTTATCCTGTGCAAAATTGGTATGTGGCTGCTTTGGACAGGAAATACAATTTTCTATACAGGAAACTGCATTTATTTTTATGCATAAAAATGTTGCAGAAAATCTTATTTTCCATGCCAATGTTCTAGATTTAGATTACCTTTAGCTTGTCTGTCTTCTGATTGCAATTTCTGTGCAGCAAAAGGCATTTTCTGTGGGTGGAAATATTAGTGCAGTATCCTTCCACAGGAATATAGCTTACTGCCCCTGGTATGCCTTGGTGTCCTCATCCAAGTACTAACTAGGGATGGCCTTAATTAGCTTCTTAAATCAGAAGGGAGCGGGCGCTCTCAGGGTATTTAGAAGGTAATTTTCCCACTTTTCTGGCCCAAGGTTTCAGGCCCAGGAGGGGAAATGTGACCCTACAAGATCCCTTGGAGGCGGAAAATTGTGGCTACCTAACCCTCCAATAGTTGTCCACCTTCAGATACTGTCATGGCTAATAGTCTACACTCTCCACCATTTTATTTTAATATTTCAAAATTATTTAGGGTGAATTGTTAGTAGACAGTTTTATAATAATGAAGTCCACAGAGATTTGCGTTGAATACAGCAATCTTTTTTTTTCTTCTTTTACTTTTTCAAAGTTTAGTGCCCATCAATTTAATGAGGTTATTCGAAGTTCTGGTGTTAACTGTGGTAAGAAAGGAAGAAAAAACTCTGTTCATGTACTCCAAACTGTAGACATCACGCTTATCCTACACCATGCATTATGTTATAAACTTTATTATCTTAGTATTTTTCTTACATTTGAATTAAACAGCATCTAAAGCTCTATTATAACCTGTATTCATGACTGTTTAAGTTGCTCTTTTCTGCACCTTCTCCAATATTTCAAAATAATTCTGACGTAAGAGCTTTTGAATATTTTTACTTCTACAAACACTTTAACCTTTACCTGAAGGAAATGTAAAATAAAAAATAAACAATGTATGAGGGTTTTTTTCCCAAAAACACAATAGTTTAAAAGGAACATTTAATAACTGTTTTGCCTCCAAAATCATATATACTATTCGTCCATACCCAAAGACATACAATATTACAACAAATGGTCTTTGAATATTATTAAAATAAATAATTGTGAGATCTTCACACACTCAGTAAGAGTATCAACATACAATTTATATGGTTGCTAATTTCTGTAACATGAAAGCAACAGCTTTCAAAACCTAAGTATAGATGACAAAGGCTTCGCTAGGAATAGTATTGAAACTAAGTTTGAATATTTCTGACATGTTAAAGTCCTGTATAGAGTAATATATACTGGGATTCAGTGGTTAAGAAAGAAAAAAACCAACTAAAACTTCCCATGACTAAATGGATTAATTCTTTAGTACATCACAATTACTGTTCTCCACACTGTTTCTCTGAACATCTAAATAAGCATCCAAAGCTTATGTTGTGCAATGAAAAGAATTAAACCAAGGAATAATCCCAATGTTAAAAAGTTCACACATTGTATGAAGTAAAAAAAAATAATGAAGAAAATCTATAGTGGAGATCAGAATAGAGAATAGAGATTTTAGGCAGATTTATGGGCGACATCTATCGACTAATAGATATCTTTGTTAAACTAGCACTTCAAATGTCTGTTTTATTTCTGGATGTCTTTCTCAGAATAACATTTTCATCCCTGATGGAAGCCTAGCCTCAGCTTGTTGCACATTTTAAGCAAGTAAAAGATGTGTTTGGGAAACAGCAAGCCCAAAGAAGAAAAAGTATCCTGCAAGTCATGAAGAGTCTGTCCATTTCCAGGAAGACCCCAGGTTATTGCTACATTAGTTAGCAGTTGGCTGTCTTTTGTGATGTCATATTTCTCATAATGGTCACTCCAGATCAGGGGTTCTCAACCTTCCTCATGCTGCGACCCCTTAATACAATTCTGAATGTTGTGGAGACCCCCAACCATAAAATTATTTTCCTTCCTACTTCATAACTGTCATTTTGCTAACTGATATGAAGGATGTATTTTCATTCACTGGACCAAATTTGACACAAATACCCAATACGCCCACATTTGAATACTGGTGGGGTTGGGGGAGGGGTGACTTGATTTTGTCATTTGGGAGTTGTGGTTGCTGGGATTTGTTGTTCATCTGCAATCAAAGAGCATTCTGAACTCTACCAACGATGGAATTGAACCAAACTTGGCACACGGAACTTCAATGGCCAACAGAAAATACTGGAAGGGTTTGGTGGGCATTTACCTTGAGTTTTGGAGTTGTAGTTCACCTACATCCAGAGAGCACTGTGGACTCAAGCAATGATGGATCTGGACCAAACTTGGCACGAATACTCAATATGCCCAAATGTGAACACTGGTGGAGTTTGGGGAAAATAGTCCTTGACATTTTGGGAGTTGTAGTTGCTGGGATTTGTAGTTCAGCTACAATCAAAGAGCCCCAACAACAACAGAATTGGGTCAAACTTCCCACATAGAACCCCCATGACCAACAGAAAATACTGTGTTTTCCGGTGGTCTTTAGTGACCCCTCTGACACTCCCTTGTGACCCCTCCAGGGGTCCCGACCCCCAGGTTGAGAACCACTGCTCCAGATGTCTAGGAAACAAACACATTTCCTTTCTTCTTCACTCAAGTAACACTTAAATAAGCATGCCTTTCACCTACCATAAGAATAAACTCAGCAGCCCTTTTCAAAGTACCAAGGCTCCCAGACACAGAGATCCTTTTGATGATACAAAAAGGCTCTAGCTCTACAAATAATTGTTTGTGATAACTATCCATTAATGATAGCAAAGTCAGTAACACCAGCAAGCAGCAGACAAGCAATAAGGCATCTCCACCCATTGCTGAGGGGAATGGGAATTCCTCGATTAGTTTGCTTATCACACATAGACCATTTGGTTTTTAGTTATTGTTAGAAGCAATAACTTCTCACCTGTAGACCTGCTCCACTTTTTCCATGAAGTGGTAATGTCTAGTACTATCCACTTCACCAGCTGTCACATTGGTCTCAATCACCACCACCTCAACATTACTTCAGGGTAGATGTACTTCAAGGCACCATGAAAGAACATATGATAGAGAAAAGTCCCAGTATGGATCAAATACAGAATCACATACATTTGCTGCTCATTGAAGTACTCTACCTTTACTATGCAAGAACTACTGATTTAGGTGGCCATGTGCATTACTGAGGGAAATTATTAAGAATACATGTATGACACAGAAACTGTAGGCACAGCATATGACCAGGTTGAGTGGGTATGCTGCAATTCTTCTTCATTTCCAAAGCGAAGCTGTGCCATAATGTTGCTCCAACCTACACTAGATGTTTTCAAGAAACAAATGTATGGAATGTATAAAATGTTCACTTTTCTTCGCAACCTATTTACCCAGGTTTCTTGCTAAGCTGAAGAGTAGGGAGTTTACCAACAGACATGTGCAGTGGATGTTTCATGCCACAATAGAGAAATGTGCGTACGTGCGAAATGGATATCTTGCTCAGAATTTGGAAACACTAACCAAGTATTTTGAGGTCTATTGCAGAAAAGCAGGTCCAGGAGAAGCTTTGGCTGAGAATGACAAGACAGAGAAAAAGGAAGACACTGGGCTGAAGAATTAGGAAGGCTAATGGCAAAAAAGTAGAAGATGAAGAAGTTGAAAGTATCATCTTGTAGGGTAAGAAAAGCATAGCTTAGCCCATGGCTCCCAAGGCTTCTATGTTTGCGAGGTTTCCTTAAGATTTGGATGAAATGAACACTGTCTCTTAATAAAATTGAATCTTTTTTCTCCACATACAAGGAAACCAGATTAAGAAGAGTTGTTTTTAATAATCTTTAAACAATGAGTCTAGACTGAAGGATCTTTCTCTTTAATTCTGTCTTCCCATTACACTGGAGAGGCCCCTGATGTGATGACATCCAGGAATCGCCATTGCCACATTCCTGCTGTGTGTTAGGTCTTTCTCTGATGTAATTCTGAAAATTCAGGTGAGGAGCAGAATACAAGATACTCATCAAAATATTTTAAAAACTAGATTAAACCACAAGCCAGCTTGGTGGCCACCCAGTACAGGGAAGGAAATGTAAGGGCCTCTGCACTCCTCCCTCAGTCAAAAGCACAAATACTTTGGCATGTGCTGGGTTTTGGTTTCCAGGAACCCCACTGATACCAAAACCCATGGATGCTCAAGTTCCATCCCATGCAACAAAATATTTTTGGCCAGTAATGTTATGAGTTCTAGGAGGAATGAGCCACAGCAAAAATGTGCTTGGAACCAGGTGTTAAAAGTATTGGGAATTGTATAAGAAATTAAATATTAATATGTTATAAATCACTTTGACAATGAAAAAGCCAGAAAAAATGAGAGCCAAAATAAATGACATTATAAATTTTAGGTAAAATAAACTAACCAAATATGTTCTATTCATACTATATACTTATGTTTTAATACAAGCAAAAAGGACTTACTGCCAACGACCTCTGATTTGTTTGCAACGCCCTAAAGATTAAACAGTATAATGTAATAAATCCTATTATAGTGTATAATCTCCAAATTACATTAAAGGGGATAAAAATACACAGTGCATTAATGAACTTTATATTTTCTGCAACACCATTTATACTGCATCTAAGAAGCCAGTTACTTTGGATAAAAAAGTTTATGAAAATCCATTTCTCAGGGCTATTCAATGCAATGAATTTTGTTCATCCTTAGAATCTCTTACTTTGGTAATGTTATCAGCCTTAGAATTGGATTACCTATTCCATTTTAAGGATTTACTTACATGGCATATTGTTATGAAAACACCAAGAGAGTGAAGAAAAAGCAAAAAATATACTTTGCATATTTTGAATACTAAATGCAGATGAATGCTTAGAATAATCAGACTTCTAATGTCACTGGGAAAAATATCAAGTAGCAAGTAGCTTTTAAGTCACTGGAAGTATTAAATACACAGTGCATCCCCATCCAAAGCTAAATTGCCAAGATTGCATTAACCTTTATAATAAATAACAGGTTTAAATGAATGATGCCCATTTCCCCAGTTTGGAAAACTGCCTTTTCTTTCCCATAAAAGAGGAGCACCCCTCTTTTTCTTATACTGTAGGACTCTGTTATACAGCAACAAGCCACCCCCCGGAAATAAAAAGAATACTAGACTTGTATAAAGGGCCTCTTTGCAATGGATGAGTGAACCTTCTTCCAGTCCCATACAAATAATATGGAAACTAATGTAAATCTGTGCAATGAGAAAACTATACTATTGACTGCCAGGCAGTCAGGGATTCCAGTTGTAAAGCTACTAAGACCAAAAAGAGCTCTGCATTTATTGAAGATCTATCTCATTTAAGACATTGGTGGTTAGAAAATATATTTGAACAGACTGAAACAAACAAATCCAGTTTACAATGACAGTTTTTTCTTTTTTTGTTTGTTTGCTTGCTTTCAATTTAATTATTTTTAAACCTTAGGACTGATTATGTATTAGAAAATGAAAACCTTCATTCGTTTAGGCATTCAGTCTTTAAACCTGCTACCACATCTGAGCACGAAAAGAAGGGAATGGAGAATAATGTAATATGCTATAAGAGAATGATGTCAAAACGTAGGCAATCCAGTTTATTATCCACATTCAAAGAACTCAAAGCTACTTAGTACCTGTGTGCTTGAAAAAGACTAGCATTTGCTATACAAAGTCCTTTGCTTAGTGAGCTTTCTTTCTTTTCACACTTTTTTTTTTATCAGACATTGCTAACACTAGGACTGGCTCTCTAACAAAACCTAACTATGAGACTAGGTAGCATGGAGAAGTTGTGACTCAAACCCTGAAGGTGAGTGGCTTTGTAAGACTCTGAATCTGGCAGTTGTTTAACTAAGGAGACTAAATCCTATATATTCACCATACCCAAAGTTGTCCACCTTTCTAAAGATCTTTAATGCAGAAATCAATTAAAATGTCCATGCAGAGGTTATTAAATGGGAACACAGTGTACTGTGTGCCATAGCGCTTCTTTTAGGAGTGGAATTCAAGTATCAGCAGAATCTAAATGGATGCCTACATGAAGTCCAGGAACTTCTGGTCTTTATCAGAGAGTGAATCAGGTTAAAATGGTTTAGCCCTACACTAAGGAGAGTCAGGGAAAATTCCAGTTCATCCCTGCACTTCGGACACAATGTGGACAGCACATCTTGGTCTGATGCTGACTTGTCTGCTGTCCACATGGGATGCCAATGCCATCCCCTTTTCCTTGCACTCGTCAGCACTGGGAAAATGGGACCTTTGGGCAGCTGCAGAGCTCTAAGACTGCTCCTGGCTGTTGCAGGTGCTCTGTACTCACATCAGCAGACATGCCTACTTAACTAGGGAGAAAAAGAGAGAATTGTTCACCTCTTTCTTCTTGGTTATGTGGATGCCTTCACCGATGTCACACAGGGCACCAATGACAGCCAGGAGCAAGCTCAGAGCTCTGCAACCTTCTGGCAATGACAACATGGAAGGGAATGTGACGATCCAATGGGACCAAACCATTTTTGGACCAACTGGCCTATGTAATCTCGCTGTGGGTTGAGCACAGTGCATGGAGCCACCTCCGGTGCCAGTCCAGAGTGTTACTGTTCCAAGCTGACTGAAAATTAAGTGGCCACTGTAGACAGGCCCTTAGATTACAGTTTCAGCAGCTGTCTCAAATCCTGGACTACCTGACTCCATGAGTTATCTCACTCTTATCACAAATGTGCTTCCAGCTTTCATTCCAAGGTGGCTCATCACAATTCTTGTTGGAAACAGATATACAGTAAGGCATGGTGCTATGGAAAAATAAGGTAAAGGTAAAGGTTTTCACCTGACATTAAGTTCAGTCATGTCCGACTCTGAGGTGTGGTGCTCATCTCCATTTCTAAGCTGAAGAGCCAGCATTGTCCATAGACACCTTCAAAGTTATGTGTCCGCCATGACTGCATGGAGCGCCATTACCTTCCCGCCGGAGAGATACTTATTGATCTACTCACATTTGCATGTTTTCAAACTGCTGGGTTGGCAGAAGCTGGGGCTGACAGCAGGAGCTCATGCCGCTGCCTGGATTTGAACCTGCGACTTTTGTCAACAAGTTCAGCAGCTCAGTGATTTAGCCCACTGTGCCACCGGGGGGGGGGGGTCATAAGTGAACATTATATTCTCAGGGATAAGAGCCCCAGCAAAAAGAATGCATGTGAATAAATAAACCCTTCCTCAATGTATTCATTTATGTTTTAGTTTGAAGAAGGTAGCATTATTGACTCTTATTTTCTCACAGTATAATACATATTAACATTTCAGGGTATATGGCTGGAGTAACAAAAATAATTATTGGCTAACTAGCAAATCAAACAATTTTGGATTACTCTAATCTTTAACTGGACAAAAGCTGGACAATTTTTGATTATGCATATTTCCTTGCTTGATAATTGATAAAATAATCTGCAAAAAACCTCCCAGATAAGCTCCACTATTGTGTAATCGCCTAAGGTGATTGCGTAAACTGATAGGAGTTAATGATCCGTGGTGATATGACACATGATTATGGAGGGGCAAATCTGTGCATCCATTAGAATCAGAATGAAATTCATAATATCATAAATACATAGAATGAGGGGAAAACCCTAGCTTTAGCGTCTGAAGGATTTTCTGACATACAATCTAGTGTTGCCTAATTAATTTACATAGTGACTTGACAAGCAAAACCAATTCAGATTTTTCTCAGACCATGATGTCAAAAATCTCCTTGAACATTGTTTAAAATCTGATTCAATAACTTCCAACCTTCTTCCTTGAAGTATACCCTAGGAAGCAACTCTTACTAGCAAATTACCTAAATCTCTATGAAAATTGAATCTTCTACTTTGGGGACTTTCAGGAAACTAAAACCTTTTGTTTTCTTCTGTAAGAACAGTCACCAAAGCTGAGAAAAACAACTTCTGCATGCCTACATAAAATGTATTCTTTGATATTACAGGAATAAATGTTGAACAACTGCTTTTTTACATTACCTTAACACAGTATGGGATAATGATAACCCATTATTATATGAAGAAAGTCTGATTTATAGCTCATCTCAGAGCATTACTATTAGAAAATGATACTCAAAGTCAAGTCACCTCATGCCATAATGCTGACATCGATTAAAAAACTTTTTTTAGGAGGGAGGGGGCTCTACAACAAGAGGGGAGAACAGACTCAAATTCCATAATACCACCAACAGTTTTATTATTATCCTTTTTCTTCTTCCACTTAATCTACATACTTGAACAATTCTTCAAATGTTCAGCACTCTGATGGGGTGTTTTGTCATGTTTTGTTAGATCCCCTGCATCAATAAGCCCATCAAAAAAACTGAAAGGCTTACTGGTGTCAATGCAGAATTTCCCAGGTTGCTAAAGTGATATTGTACAAGTTATTCCTCCAATAGTGAGCTATCTATTCAGAACATTTCAGTGTACACAATTAATGCTTACAGTTTTATAGTCACCACCTTTAAAACTACTTCACCTTAAACCATATAGCAAAAGTTGGCAAAGTTGTTGATTCATTTTTAAGTGCATGCAAATTATAGTTGATTATTCCAGGACAATTTCCCTAAGTAAACTTTTCTAAGCCCCCATGAAAATGGAAACTGTGGATTAGCAGCCATGGAAAGATGAGGTCATCTTGACCCACTGAAAGAGCATTCTAAAACCTTGAAGACTTACAATAGCACAACTTCAACAAATCCTCTGAAGTGCCCTCCCTTGTTTTCCATACAGCATGGATTAGACTCAAGAGATCTTTCTAACAGTTTCTAAATAAAAAAATACAATAACCTTTCTTTCCCTCATGAACATTGAGAAAATGGGCACTCTAAAGAAAACAATATGTGTTTCTTTACAAGTTCCATATTTTAATGTTTAAGGTACAAAACCCAAGTTTGTAAATAAACTCAAGATCACGAAAACATTTGAAGATTTTGCTTATATTTTTAGAATACATCTAAAATAAATACTTGAACAAGGAACACACACACAGTCACATTTTCATGCTTATTAAAAATGAAATGATTTAGTACACACACATTTTCACGCGTATTAAAGATGAGATAATTTAGCAGTAGCAGATACCCACACATAATGAGAACTCTTCTTTATAAAAAAATAATAATTCGGAAACATATGACAACTCTACCAAAGATGAGAGAGGTCTGGAAGAGGACACATTACATGATATGTTTTTGCCTTTCCTCCTTCCAGCATTTCTAGGAGGTACCTAGGAATACAACATCTATTAAACTATCTGCCTCATTTCATCTCCTCACAGGGCATCTTCTAGACACTATCTAGCCATCACTTTTCCCCCAACCCTGACTTTTGTAATTAATTTGGTTCCTTAATAGAGATATGACATTAGTAGGACTTTGCTTATAGTCAATATGACTACCTTTGTACTTTTTAATTAACTTTATTCAATTAAAGTTTTTATGTTGCATTTTTTCCAATCAAGCAAAACTAAGATACATACAAAAATAAGAGAACAAACATATTTATTTATTTATTTATTATTCAAACTTATATGCCGCCACTCCCTTGGGACTCGGAGCGGCTTACAAGAACAGGCTAAAATCTAACGCAATTTAAAAACAATTTAAAATAATTTAAATACCCTAATTGAAACAGAAGGGGAATAAAAAAGTAGTCTAGGATGTTATAGGACAGAGAAGGAGCTGTGACTATTCAAAGGAATATGATATTGTGGGACCTCAGAATAACACAACAGCCGCAGAGAAAATATTTTGACCACACAATTCCCACTCATTCATATCTGTAAAAGAAAACATACACAAAGATTTCCAAAGCTCATTTGCCATTAGCAACATATCTGAAAAACATTAATAGTAGATCTAGAAAACACTGACAGCCCTCCTGTCACATTCTACAATAGTCAAAGAACTGCCCACAGTCCCTGACAAAAGTGCCTTGTTATCAATCAGCTTCTAAACATATTTTGATACAGAGCTTTTTGATATGTGCAAAAAGGTATCTTCTTTCATAATGCAGAATAAAGAACTTCTTGTACTGTGAGGAATGGTTGGTACCATTTGATACCAATGTTCCTTTGGCTGCTGTTTCATACCATCTTTGTAGAAAAAAAGTGAATTTTAAAAAAACTTATGTTTAAGGAGATACATACAGAACTATGCGCTATGAGCCCACTGTGTCTGCATGTTGCTTCAAGCAAGTATCAAATAATTATAGAATTGATAATGTCAATTCTGAATGTTAATCTATGGATCTGCAGTCTAATTCTTGTTTTTATTATTACCTGTTATGTCTAACTTCCATGGAAAAACCACAAGACTTTAGATGCAACCAAACTTCTTTTAATAATTCATTTTCTTTGTATAGGAGAGTGTAGCAATTTAAGGGCTAGACTATAGTGCCTTAGAAGACAAGGGTTCAAATTCCCACTGAGCCATGGAAACCTATGGGGAGATCTTCACTAAGTTGTATTTTCCCAGCCTTAGAGGAAAACAGCAAACCTCTTTTGAATAATTTTGCCAAGAAAATTCTGCAATAGGGTCACCATATATTGGGGTGAACATGAAAGCACCAACAAAATACTTATTTGATCATCACCACCTAGAAGTGGAAAGATGAGTTAAAACTAAACAACTATTTCTAATGAATAGTATGCATGAGATAAATCCAAACTATTTGTGGAACCACAATCTATGTTTCAATACTCAAATATCTGGCATGAAATCTTTGTATTCACTTGTGCATGAGGTAGAAGAAAAAATGAAAACCCTTTAAAATGGTAAAGATAAAAAGTTAGTCAATCAAAAGTTATACCATGCACTTAATAAAGGACTTCGCTTCACTTAATTATGGACTGAAATATTCATTATTTATTGCAATCCATGTCAACAAACTATTTTCCATAGTACAAAATTATTAGTACTATCTTCTAACTATACTACATTACCAGTAGCAATATAAAGGATCAGATCTGAATGGAATGGAGGTAGGGTGGATACCATAATAATTTGTGTTTAAAGAATTAGACTACTAATTTATCGAAATGCTTAGAACTTGGATTTTGGAATATCTGCATATAAATAATGAGAGAACTTAGGGATGGGACCCAAGTCTAAACACAAAATTCCTTTTTGTTTCACCGACGCCTTATACACATACCCTGAAGGTGACTTTATACATACTATTTTTAAAATGTGCATGAAACAAAGAGGTCACTATCTCAGCTACACATATGGACGATTTTGGAGCATTTTGGATTTCCAAATAAATGATACTCAATCTGTATGTGATACTTCGTGTCTTCCAAAAAGCAAACTATCTTTTTAAAACAGAAGACAAAACCATAATTTACTTCCTAACCTTAACAACTGTATAACATGCTTCCACATGTTCCTGCCTGATAAAAAGTCCTGAAAATTTGTACAGCCCTGGATACAGAAGGAGTAAAAACAGGAGGATTCCTAAGTCTTTGGCAGGTTGCCCCAGGTGGCTGATGTTTTGTATTCACCTTGGTAGTTCACAAAGTTAGCAAGCCTGTTCTACAGCAGTCATGTAAGTCCCCTCACCTCAAATCACTTCTCTGAACAAGCTACATTTTTATTTTAAAGTCAGCAGAAGGTAATAGTTTAAAGACTGAAAGAAAGGTTTGTACTAAGTCAACAGACTTTTTTTATTTAAAAACAGCTGGCTGTGACTATTAACTCTCAATAAACCACTTCTAAAATTCCCCTTCCTGGAGAGAGAGAAAATTGAAAGTAGAATACACCTGTCTCTTGGGTCCCAGAACTATTTCCCTGGGTCTTTAAATTATGACCCAGTATTCTTCTGCAAGCCTTTGCTGAGAAGAATCGATTTTTCTTCTTGGCTCCTTTTGAGTTGGGTCATCTAGTTTCTTGCAAAAAATCAATTTATTAAATATCTCCTTAATTAAACAAAACCACAAGAAATTTAGTATTCAGAAGTTTCTTGAAAAACTAATATGTACCATTAGGGAATGAGACACTTCTTACATTAAGATCCACAGTCTTTATATGATATACAGGAGGCAACAGATAATTTGTATTTCTGCGTTACAACATCTTCAAACTTTAGACACAGTTTTGTTAAAAGATTAACAAGAGCCAGGCATTCGGGCACCATCACCTCCCTAGATCTTTATTAGCAAAGCACAATAAAAGGGTACTTTGCCAAAATGTCCAGTATCTGGGGTTTTATTCAAAATACAAGGAAACTAAAATAGGAATATAATTTCTTAGAATATTTGTCACACAAAAGGTAATTTTTTAACATATTCACACTCATTCAACACAAAGGAAGGGGGATTTACTCCACCCACCTTGTTGGCCAAACTGTCAATCATCTTGATGAGCAGCAAATAAATGAATGTCCAATGATGGATTCTGCATTATCCTTAAAGATATCCATCCCCTAAACATCAACAGGTAAATGCTTAAACCCGACATCCATCAATTTCAGCTATTCATGCAAAAAGACAGGTGAGCTAGACTAGTAAACCTCGAAATTAGAGCAGCATTAATCATTGGATCACAGCCATTTTAAACACACACACACATATATTTAAAAACATGTAAAATCATCTCTGCCTCTGAACTTTATTTACAACAGATAATGTCATGTTACATTTTTAATCAAACAGATGAAGTTATATTTAAATTGAAAATCTGCTGCACTCGGGCACGTGAAATATCAAGATGATTGAATGGCATTACAGAATACACTATTATGGCAGGTAAATTGTAAAATTTACCTGTCACACCACAGAAGTTGTTGTGCAGTCATTGCATCTGGAGTTAGGAGCAGAGCAAAGACAAAAAGGGAAGAGATTCGAGATATTTAAATAGCTATATTTTATGAAGAAGTAAAGAAAAAACACCAGCTGCTCTCTTCTAAAGAAGCCAATAAATATTTACAATAAATATGAAGCCTTAAACCATATTGGAGTAAAGAGAAACAGCAACAGTACTGTATTTTCCACAACTTGTTATATTTCATAATTTCACTTCCATTCAAGATTTCCTACAGAACTTTGCCCAAATTACTAATAGCAATCTGTCTTTTTAAAAAACTGAAAAATGAACTAGGTCCAATGAGATATATTCTCTAGTTATCATATTTAGCACAGGAAGCTGCAACTCCATGACTATTTCTAAGCAATTGGAAAAATGAAAGCAGCATCAGCCAGAGTAATGTTTTAAACAAAGTAATTGTTCTTAACAGCATATTAAGACAAGTAAAGGATGAGATCAGAAGACACTGTTAGCATTAGAAGAAGGAAACCACTTGGTTCCATCTCAACTATATAGCAAGAACCATACTGACCTATATACATGACATTTATAAATTATTTATACACAGGCTTATTTCAGTTATCTTATTAAAATGAGTGGCAGTACAGTGCTCATCTGGACAACTGTCAGTTTCCCTTCTTTCAGAAGGCTGCCAAGTCTCTTAGTTAGCCACAAATACTGCAATGCTGACACTGAGGGGAGAGCTTGTTTTTCAAATCCAGCCATTAATGGATGCTACCACCTCTTTTAGTCCTACCTCCTTCAGTCTTTGCTATCCTAATCAACTATAAGCCAATGTATACTTATGTGTTTCCCTGCATTCCATTTTCTGCAACACGTCTGTTTACGGTTTTTCTTTTTAAGTACAATTTTGAAATAATTCTTAATATGTCAACTTACAGTTATTTACAGTTACTGGGCCATTTATTGATGAAAGGGGTTAAGAGGTTGAATTATAGCACAGCTGTTCTGAAAACAATTTTTCTAACCTAAATCATTTTATTGCTCTGTTGTAATAAGAAGCCATATATAAAACATATGGATTATATTTTTTTGTAATTTCATTCGTATTAATAAAAAACCACAATCTCTTCAGAAATATAATTTTGTGAACTTAATTATATTATGGAATTTTAAAAGCATTAACAAAAATGGTACTGGGGATAAAACAGTATGGACAACTTTGAGGTGGTTATGGTTAATTAAACTATGAAATACCACAAAATTAAAGGTTAGGCCGTATTTTAATGGGAAGTAAATCACTGAGTCCTGTCTATGAACAAAGTTCAGAGAAAATATTAGGATTTATTTATGTTGTGTCAAAAACACTGCATAAATAAATTAGTATAAAACTGATAAAATAGAGGAAATGCAAGCGGTTAAATAATTTTAGAGAAAATATTAGGATGTCAAAACAAAACAAATTAGCCTCGCTGTTGGTTTCAATATTCTATTATATTTATTGTGCATTGTTAAAAAAATTTCGGATAATTTCCCATTCACTGTTTTGATTTTGTTTCAACTTATGTAGGTGCTACAAAAGTATATGATCCTAAGAAATAAAATCAGCAAATTTTTAAACAGCAACCATACTTTCACAAAGACAACTAAAGCTTCTTTAGAAAAACTTCAACTATGATAAAAACTATGACATTGTTTTTGCATCTTTGTGTAGCCAAATTCTCGTAACTATTTCAGAAAATTGTGTTTCAAATAAGTCGTTGTTTTTTCTATGTTTTTTTTTTATTTTCCTGGAGTCGAGAGATAGATACTAAGCATATTTATAAGTCCCACTGCAATTATAATGTAATTTCCTTTTTGAGTGGATGTGGAATAAGTTGCAGTAATTACAATGGGAGAGGTAGTCCAGCTTATTTCTAGAACTGGAACAATACAGTGGGAGATTTTCAGGGCATTAAGAATTAAAATGGAAAATATTTTCTTGTAGCTTTACATTAGGAACTTCCTTTCCCAAAATCAACTCAAGTAATGATGCACCTGAAATTGAGGATATAGCACAAATATTATTTGACTGTAAACTGTATCAGAAGATGAAAGTCTTCTATCTTGGGCCATATATCAAACGGACAATGTATTGGGAATCTCACATAAGAACGACATATTTTATGTGTGGCCAAGACCCCAAAATAACATATAAAACAGCTCTATATTTAAGCAAAACAATACGTTTGAGAACCACATATATGGAGCTGATTGAGGTAAATTGTAGGGGTGATAAGGAAATATGATGTATATATACAGTTTTATCATATTTATTTGCTGTATTGTTATAAGTGTCTTATTTTAACTTACTACATAGAGTATAATCAAGTCCTATCAAATGTTGTTGTTTGGTTTGGTATTGTGATATGGCCTAAGGGCTAATCAATAAAATTTATTACTAACTGAACTAATGAGAGAGGGAGGGTTGGCAACCAATATGTACTAATTAAATATAATAAAATGAAGCAATTTCTATAATGCTATTTCTAGCTTTATGTAGGAAGGTCAGGGTATGAATCTTATAAATAAGAAATCTGGAACTAGTATGTTACAGCCATTACTAGAACCCATTGAAAATAATGGAAGTTATATTTACTTGTTCCACTGGCTTAATACCTTACATTGGACTACTTCTCATTTTACTGCATGGGACTGATGTGAGGACTACTCTTTAAATTAGTAACTTAGTACTCCTATTCCACAGTAAGAGCTTAATGATACAGTGAGCCATATCCAATATCACATGTTCCTTCATCTATATGTCTTAAATAATGCTATCATCAAACTACAAAATGAAAACAAGTGTACATGGTACAAAAAGAGTTTCCTCAGAGGAAAGAAGTAATTTATGCAATTTGTAGTGTTTGCAACTAATGAAAAGTGCCATTTTTTCAGAGGAAAATGTTATCTAGTTTAGTAATAAGAACACAAATGGCTTTTGACAAAAAATTCCATCCAAATGATAAAGATTATTCTTTCATTTTTACTAACTTAAGAATCTGCTAAATAAGTTCAGAATATAACAACACATTAAACATGAACAGATATCCAGCAAATACAGACCCTTCCTGAACAGCTCAGATATAGAAAGAAATTGAAAATGTGATTCAAAGTATGATTTCAACCTTTTCCCATCTCTCTTTCATTAAAACTTCATTAGTGGACTTTCTCTTAGATAAATATGTTTGGAATCACAACTAGAAACTATACTGTTTCTAGTTTCAGAACCAAATCTTGACAAATGGTCATTTCACATACAAACTCCCTATTTATTTAGGCCAAGCTAATGTGCATGTGCACAAATAATATATAAACTAATTTTATTTTTTGTGATTATTTATTACAGTGTTTAAGAGTAGAAATTATATAAGACTACATCGACTATGCCATGCATACTAAGAAGAAAATTGTACTTGGGCCCATTCTGTAAGAACCTGCATTCTATAAATACAATTGCAATTCAATTGTAAAAAACTGTAAAATTCTGACCAAAAAGCATTTTTCTTTTACAATACAGCAAGTTCTCAAAGTCAGCATTTGCTTTTTCATCGATAACTGAAAAGAGTCAGTATAAAGCAACCACCATTAATATCCTGAAAGTGCACTTCATCCCAGAAAGCTGCATACCAATGTATTATATCTTGATATGCAAAAATATTCTGAACAGGCAAGAATAATCTGATAGAACCGTTCTCTCCTAATAGAATCTCTTTTCCTTATGCCAACCATGAGTGATTTTGTTAAGGAAAGCTAAGCCTTCTCTTTCCAGAAAGCATGTTTTCTGCACATTTAAGAATGCAAATATAATTTTGCATATAGGTTTAAGACCTAGGTAATAAGATTGCCCCATAGGAAGGAACTGAATAAAAGTGGTGCTATGAGCATTTCTATCTGACAGTGAAGGTCACAAGCCTGGACACATATTCAGGAGGTAATACATTCCATGTCATTATTTATTTACTTTATTTGTCAAACAGGAGGAATATTCTGCTTTCAGCCATCCATAGTGGTTAATCTATCTCTTTCTTACCTCAGAACTGAGGACACTAACTGCAGCTGTCTGTTTGTGGCAACAGAAACCTGGAATCTGTTTGAAAGCATTGCCAAAGAAGCCACATGGCCTGATTCAAGCCCCAATGTTGTAACTTTTACACAACTGCAATAGCAAGATTTATTCTAAAGACTATAACTAATAGTGAAATTATACTCAAGAGAATGTAAAAAATCCATAAATTTGTGAACTAATTAACTCTAATTGTTTAGAATTAATTACCAGGACACTCATTGCTATAACAAGACACAGCTATACTTCTTTCATCTGGAAACTCATAAAAAGAATGAACATATTTTGGAAGCATTGTAAATCTTTTACATTTGGATAATGGACAGAAGCAGGAAGAGGTTTTAGTATATATTCAAGCAGATAAACAATTAGTAGGTCAAACTGTTTTTGATACACTTACTATGCAGCAGCATTTATATTAAGAAATACACAAATGCTTATGCAAAGATTTAAAAAAGAATGCTGGTAGATATTCAAGTGTTCATACATAATATACTCTCTAACTCAATCTTCATGGTAACAGAAAAGGCAATTTGGCAGGATTTTCTTGTTTGTTTATTGAATTTAATTAATTGCACCACAATAAAAAAAAAGAGCAACAAATAAATACCAGTACTTAGTCCCTGCTGAATTTAGCTGCTGCTGCTGCTGAATTTAGTTGCGTTGAGGAATGGGTATATAACCTATTTGGGAACTCATTGTAGTCAGGTTTGTCTTCCAGTTCCTTGTGTGTTGCCATATTCTATGCTTAGCTGCTCTCATGTAATCATTTAGCATCTCATAGGTTGTTGATACAAACCTAGCTACGTTTCAAGGACTGTTTTTGCTTTGAAAATAAAACAGCAAATTGCATTCAACAGTAGACCTTCAATAGGCTCCAGATATCACAACCTGTTTTTCTGGTCCCCTGCCAAAAAATGTACCCCCAACATGTTGTGGTGGGACTGTAGAGCCGAAAGGAAATGTGCTCTGGCCCCTCACATTAGCTAAAGGTCCATAGTCCTCTGAAAGGCTGCATTTCCTGAGACTCACAAAGAACGGGACTGGATACATCCATTAGCTAGAAAAGAAGTAACTCGTGTCCAGTTACAACTTGCCCCCGGTCTACAAAACTGCACACTAGCAACTGAGCCATCAGCTTAGGCATTTATCATAGCACCACTGAGAGGTTCTATCTAACAGCTAGCTAGAGAATTATATGTGCATTTTTGTAGCCTGGAAGAAGAAAAGGTATTAGTACAAATGGTTGTGAACTACCTGGGGAATCATTCAATTGAAAAGATGGACATATATTCTTACCACAAATAAACACTGGTAGAATCCATATTTCCTAAGTCACCATTACCCGCAATTCCCATTGAAACTTCCATTAGACAATTATTTAGTTATCCATTTGTTTGTTCTTTCATTTATTCATATTCCACCTTTCTCCTTATGCAGGATCCAACTTCCCAAATTATTTCATTGGCTCTATTTTTACTTCAATTAATACTTTAACATTAGAATTTACCTGAAAAAGTATGATCCTCTATAAGACTTGTGAAATTTCTATTTCTTCAGATACAAAAGCTAAGAGACTAATGAGAGAGGTTTAACCATTCTATTACTATATATGAAAATTTGGTATGAATTGTGGGGTTTTTTTCTTTAAAAGTGCAGTGAGAGAAAAAGGAATATGATTTTTTAGTAAAGGACAGTCTGCACAAATGCAGAGAAATCCTATATTTATAAGTCACAAAAACCGGGAAGAACTACTTTTATCAAGATAATTTATGAAAAAATTATTTAAGTCTGACCGTGAGTTGAGCCTGGGTGTCATCTGACCATTTGGCTCTAAGCTTAAATGGGCTCCTGTAGTGGTGACCTTTGAAACAGGGATTTGGTTCAGGCAAACTTTATGACCAGAGACAATTAAGCCCAGAATCAGGGGCTGATGGTCACTATCAGTTCTGGCACCAATGATAGAGTTCTGGACTCTACAAACAGCATTTCTAGAGACTAGAACATAAACCGCTGTACTGGAGCAGTGTGGGTTCTAGAAAGTGAGTTTGCCACAGCTAGCCTCTGAGGCTGATCCATTTAGGATCAACAAATCCAAGTTGAACTGGAGTTGTGCCAAACAAAAACCGGCAAAGTTTGATTTTGGATCTTTTGATTTTCTAAAGGGAAAATACCTGTTGTCCCTTAAACCTCTTAATTCTGGGTATTTGTCTTCTAACTCATTGTTATTGGGGCCAATTTTGGTTCAATCAGAATGCTGATGGTTTGAAGGGCATGTCCCTGTTGCTATTCCTATTTCTTACATCATGGGCTTTGCTGAATCCAGTTTGCTTTATTGTTCCAGCAGAAATGGCTCTACAACATTTGCTCTACAGCAGGCATGGGCAAACTTTCTAACTTGGGGGCAACATACTAGGTAGGAGGACTAGCTGCCTAGTGATGGAAGGAAGGAAAGGAGAAAGGAAAGAGAGAAGGATGAAAAGGTGGAAGGGAAAAGGGAAGGGAGGGAAGGAGGAAGGAAAAAGAGAAGGAAGAGAAGGAAGGAAGAGATAAAGGAAAGAGAAGGAAGGTAAGACAAAGGTAAGGAGGGAAGGAAAAAGAGGTAGAGAGGGAAGGGAAAAAGGACAAAAGGGTGGAAGGGAAAGAAAGAAGCAGGTAGAAAGAGGGAAGGGGGGAGGAAGGGAGGGAGGGAAGGAGGAAGGAATGAAAGAAAAATAAGAAGGAAGGATGAAAGGGTGGAAGGGAAGGAAAAAGCGGGAGGGAAGGAGGGAGGAAAGAGAAGGAAGGAAAGAAGGAAGCAAGCAAGAAAGAATAAGATTGTGAGGAAGAGGATTATTATTATTATTATTATTATTATTATTATTATTATTATTTCTGCTGCTTATACCCCGCCCTTCTCACCCCCGAGGGGGGACTCAGGGCGGCTTACAAAAAGAAGGCACAATTCGATGCCCTTATCCAAACACATACAAATATAAAAACAATTACAATAGTTAAACAATTAACAGATTAAAACATCAATATATAGCACAATAGCACATCAATAAACAGTCTCATGGTCAGTGTTCCGCGTTCCATAGGTCCGATAGGTTTCGTCATTATTTGCCCATCATTATGGTCTTTCTTTTTAGCTGCCAGAGTTTCCAAAAGCCTGGTCCCACATCCAAGTTTTCAGCTTTTTCCTGAATGAGAGAAGGGAAGTCGCTGATCTGATCTCCCCAGGGAGTGAGTTCCACAGGTGGGGGGCCACCACTGAGAAGGCCCTGCTCCTTGTCCCCGCCAGTCTCACTTGTGATAAAGGCGGGGTCGAGAGCAGGGCCTCCCCAGAAGATCTTAGACTCCGAGGTGGGATGTAGAGGGAGATCCGTTCGGACAGATACACTGGGCCGGAACCGTATAGGGTTTTGTAGGTTAAAACCAGCACCTTGAATTGTGCTCGGAATTGGATCGGCAGCCAGTGGAGCTGGCATAACAGGGGGGTGGTATGCTCCCTGTATGCCGCTCCGGTGAGCAATCTGGCTGCCTCCCGTTGGACTAGTTGGAGTTTCCGAGCAGTCTTCAAAGGCAACCCCACGTAGAGTGCGTTGCAGTAATCCAACCGGGATGTGACAAGAGCGTGGACCACCGTGGCCAGATCCGACTTCCCAAGGTACGGGCGCAGCTGGCGCACAAGTTTTAATTGTGCGAAAGCTCTCCCGGCCACCGCTGAGACCTGGGGTTCCAGGCTCAGCGATGAGTCCAGGATCACTCCCAAGCTGCGAACCTGCGTCTTCAGGGGGAGTGTAACCCCGTCTAACACAGGCTGTAACCCTATACCCTGCTCGGCCTTACGATTGACCAGTAGGACCTCTGTCTTGTCTGGATTCAATTTCAATTTGTTAGCTCTCATCCAGTCCGACACAGCAGCCAAGCACCGGTTCAAGGGCTGGACAGCCTCCTTGGTGACAGGTGAGAAGGAGTGACAGATTTGGACATCATCTGCGTAGAGATAACATCTCATTCCGAAACTCCGAATGATCTCTCCCAACGGCTTCATGTAGATGTTGAATAACATCGGGGACAGAATTGAACCCTGTGGGACTCCACACAACAACGGTTGTGGGGCCGAACAGGTGTCACCCAATAACACCTTCTGAGACCGACCCTCAAGGAAGGATCGGAGCCACCGCAAAGCCGTGCCCCCGAGCCCCATGTCCATGAGGCGTCCCAGAAGGATACCGTGATCGACGGTATCGAAGGCCGCTGAGAGGTCCAGCAGAACTAACAGGGACACACTCCCCCTGTCTAGTTCCCTGCGCAGATCATCTACCAAGGCGACCAAGGCTGTCTCAGTTCCATGTCCCGGCCTAAAGCCAGACTGTGCCGGATCTAGATAATCAGTGTCTACCAGAAACCCCTGGAGTTGTGTTGCCACCACACGTTCCATGACTTTGCCCAAATAGGGGAGATTGGAAACTGGCCGATAGTTGTCGAATTGGGTGGGATCCAGTGATGGTTTCTTCAACAGTGGTTTTATAATAGCTTGTTTTAAGCTCGCTGGAAACTCTCCTTCCTGTAAGGAGGCATTAACCATCACCTTCACCCACCCTGCCAAACCCCCTCTGGCTTCCTTGATCAGCCAGGAAGGGCAGGGGTCTAGGATGCATGTGGTGGGTCGCACCTCTCCAAGGATCCTGTCCACATCCTCAAGCTGAACCAATTGAAAAGAATCCAACAAAACTGGACAAGCAGATGCTCTCGTTACATCCCCAGAGACTGCCGTTAACATGGCGTCCAAACCCGACCGAATCCGCTCAATTTTATCCGCGAAGAATCGAGCAAATGCTTCACAGCGAGCCACCGAGTTATCAGAGATCTCGCTTTTTGGCGGGTTTAATAGACCTCTGACAACTCGGAAAAGCTCAGCTGGACGATTCTGCGCGGATGCAATATTGGCTGTGATGAATATTTTCTGAGCCGCCGTTATTGCCACACCGTAGGACCTTAAAAAGGCATTCAGATGTGTTTGGGCAGACTTGGTGGGATTCTGGCGCCACACGCACTCTAGCCTCCTCTTCTTTCGCTTCATCGCTGCCAGCTCCTCAGTGAACCAAGAAGCTGGTTTAGCTCGGTTACTTGAGAGGGGGCGTTCCGGAGCAATTGTGTCAATTGCCCTGGTCAACTCACTGTCCCAGCGAGAGACCAGAGCATCGACAGAGTCGCTAGCCAGGAAGGTGGAGAAATCCCCAAGAGCCGTCAGAAAACCATTTGGATCCATCAGTCTCCTGGGGCGGACCATTCTAATGGGTCCACCACCCCTGCGGAGGTTAGAAGGCACAGTTAGTCTAAAACTGATCAGGTGGTGATCGGTCCATGGCAAAGGAGCGATGGTCAGCTCCTCTATCCCGTCACTCTCATCCCATCCTTGTGAAAAGACCAAATCCAAGGTGTGCCCGGCACTATGGGTGGGACCAGATATGAGTTGGGACAGGCCCATGGTTGCCATGGTGGCCATGAGGATGGCCTGAGAAAAGAACCCAAGGGGCCACATCCAGCTTCTGGGCCTGGATTTGCCCATACCTTGTTCTAGAGGATCTTAAAAACTAATGCAACACAATTTCAAAATTTCTTTTCAAGAAGTTAATTCAAAAATGGTACAAGGACAGTATAAGATGAAGATGTTCAACCTTCATGGAAATAGCAACTTGCTTCTTGAAGAACAAGAAGAATTGTCAGGGCCATTATTTTCCAAATCTGAATTTTGATTAACCCAAAAGCTTTAAAATACCACTTCTTACTCAGATTGCCAATCTCTGTAAATATTGCTAGTAAACTTCAAATGGACAATTAATGCTAGCTTTTCATTTGACTGCTAGAGAATGGAGCTTTTATTTGGTTTATTGGTCGAATTTTAAAACCTTGTTGGCTAAATAAACAGAGTTGCTTACCTGGAACTGGTGATCTTCAAGAGCTCTCCTGTTCAATCATACATACAGGATTTCACAGACTACCACAATTTTCCAGAATTCTTAATAGGATCAGGAGGTACTGTATTTTCTCATGATATATCAAATAATAAACCATATGGCTAGCCTGTTTTTCTTTCAGTTCCTTCCAGCCACTGTAGAGCCTCAAAGGTGTAGCACTTTACAGCAAGGAAAGAATATGTAATGTAAAACTGCAAAGAGAGTCACTCGGTTATGAACAAACAACTCAGTTTTCTCCCCTGTGTTTTCTGTGTGAAACAGTATGCCATCTTGACATATTTTAGTACATAGTGTTTTACAAAAACTGTGATTAAGTTAAGCAATGATAATATGATAGTTTAAAACCCTCCTAATTTGTTTTTTGTATGCTGGGGAAAATTCTGAGATTGTTTTAAAGAATAGCCAGCTTGCAACACTTATCAAAAACTCCTTTCCATAAGTCACGCAGCTCACCACAATGGCTATCAATGTGTGCTGAGCAGAATTCCGAAACTTGTGAAGATTTCAAGAGATTAATTGAGAATTATTGGGAAGGAACACAGAGAAGTGCAGAGTTCCTTGAAGGCAAAGCCCAAAAGAATTTTCTCCATTTCCTGTCCAGTTACAGAAATTGGGGTGCTCTGTATCGATTAGCATGAAATATCTAGTTAGGGAAAAGTTAGTTCATAAACAGAATTACCATACTGAAATAACAATTATAGGAAGCTTTCATCCATTGCTTTAATTAGTGTGCTTTCATTCACTCCATAGCTAGAAGAACACTGATGATGCTACATCACAATTTCCATATGGTCAACATACCAGTTAGTTGCACCATGGCTCGAGGGAGACTACTAGCAATTTTCAAAATATGGTACTCACTTGAGTATCATTGTATTTTGTAGTGAAACTAACCATAGCCACATGGGTCATAACATGAGGAAAGTCAAGATTTAATCCTCCTTATTTTGTTGGACTCCAAAAAAGGCCAGTAGCATAACAGATTGTCAGGAAAGATGGGAGTTCTGGTTCAACAAAATCTGGAGTCTGTAGTTCCCTGTGCCCATCCTATGTGCTGAATAGTGATGTGGTCTCTCCATTCACAGCTGACATAAGAAATCCTAACTGGGCTTCTATTTAGCCTGTCTGAAAGGATAAAGAAAGCAAACAAACAAACATTATTGTGAACATACTTGGTCAATTCTGAGAGTCAGGTTTTCCCAGTCAAAAGAGGCAATGTAAAACAAACTAAACAAGAGTCTCATAATTCACTTAATTCTTTTCTCTATCACTCTTGCTAAAACAAAATATCCTTTCTTGCCCTTAAGGCAGGGCTATCCCACTCACATTCCATGTGTCTATCTCCATAAGCATCCTGACTCAAAGGTTCTATTTTCCCCAGAAAGTCTGTTTGGCAACAATCTAGTAAATCAGGGCAAAGTGAATTTGAAATCTTCCCCTGAAATAGACAATGGAAGCATTTCAAAACTTTCAATGCTTGAATGGTACCTCCTAAAATAATTAATGCCGGCCTCCTTTAATTTCTAATAAGAAAAACTGTAGTACTGAGATTTCTAAAATTCTTCATAAGAATTATGGAAACTCCAGGTAAAGCCTAGATGTTCCTTTTTAGTAAGAAAAGGCAAATATCTTTTCCATAGCTAGAGATGGCCCTTCAAAGAATATCCTACTGTTCTATAAGCATTTGCAATTTGTACCTGCTTTAAGGTCCTGAAATCAAGAGCAGACCACCAGATGATGCTGGAGTTCAATTCCCAAAATGCTGACTGCTGCTGCTACTACTGGTACAACTACTACTATCATCATCTTCATCATCATAAAACATCTGACTTACAAACGACTCATAGTTAAGAATGGAGTGAGACAACAGGAAGACAGAGAAAGCTCCCTCTCGCAAGGGAAATTAACTCTTGTAAGTTATCGTGAGGAAAAGGTGTCTCAATTGAAGCTTTCTCACCAATCCTTGTTTCCACAACAAGCCTAATGCTTCCAAATCCAATTTTCACAGGGACAGAAAGCAAGGTGAAATCTTCTGAACAGTGGCAGAAATAGCAAAACAAACACCACAGAGTTGTTAACACTTCCCTATGCTCCCCCGCATCCATCCATATATATATATATATATATATATATATATATATATATATATATATCTCAAGTTACACTTAAAAATGCACCTGTTCCAACTTTGATACAAATTCAGCTTACTAACAAACCTACATAACCTATCTTGCTTGTAACTTGGGGACTGCCTTACTGCACTGAGTATTATGAGAAAAATGGGGAGGAAGCAGAAAATGGGCTTAAAACACTAAAAGCTTAAAAGGCAACTAAACATCAATACAATAGTTTGCTGAAGGCCCTGTTTGTTTGGTCCAGTACCAAGCGAGTAGTCTCATGTCTATAAGACTGAAAAATAATTGGATCAATTCAAAAATTCATGGATTGCCTCTATGTAGCTGGATGCTAGGTACTCATATGTTTATCCAGTAGTAAATTTAAGGCAAACCCAAAAACCTATCAATTGGTCCACCCCGGGTTTGTTTTCACTATTACATCCAGGAGATATGGAGTGTTTAGGATATTAGCATATGGTTTTCTCATAAGGACAAAAAGAAAGAGAGAATGTTGGCCTGCTCACACTCATAATGAATATATACACTATAGTATATGAAAATTTAAGTCAGGGATAGTCAGATTTTAAAATCCTTCCTTATTGTATGTGTCAGATTTTCAGAAAGGTGGAGAAAATACATCATTATTATTTTCCTTTATGATATCTAGGAGCACTATAAGGCTTGTGGTCTGGGTTGGAGGGAGCTCTCAGCAGGAATGTTCCTACAAGTTGGGGTTAGATGACAGCATTTAATTTGATATCTCATTTCTCTTTATTGTGGGTCCTTAGTATCTACTGGTGTTTGGTTTCTACATTCTCCATAGATACCAACATATGGGGATGCTGAAATTCTATTATATACACTGACTTAATAAAATCATGTCCTTTTTATGAAATGGCAATATCAAGATCTGCTTTTTGGAATTGTTATGTTTTCAAGCTGTGAATGGTTAAATTCATAGATACAAAGAACCAATTTCTTCTGCAAACTGCCTAGAATGTTTAGTTACGCCAGAAAAACAAAGAACATTTTAACTAAATAATGAAATGTTAGAGGATTTTTCTCAAGAAAGCTGGTTTCTGGGGAATAATAATAATTTAATTTTTGTACCCTGGACTCAGGGCAGCTTAGATACAGCACCGAGTGAAGGAAGACAAGCGCTTCTGAACTTTGGTGTTGGAGGAAATTCAGGAGTACCTTGAACTCTACCTTAACTGGTCCATACTCCATGAAATAAAGCCTGACTGCTCACTGGAGGGAAAGATATTGGAGGCAAAGATAAAGTACTTTGGCTACATGAGAAGACAGGAAAGCTTGGAGAAGATAATGATGATGGGGAAATGGAAGGAAAAAGGAAGAGAGGCCAACCAAGGGCAAGATGGATGGATGTTATCCTTCAAGTGACTGGCTTGACCTTGAAGAAACTGGGGGTGGCAACAACTGACAGGGAGCTCTGGCGTGGGCTGGTCCATGAGGTCACAAAAAGTCAGAAATGACTGAATGAATAAACAACAAAAAACATTTTACTTATGTTAATTTATTATTGCACAGAAGTAACATGACAAACAGAAGTGGTCGTTTTATATTAAATATGCATGTGTAACAAATCCACATGCTCTTCTAATGACAACTTTTAATAGATAAGTCTTCTATAGAATATATCTACTAAGCTTCCTGGCATACAGGTAGATATATTTTAAAACAACAAAAGATAAAGAATAGGATTTGACCTATTAAACCTCATCCAAACACATTTGTTTAAAAACACCTGCACTAAATGATAGTATGTTCTGATCACATACTGATTCCAATATGCATCCAATACAGGATGAAGATATGGTCTATGTCCACAGGAGTGTTTATAGATATAGAATGAAGAGACAGAAAACACAAGTTCAAATGAAGTGGAACACTTGATTTGAGTATCTGTCACTTTTCCTTTGTAAAAATAAAATACAAATACAAAAATCAACACCATTTCCATGACTTAGAAATGCTACTAGGGTTTTACTGCAGGAGTCCTCAAACTAAGGCCCAAGGGCCGGATATGGTCCTCCTAGGTCATTTACCCGGCCCTCACTCAGGGTCAACCTAAGTCTGAAACCACTTGAAAGCACACAACAACAACAACAACAATCCTATCTCATCAGTCAAAAGGAGGACCACATTTCCCACTGAAATACTAAGTTTATATTTGTTATCATTGTTCTTCGTTTTAATTATTGTATTGTTTTTAAGTGTTTTTTTGCACTACAAATAAGATATGTGCAGTGTGCATAGAAATTCATTCGTTTGAGGGACTGTGACCTGACCCTCTGTTTAAAAAGTTTGAGAACCCCTGTTTTACTGTATATATTTTAAATGGATTTTAAATGGTTTAAATTAGTCACTTTAAATATACTTGATTTAATTCTATTTCAGTTGTCATAGTATTTAGTTTTATATTTCTGTTAAGAGAGAAACAGCGGCATATAAATAAATATAATACTAATATTGCTGTTATTTCAAATGCAAAACAGAAACCTTAATTTGAACTGTATAACATTAGGAAATAAACAGAAGTCCTAAACAAAAACAGGAGTGTGTGTTTTCTTATTTATTTGATAACTGGTGATAAAAGTTAAGGAAGAAAGTTCAAAAATGAACTTTTATTAATTAATATACTGCTGAATATTAAATAAAAGAAAAATAATGATCATAGATGACTTATGCTACATAAAAGAAGATGGATCTAAAAAGCAGGTGAACTTAAAATATCAAAATATTTTCTTGATTTTGCCTCAGACAAAATCAGAATGTCTCAATCAAAATGGAGTGTAGTAAGAAAGAATCAGGCGGCAACAAAGCTTGAAAGGGCAGCCATGAAAGAACTAGGTAAGATTTTTCAGTGCAAAAATATCTAATTAAAGATCAAAGTCAATCATCCATGACATAGTATTCCCAATTCATACACATAGTTCTAGACAGTCAAGAAACCCGACAAGAAGAAAATCAACTAATCTGAAACATATTGCAGGGGAGTTCTATAGATACCATGGCTTCCAAAAGACAAATCAAGACGGAACTTTCAGCAGAAGCCAAATTATTTTAACTAGAGCTATTATGGGATAGCATGATTCATTGGGGGGAATGGGGACTGAGAAATGTGAAAAGTTGGAAAAAACGAGGAAATCCACAGTTGACCACAGATGGATTGATGCAATAAAAGAAACTGTAGAACTAAGTTTGCAAATCCTGAGTAGGACTATTGATTATCCAGGGATTTTGGAGGTCTCTCATTCATAGATTTTCTATAATATCATAGAATCATTCATATGACTGCTGCATGTTGTTGAAGTCAATTTGACTGCACATAAAACAACATTTCATCTGCAGTGAAGCACTGCATTCAACTAGTGCTGTTGACACACTGTAGAAAAACTGGGCTTACTGTAATGTCCCAGGCTTTCTACCAAAGTTAATGTCTCCCAAATCAAAATTATTGCACTGGAGGGAATACAATTAGATTATCCTATGGCTACCAATCCTAAATTTTAATACACTGGAGCACCAAAATATATATTTTTAAACTATATTTCCCATTTAGGTAACTGGCATACAGTGTCAACATTAATGGCTCTGTGCTTCATTCTTTCTTGCCATGTTCAAGTGCTTTCTGACTTTACAGCAGGGGATCTTAACCAGGAGTCCATGGAAAGATTTCAGGGGGTCTTGAGCTTGAATTAGGACAAAAATCAACCTATTATTTTTCTCTGACCTCCAATTAAAATCTAGCATGTTTTCACTTATGAATGTATGCAATAAATTATAGTAGCATTCATTTCATATCACATTACAATTGTTGCATATCTCAAAAAACCCACTTACACTCATTTATAATTTTAAATTATAGTAGTTGTTAGAACTGATGCTAGATCACACATGATCACAGTCCTGCTAAGTGCAAACTGTGGTAGGTTATCAGGTATTGAAATTGTGAGAAACTTGCAAAATGTAATTATGAATAATCCTAAAAGTCTTCAAGTGGCAAGATCCATAGAGTACATGTCAGAATTTCTCCAAAACTCCATCTTATTCGTGAGGCACCACCATGAACCAATATATATTCAGCTCAATGGCTTGGAACAATGACTGAGACCCTACATTGCTCAATACAGCATAAATGTTCTGCAAGTGGAACCCTGCTATCTCTTCGGCAAAGACTCCCAGAGCACACAGAACGGCCTTTTAGGGGGATACTGGAGAAAAACCATGAATCCCGAAGGTTGTTTTGATAATTGAGAATGGTGGAAAAGACTATCAACTTCTACAATAACAAAAAAGACATATATTGGAAAAGTAGAGTCACGCTTGTATATTTCACAATATACAAGCATACCAGTATTTCTCTGAAAGAGCCATTTCAGAACTCACTTCAAAGTGCAACATCTCTATTTCATTGCAATTCTGGACTACAGAACACAAAATATAATTATTACCAAACTTACTGAATCACTCCCTTTCCTTACTCCAATTGCTGTCAGTGAAAAAATGTTTCTCATACCTACCCATATTATTATGCAACAACAATTACATGGGATTGTACTAACCATCCCCATGCCATCCAGGGCATAGCAAAGTAAGTTCAGTGAGTTGTGCAATAAGACTCTAAAATGTCTATTCCAATCCAATGAGACTTATCTCACTTTTGGATTCTATCGGAACAGTGCATTCAGTCTAGATAAAGGGCACATCTACAATGCAATATGTATGCTGTTTATCACCACTTTAACTGCCATGGTTCAATGCTATGGAAACATGGGAGTTGTAATATTACAAGGTCTTTAGCCTTCTCTGCCAAAGAGTGCTAGTGGTGCCAAACTGCATTAATTCTACAGTACAGCTATACCCTGAATGATGGGAAATAGAGGGAGAAAACGTGGAGGCAGTGACAGACTTTGTATTTCTAGGTGCAAAGATTACTGCAGATGCAGACTGCAGCCAGGAAATCAGGAGACACTTACTTCTTGGGAGGAGAGCAATAACCAATCTTGATAAAATAGTGAAGAGTAGAGACATCACACTGGCAACAAAGATCCGCATAGTTAAAGCAATGGTATTCTCCATAGTCACCTACTGACGTGAGAGCTGGACCATAGGGAAGGCTGAGTGAAGAAAGATAGGTGCTTTTGAACTGTGGTGTTGGAGGAAAGTGCTGAGAGTGTCTCAGACAGCGAGAAGATCCAACCAGTCCATACTTCAAGAAATAAAGCCTGACTGCTCATTGGAGGGAAGCATAGTAGAGGCCAAGATGAAGTACTTTGGCCACATCATGAGAAGAAAGGAAAGCTTAGGGAAGACAATTATGCTGGGGAAAATGGAAGGAAAAAAGAAGAGGGACCAAACAAGGGCAAGATGGATGGATGGTATCCTTGAAGTGACTGGAGCTGGTGATGACCGACAGGGAGCTCTGGCATGGGCTGGTCCATGAAGTCACTAAGAGTCAGAAACGACTGAACGAATGAACAACACCAACAACAACAGATATACCCTGAGTCATACTTAAGTGCACAGCCAGTAAGATAAATGAGGCATGAGTAATTTATACCTCATTGATATCAATGGGTCTACTCAAATAATGATTAACTCTGAATACAAAAGGTTTTGGATAAAAATATGAATTTAATATAACAACAAAAAGTATAATTCAAAATCAGAACCATTCCTTAAACAGTCAATATCAGAAGTATTAGAAGTATCAATTTTCAAAAGTCAAGTTACTAGAATTTGTCCGGTACAATCAAATATTCGTTTCATATTCTACCTGGCTGCTGTTGTTTCCAGTTTAGGATAAAAGCAGACTCATTTGGCCAACATTTTCCTTCTACATATATTATTAGAGAGAGGTAAAATAAGAAAGATGCACATTTGCCACAGCGCAGATAAAATCAATGTTTTAGAACATTTTAAATTTAAATTGGATATTTAATTTCTGATTTCAATTATAGCAGATGTCTCTTTTCAATAATAGCCTGGTTTAAAATGAAATCTAGATTTAATAAACATGAAAATTGTATCACCTATTTAAACCCATGATCTTTTATCAAACATTTTTTCTACATGAAACATAACAAATGAGAAATACATTACCTGAGCAAATCTTGAGATCAAATATTATAAATATGTTGGAACAGGTTATGCATTGTATTACGTTATTGGGGCAAATAATGAAAATTTATGCTTCTACCAACCAAGCTTCATAATCATTTACTCTCCAATGTCATGTAAATATACAGTTCCATGCAAGTAATCATCAGTAAGTGCTTTTGGAGAGTTCTAAGGGCTAATTTAAGAATCAAAATAACTCCCTATACAAAGAGCTTCATTTGTGAAAAAAATTGTTAGCATCTTCTGATACTTCAAACTGTTTTAGAAACTTCCCCCAGTTTGAAGAGTTTATTCCATGACATGGTGAGGCCTACTACATTAGGTTCATGGATCCAAACTGATGATTTAGAGACAAACTACAAATTATATATGACCAATTACCAAGTCCTCCGAGCACTAGAAAACACTGTTACAAAAGACTAATTGGACAAGGAAAACAATATGGGGACTGGAGACATGTAGTGCTTCCCCTGTGTTGTTTTACTAAACTTAATTGTCCACCTTCTTTCTGTTTAAAATTCTACTGATGTTTAAAAATAATAGAACAAAACTATAAACTATCTGTTGCTGAAATGGAGATGCTAGTTGAAAAACAACAACCCCCTTAATTTTTTTTAAAAAATAATCATTTTTCAGCAAAAACCTGCAGACCGAGGAGTACGTTCCTGGTTGTCATCAAATCTGTCACCTTTACTATCATTTGTGTTGCATTAAGATAGGAGTGTAATCCCACTGACTGTATTATTAACAAAATTAATAGGAGTATATTATATCCTATCAGATTTGTATGCATTTTAATCACCTGAGAGATTAGACAAGGCCAATTAGCTTTTCCACTAAGGCAACGCCTCATATTCTTAGATATCATATAATTAATGAGACAGGATTGCTTTTTCCGACATGTAGCAATTTCAATCACCCAGGTAAGTGATTGCATCTTTATTCAAGAAACAGTTCTTTGAGAGTTCAAAGAGATAAAGCAGGGGTGATGATTGACCTTATGTAATCTGTTGCTTGGTCATTTTGATCAAGACTAACTTAAAAGTTTTTATTAGAGATTTATTACTAAATACTAAGTACTGCTGTTGTATGTGCAAATGCCAAGCTACTGAAAGTTCTCTTCATCATCATGATAAATCTAATGTTATACCACAAGAGAGTTCAGTTTGCGTGCTGACATTTGCTCCACTGGGGATGGATGGAAGCACCAATACCATGTCATGTCTTTCTACCACGGAACAAACAGCAGCTTTTAGGTGAGTCATAGGAGAAAATTTAGATAAAAAAACATGTTAAAACACATAGGAAGAACATAAAATGACTCCATCCCTTCCATTACTTTTTCACTCAATGTTGCAAGCCTCTGTGGCTTTGCATTTTATGGATGAAAGTTGAGAAACCAACAACAGTAGTATGCTCAGTTCAGCCCACAGCTTCCTTACACATATGTAGAGGGGGCCAACTACAAATTAGTTGTTATCACAACAGCTCCTTGTTTCCAAGCATAGGTTAAACAAGCATATTGTCTTACAAACTCTATACATGGTTATTCTGCTTTGAGAGAATAAAGAAGAAAGCTATGTAGTTTTATCTGACAGTAAGTCCCACTGAACTCAATGATACTTACTTATAGGTAAATACACATAGGAATACATTGTTAAAGAAACAAGTTTGATTTAAAAGGCCCTCTCTGTATCCCAAGTGCCACTGCCCTGGCCTTGGAGAGAGAGAAGACAAGGCAAGCACAGTTCAACCATGTCTAGACCCAGAGGCAGATGAAAGGTCTTCCATCACAAAGGTCTTCCATCTCAATTGCCACTGCCCTAGCTTCAGAGAGTGAAAAAGAGGCAATATGGATGGGACTTAATCTTCTCTACCACAGTCATCCGTTTTTCTTGTGTGTAGTTAGTTTGGAAACTGCTTTTTTCTTCTTTTCTTGTAAAAACACCATGTACAGTGATTGTGCTATATAAATAAAACAAGGTAAAATTCAAATACACCAGCATGAACATGAATTAAATTTTATAGCTCTAAAACTTTCAATCAAAAACAAGAAGCTTCTTTCTGAAATGTTGCAGCAATCTCTCTCTCTCTCTCTATAATATATATACACTGTGTACATAAAAAGACTGGTGTGTGTGTTTGTTCATGTGCATGCACCTTCGTGTCATGTCAGTTTATGGTGATTCCATGAATTTTATAGTATTTGTTAAAGATAGAAATACTCAGAGGTGGTTTTGCCAGTTCCATCCTCTGTCTCCTATCTAAGTACTAATCATGGCTAATCCTACTCAGCTTCCAAGATCAGATAGGATCTGGTGCCTTTGCAGTAATTTACCTCTTTTCGTGAAAAAAATCCCAATCTGATACAGAAAAATCATATCTTTGTATATAAAAAGTAAGTCCATGTTACTCCTTATCATACCTGTTAGAACTGCAATGGCCACTGGCTGTATGCTAATAAAATTTGACTTGACTTAGCACATGGATTACAGTTGTAAGAATGCTGTTCTTGCACTTGGGAGATGTGAATTCTAATTTCCCATTGTCGCATAAACCTCACTAGGTGATACTGACTCAAGCTAAGTATAAGTTGTAAGTATAAAGTTGGGGTGGGGAGGCAGGTTTTCATCCCAACATTAGCTCATGGAAAGAAATATAAATGAAGCCAATACAATAAATAAACATTTTACCCAAAAACTTATGCATTCGAATCAACTCAAAGAAACTATGATAATGGATATTTAATGTGATGTGTCATTCATACCAATACAGATCACTCCAAATATCATATTTGACAATATTAAGTTATATTGCCTTGAGCTGATCTCCACTGAACTATTTTAAGAATGTCTATATTCTATTACACCAAAACTCAAATTTGGTATATTAAATGGTCATGCACAATGCTAACATAAGAAATCCCTTGACTCTGTTACTGAACATATATACAAATGCGACTGAATCAGCTTATGATCATCTCTCTGTTTTAGTCCTAAGACTCAGGAAGTACATGCAAGAACATATCTAAATACAGAAAATGGCAGTCCAGAATGACAAAGTCCCATCTCTTTTTGTCTTAAAACCAAACTGCTACACAAATAACCACTAAAGTAACACTATCATCTATGGGGTGTTCTTTTACCATATCCTATCTCACTGAAAGCTTCAAATAATTCAAGGATTTCAAGAACTTTATTTCTTCTTCTTGACCAAAATCACTGTGTTCCTTCCTTTACATGCTTGGTATCTTAGCTGTAGATAACAACTAAGTTACTAATATTGTTTTCCTCATTAATTTTCCTACAAATATATTTTTTCATACACTTTTTCAGTTACATTATATATACACATCTGATGTATATACCTAAAATTAAAGTACATTGGGTTACAAGTTGACCATCTCCATTTTTATATCTGTATTTGCATATTTATATTTTTACTCAGACTAGATGTATACTGTAGGTTGTGTTTATATTGTCTGTTTTGATAAGGCCAATTGGCTGATCAATAAAAATCATTTATTGTTTACATAATATATACAGTTAGAATGAGAATACAGCCTCTGCAATTAGAGTAATATACTGCCCATTGGAAAGATTAATGGTTCCAGCTTTTTAAAGGAGTTTTCTTTCTGAACTTCAAATGATGACATAATGGATCATGTAAGCAAGCAACCCGTTGTGTCATCAAATTTTCTGACATGTGTGTGTGTCATAATTTTTCTTGAATTAATTACTATTCACTTGTTGTCTTTAAAAAGTCTACCTTTCTACTGTATTCCTAAAAGTGATCTAAAAGCTAGAATTGGTCTCTCAAAAATTCTCTGGTGTAAAAATATCTTCAAAAATGTTGCAACTATTTTCAAGTGATGCATATTATGGTTAGCATATGGTACTATACCAAAGCTTGCTAAACTAATAGATAACTGCTTTGATTGGGGTACAAGAACTGCTGTGCCAAGCCAATACCATGTCATAGGCTATGTCTTTATGCAAGCACTGGCAGACAAATACACCCATTCAAATAGTTAGGACTGGGAGATAAATATTGATTCATTTCTGATGCCGACTGAACTACTTCAAGATTCATTCTGTATATCCATTTCTCTACAATTGCAAATGTGAAAGAAAGCTACCATAAAAATATTTTATAAAATAATTTGAAATTTGGATTATGAACATACAACATTCGGAATAATTTTACGAATGGAATTATGTAGAAACCAACCACACTAAGAGTTTATGGAACACTGCTTGGAAGAGGTATTAAATTCATAATAGCAAGACCACAGAAATTTTTTAAAACTGCTATATTTGAGGTATACAACATATTTCTTCCCCTCTTCAATCTGACAGATGAAAAAAAAAGGCTGTTACATATGCTACAGTCTATGAAAAACATTTTCTTAAAAAAGGAATGTACAGAATTTTTGTTATAATTCTAATTGCCTGGTTAAAATGCATCTTTTGGCTGTAGGAAATGGAACAGGCTGAAGTGACTCTACAGAAGTTTGCATTCCACTACTGATAATTTAAAATCTGGTTAAAAACTTAGATAATTTTACTGTTAGGGACAGTGTTTTAAAAACACCCTCTGTCCCCATTGTAGACACAGAGGCACTTTTTAAAGCAACATCCATAATTCATTTACTATTCATTCTGAAAATAGTAAAATCATTATTTTCATGGAGGTAAACAATCTTTATTTAAGTGGAAACAAGTGGCTTAAAACTGCGTACTTAATCACTTTTACAACAAGTTTAACCTCTCAGTTGTAAGTAACAAATACAAATATAATATGAAATAAAAGAACCAAAAAGTTTATAAATTACATAGTTCATAAATAATCTCAGTCAAAGACACATTTAAACCTGCTAAGTTATAAGATAGGCCTAAATCAGTACACAAGAAAAATTATAGTGATCTTTCATGTCTCATAAAACATAAAGCAGCAGTTTAATTTAGTAAACCTAATAGTTCCCATGAGGCAGAGGCTATTCGACAGAAAGGACTATGCTTTTTTAAAATGTTCATACTATGCTTATGCTATAGAAATAGCTGGTGCAGCATTGTCCCATTTATTACAGTACACATTTCCACTAGAAAACTAAAAATATGGCTTCAAAACATGAATTCTGAATACCTGGAGAGTAGGCTAAACCACAGAAAATCACTAAAATCTGTTTATACACATGGAACAAATATTATACATTTAGAAAAATAAAATACCAGGAGCATACTAAAATAGTTGACCCTTATATTCAATTCATTTCCTTTTAAAGTTTTAAATAAATGTTTCAATTGTGGGGCCTATAAAATCAAGCTATTTTAAATGGCAGAAATTAGCACATTCTGATATATTAGTACATAAAGTGTTGGACATGAGACAACAAAAATGAGCAAATAAATCTACGGGTATTTTTTAAGTATACAAATCATATACAAAAATGAAGGAAAGTCTTTTCTATTTCCACTTTGTGTGAGAGAGAGAAACATAGGTATTCTTCTCATTAAAAGTATTTCTTCAAATGGGGCAAAGAAAAGAAAAGTTATTGCAAAACTCTGTACATGGAAAAGTATTGGTAACTTAGAAAGAAAAGGAGAATCAACACTGTCACAAGAACACAGTTTGGAAATTGTTTCCTTTCACTCTTAAACAAACTCAGATGCTGAAAAAAATATTACAAGATGAATACCGGAAAAAAAAATCATAATGAACCTCTCAGATGAGAAACTAATTGGTACTAAGTACACAATGGCTTACATTTAATCCTGTTAATAATCACACAAAAAGGAAATAAAAGACTCACTTTTCAGCCATCTCTCTGGACGACTGGGCTAAAATAACAGCATGACTAAATCTGACATTGACCCCTTGGCCCTGCTAGAAGTTTAAAGAATTCCTTTGAGTCTTCTGAGATCATTTCCTCCCACTGCCACCCCCTGCTCAACGATTCCAAAAGAGTGGGCTAGCCCCATACATCTGACAGTCCTTTTGCAGACAGGTGGAATAAAGAATGGCTACCCAGAAACTTTGTTCCAGTTGTTGTAGTGATCTAATGCTAGATTTAAAACACGTGCAAGTACTGTTGGCAACAGTACCGTCAAATATTGAATATAACAATTTTCCTTAAAAGAACTGAGAGAGCAAGTCACTTCCACAATGGGGGGGGGGGGGGCGGGACTGAAGGGCACAAGCAGTTGCTCTTAAGATATAAACCAAACAAAGAATCTATAATATGACATATTATAAAGGGCCAATATCAGTTCATATTGTATGTGTTGGTTAGCATTAAAAAGTCATTTTCAAATATGCTGATATCATTTCAAAATATTCTCAAGATTAAAGTTACAGATTGTTTTATATTACATCACAAAGTCAGTCATCTTTTAAAAAGTGCAACAGAGCCACATATGCAAAATCCTGTAAGAGGCTTTGTTAGTAACAGGAAATTTACTTTTATTAAGAAAGGAAGGGGATCTTCAAAGACTATAGGATGCTTTAAAACACTTTTTGCGTCAAAATCCCATCTGAGCACTAGATCATGTAGAATAAGGTACAAGGGTACATCTACATCTACTTAAACAGATTGAGAATATGTTTGAAAATAAATTCAGTGTAGAACCAAATTATGAGAAAAGAGCTGTTCTTGAATACTATATTGGATAGCAAGTTAGTGTTCCTCATCCTCCCCACCTCCCAACTTCTGTCAGTCCCAATGCGTGAAAGAGATGTGTCTGAGAGCTCAGCATCATAAAGAATTTAACTCATAACGTTATACAAATTGGCAGCAATCCTCTTTACATAAGAATATTTTAAGAAGTCACATACTACAAATGTAAACTGATTTTTCTCTCTGCTTCAGTGAACTGCCCTGAATGTTGTTACTCATATCCTATCATTGTCTCCTTGAACAGTGTGCAAACCCTATCTAATCCTTTTAACTTTTTTCTTCTGTTAAAACAGAATTATACATACATGTCAGACTAACACTGGACATTGGATAAATAAAATGATGACCACCATGACTATGTTACACAGGAAGGTTTTGCCCCTTCATTATTGTTATTGTGCATACTATGTAGAAGCATAATTTATTTGTCAAGATACTTATTTTGCTTCAGAAACTCAAAGGGCCAGGGTACGGCCAGGAAAATACATTCAAAAGTCATTCTACGTACTTTGGAGTTGAAATGTGGTGAAGTTCTACTTTTGTATAATAGAGAGCATACATTTATAGCACAAGACTTGTTGGTTAGTGAATAGCATTTTTCTACTGAGGAAAAACAGCCAGTTTGGTGGGTTGTGCCCACTGAGGTGTGCAAGGATGACTAGAAGGAGGGGGGGGGGGCTTGCAGTGAATTCTACCCGCACAACAACGACCACAACAGTCACCAGATGTGTGTTCAAAAGGACAAATTAGTCCAGAAGTACTATGCGTGTATGCTCTAGTGTTAAATGTAGGGCAGGTAGTGATTGCTACAGGGTTTTTTCACATGTGAGAGAAAGCAGAACACTTCATGCAGAGAAACCTTCTTCCAACCATTAATTAAGGTAACTGAGTTTCACAATGAAAGGCACTGTGCTGTCATAACTTTACACTAGCACGACCATATATAGTTGTGGGGAGCAAAATACAGCTAATATTTATAAGAACTGTGGTAAATATTGCCATGCATATTTTTTCTAGCATTTACTTAATTTCAAATTATGTTGGGAGCCACAATTATGAGCCACAATGATCATTTTTTAAATATAATTTTCCTTACCAAATTACCTTAACGTTAGCTTTTCTTGACATGAGAAGTTCATCTCATCTGTCTCATTTTCAACGATGTAATGATACTATGTACATTTTAAGGCTAATATTCAGCAATAAAACAAAACCAATTCTTAAAAGTACAGAACTGGCTAATTTTTCACAGAATAAATAAAAACTCTGGAACAGTCCCACAAACAGTGAATTGAAATTTCCAATACCATTCTTATTCTGCTACGAGAATAACAACAATGCTTAGGTTCTATGACCTTAACGATTTTTAACAATTTCATTTACTAAATTTTCTTTGGCAAGTTAAGGCTTGTAATTAACAGCCATGTGATCATAAGAGTAAAATTGTCAGGTAATCTTCTTTTACTTGAATACTTTTGTATATGAAATGCGAGGGATAAGAGACATTGTCAGCAGAGAATTGGAGACATGAAGAATTGGTTACTTACGCTAGACAAGTAACTAAGGTGAGCAGACCTTCAGTGCTGATTTCTGCATTTACATGATATATTTGTAAAGATCTAAGACTGTATTACCACTTTTGTTATAAGATTTCAGTGTAAGAAATAAATCCTAGTTTCACCACTCTTGACCAGAAGTTAACGTATTTGAAATTGTCAAATTTATTAAGATAGAATTTGTGTCCAATGCTTCTTCTACAAACAGGTTTCCATGATAGATACCTTCCTCTTTTGTTACCTTTGTCAAACATGAAACAAAAGAAATTAATATTATCAGACAGGAAAATCATATCATATTGTGCATACTGTTAAGATACCCCTACACACACAAACACACACACACACACACACACACTTTTTTAAAAGAGTGAAATATGATGATTAGGGCCAAGCAAGAAGAGATTACTTGTCACTTTTTCTTAAACGTTTGCAATGGCTATTATCCACCAGAAATTCCTAATATGGAGAAGGATAAACACTATGCTACATATAAAAACTCAGATGTTTAATGCCCCATCACTGAATACTGTCACAAATTTATAATGGCAGGGCGGGCACAGCACAGTGGGTCAGGATGAATCAGGACTTCTTAACATTATAAATCTAATCAGGTATCAGTAGTCCATGTGTTTAATTTTTTTTCTTTCCTGTCCTAAAATACGTAATTTTATTCTAGGGTCTTTTAATATATTTGTGTTATTTGTAAGAGTATATTTTGGATTATTTGAATAATGTGTATACTTTTCATAGAATCAGATTCATCACTTTCCTTTTGCCACCTGGAATGCTACCTAACAAACTACCAAACTTCCAACAAGTTATAGAGTTGTATTTTTTCATGATGACTTTTCTCAACTGCTAAAGCAGGTCTGCTTCAAAGTTGCTATGCCTAGCATGTTAAAGGATAATACATAAATGCACATACAAAACAGGATCTGATATACTGAGGGTCATCTATGCTGGAATACATCTCTCTTTCTGTATTATGTATGCTGCAGAGTCACGATGAACAAGAGTTATTTTGTAAATAAATCTGACTGTTGATACCACAATTCCAAAAGGGCAGCTGGAAGCATTCTTACTCCTTCTAGTTTTCTAAAATTTCATGTAAAACAGAGGAGAGTCGTTTTTCCACCCAGACTTCAAATCTCAAATGACAATGAAAAACTTCTTCCCAGCTTATAAGGAACATAAATAGATAGGGTTAAGGAAGAATGATCAAACTGATGAGAGAAGTGGAAAGATTCCTCTCTTTTTTAAAAAAGAAAATTACCAATAAAGAAAGAGGGGAAAGGGAAAAAGTCACCCAGAATATATGACCATGTAAGCATGGGCACTCTTGCAGAAAACCTAACCCACAAATTGAAGTAATGGAAAATTTAAATTAGTTAAAGCAAAAGTCTACAATAGACAGAGAATCTACAAAGATAAAAGGAACTGCAAAGGGTTGGAGTATACTTTGTATAGATCACCAGAGTTTTGGAAATGATCTTTATTAGTTTTATTATTTTTTCTAAATAATCAAGAGATTCAAGTGTAGCCACATTGCACTGTAAAGAAGATTAACTTTTTTTACTTTAATCAAATATCCATATGCATGTGCTGTTCCTTGCAAGGATAGCTGGATTCCCATTGCTTATTATAGCTGCAGGGTGCATAGTGTGCTATAATAATTAATGCACAAAAAAGCTTTTAAATACTGTTAATATCCCCATAAACAGAAGACCAAATTAGGAAGGTTAAAAATAAAACACCCGATTTAAGCCAGATTCATATAACTCTAGGAACAGCAAAGAATACTACATGGTTTTGATATTATTCACCAGTTTAGTGGCACAGCACTGAATTGTCAAAAATCACACTTTCACAACAATAAACCTAATTATGAATTTAATTTAATACAGATCGACTAACTTAATTTATCCCTCTGGAAATTCTAAATTAATTTGCCTATATATAAAGGAGTATCTTAAAATGTCAAAATACAGATTTTATTTTGAAGTAAATGGGTTTTAAATTAAGAAAATTCCATTTATTTTAAAGGCTCATCAAATTCTAAAATAAAAGACAACAAATATAAATGTAATAATAATATTAGTACTGTTTCTTTATACTCCACTTTCTCTTTCTATAAAAGTGTATATTTAGCATACTGTATATCATGAGACATATAACAGGAATGATTATCATTAGAAATTTGACAGAAACAAAGGGGAAAATCTAAAGAACAGGCAGTTTACCTGAAGCTTCATTATGTAAGTACTATGGCACTGCAATATCCGAAGTATGAATATTAAACAACTATAAATTTCTTTCAGAAGCAGCAATTAGTATGTGATCCTACAAATCCTAGTCACAATTGGGCCTACTATAATTTAGTAGTATCAGTAGTATAATTTTTATCATTATTATTGTTATTATTTTTGACAGAATTTAAGTTAAAGAATCTTTATCCTACAACATAAAAAATCTACATAAAATAAAAATGCTTGAGATAAAGATTAACTTTCTTACTTTGTGAACATTAATTTAAGAATTAATAATTTGAAAATGTGTAAATTTACAACAGTACAGTCAAAACATCTAGTAAAATAACTATTTCTAGGGCTATAATTCTTTCCTAAATCAACATAATAATAAATGTATTTTGTATTCCACACCAAATTGTATTTTAGGAATTATGCATTAGCCAACTGCTATTTTATCTTCTGAATGAGTTAGAATTTCCAGAGGGATAAATTTGAGCAGAAATTTCTATATGTAAGCAGCATATAAAAAAGTAGAATGATTTCTATTCTAACAAATAATTGTTCTCCATTTCTTCAAAGAAAAATATTTAAAGCTGCTTTTCCAATTAGAGAAGATATTATTTTTATGAAAACTCAAGAAATAATATTTAGAGCATTTATAAATGTTTATCCTACAGGATCAATAATATGAATAACCTCCTATATAACACAAACACGCAATCCTTGAAAAATAGCTCTATATTAAACATATCTGTATTTCAAAGAGGTCAAATTCAAACTCTTACAGGGAAAACAAAAACAAGGAAAGCAGATGATTTTCAAGAGAAAAACTATTTTCCAAGCATGTTAAAATTCAGGTTTCTACTCTTCTTTTCCTTGGGAATAAGGTTTTGTTTCATGGACATTTGAAGTTTCGTGTTAATATTAGATGAATTCTAATAGAATGCACATTTGATCTCCATAGCATTGAATGTCAGTAATAACTTGAATAAATACCATATACATACCAAGGTCTGTTAAATTCTGCTAGAGTTTATTAAAATGGGCATCTGTCTTTAAAAATCTGTTTCCCTTTTAGAACACTGCATTTCTATCCTTAATTTATTATTAAAATATGAGTAGAAGTCACTGCCATTACATAAAATGCAAACTGATCCAAAACACTGCATATATTTGTTTATAGTACAAGCCCATGAAAAGGTTCCTTCTCAATTTTCTAAACTAATAACCAGCATGAAAAGCTCTTAAAGCACAACTGCTTACATAATCAGTAATTACGTGCACAATCTGCTCTTCAAATTTATTATTTTTGGTTTCTTATTGCAAAAAAGCCCCATTTAACATTGGAAAAGCTATGGACAGAAAATCACCTTGTACACATTATTTTACATATTCTTCAAAATAAAACAAAAACCCTCATCTCACAAATTATAACAGTTTTTTTTCTCATTCAAACAAAGAATATTTTATGGGCAGCTGAAAAAAAATCCCAAACAAATTGTTCCAATAGAGCAAAACACTATTCTGCAAATATTTTGGTTTGTAGGTTTAGTTGCATATCACTTCTGGGACAAATTTAATACTGGAGATGATTTCCCCCCAAATTACCAGGAAGTCAGAACTATTGGGTCAAATAATGAGACAAGCAACAGTAACAGCACCACATTAAGACCAGGAAAACAATGGGCTGAGCATTCTTTATTGGGATTTTCTAAATTCGAAATGCTCCAAAATATAAAACTGTCCACATGGGTGCCTGACATAGTGACAGCTTTGTTTTCTAATGGTTAAATATATTGTTGTTGTTGTTGTTGATGATGATGATGTTTATATATCATTTTTCTCTCTCCACAATATGACTCAAACTCAAGAGCATGGATAAGGATTTCTCTTAGAGGCTTGCTACTGGCAACTTGTTGCCACCAAAAACTGACTCAAAGTAGACTGGTCCATTTGTCTTTAGGTGTATAAGAGACTGGAGAGGATTTCCTATCCTTCAGAAGAAGCAACTGGGAATCAGTATTACCAAAAGTGGGAATCAGTGTAATACCTGGATCAGTTGGAAGCCAAGGGAAATTGTTTTGTCATCCCTTACTCCCCCTGCACTTGCTATCACTACCTTAGTAAGAGACAAAGGAGAAACCATCACCAGCCACCTGCATCTAAATGAATAAAGGTAGGAACAACATGAGGTATTGGGAAACGTAAATGGGGAGTTATGTTCTGGCCACACTGTGACTGCAAAATTGGCAATTAACATACAACAAGAAAAAGAGAAAATCTGTTGTTCCCATTGACAGTGAAAATGATGTGCGTTTTATTTGTTACTTTGGGTGACTTTTAATTTTTTACTAGTACCTTATTACTAATTATTGTTAAAATGAAAGTCTGCATTTCTTGGGGGGGGGGGGGCAGAAACAACCAAGGATTCATCAGATAGAATATAGGGCTGGACATGCTAACAACTGTTTTGGTGCAATGAAGGGAAAAAATAAATTTCAGATGAAAGGGAGAGGGACACCATTAAAGGGATAGAAGCCAAAAAAGCAATGAAAGAAAGGAAGTAAAATCTTTGATTCAAGGAAAGCCATGTTAAAGATATGTGTACAGACTTCCATTTTAGCTTGTCTTGATCATAGAACAATGTGTGTTCTTACTTATATTAGGTCAATTAACAGGGACTTATTTGCAATCATCCGTTTTATCCTGGAAGAAAATACCAACTCGGTTCATGTGACCAAGACCAAGTCAAAGGAGGAGATGTTGATCCCTCTCCAATATGCCCATAAGACTAAAATGTACAGGAAAAACCTTGGCTTGTAGCTAAGAAGACAGGCAGTTTTGTTCAATAACAGGAGTGGGCAATTGCTGGAGGTCTATGGTTGTTCTGAACCTCCCAGGGCCATACCTTCATGTCATCACTGTACTTCCAAATTCTGGCAGTGTTTTGACTTTTTTAAAAAGGTGTGCAATTTTACTTTAAACTGCAGAGTCTCCACAGTGTCAGGCCTTAAACAAAATTGCTCCAAAGCCTCATCAATGTTTCAAATGGTGAACAATGAGTCCCAACCAAATCCAAAACACTGGATGCCGAAGAATGGTTCACTGTAAAGGATTCAAAACCTTTTTGTTGGAGAAATTTTCCAAGTGTACTGAACTGGATGTAATGGTTTGAACAAGAGCATGAATGCATACACTGCATTATCTTATTTGAATGTATTTATACCCTGTCTTTTCCCTAAAACTGAAGACAGTTCACAACAAAATTATTTTTAAAAGTACACATAAAACGTATAATATTAATATACAAATTATATTATTCAAATGGATTGAAAGTAATTAGAAACATAGCAATAAAATGCACGGCAACTGTTAAAAGTCACTTGCTCAACCACCAAAAAACTGCAAAACAAACAAATAAGCAACCTCAGAGCAGCCACTCAAAAGATCCACTCATGTATTTTTAGAAAATGTTCATTTAAAAGTCACTCTAAGATAAATCCCATCAAATTTGATGGACACTTTTTCAGCTTCCTCAACTAGGGGATAAGGATGAAGTGCTTGGAAGCAGATGCCCCTTATGTTCATTAGATCTTTGTTGATCATGGTTATTAAAAGCATTCTAGATACAGTTGAAATTGTGAGTTTTACTACCAATCTTGGTGAAAACATGGATTTGCCCACAACCCAAATGGATTTAGATATTTTTCATATATCAAGTTTACATCATACATCTATTTTAATATGCATTATGACCTATTTCATTTTAAACACATCAGCATTTTAAGCACAGTAATAAATAAAATGCAGTAATAAACAGAAAAACAAAATGTGTAGGAGGTTTTAAAACATTTTCATTAAGTAAGGCATTTGCCTGGATAACTGACAGAATAGGTCATTTGAATACAGGCACAGAACTGCCCATTTTAGCTGTCCAAACTAAAAGTTTTCTGAACTAACAGACTGGAGCAAGTATACTGTCTTTAAGACACTTTCGGGTCCCCCAGAACATACACATCCATTATATTCAGTGAATCTTTGAACTGTGGCCTGATTTAACTTCAGTCAGAAGGCAGGTTGAATTTGATCTAGATTTGAGACAAGCAATTGACCTGGGGGCTTAGTTGAATTGGGGACAGAGATCGGACCCATAAAATCAGGCAGAAGAAGCCTCTATTCATGAATCTTGTAATTAATCCAGTGAGGCCTATTTCAAGCAATCAGTAAAGAAACAAGAATACAATTCTTCTGAATTTGCATTTCTGGAAAGGAATTCCTTTTTTATATTTGCTGACTACCAAGAAATGGCACAAATTTTGTCTCAGAAATCTGTGACACTTTTGAGAAAGAAAATGCACATACCTTACAAAATGGCTATATCTTTAATCAAGATAACATACATTACTTGCTATAAAAGTATGTAGCAATAGGTATGTGCACATTTTTTTAAATGTATATAAAATCATGTGCTTCATTGCACAGAAACATAATTTAGTGAAAATGTTGGTGGGAAAGAGAAACTAGAAGTCTAGACAGGTTTTAGCATCCCTAGAACAAGGGAGTGGCAGATACATAGCTAGAAGTGATAACTAGTTTTAGCTTCTTCCTGATAGTGCTATTTCAAGTCATTCTCCACAAAAATATACTAACCTTCAGCAGATGAAGTTCCACAGCCCTCGAGATTTAAAAGAATGTCATCATCACCATCATCTTTCTCTCCTCCCAGCAGCATCCACCTCTCCAAATTATCACTTTCAGAAGGGATACTTGTCACATCATCTGCATCCTCATCATTAGAGCTGTCTTCTATTACTAAGATCTTATGAATCATATGGATACCATCACGGTGAACAGAGATGGCCTTTTGATTAGACTTGTTTTTCCTTCTTGGAGTAACTTGTTTCTTTGAATTCTGGGTGTCATGTAGGTGGTCTGTAGTTGGTTTTGATGAGATGGGCTCAGAAAAATTAGATGATTCTGCTGATGTTGTTGGGTTCTGGAGTTTGCTTTTGTAAATGCTGTCTTCATCAGGGGTATCCGACAAGATGATGACATCTGGGCTATCTGAAGTATGAATTTCACTATCTGAAATAACAATAAAGTTGCTTTTCTGATCATGTTTATGTACTGAGTTCTGCTTTGTAACAGGTCTGGTTTTGTTAGTTTCTTCTTGCCCATTGACATCCTCAAGGGCTTGTGCATAATGGACTTGACTGTAAAGATGAAATTCCACTTCACTATCAATACTTCCTTCACTAGAAGAATCTTCACAGTAGAGATCATCTTCAATCGCTTCTATATCATCATATTCTCCAAACATAATGGAAAATATTTTGCTTCTACAAACCTAAAACAATAATGAAAGTGTCATTAACATTCATAAAAACAACCCTTAAAATGTACAGATCCATCTATTTTAACAATTTTTAAGTCAAAATGGCCTACAGCCTAACTTTAATCCTAACTCAAACGCAAAGTGGAAGGAGTGGTTTCGGATGAGGAGCACGGCTTGAAGCCAGCTGAACAGGCCCTAAGCTATCTGAACTAAACTGATGCTGATGGATTTCAGAGATCAGCCAGCTGAGAGATCCACTGGCGCAAGAGCTGAGATTGGCCAGTAAAAAGCCAAAAGAGGGAAAAGAAGGGCAGGAGCAGAGTTATGTCACATCTAAATCTGATTCAACTCAGAGCCACCGCCCTTGTGCCAGCACAAAATTAGGTCAAAGTTAGGGTTGAACTAAGTAACTTCCGACAAATAGAAACCAATGGAAGCTCCTTGAAATAAAATTCCTCAGTCCCAACCTGTCAACCAGAACCAAAGTTATTCTGACAGGATTGAGGTTTGAATATTGCACAGATTCAACTGGTCTAATGTTAACTCAGTCAGCTCTTGGCTACTTACCGAGCAAAGATTGTACTATAAGCCTTTGCTCAGGGCTAACAGTCTTGATTACATAGGAATAATGCTCAAAAAATATTCAGCTGACACCTGTAGTCTCCTCACATGAATATTTCAGGACCTGTATCTAACCTGAAGACTTACAAAAGGATTCCCTGTATGATTGTTTGCATTTATTAAAAGAAAAATTCACATACACATACCTGACATCTATAACCAGGTTCAAAATAAAAGATTCAAATGAAATTTCCTACAGCCCCCTCATTATTCTGTAGCCAAGACTAGAAAGTTGTGAAGAATTATGCCATCACATCCAATATTCCTAAAGAAAATAGGTAATATTTTAATTTCATACTAACACAGTATTTTGAAGCTTTTAGAGAACCATCAAGACAACCGTATCACCGAAGCGTTTTCAATCATATGCAGCTAAAGATTACTTCCTCTCAATACCTACATAGAAAGTGCTTTTGAACACATACAAACAGGATGCCATCTCCATATATCATAGAATGTCACTCCAAAAGACCCACGCAATCCGCCACAAAAGACTAAGTGACCACTACAAATGATAGCTTAAGTACACGTAAACCCTTTTTCCTTACATAGAAGTATTTGTTTTTAGTGTGGGGGTTTTGTTTGTTTGTTCGCCCTCATAAAGTTTCCCTAGCCACAACATTTTTTCATGAAAATCTGCAGCTCATTTTTTAAAAAATTATTCCAGATATCCTAACTCATCTATTTACATATAATACCTGCCTTTATTGTTAAAAGGTAAATAAAACCAGGCAGAATCTAGTTATAGAATTAATTTCAATTTAGAATTAATCCCAATTTAATTCAGGGCACATTTCTGGGCATGTAGGAAAGCAGTCTAAACATCAAATAAACAGTGTAAAAGTTTCAACAATTTCTACTTTGAGCACTTTTAATTTATGGTGGTAAAAATAAGCAGGCAATAATAAACCGGCCTTTTTGTTAAGATATAAAAATATATTATTTTCTCCTCTTTCAGTTCACCAAAAAACCCTTATGCTAAATTTTAGAGTGATTCTCTCTTAGAACACAGGATCACAGGTATAATTAACATGTCATGCAGTAATTATTACCAACTAAAAGTATCCCTTAGGAAACCAGATAGTGACAGATTTCCTGCTTGGCAGTATATGCTCCAGAGTTAAAAGGAAATCCAGTTGGGCCTATTGAAAGGCCAGTCACTGTGAGCTGTCCACTAGTGGCAGTGGACTAATCTTCATATATTTCAACCATAAATCCTGATTAAAACAGAAAACTATAGTAGTGATGTGCACTATGTTTGGACCTAAATCATAATATCTGAAAACAGAACGAGGAGGGGAGAGCTGCAAAGCCCGGCAAAACAGATTAAGGGAGCCAGATTTTATCAGTTCCTGGAGAAGGAGGAGTTAAGTCTGTAATACACCTGAGACAGGGATCTGCCACGTCTTTTCTCCCTCCATTTTCCTAGGCTCTCTCCTCACTTTCCCAGCAGCACTTGCATAGGGTGGGCATTGAAAGGTCTCTGAGATCCTCTCAGAGCATGATGGGAGTTGAAGTTTTTTTCTCTCTCACCGTTTCTCAGCCTATACTGAAAAGGCCTGGTTTTGTCCATGCTCTAAGTGGCTGAGAATGGACACATCCGGCCACTACAATTCCCAGAACCCTCTCTTGCAGTTTGTCTTATTTTATTTTAAAAAATGTTATGGTTATAACTTAAAATAATTCTAAAAAATCAGTAGATTGGCAAATTGTTCTGAAACTTGGCAGGCCTGCAGTTGTAAATGGGGTCTAAAACTTAAGTAGTATTCATGCAGATAGGCCTTAAAATGACAGAGGAATTGGGCTTTTTAAATTTCCCACTGTAGCTAAGGGCCAAATCTTTGTCAAATGTAAACGGCAACACTCCTCCCAATTCGAGTAACTTCCCAGTAAACAGGAGGGGTCAGCTTACAATGGACCCCAAAACGGCATGCCTTTTGGCCAAATTGCACACCTCTAATGTGCACCTATCAATGGCATCAGCCAAACTACTTAGACATGACTACTATGAATCATCTCAACACAGAACTAAGGAAATCTAAACATCTTATTTTATTTATTTATACCTCACCTTACTCTACCCCAAAGGGGACTCAAGGCAGCTTATATAGATGTAATTATTCAATGCCTTAAAACACATACAATTCCAAAAAATTAAAATTAAATTAGATTTAAATTAAAATATATTGAATATTTTAAAATATTACATTCCATATTAAAATCACGCCATCCATAGACTTAGTCCAAGCCGTTCCATAATCATTCCATAAATTCCAAATCTGTTAACTGCACTATTCTCTGATCCCACAGCCAAGTTTTTATCTTTCTTCTGAAGGCTAGGAGGGAGGGATGAGTAGGAGATATATGTGTGAACTGTTTTCCATCTTGTTATTTTTACTTATCAACTAATTTTTTTCTGAATAATTATGCAATGATGCAGGCCACTAACCCAGGGGCCTGCAGGTGCACAAAATAATATTCATAAAATAGAAAACACGTGGCTCCCAAATGCTGTAGAATTGCAACTCCAACAAGCTGTAGGTAGCTTAGCCAGTAGTCTGATCAGAGATGATGGGCCTCATAATTCCATCCTGTCATAAAACCCGAAAGTTCATACAATAGAGAATACGGTTAAGCACCATTAATCATTACCATTTTCACTGCAAATATATGGCACTCAAACACAAATATGCAAGTCTAAAAATGCATGCATTTTAATTTGGAGAGCTAAATAAGAGGAGAGTCTGTGTTATATGCTTATCCCATCAATACAGACTGGCTTCAAATGGAAAAGAGACAAAGGTAAGAAACAGGTGAGAGAAAGCTACACAACATTTCTAGCTCACAAGCTAACATCTGAAAATCATTCACACTACCAATCCTAGCTGAAGAAGACAAAGAAGGATGAGAATGTGAGCAATTCAAAACAGAGAAGAAAGCAGTAACTTCCTTAAGATCTGGAAAACAGGTTGGGCTCTCATCCATAAATACTGCCAGATAACACCCACTTAATTTTGTTGGATTTCTAAAGATTCTAATTTTTTTAGCATTATAATTTCACAAAAATCAAACCTATAGAGCCAGAGTATCTCTAGGCAGCAGAGATAATAAAGCTAAGAAAAACAATGGCTTTATCAACTTGTTTATCAGTGATTGGGGGGGGGGGGGGGGCTAAGAGAATTCTCTAGGGCCCCTTCTACACAGCTGAATAAAATCCCACATTATCTGCTTTGAACTGGAATATATGGCAGTGTGGACTCAGATAACCCAGTTCAAAGCAGATATTGCGGGATTTTCTGCCTTGATATTCTAGGAAATATGGCTGTGTGGAAGGTCCCTAAGAGTGTTCTTTTTTAACAATGAAAAACAGTGTGTGCAAAGCACAGAACTAAAAAAAGTGTAATACTAAATAATATTATATTTGGCTATGACAGTCTTTTAGACTGTAGGCCTTTAAAGGGGGCATGTCCAATCCTTTCCTTTTGGTAGAACACCTAGGGATTTGAGACACCTTTTCAAACTTATCTTACAGACATTTTTCAAATCATGCCCCTCTAATAGAAAGCAGTTTTCACATTTATAACATATAAAACTCATAAACCACAACATCGTCAGTAGCCAGGCGCTGACTTCCCTATCTTAAGTAAAGCCTGAAGGACCTGACACTGTAACAGCAGATGGCTTGCCATTCAAAAAAAGAGCACAATGCATGCTGGGAGGGACTTAATTTTCCACACGTTGGGTTCATTCATATAACTCTGAGCTTGTGAGGTATTTCTCACAAGAAATGCCTTAATAACCACCACTTCATACAAAGCAGATGATAAAGAAGTAGTTATTGACTCAAGGCTATCAACCCAAGCCATATTGCTCTGCTATACAGATGGAGACAGAACGGTCATAGGCCATTTCCAGATAGACCCAGTTGGACCACTGTGATCCTTGAACTGGTAACTTGGATTTCTGCAAAACATTTCATGTGGGGTTCCAGTTAAAACAGATTTAGAAATAACAGCTGGGACAGAAATCTGCAGACAGGCTGGTGTTTGGAATGCCATGGCAAGTATACTACACCTGGGTTGAGGGGAATATATAGTCTGCCTATACTGGACCACTCTTAATATGTTGATACTTGGTTACAAAGCTTTTAACAATACAGGGCCAGTGCCAAAACATATATTCAAATCCCCCTTCTTTAAGTCAGACACTGCTCAAGCACTCCAGCACCAGAGGTCTGGAGCACAATGCCTTGGAATAGGGTCTTTAGTGCACAATTTCTAGAATTTCCTAGCAATACTAATTAGAAAAAACACTGGTATTCCTGGATTTCTAGAAGCAATGCACTTTCCCCAAAACAGTGGTCTTCCATATGTTACTGGACTGTTGCTTTCATCACACTAGCCTAATAAGGGGTAAAGTGTGGCCCCCAAAAAGCTGTTTGTAGATCCATCTTAGATGCTCCCCTGCTCAAAAGTCTGGACCTTTTTCCTGATAAATAAGGATGAATTATGTTTCTAGGAAGCATCTTTTAAATAGGCATAAAGTTTATTTTAATGGTTAGACCATTAAAAAAAATCAAAGCCAAGTGAATTTCAGATCATTTCCAGTTTTGTTTTGTTTTTCTCTAATCCCCACCCCACCCCAAATCTTTCAAGGATATTTTTTGTCAATCTATGTGGACCCCATGAAGATTGGTTTGTGAAAATTCCATTGTCTTTGCCTGGCTGACTCAGGGGTATAAATTGGTCATAGAATTATAGAGTTGGAAGAGACCTCATGGGCCATCCAGTCCAACCCCCTGCCAAGAAGCAGGAAAATTGCATTCAAAGCACCCTTGAACCCATGGCAGTTGCCCCCACCCCATTTTAGTCAGCATAGTCAATGTCATTAAATATTTAGAGGGTCAGCATTCCTATTTTAAAATAAGAATAGCATTGAAATCCACAAAGTAAAAGTAATCAGGATCTTAAGAATAAGTCATCAAAAAGCCTTGCAGATAAAGGAGACACTCGAGACTTTGATATAGCTTCTTAGTCAGCCAGGCAAAGACAATGGAATTTTCACAAACCAATCTTCCTTTGGGATCTGGACATCTCCCAAAGAAGGAAATTCAAGCTAATGAATCAAGGGTCTAAGAGGACCTAATTATAATCCTCCAAGTGATTTCTAGAAAGCTGAATCAAGGAAATTTTTAGAGAGGGAATGAAAAGTGCATACATGCAAAACAGTGTGTACAGCTACTCGATTTTCTGTTCACAGGCAGGTTCAGAAAAGAAGACAGATTAATATTTATTATAATTACTATTTATTATTTATATAGCATCATTGCTGAACAAGTAAAAAAAAAAAAACAATTCCCTGCCCTGAGGTTTACAACCAAATTTGTCAAAATCCAATTTATATATCTTCAGAAATATTTCTAAGGATAAAGAAGGAAATATACAGAGCATGCTTACAGAAAATTGTGATAAGTCCATCCAAGGGAAAAGAGCTAGAAGTGAAGAGTCATACTTGTGCAAGTGATGGAAGTGCCACTAGGGGGAAACATAGGCAGAGACAGATATCTTTTCCTCTTTTGCATTCTCTGCTCTGTTACTTCTTTACCCATGTAGACTAATATTCTTAGGTTTGACCTCACCTCACTTCTACACACTTCTCCGTGCCTCATTTCATAGTTCACCCAGAAACAGCGGACTCCTTATTCTTCCTCTCTCAAATATGCAGTTCACTTTACTGAACATTCTTTTAACTAAATATGATATTATGTCTATGATACTAAACCATCTTCCATGTATGGCAACAAAATAATTTAAAAATAAGAATAGAAAGTAATCTGTTTCTTCAGCTAGGTGCAACTTAAAAGTTACTCTTTATGCAGTATATTGGACAATGCTGACCAGAGGTGGCTCTCCAGAAAGTCAATGAGAAATCTTTAGGAACCCCAAAGAGTAGCACTGAAATTAAACCCGGGCTATTCTGCATTCAAAGCATGTCTTCTACAACTGAACTACAGTTCCTCTATGAAGACTACTGCAATAGTCTTGAAATAGTAAATTAAATTTTCCATGGTCAGCATGAGAAAAGTAGGAAAGAAGAAGTCATGAGATGCCTACTGAAAATCCTTTGAGGCTTATGTGCTACTTTAGATACAAAGGAAGAAACTGATAAGATTTTACTTGGCAAACATGTGCTGAAACATTTCTTCATTCAAAATATTGAAAGGCTTCTATATTACAATTATTTATCATGGGTCATTAACATCCCATTTTACAGAGCCTTGCAAAATATTTCTTGTGTACAAACATTAATTAAATAAAACCAAACTGGTATTTGTCAATTGCCTGAGTACAACTGTCACAAAGATAAGATGGATGTGGCCAAATGAGAGTAATTATAGAGGAGAACCTGCTTTAGTCTGCAAAAGAAATGAGACTGGGGTGAAGGCTCACATTCTGGTAGACAAGAAGAATGATGCTAAACACAGCCATGATCAACATTGGCGTTGTTCAACTACAAGAATGCAAGTGTTTTACAAGGGGGCAGCAAAACTGGAATGTGTCCAGAGAAGGGTGACTAAAAGGATCAAGGGCCTGGAGAACAAGCCCTTTGAGGAGCAGCTTAAAGAGCTGGACATGTTTAGCCTGAAGAAGAGAAAGCTGAGAGGAGACATGATGGCCGTGTATAAATATATCATAGGGAAGAGAGAGGAAGCTGCCATGAAAACTAGGATGTGGAACAATGGCTTCAAACTACAGGAAAGGAGATTCCACCTGAACATTAGGAAGAACTTCCTGACAGTGAGAGCAGTTCTGCAGTGGAATTCTCTGCCCTGGACTGTAGTGGAGACTCCTTCTATGGGGGTTTTTAAGCAGAGGCTGGATAGGCATCCGTCAGGGGTGCTTTAAATGTGATTTTCCTGCTGCTTCGCAGGAAAATCTGGATGACCCACGAGGTCTTTTCCAACTCCATATTCTATGATTTTATTCAACCAGTGTGCAATTTAGGCATTACACAGCAAATACTTATACAATCAACAAGTGCCAGTTGTTTACTTCATCAACTTTTGTGCAGCAATAAAAATATCTTTCATCTTCACAGTTGAGTATCAGGTGTTAACAAAGCCAATTAATCCATTTCAGTTCCAGGTTTTAGCAGGGGAAAACTAAATAGACATTGCACAGATGAACAAACTAGGCCTTGTGCAGCCCATTGTTATTCATAAGCTTGGCAGATATCTGAATATCAACCTGTTTTGAGCAAACTTCTCACATGCTTGCCCAATATAATCCAAGCTTTCAGATTAACAGTACCTTCCAATCATCAGTGAAAATCTAAATGCTTTTAATATGGAAGTAAGCAGAAGAGATCAAACATACTAAGTGATCTGTTTCTTACTTGCTGAGAATAAAAGAGCAATATTTGATCAATTCCAAAAGAATGACACTTTAGTCTTCTAAATGGCAGTATGTTCCAGTTGCTAAACTTTCTCATGCTATGGAGGACTGTATGGGAATGAAAGTAAGATCGAGTACATTTTTCACTTTTATGTGTTGCTTATATTGTTGAATCACTTTCTCTATTCAATGATGTGGAATATTTGTTCATGTTTTGGGAAAACTGAATTATATGTAGTATCAATCAAGCTTTTCATTTCAAAAATGTTAGACCAAAAGGGATGTTTGCTGGAAAAAAAACATTAGAGGCCGTTATCCTACCCCCGTCCACTGAAAGTAAGTTGATGCAGATAAATTTGTTTGCAAAGGACTTTTTATTATTCTAAACCATTTTAAGAACTACACTTAGTATTCGGGTACTGTTTTTATAACTCTGCATTTAACACTTATAGCAATATAAATGAATGACCAGGTGTCCATGATTATACTACAATACAATCACAGTAAGTTCATTTATCTATTTGTAGCATTTATGTCCCACCATTCAGCCAAAAAGGCACTTAAGAGTGGTTTAGAAATTGTTATTTGTAGAGTTGCTTATGCTTTCTCGGTTTCTCTGCAATGACACAAGGAGCTATTGCACTGATCATACTTTGTCATATTAAAAAACTTCTATTGCTTCGCAAACTTGAATACAAGATTAGCTGTATTATTTGTGGTACAAGAACAAGAATCCTTTGAAAGCTGACTAGAGCATGCAGTGTGGCTTTAGTTTCCATAAAAAGGCCTTATTCATTAAATACACACATTTCAAAGTAAAGAGTGCTTCTAGGTTTTTGCTGTGTGCATTCAAACTATCTCCAACTTATGGCAACCTCAAGGCGCTTCTATCATGGAATCTTCTTGGTAAGGTAAGTTGAAAGTGGATTTGCTTTTGCCTTCCTCTGAGAGAGTGTGACTTGCGGTGGATTCCCATAGGTAAGCAGGGATTTGAACCTTGGTCAGAGTTAACAGTCAAACCATGACACCATGATACCTCTGCTTATATTATAATAAATACATTTCAATGAGAACTATGAAGCCCATGCTCCCACTTCTGACATAACTTAAACAAACCATAACTTCTTGTATTATGTTGTCCTTTAAAAAGCTGCTTGCCAGCTAAAACGAGGACCAGAATTTCTCTATCATTCAGTTGTTTAAAATCCGGGAAGAGGCAGATGAGCTCCCTTTATCAACTCCAGCTCCTCATGCGGGGACATGAGAGAAGCCTCCCTCAAGGATGATAAAAAACATCAAATCATCCGTGCGTCCCCTGGGCAACGTCCTTGCAGACAGCCAATTCTCTCACACTAGAAGTGACTTGCAGTTTCTCAAGTCACTCCTGACACGAAAAAAAAAGTTGTTTAAACAAATATACTGCCAGAGTGTTAAAAGTCAAGTAAAAACAAGAGCATTTCTTCCCTCATCCTAAAGGACAGGATGCAAAGAGAAAAAAGGAGAAAAGGGAAATCCAAGCAGGTATTCTCTCACACTAGAAGTGACTTGCAGTTTCTCAAGTCACTCCTGACACGACAAAAAAAGTTGTTTAAACAAATATACTGCCAGAGTGTTAAAAGTCAAGTAAAAACAAGAGCATTTCTTCCCTCATCCTAAAGGACAGGATGCAAAGAGAAAAAAGGAGAAAAGGGAAATCCAAGCAGGCATAGGTCTTAATGTTATATTATTTTAAACTGACACTGTTCCATAGCCGAGAGGCCACCGCTGAGAAGGCCCTGTCTCTCGTCCCCGCCAGATGCACTTGTGATGAAGGCAGGGCTGAGAGCAGGGCGTCCCCAGACAATCTTAAGCTGCTAGATGGTTCATAAGGGGAGATGCGTTCGGACAGGTAAATTGGGCCAGAACCGTTTGGACTTTATAGGCCAAAGCCAGCACTTTGAATTGTGCCCGGTTGCAGATTGGCAGCCAGTGGAGCTGGCGCAGCAGGGGAGCTGTGTGCTCCCTAAACGCCGCTCCTGTTAGCAACCTGGCTGCCATCCATTGGCCCATTTGAAGCTTCTGGAAGGTCTTCAAAGGCAACCCCACGTAGAGCGCATTGCAATAGTCTATACTGCATGCTGTACACATTTATGGTAAACTAATATAACATTAATGTTGTGTACAAAATTACTTTCAGGCTATGTGTATAAAGTGTATATGGAACATAAACAGATTTTGTATTTACACTCGGGTCCCATCTTCAAGATATTTCATTATGTATATGCAAGTACTGCATTAAAAAAAACCCAAACTACTTCTTATCTCAAGCATTTTGAATAAGGAAGACTTAAACTGTATTAGTCTTTAAGGTGCCATAGAAGCTCTTCTGCTGGTCCAGGTTATTTGACCAGCGGTATCTCTCTCTACGAATCTGTCAGAGCCTTCTCTGTGTATCCCACCCCCGGCTCAAGCATGTTTGGTGGGAACAAAAGAGAGGGACTTTTTGGCAGCTGCTCTAAGCCTTTCTAGAGCCCCACCCAAAAAGAGACCAGGATGACCCCATACCACCTGGACTTCCAAAAGCAGGTCAAGACATCTCTGTGCCATCAGGTATTTGGGGTGAGGATGAGGACACACTGCTGGGTGGTTCAGGTCCAGGCTATCTGACTGACCATACCCCTTGTCCAAACCTGTCTGGGCCATGAGATCTTCAAGAGAAGCCCTTCTCTTGGTCCCATCTCCATTGCAAGCTCCATTGTTAGGAATGAGAGAGCAGACATTCTTTCATAGGGCCCTTCCACACAGCCATATAACCCAGAATAACAAGGCATTTGAACTGGATTATCTGAGTCCACACTGCCATATAATCCAGTTCAATAGGAATTTTATAGGTTCTTAATTTATAGTATATGTTATTGTCTAGAAATTATGGTTTGGTTTTCACATGTATGTACAGCATTAAATTTGGCCACTGTTATATTGGAAACTGCTTTGAGTCCCCTCAGCCCAATAAATGAATACATATAAGGTGTTTTTATTTTGGGGGGGGGTAGTTTTATAGGTTTTTGAGATTGTTTTATCCATTATTTCTGACTGGATTCGTTGTTTGTCTGTCTTGGCACTGAATGTTTGCCAATTGGGTTACAAACAAGATATTGTTATTATTATATTACTAGCCGTCCCATGCCACGCATTGCTGTGGCCCAGTCTGTGTATGTGTTTTGTGTGTGTATATGTGTTTATGAGTATTTGCCTATATATATGTGGTTCTGCGCATGTGTTGTAATGTATTTTTTGCGTTTTGGCTTTAAAAGTCTCTTCTGCTGTGTTTTTCAGTGTTTTTATGAGTGATGGTCACTCATTGGCCTGACAGGTGTATTGTGTTTAAATTTGGTGTCAATTCGTCCAGTGGTTTTTGAGTTATGTTAATCCCACAAACGAACATTTTATTTTTATTTATATAGATTATTATAATAATTATAATAATAATTGTGGGTGGGATTATGAGGGGGATGGTGAGTTTCAAATGCAATTTTAATTGTGTTTAAACTTTAAAAGTAAGCACACATATGCCTTTTTTCTTTTAAAAATTGTATTTGTTTTGCATTATGGTTTTATTATTATGAACCACCTTGGGCTCTCCGATCCTCTGGGGAGGCCCTGCTCTCGCCACTGCCAGTGTCACAAGCTCGCCTGGTAAGTACAAGGGAGAGAGCCTTTTCTGCTGTGGCTCCCTGACTCTGGAACTCATTACCTGGAGAAATTAGGAAAGCCCCTTCTCTAGACGTTTTTTAAAAAAACCTTAAAACCTGACTCTTCCGCTGTGCCTTTGATGAGTAGGTATACAATTTCACATGACTGTTTTTAGCCTCAAAGTTCTGTCATTGGAGTAGACTTCCCCCCCCCCCTCGTGGGAAAGCCTGACTCCACAACCCCCATCATAATGACCCCTCCTCCGCAAATTATCTGCTTCTCTCTTTTATCTTGTCTGAGTTTTTAATTAGATGTAATCAGTTTGTCTTTTAATAATTACATGTAGCCCGCCTTCTGTAACTGTGCCTGTGTCTATTGTAATTTTTACATTGTTATTGTTCTGGAACGGCTGTTCCAGGGACTCCAATTTTGTGCTTTGCACTGAGTGTTTGGTCATAGTCCTAAGTTGCAGGGACTTTGCAGATAGGTAGTTTCCTTTGGCTGCATTCATAGGGCAAGCCACCTGTCAATTATAGTTAGGATCCCTGGTCCCGCCCCTCTCTGGGTTTTTTGGAGGGAAGGGGCCATTTTTCAGTTAGTCTCAGTAAAGGAAGTCAATGCAGAGGATGTATACAGACGTCCTCCTATACAAAGGCTTAGTCCCTTAAGACTTCCCGGGGGAGAACAGTCTTAAGAGCCTCTAAAGATTCCCAAAGGTTCCGGGGAAACAGCCTTACAGCCCTGAGGAATTCCAGAGGGAATAACAGCTCTAATCGTCAAGATCTCCAGCTAAGTGACTACAGGCCTGCTGGTACGTCTGCTCGGTTCTGAGACATTCAGCCGGTAGTGGATTCAAATCAGTCAGGTTTAGGTTCACAGCAGCCTGGGAGGAGCTAGAAAGGGGAATTTTCCTTTGAACAAAGTTATTGAAGATAGTGCCTGTTCCCTGTGGACAAGTTTGAGAGAACGGGCTTTTGCCAAGAAAGCTTTACAATTCCTGTTTGTTCATCAATAAAAGACTGTTATATTTAAGCTCAAGCCTCCTAAAGACTGTTTAATGAGGGAAAATTCTCTAAAGGCTTCTTTTCGGGCCCTCTAGCTTCCCGCTGGGATTCAAGCCATGTATCCTCTCTTAAAGGCACTTCATTTCAGGTCCAGCGGCGACAGAACAGTTATGTATCCACATGTTTTATGTATTTATTATGTTATTGTTTATCGTTCACGTTTTCGGTTGTATATTGGTTTTTCTTTATTGTAATTGTTGTTCGGGCTTGGCCCCATGTAAGCCGCTCCGAGTCCGCATTGGGGAGATGGTGGCGAAGTATGAATAAAGATTATTATTATTATTATCAGCCGCCTTGAGTCCCGACGAGATGTAAACAATCATAATAATGTTGTATCTATATTTGCAAATACTTATTTAAGGTATATAGCAGGCATGGGGAAACTTTCCCTCCAGGTGTTTTGGACTCCAACTCCCACAATTCCGAATTGTGGGAGTTGCAGTCCAAAACACCTGGAGGGCCGAAGTTTCCCCATGCCTGCTTTACAGTCTGAAGGGACAGTGCCTTCAGGAATGGGCAGAACAAGGCTACTCTTTCTACCCCACAGAAATGCCCAATGCACTCCAACTGTGGTGTTGCGTTTGATATCTCCATGTCCCCCCATTTTCCTGAGGCGAGCGGCCCCAACAGGGCGGGCTTCTGCTTGGGGAAGAAGGGAAGTGCCCTGGAGAGGGCCAGGAGGCAGAAGGGCTCCCCCACAGTAGGGCTAACACGGAGGCCCATACACACGTCCCCCTCATACACGTGGCAGCCCACTCAGGGCTCACGCTGCTACTCACTAGCGCTGCCTGCTGCGACCAGGAAGCCCCTCGCGACCGGAACCAGCGTCGCCGTCAGCGCCTTCCCCCGCCCCTCACGTCGGGCTGCGCTTCCGCCCGCTGAGAGACGCAAGAAACCCCACGCCGCGCGCCTGAGGAGGCGCGTGCCTTGCACTGCGCATGCGCTTAGGTAGAGAAGCCGGGAGACGAGAGCGCAAGCCCGTTGAACTCACAAGGAGCGCGCGGAGGCAGGCAGGGAGGGGGCGGGGCGGAGGACAAAGCCTCAAAGCGTGCGCGCAGCTGTGCCGGCGCCTGATAGGTCTGTTCCGAAGGTGGGCGGGGCGAAGGGGGAAAAAGAGCCGCCTTCGGGTGTTGAAACTACAAAAAGGAGAGCTGATCAATGATGTCACTTCCGGGAGCTTCCAGATCTGTACCAGGTTATATGGGAACATTGGCCTTTTATGTCAACCTTCATCCTCCAAGTTTAGGACTTCAACTCCCAGAAGTCCCAGCCAGTTTGGCCAACAGTCAGGAATTCTGGGAGCTGAAAACCAAAACATTTGGAGGACCAAAGGTTAGGAAACGCTGCCCTACATTGAAGGGCATAGTATCCATTTGTGGCCTACTTTGCTCACCTTACACGCATCAGTCCTTTTATACTCTGAGGTCAGGAATCTGTGCCCTCTATATAAATAAAAATGTAATGTTTGTTTGTGGGATTAACATAACTCAAAACAACCAATGGACATTTTGATGAATGACAGACAAACTGAATACCAAGAGACCACCCTTGGGCAGACCTCATATTTGATGGGAGAAACCAATGGTTAAGCTATTTGGCCAGAAATGGAAAAGAGAAGCAAAGGATTGTATATTTTGGCAAATGGTCGATTTGTAAAGGAATGGATCAACAACAAATAGCATAGGATAATTATAATTAATAATTTATTGTTGTGGTTAATAATAATAAATGTTACTTCCCTCTCCTTAGGGCTTGGGTATATGGTGAACTACTGTCTACAGCAGGGGTCCTCAAACTAAGGCCCAAGGGCCGGATGCGGCCCTCCAAGGTCATTTACCCGGCCCTCGCTCAGGGTCAACCTAAGTTGATGTGAGGGTGATCTGGCTGCGACATCTGTCACCCCATTGATCGCCAGGGTTGATTCGGCTGATCTGGCTAGCTAGGCGGGTGTCCCCTTCCTCCCTCACCACTCCAAGATCATTTACCTGGTCCTCACTAAGGGTCAACCTAAGTCTGAAATGACTTGAAAGCACACAACAACAACAACAATCCTATCTCATCAGCCAAAAGCAGGCCCACACTTCCCATTGAAATACTAATAAATGTATATATGTTAAAATTGTTCTTCATTTCAATTCTTGTATTGTTTTTAAGTGTTTTTTGCACTACAAATAAGGTATGTGCAGTGTGCATAGGAATTCATTCATGCTTTTTTTCAAATTTTAATCCGGCCCTCCAACAGTTTGAGGGACTGTGACCTGGCCCTCTGTTTAAAAAGTTTGAGGACCCCTGGTCTACAGTATGTTCCAAGTTTTCCTTCACCTGACATCACAATGACATGATGTGTCAAACAGGGATGCGTTAATTGCTTCAACCTTGTTTTCCACATTCATGGCTATGATTGTGCACCTTGTTAACTGAAAGTTTTCCATCGATGAAGTAATCACCTATGAGACTCATGGCAACTCTTTAGCCTCAGCAGACTGAAAACAAAAAATAAGGTCACAAAAGCTCGTTATACAACTTCAGTATGATGATGATAATGTAGTCTGTGCTCATTCAGAGGAAGACCTACAAACCACTTTAAACACATTTGCAGAAGCATATGAAAAGCTTGCCTCTCATTGAACATCAAGAAAAACAAAGTGCTCTATCACAACCAATCCCTCTGCAATTCCAGAAATAAAGCTTATTTATTCATGACCTCATGGACCAGCCCACGCCAGAGCTGTCAACCGTGGCTACTCCCAGTTCTTTCAAAGTCAAAACAGTCACTTCAAGGATACCATCCATCCATCTTGCCTTTGGTCTGCCCCTCTTGCTTTGTCCTTCTATTTTCCCCAGCATCATTGTCTTCTCCAAGCTTTCCTGTCTTCTCATTATGTGGCCAAAGTACTTCATCTTGGCCTCTACTATCCTTTCCTCCAGTGAGCAGGATAATAAATAAATAATTACAAATAAGTAACTACTTAACTCAGAGCTTTTCAAACATTTCATATTAGTGACACACTTTATAGACATACATCATTTTGCAGCACAGTAATTCTGTTTTACTAGCAAACTGGAGGTTAAATCAACCCCTTATGAGAGATACAGACACATACATGAATTGTCATAACAAAAAGTATGGGGACCCAACATACCTAACGAAAGCCTATCATTATTCCCTTCACATCGGTTCAGAGGTTTATTTGTTATGTTTATAAGGCATGTGGTGGTGCAGTGGGTTAAACCATTAAGCGCAGAACTTGTTGACCAGAAGGTCAGTGGTTCGAACCCTTGGGACAGAGTGAGCTCCTTTCATTAGTCCCAGTTTCTGCCAACCTAGCAGTTTGAAAACATGTAAGCTTGAATAGATCAATAGATACCATCTCGGTCGGAAGGTAACGGCACTCCATGCAGTCATGCTGACCACATGACTTAAGAGGCATCTACGGACAATGCTGGCTCTTTGGCATAGAAATGAAGATGAGCATCACCCCCCAGAGTTGAAGTCAACTAGACTTAATGTCAAGGAGAAACCTTTACCTTGTGTGGCACACATACACAATGAAGCTAACACACAAATGTGTCACAACACCATTTAGAAAACTTAATTCACTCCTTTTCTCCAGTAATTAAGGCGGAACTATGTTCTATCCTACTTACTTACTTAGGCGATCCCTCGTTGGACAAGTAGATGGTCTTCCATGATGGGTTTCCTTGTGGAGCTGTGGAGCCCTATTCTTGACCCGCATCTTCTCCCACAGTGAAGGCATTGGTTTCCAGGTGGAAGGTGGTCCCGGTCGGGGTTGTCTTGACACACCTTCCTCCTGGCACGTTTCTCTCTTTCACCCTCGTACCTCCTCGTGCCTTCTCGAATTCTGCAGCACTGCTGGTCACAGCTGACCTCCAGCTGGAGCGCTCAAGGGCCAGGGCTTCCCAGTTCTCAGTGTCTATGCCAGAGATTTTAAGGTTGGCTTTCAGGCCATCTTTAAATCTCTTTTCCTGTCTACCAACGTTCCGTTTTCTGTTCTTAAGTTCAGAGTAGAGCAACTGCTTTGGGAGATGGTGGTCGGGCATCCGGACAACGTGGCCGGCCCAGCAGAGTTGATGGAGTCTATCCTAATTTATGTAGGGATAAGGTACACATCACATCTTTGACAATACAACTGTAACTTTTTTTAAAAAAAGAAAATAAACTTAGCAGTGTGGACTATGAATTAAAGCCCAGAGTTTGCTGATACCTTTATTGGTCCACCAAAGCATCATTTGAAGTATTCATATCCTTTAGAACTTTTCATTACATAATCTGGAATGGTTGTGTTAAAGTTGGGGGATTTAACCTCGCCAAATGGCAGAGAGCAATATGACCTGGTTTGTCATATTATCTCGTGTTACATCTTCTTCTTCTTCTTCTTATTCTTATTATTATTATTATTATTTTGTGGGTACTGAGATAGAGGGGGTGAGAAATTTGCAACATCACAACCCAACAGCTTGAGGAATTCAGAATGTTTTAATGTAACCAAAAGTAAGTATTTTAATCATTTTGAGATGTGTGAAAGCATTTGTTATAAACACTGTATCTAGATTGGTAACTAAATAGGGATCGTGAAACTAAATGCTTTGGGAAAGTAACTTTCCAAGATCTGAGAAGACAAATTCTTTTTTTTTTTAAAAAAAAATCATGCTTAATGTAGTTGTTTATTTTCACATTAATCCTAATTCTTCAAATTGCCCTAAATCTTTTTGTCTTGATTGTGCTTTGCTTCCTTCATTCTCATTCGCATTCTCATTTTAAAGAAGAATGTCCCTTAAGGAACATTCACCAAAAGAACATATGAATGGCTGACTTATGTAATGCTTTGACATTTGGCATTCCCATGGTATTATCCCACACCATCACTGCAGAATAAGCTGTCAGAGCATGAAATTGGTATTTTTACATATTCTTAATGTACAGATGTCAGTCTGAAAACCATTCACTGGGGTTAAGATTATATTCTTTGTTTCACTCTATTCATATGCGCAAATCTGTTGGGTGATTTCTTTCTTTCTTTCCTTTTTAGAGAGACAAACCTTGGAGAAAGAATTTAAATTAATAGCTCCAGCAAAACAGCCCCAGCAAACTATAAGGCACGGTTTGATGATGAATGCAAGATAGACAATATAAATCCATGGCTGCAGTATTCTCTTTTTAGCACCTGTGTTTCTGGCACACTAGCAAAAAGTGAACAGGAGCCAAATGCAAATTGGAAATATAATCAGTGACCCATTTTCTGGGGCCCAGTTTATCAGCATATTCCACATCAAATGTGTTCACGGTGTACAGGTGTGCTATTCTGTATTAATTACCTTGAAAGAATAGACCATAGGGAAGAGTTGGAATTCCTTAAAAAATAATGTTTGTATTGTGGTTGGAGTGGGCTAGAGAGACTTTGAAAAATGTTTCCATATAAGGATGCAAGTTAATTTGGGTTTCTTTGGAACAATAATAAACATCCTGAGATACTTAAGTTAGCATGTGTGAAATTGAATCCAAACAAGACAGACGTCCTCCTGGTCAGTCATAGAATCATAGAGTTGGAAAATACCTCATGGGCTATCCAGTCCAACCCCCTGCCAAGAAGCGGGAACATCACATTCAAAGCACCCCTGACAGATGGCCATCCAGCCTCTGTTTAAAAGTCCCCAAAGAAGGAGCTGCCACACTAGGGCAGAGAGTTCCACTGCTGAACAGCTCTCACAGGAAGTTATTTCTCATGTTCAGGTGGAATCTCCTTTCCTGTAGTTTGAAACCATTGTTCCACATGCTAGTCTCCAGGGCAGCAGAAAACAAGCTTGCTCACTCCTCCCTATGACTTCCCCTCACATATTTGTACAAGGCTATCATGTCTCCTCTCAGCCTTGTCTTGTGCAGGCCAAACATGCACAGGGCTTGTTCTCCAAGGCATATTGGGGTATAGGGTGGCAACCTGTGCTGGATAGGGTCCCACTCCTTCTGAAGACACAGGTCCGCAGTCTGGCGATCGTCCTAGACTCATAGCTAAGCCTGGAGGCCCAGGTGTTGGCAGTGGCCAGGAGGGTCTTTGCACAATTAAAACTGGTCCATACCTTAGCTACATCCCATTTAGACTACTGTAATGGGCTCTACATGGCCTTGAAAAGAGCCCAGAAACTCCAACTAGTTCAGAGATCTGCAGCCATGTTATTGACAGGTGCTGGACCCAGGGAGCTGCCAATAAGTTTCTGAGCCTGATTTAAGGTGCTAGTTTTGACCTTTAAAATCCTAAATGGTTCAGGCCCAACCTTGGGAAGTCTGACTTGGCCATGGTGGTCCATGCTCTTGTTACATCTTGTTTTGATTACTGCAAAGCGCTCTACATGTGTCTGCCTTTGAGGACTGTTTGGAAGCTTCAACTAGTCAATGGCCGGCAGCCAGATTGCTCACTGGAGCTGCGTACAGGGAGCATATCACCCCCCTCTTACGTCAGCTGCACTGGATGCCGATTTGCTACCGAGCATAATTTAAAGTTCTGGTCTTGGCTTATAAAGCCCTAAATGTTTCTGGCCCAGCTTACTTGTCCAAATGTATTTCCCTCTGCAACCCACCCTGGAGATTAAGTTCATCGGGAGAGGCCCTGCTCTCAATCCGATCATCCTCACAACCGTGCTGGTGGGGATGACAGACAGGACCTTTTTGGTGATGGTGCCCCAGCTGTGGAACCTAATGAAATTAGATTGGCCCCTCCCTCCTATCCTTTAGGGAAAAACTTGGTTGTGGGACCACGAAATTGAGTAGCAGACACAGCATTAACAAAGAGAATGATTTCTTGGACTGACAATGGACTGACCTGGATTATTATTATTTATTATTTATTTATTTGCTTTACTTCTATACCGCCTTTCTCAGCCAAAAAAGGCGACTCAAGGCGGTTTACATAGTAAAGGTTAACACAACAATATCAAAAAGCAGTTAAAACACATTATACAGAACATATCAAATCAAACAATCATTAACATAAACGTGCGCCTCAGCAAACAAATCAGAATCATAATCCGCAATCATAATCCTTTATACCAATTCCTATGTTCGATTGTACCATCTTACTGTGTTTCATTGCACAATTAGCCAAACGCTTGTTCATAAAGCCAGGTCTTGACCTTCTTCCAGAATGCCAGCAGTGAGGGGGCCTGTCTAATGTCCACAGGTAGGGCGTTCCACAGCCGGGACTTGAACTTATGTAATTTTAATTGGATGTTTTTATATGGGATATTTAAATGATTGTTTAAATGTAAATTATTATTATAACTGTCTTGTTTGAGCATCTAATGGTTGCCAATTGTGAGACTGCTCTGAATCCGTCCCCCATGGGGGGTGTCTGTGAGAAGCACGGGATACAAATGTACAAAATAAATAAAGTTACCTATCTGACCACATTGCCTCTTACCAACCTGCCAGATCCTTAAAATCTTCCGTAGAGACCCTTCTCTCATTACCTCTGCCATCAAAAATATGGTTGGCGGCAATGAGAGAGAGGGTCTTTTCGGTAGCCACCCCGGCCCTTTGGAACTCCCTCACCTTTGAGATTAAAACTGCCCCTTCCCTGTTATCTTTCAAGAACCAGTTAAAGACCTACCTGTTCAAGCAAGCTTTTGGCAAATGAATTCAGTTGCTAATGGCAGCAAGGTCGATTTGCACCGAGCATTGCAAATTATATTACTTTACTGATGGGTCTCCACAATAATTGCAATTGGTTTTAAATGTTTTTAATGCTTAATATTTATTTATATCTTATTTCTGGATGTTATTATGCTTTGTGGTTTTTGTCTTGTATTTTCTGTTAAATGTACTTTGCTTTGTATTGTATTATGTTGTGAACCACTTTGAGTTCCAGTTAGAGAGAAAAGCAGGATATAAATAAAGATTTATGATGTATGATTGTTTTCTATAGTTGAGAACTGAATGGAACAACTATATTGACAGCAACAAAGGTATTCAGTTTAAGAACACATCCTTCTTGTTTTCTTTCCTATGGTAACAACATTAAAAGAAGCAAAAAGTGGGTGCTAGAAATAATAGTGCACAAAAGTTGACTGGCATAACCTGGGGATCACAACCAGGCACAGTGAAGACAACTGCCCTTGCGCCTTGCTGCTCTGCTGCTGAATATGCATGCCCAGTGTTGAACACATCTCACCATGTTAAAACAGTGGATATGGCTCTTAATGAAACAGGCTGCATTATCACAGTATGTCTACACCCAACACTACTGAAGAAATTATACTGTTTAGCTGGTATTGCACTACCTGACATCCATTGGGAAGTAGCAGCCTGTAATGAAAGGACCAAGGTATGGACATCGCCAGTCAATCCTCTGTTCAGATATCAGCCAGCAAGCCAGTGCCTTAAATCAAGAAATAGCTTCCTAAGGTCTACAGAGATACTTGCACAACACCCCAGCAAGCGAGAGTCCAAAAGTGACAGGTTAAAACCTAGAACCTCAATCAGTGGCTGAGACCAAATGAGAAACTCCCTCCCGGGCAGACAGAAAACTGGCAACTTGGAAGGAGCTGAACAGACTGCGCTCTGGAACCACGAGATGCAGAGCCAACCTTAAGAAATGGGGCTACAAAGTGGAGTCCACGACATGCGAGTGTGGAGAAGAGCAAATCACAGACCACTTACTACAATGCAACTTGAGCCCTGCTACACGTACAGTGGAGAACCTCCTTGCAGCCACACCAGAGGCACTCCAAGTGGCCAGCTTCGTATAATGCCAAGTTCTTAACTTTGTTTGTGGTTTTCCTATACATTATAACTATACATTTCCTATACATTAAAACAAAATCTGGGTACCAGTGTTAAAAAACTCTAAAATTACAACAGCAAAACAACAAGGGGAAACAATCAGGCACATCTAATCACCTCTCAACAAAAGATTGCCCCAGGCACTGCCAGGCCATCAAATGCTAATCAAGGTGGTCAGTTGAAACATTCACACCTAGCTCCAACAGACAAGAGTCCTTTGTCCCACCCTGCTCATTCCACAGATATATAAACCCATTTTCCTAGTTCCAACAGACCTCACTACCTCTCAGGATGCTTGCCATAGATGCAGGCGAAACGTCAGGAGAAAATGCCTCTAGAACATGGCCATATAGCCTGAAAAAACCTACAACAACCCATTATAACTGTATTTTCAATTTGCTTCTGACACAATAAATAAATAAAACCTTCCTTTGGAGTGACCATGCAGCTGAGGATTTTGTTAACACATTTGCACTGGGTGGCCTTAGAGAGTTACACGTTGCATTAGCATGAAACACTGGGTCTAACATGTTTCAGAGGATTTGTGAAATTCTCAGCATGTGTGAAACTCAAATTACTCCTCCCCGCCAGCTCCCAGTCTGGTGACATGTGGAAAGCTTCCCTCGCTATTTGTCCTTGGAAATGTGTAAGTACAAAAAGTTAATCCTTCTTGGGATAAATCTCATTTATGTGTTTGTCTCCTCGGCAAGGTTTATCCTACTTCATTAAGTTTTGGCATCTCAAAGGGCAACAGCTGCACCTTCACTCTGCCACTGCTTAAAGAAACCCCCATTCGTGATAATGTTTAATGCAAACTTACGCCTCTTTCCAACTGCAGGAACATTAAACCAGCTTTTCCTTATCTTATTGCTATTTGCCTTTTTAAAGTATTTTGATTTTAAACAAAGCTACTGTACAAGATCTTCAGCTGCTATACCCTGGCATAGTTCCAACGGCATTACTGCCTGTATGTCTGCCCCAATTGGGAATCTAATCCAGAGTGACAGAGAAGGATGGGTTAACAGGGAGGGAGAAACAGGTTGAGTGCGTGCACTTTGTTTACATTTGACAGCAAGAAGTTAGATTTCTTAATGTTCCTAATGTTCATAACACATAACACAGGAACTTAGCATTAAGTCTGGGGAGCTAGATATAGTTGGCTGTAGCCAGTGACAGTGTCAGGATTGTGGGGAGGGGGACTTTGATGCCATCATTATTTGCTTTTTTCCTCCTTCTGAACTCTGTTTATATATACCAGAAGGAAAGGCAGATGAATAAGTTCAAGACACAGCAGTGGTGCAAGGGGCCTCCCACAAAGCATCAACAATTGGGTTCACCACAAGGACCCAGAGATGCCAGACCTTGATACCAGCCTTTGCTGTAGTAACTTACTCCAACTTGTGAAATAAAATATTGGGTTAAATCTGTTGCACTCCAAGCCTGGGAACACCTATGACCACAGCACCACACAAGAGTATAAGCATACCGATATTGGAAAAACACATATAAAGTATAGGAAAAAAATGGGAATCAAGAAAGAAGATGCATAATTCAAAAATGCTTAGCAATAGGTGATAATCCAACAGGAATCCAAATGCCAAAGATGCAGGTGAAACGTCAGGAGGTAATGCTTCTGAAACATTCCATACAGCCTGAAAAACTTACAACAACCCAGGAATCCAAATGTCTTAAATAGATTCAAAGGTAATATTTATTTATTTATTTATTTATTTATTTATTTACTATATTTATAGCCCGCCTTTCTCAGCCATATGACGACTCAAGGGGGGTTACAGATTGGCACAGTTCGGTATCAGGAATTTATAAAAGTGCCATTAAAAACAATCAACATTACAATATAAAACATATATAAATACCATTAAAGCATATAATCATCAGTGTCATCCTGTTCAAAACATTATCCAGTAGCATCATCTGGCCATTTCATGTTCATCAGCCATTGTTCTGTGTTATCTATTCCACTGCATTCTCAAAAGCTTGCTCAAAGAGCCAGGTCTTTACTTTTTTTGGGAAAGTCAGGAGGGAGGGGCCCAATCTAATATCCCTGGGGGGGAGTTTCATAGCTGGGGGGCCACCACTGAGAAGACCCCATCCTTCGTCTCTGCCAATCGCACTTGCGAGGCAGGTTGGGTCAAGAGCAGGGCCTTCTCAGATGATCATAAGCTCCTAGACGGTTCGTAGGAGGATATATGTTCGGACAGGTAAGCTGGGCTGGAATTGTTTAGGGCTTTATAGACTAAAGCCAGCACTTTGAATTGTGCTCGGTAGAAATTGGCAGCCAGTGGAGCTAACGCAACAGAGGAATAGTGTGTTCCCTGAGCGTCACTCCTGTTAGTAACATGGCTGCTGCCCGTTGGACCATTTGAAGCTTCTGAACAGTCTTCAAAGGCAATCCCAAGTAGAGTGTGTTGCAGTAATCTATTCGGGATGTAACAAGAGCATGAACCACTGTGACTAAGTCAGTCCAGGAATAGCCTAAAGTCACAAAACAGCTTAAGTCCACAAGCAAAAGGTACAATTACTTAGTTAAATTTGCTCGTGATCCCGCCTGCGTCGTAAGCGCATCTGGTGGGGACACGAGACAGGGCCTTTTCTGTGGTGGCCCCCCGACTCTGGAACACCCTCCCCAAAGATCTTAGACAGTCTCCTACACTGGCAGTCTTTAGAAAGAACTTGAAGACCTGGCTGTTCCGATGTGCCTTCCCAGAATAGGAAATCTCCAATACCAAGTCCCATAAGCACTTTATTAAAACTAAGACTGTCGCACACTGCACACTGCACTTGCCCTATAAGCCTTATATTCCTCCTGTCACATCAGCACTTTTAATCCTGTACCCATTACTCTGGCCCGGCCCAGTTTTATTGTGTCTTAGTGTATTGTTTATTGCTTGTTGTTTATATTGCTTTAATTGTTTTTAATTTGCCTTTGGTTTGTATTGCTGTATTGTGTGTTGAGGCCTTGGCCTTTGTAAGCCGCATCGAGTCCTTCAGGAGATGCTAGTGGGGTACAAATAAAGTTTAATAATAATAATAATAATAACTTGAACATGAACCCCAAAAACAGAAACATAGCAACTTCCAGAATATTTTAATCCAAAACCAAGGCTTGACTTGAAACCAGAACCAGAGAACTCATAATCTTGGTGTTTTTTTTTATGTTTAGCTGCAACCCAGCTTTTGCGCTTTCTTCTTTCACCTTGATAAGAAGGCTCCTCAGCTCCTCCTCACTTTTGGCCATCAAAGTGGTATCATCTGCATATCTGAGGTTGTTAAGGTTTCTTCAAGCATTTTTCACCCCAGCCTTGCCTTCGTCAAGCCCGGCACATCACATGATGTGTTCTGCATGCAAGTTGAATAGGTTGGGTGAGAGTATGCAGCCTTGCCATACGCCTTTCCCAATCTTGAACCAGTTTGTTGTTCCATGGTCAGTTCTTACTGTTGCTTCTTGGTCCTTATACAGATTTCTCAGGAGAGAGAGAAGGTGATTTGGTATGCCCATACCACCAAGAACTTGCCACAATTTATTGTGATCCACACAGTCAAAGTCAATGAAACAGAAATATATGGTTTTTTTCTGAAACTCCCTGCCTTTATCCATTATCCAGCAGATTTTGGCAATTTGGTCTCTCGTTCCTCTGCCTTTTCTAAACCCAGCTTGTACATCTGGCAACTCTCTCTCTCCATGTATTTCTGGAGTCTTCCTTGCAGGATCTTGTGCATTACCTTACTGGGATGAGAAATGTACGGAAGTTTGAGCAGCCTTTAGCATTTCCCTTTTTTGGTATGGGGATATAAATTGATTTTTTCCAGTCTGATTGCCATTCTTGTGGGGGATTTTTCCCCCCAGTTTTTCCCTAGTCTGACTGCCATATATTTGTGTATAGGTGTATATATGTGGTTTTGCACATGTGTTGTAATGTATTTTTTTTTACTTTTTAAGTCTCTTCTGCTGTGTTTTTCCGTGTTTTTATGAGTGATGGTCACTTGTTGGCCTGATACGTGCATTGTGTCCAAATTTGGTGTCAATTCACTCAGTGGTTTTTGAGTTATGTTAATCCCACAAACAAACAGTACATTTTTATTTATATAGATGAACATAGGCCACATTCATGGATTCATCGGTTTTCATAGTCAGCATACTGTATTTCATTCTCAAAGACGAATATGGGTCCCTAGCTTCTCCGGAAGACCTTTTTGATATTTTGCAGCCTTTGCAATGAAAGTGTTCATTAAATGTATTTACTCTGGCTAACCCAACATGAAAGAAATTATCTTGTTTACAGTGGAATCCTACAAAAATACATGCAGGAAAGATAGGCAAACACATATGAATCTGGATTGCTGAGTGGAACACTGGTTTGCTGCCACATCCAATTTTTCTCATTAGAACTTGTTTTATTTGAACATGACTCAGTACCCCGTGTAAAATGTGAAGTTGTTAATCGTATTACGATATGGAAAACAAATTAATTATGCATGATATTGGAAATGGGTTGTTAGTTCGACACTGCCAAGATTAGACAAACACAAGCATGACTTCAAATGATATCTGAAATACATATAAGAGCCAGCTTTAAGATCATTTGCAGTAGCCTAGAAGGAGAGGCAAACCGAAAAACTCCTTGCTTTTCAAAGACCTTTCAAATTAGCCTTTTGAGGATTAGATTTTTGTCTGGACACAGGAAATTAAGGTTCTCCTTGTTAAAAGGCATAACAAAATAGTCCAGCTTCAAATAGACAGCTAACAGTTAGATCCAAAGTTACTCATCTGTTTGTACAAAAGGGGGGGGGGGGGAATCCGCTCCGCCTCTCCATCCACATGCCCCCTCCCCCCATCCACACAATGTATCTCCACTCTTCCCAAGGGTCTTCTGGTCACAGTTTGACAGGAGGCTGCAGAGGAAAAAGAGTATTTAGAAAACCTAGTTAAGGAATATGAGCTCTGTTGTCTTGCCGCAGTGGTTCTCAACCTTCCTAATGCTGCAGCTCTTCATGTTGTGGTGACCTCCAACCACAACGTTATTTTCATTGCTACTTCATAACAATAATTTTGCTACTGTTATGAATTGTAATGTAAATATTAGATATGCAGGATGTATTTGCATTCAGTGGACCAAATTTGGCACAAATACCCGATACGCCCAAATTTGAATATTGGTGGTGTTGGGGGGGAATTGATTTTATCATTTGGGAGTTGTAGTTGCTGAGATGTATAGTTCACCTACAATCAAAGAACATTCTGAACTCCACTAACGATGGAATTGAACCAAATTTTGCACACAGAACTCCCATAACAAACAGAAAATACTGGAAGGGTTTGGTGGGCATTGACCTTGAATTTTGGAGATGTAGTTCACCTACATCCAGAGAGCACTGTGGACTCAAACAATGATTGATCTGGACCAAACTTGGCATGAATACTCAATATGCCCAAATGTAAACACTGGTTGAGTTTGTGGAGAATAGACATTGACATTTGGAAATTGTAGTTTATGGGATTTATAGTTCACCTACAATCAAAGAGCATTCTGAACTTCACTAACAATGGAATTGAACCAAATTTTGCACACAGAACTCCGATAACCAAAAAAATACTGGGTTTGGTGGGCATTGACCTTGAGTTTTGGAGATGTAGTTCACCTACATCCAGAGAGCACTGTGAACTAAAACAATGATTGATCTGGATGAAACTTGGCAGGAATACTCAATATGCCCAAATGTGAACAATGGTGGAGTTTGTGGAGAATAGACATTGACATTTGGGAGTTGTAGTTTATGGGATTTATAGTTCACCTACAATCAAAGAGCATTCTGAATCCCACCAATGATTGAATTGGGCGAAACTTCCCACACAGAACCTCATGCCTTGAAGGGACTTGCTGGTGTGAGCCTCCCTTTAGCCCAGTGGTTCTCAACCTGGGGTCCCCAGATTTATTTATTTATTGTCGTGTCAGGAGCGACCTGAGAAACTGCAAGTCGCTCCTGTTGTGAGAGAATTGGCCGTCTGCAAGGATGTTGCCCAGGGGATGCCCAGATGATTTGATGTTTTATCATCCTTGTGGGAGGCTTCTCTCATGTCCCCGCATGAGGAGCTGAAGCTGATAGAGTAAGCTCATCCACCTCTCCCCGGATTCGAACCTGTGACCTGTCAGTCTTCAGTCCTGCCAGCACAGGGCTTTAACCCACTGCGCAAACCGGGGGCTCCTACAACTCCCAGAAATCCCAGCCAGTTTACCAGCTGTTGGGATTTCTGGGAGTTGTAGGCAAAAAACATCTGGGGCCCTAGGTTGAGAATCACTGCTCTAGCCTCACACGCTCTCCCTCACCCACACATGTGCACCACACCTGATTACACCTGCTCTCCCCTCCCCACTTGGAGTCTCAGAAACAGCCTTCACCTTGACTGAGAGGCCAGCCAATCACAGTGGAGGAGGGTTTTTGGTAGGAGGATTCACCACATATTTCCAAAAAGGAAGAGAAGGACAGGTGGAGGAATCTTCAGCCTTCTCTGTCAAAGGGGTTCCTAAGACCATCAAAAATATATGTTTTCTGATGGTCTTTGGTGACTCTTCTGAAATCCCTCATGTCCCGACCCACAGCTTGAGAAATGCTGTCTTAATGGAAAAAAGAGAGAAGGCAAGCCAAAACCCAAAGACAAAGAATGGCAAGATTCCCACAGCACCATTGACCATCTCAGCAAAATGGAATAGATGTCTAAAATTGTGGATGGAAGTGGATACAATGAGATTTGTACAGACGCCAGCAAGAAAGCCCTGCATCATGACTTCTTACTCATTTGTTCCTTCCTTCCACTAATAATGTGTACTAACTTCTAGAATTCCTAGATTGACATTGTCATGCTGTGAGTTTACTGATCCCCACAGCAGTTGTGAATGAAGCAAAGAGAAGATACAAGGAAATCAGCAGTATAGCGAAATCACATCACATTGTAAATATGAATATTACCAGAGGAGAAGCAAAGATGTATGCTTGTATTTCTCAGAGGCAATCATATTCCTACTGTAATGTCTAGCCCCAGGATCAGAATCCCAGGAGTGATGTTTGTCACCACTGTTATTGCTGTTGGTTTTCCTGGCTGTATGGCCATGTTCCAGAAGCATTCTCTCCTGATGTTTCGCCCACATCGATGGCAGGCATCCTCAGAGGTTGAGAGATCTGGTGGAAACTAGGCAGGTGGGGTTTCTATATCTGTGGAATATCCAGGGTGCGAGAAAGAACTCTTGTCTGCTGGAGGCAAGTGTGAGTGGTGCAATTGGCCACATTGATTCCAGACAAGAATTAATCAGGACCAACTCCCAACAAAGGATCCCCAGGCAGCAATCAGCCAGGCTTTGAAGCTACAAGGCCATTGAATGTTAATCAAGGTGGCCAAATGCTAATCAAGGTGGCTTTAGCTGCTTCCTACCTGGGGGAATCCTTTGTTGGGAGATGATTAGTTGGCCCTGATAGGTTCTTTTCTGGAATTCCCCTGTGTTTTTTTTTTTAGTGTTGTTCTTTATTTACTGTCCTGAATTTAGAGTTTTTTAAAATACTAAGAGCCAGATTTTGTTCATTTTCATTGTTTTCTCCTTTCTGTTGAAATTGTCCACATGCTTGTGGATTTCAGTGTATTCTCTGTGTAGTCTGACATGGCAGTTGTTAGAGTGGTCCAGCAGTTCTGTGTTCTCCAATAATATGCTGTGTCCAGGTTGGTTCATCAATTGCTCTGCTATGGCTGACTTCTCTGGTTGAGTTAGTCTGCAACCACCTCTAAGGATTCACTACTCAAAAAACTCTATAACACCCATGGGTTCAGAAGAAGTTGTCGAGTGACTTGGAAGCAGGTGTGCACAGAAGACATGTTTGTTGGTATTGCACATACACCAGGCATGTAGCCGGGGGGGGGGGGCTTGAGGGGCTTCTCATGGTGGTTCGCGAAAAGGTCTTACTGGTGCATTATTTAAACTGTTATGTTTATTCATATCATGATCTGATCACCATACTCAATATATCCCATATGCATGGGGGTATTGGGGTAATGATACAAAAGGTTTGCTAGGCTAGACCCTCTTTCACTCAGACTCAGCCCCCCCGAAACTCAGCCCCCCCTGAAAAAAATTCAGCCCCCCCCCCCCCCCCGAAACAAAATCCTGGCTATGAGCCTGACATACACCCTCCCACCCTGCATCCAAGCTATCATGTTATTCTGCAAAACTCTAAGGGCCGTTCCACACAGTCCTATAACCCAGGATATCAAGGCGGATAATCCACAATATCTGCTTTGAACTGGATTATCTGAGTCTACACTGTCATATAATCCCGTTCAATGTGGATTTTATACAGCTGTGTGGAAGGGGCCTAAGTTCCTCTGTTTCTATTTTGACAGACGATATATTCCTTTTGGAAGGCATGCTTGTATCCAATCACATCATTGTTTTACATTAACCTTCTCAGCCCTGGCAGCCTCAATATACGCTGACTTCGTTGGATGAGGATGATGGGCATTGAAATCCAACACATCTGGAAGTGCTCCATTGGGGAAAGGTCTATTTGCAGGTTTGCCTCAATATAGTGTTCGCATACACTTTCTATTATAAAGTGGTAGTTTATTAAAAAGCCAGCATGGGGGGAAAATCACGCCTTGACTAGAAAATATAGAACTTACATGGCTGTTTCACAGTAATTATGCCTCTCTATTGAGCCAACAGGATAGGAATTAGAAAATTGCTCTATTTTAATTTGAATGTGATCGATCTCAAAATTTCAAGTAAAAACAAAAAAGTTTTCAATTATGAATAACGTTTTTTATATTTCACACTTAGTAATCTTCTAGTTGCTCTCTAATGGGGCTAAAAAGGATCTGAGATTAATGAATTGATTTCTGTTAAGTATTGCTCCACTACATTGTTCTTAAAGTCTTTGGTAACTGGATTTAACCATTGCTAGCATAAGTGAAGATTTCAAAAGTATTTTGCAGGCAGCAGATTTGTAAACACACTTGTGTTACAAAGAGCCCTTTCAGACATGTCTTATATCCCAGGATCTGAACCCAGGTTTTCTGTTTCTCCCAGATTATCTGGCAGTGCGGACTCATACAATCCAGATTAAAGCAGAAAACCTGGGATCCGATCCTGGGACATAGGGCCTGTCTGGAAGGGCCCATAAACACCCAATCCTCCAAGCAATTCTATACACATACACACACACACACATCTACATAAATAAAACTGTAATGTTGGTTTGTGGGATTAACATAACTCAAAAACCACTGGGCGAATTGCTGCCAAATTTGGCCACAAGACACCTACTAACCCAAAGAGTGACCATCACTCAAAAAAAATTGATTCTGTCATTTGGGAGTTGTAGTTGCTGGGATTTATAGTTCACTTACAATCAAAGAGCATTCGGAACTCCACCAACAATGGAATTGAACCAAACTTGCCACCCAGAACTTCCATGAACAACAGAAAACATTAGAAGGGTTTGGTGGGCAGTGACCTTGAGTTTGGGAGTTGTAGTTCACCTACATCCAGAGAGCACTGTGGACTCAAACAATGATAGATCTGGACCAAACTTGGCACAAATACTCAATATGCCTGAATGTCAACACTGATAGAGTTTGGGGGAAATAGACCTTGGCATTTGGGAGTTGTGGTTGCTGGGATTTATAGTTCACCTACAATTAAAGAGCATTCAGAACCCCACCAACAATGGAATTGAACCAAACATAGAACACAGAACCCCCATGACCAAAGGGTTTGGCGGGCATTGACCTTGAGTTTGGGAGTTGTAGTTCACCTACAACCAGAGAGCACTGTGGGCTCAAACAGTGATGGATCTGGACCAAACTTGGCACGAATATTCCATATGCCCAAATATGAATACAGATAGAGTTTGGGGAAAATATACCTGATATTTGGGAGTTGTTTTTACTGGGATTTATAGTTCACCTACAATCAAAGACCATTCTGAAACCCACCAATGACAGAATTGGGTCAAACTTCCCACACAGAACCCCCCAGCAGAAAATACTTAAGGCCATCCAGTGCAACTCCCTTCACCAGGGCAAGAAAACGTAATCAAAGCCCTCCTGACAAAGAGCCACCCAGCCATATATATATATATATATATATATATATATATATATATATATGATTCACACACAGATATAGTATCATAGATTTGAAAGGGACCCCTAAAGAAGGGCAATTATATGCTGCATGTTCCAGAGTAGGCAAACCAGACAATCTCCACATCAACACTGACCAAGAAACAGCAAGAAATACTGTTTACCCACAAGCATAAAGAAATTACATATATTAGAAACCAACACTTTCTCATTACTTTCTTTTCCAGATCACTAGACAGGGCCACAGCAACGCGTGGCAGGGGATGCCTTGTGTGTGTGTGTGTGTGTATGTATAGATAGATAGTAGGCCTGGGTAACAACGCAAAAATTTGTTTCTAAAATCGATTCGTTTTTTGGGGGTTTTTGCGTTTCGTTATTTAAAATAATTACAAAATTTTCCTTTAAAAAAGTTCGGTATTTACGAAATTTCGTTATTATTAACGAATCGATTCGTTAAGATGGCGGACGTGATTTGCGCATGCGCAAAAACGACTTCCGAACTTCGTTATTAAATACGAATCGATTCGTTATTAAAATAATAACGAATCGATTAATTAAAATGGCGGACGCGATTGCGCAATGCTAAATGCTCTATAAACAAAATCATTTCATAAAATAAATCAAAAAAATAATCAAATAGAACAAGATATTAAGATAAAGATATTAAATAAAAAAGTAATAAGATAAAGTAGCCAAAACTGAGTCAATAATGAAAAAAACAATAATATAATAATAAAATTTAAATAAATAAAATATAAATAATAATAAATAATAATAATTTATAAATAATAATAATAAATATAATAAATAATATAAAATTATATACAATATAAAATAAAATTATATAATATAATAATATATTATTATATATATTATATAAATGAAATAAATAATAATATAAATATTTAAGTAAAATATAATTAAATTTACAAAATATTTATAAAATATAATTATAAATAATAATAAAAATAATATATAAAATTAAATTATAAATTATTAATATATAAAAATAATGTTATTATAAAAACTACACAAATAATGAGCGAGCACTGTATTATAGCACTTTGTGTTGGCAAAAGGACCGCACTGGAACTACACAAATAATGAGCGAGCACTGTCTTATAGCACTTTGTGTTGGCAAAAGGAGCGCACTGGAACTACACAAATAATGAGCGAGCACTGTATTATGTAGCACTTTGTGTTGGCAAAAGGACCGCACTGGTTGGAACTACACGAATAATGAGCGAGCACTGTATTATAGCACTTTCTGTTGGCAAAAGGAGCGCACTGGTTGGAACTACACAAATGATGAGCGAGCACTGTATTATGTAGCACTTTGTGTTGGCAAAAGGAGCGCACTGGTTGGAACTACACAAATGATGAGCGAGCACTGTATTATAGCACTTTCTGTTGGCAAAAGGAGTGCACTGGTTGGAACTACACAAATGATGAGCGAGCACTGTATTATAGCACTTTCTGTTGGCAAAAGGAGCGCACTGGTTGGAACTACACAAGTAATGAGCGAGCACTGTATTATGTAGCACTTTGTGTTGGCAAAAGGAGCGCACTGGTTGGAACTACACAAATGACAAACGATAGCACACAGCCACACAAGGGTCTTTTCTTTTTTTAGAATATTTTTTGATTTTTTTAAAGAATAAAAGAAAGGTATTTTTCAAAAATATTTAAAAATGGAAAATTAACAAATTAACAAAAACTGCCCTCGCTCTCCCAACAACAGAATTAAGGAATGCAAAAATGAAAGCAAATGAATTAATGCAAGGAATGAATCCAAGTCACCAAGCCAATCCAAGCCGCCCTCCCGGACCTCCCGTCTTCTCTTCTCCCTTGCCTCCGCAACAATGAGCAATGCGGCCACGCGGAGCCGCTTTTAAAGGGCTGCCCGCCCAATCACAATCAGCCACGGTGCACTGCTTGGGTGCTTGGGAGCGCCGGATTGGCTCCCAGGGCACCCAGCATCCTCCATCCCTAAATGTCATTTCCGAAACGGGCGGAAGCTCGTAAAAAGGATGGAGGATGCCGTTTCGTTATTGAAAAACCCTTCCGGGTTTGAAAATATGTTTTGTATTCATTTTGTAATTGTTAAATATAACGAATATTTAACTAATTACAAAATTAACGAACGAAACCGCCCAGGCCTAATAGGTAGATTTGGAAAATACAACAAGGAAGGTCAGGCTGTGTTCTGAAGAAGCAAGCATCCAAAACCACACAGCTTCATGGACATAAAACCAAAAAGAATTATTCTAATTCCACATGAAACCTTTGTTTAGACAATGCCATTTTATGTGCCAAGGTCTAATTTGTGTTCAAGCGACAGTGTGGTTAATGGCTTGGCTTCATGACAACAATAATAAAAATTAATACATTTGAAAGTATCAGTCACAGTGAGCCTGAGTATTCAACTGTGCAGCACAAAGCCCTGTCTGACATTATATCAGAGCTATGAAAAACAAAACAAAACAAAACCCACCTTCATTGTTATGAAAGCATACCTTTATTTCTTGGAAGCATTTGCAGATTTACTGCCTTGATGTTAAACATGCTCAGCATTCTGTTTACTTCTATACATGATGTCTCTGTACAACCAAAACAACACTAAATATAATGCTAAACTGAAACAATGCTAAATACAACACCAGCTTTCACACTATATGATTATAGCAATATAATTTGACTTCAATCACATAGCCGAAGGCTATCAAATTTTGGAAGTTGTAGTTCCAACAACTTGAAATAGAATGATAAGTATGCCTGATTAAACAACAAGCACTAGAACTCAATAATGTATTTATGTATTTACCGTATTTCTATCCCACCCTATCTCACCTCCAGGGGGGCTCAGAGCAGTTAACAACTTGGCACAGTTCAATGCCACATCAAAACATGAACATAAGAAATGATAACTACATTAAACATTAAATCTTTAAACATAAAATCATGCCATATAAATACAATCAAAATAGGATTTCAAACAGCAATTAAAACAACCACGTAGTCCATACTCAGAGTCTATTAGCCATTCCAGTTACAGAGACATTAATTCACAGCTGTCTATTGCACTGGTTCCAAAGCCAGGATTTTACTTGTTTCCTGAATGCTTTGGTTAGACCACACCTGGAATATTGTGTCCAATTCTGGGCACCACAATTCAAGAGAGATATTGACAAGCTGGAATGTGTGCAGAGGAGGGCGGCTAAAATGATCAAGGGTCTGGAGAACAAGCCCTATGAGGAACGGCTTAAAGAGCTGGGCATGTTTAGCCTGAAGAAGAGAAAGCTGAGAGGAGATATGATAGCCATGTATAAATATGTGAGAGGAAGCCACAGGGAGGAGGGAGCAAGCTTGTTTTCTGCTTCCCTGGAGACTAAGATGCAGAACAATGGCTTCAAACTACAAGAAAGGAGATTCCATCTGAACATTAGAAGAGATTCCTGACTGTGTGAGCCGTTCAGTAGGAAGGGAGTTCCACAGTTGAGGGGCCACCACTGAGAAGGCCCTGTCTCTCGTCCCCACCAGCCACACCTGCGAAGAGGGTGGAATTGAGAGTAAGACCTCCCCAGAAGATCTTAATGTCCATCCTGGTTCATAGGGGGAGATGCATTCAGACAAGTAAGCTGGGCCAGAACTGTTCAGGGTTTATAGGCTAAAGCCAGCATTTTGAATTGTGCTCGATAGCGGACTGGCAACCAATGGAGCTGCTGTAGCAAGGGGTTGTATGCTCCTTGTATGCCACTCCAGTTAGCAATCTGGCTGCTGCACATTGAACTACTTGAAGCTTCCAAACAGTCTTCAAAGGCAACCCCACATAGACCATGCTGCAGTAGTCTATCCAAGATGAAACAAGAGCGTGGACTGTAGTGGCCAAGTCTGACTTCCCAAGGTATTAGTGCAACTGGCACACAAGTTTTAATTATGTGAATGCTCTCCTGGCCACTGTTAAAACCTGGGGTTCAAGGCTCAGTGATGAATTCAGGGTCACTTCCAAGCTGCAAACCTGTGTCTTCAGGGGGAGTGTAACCCCATCCAGCACAGGCTGCAAACCCATGCCCTTTTTGGCCTTTCAACTGACAGGAGTACCTCTGTCTTGTCTCTTCACATTAACTGGGGTAAAGGGTGTGTGACCCTCACAAAAATGGAAATACTGCATTAAAAAAAACTTTACTTTTGTAATTTGTAAGAACATTTCTCTAGCAATCTCTAGTTCCTCCAGCACAACTTCATGGCCAAAGTCTAGCAAAAATTAAACATATATTTGAACTGGAAGACCTAGAGTTCCTAGAGATAACATTTTTATTACATCTATTGCTAATCAAATCCATAAAACTCAAACCTTTGTTTACCTCTCTAACTCAGGGGTCCTCAAACTTTTTAAACAGAGGACCTGGTCACAGTCCCTCAAACTGTTGGAGGTCTGGATTATAATTTGAAAAAAAAATATTCCTATGCACACTGCACATATCTTATCTGTAGTGCAAAAAACACTTTAAAACAATAAAATAATTAAAATGAAGAACAATTTTAACAAATATAAATGTATTAGTATTTCAATGGCAAGTGCGGGCCTGCTTTTGGCTGATGAGATAGGATTGTTGTTGTTGTTGTTGTTGTTGTTGTGTGTTTTCAAGTCATTTCGGGCTTAGGTTGACCCTGAGTGAGGGCTGGGTAAATGACTTTGGAGGGCCATATCCAGCCCTTGGGCCTTAGTTTGAGGACCCCTGTCTAACTAGTTGCTGACAAGACTCCTAAAGATTTCAGGGCGTAAGCATGATAGAAAGAGTAGGCTTTCCTTATCTTTTGGACAGGTTACAGTGATCTGCCTCACTTTGCTGCTACATCTTCAACGTATCCCAGAACTAGGGAGTCCAAAAGATATTACACCAATTATTGAACGCTTTCTCATTACCAGACAGGTTTGCAAAGAAGAGATCCAGCTAAAATCATTCGCAAGATGAGAGAGGCCCAGCATCCTAAATAGCTTAACATTCCTAGAGAACTGGCACTGAGATGTAGCTAAAAAAATATTGAAATCAAAAGATATGAAAAATGGTGATGCATCCACCCAGTATGGCTGCTTCTTCCTTTAACTCATTCTAATGAATACAGATTTCCTACGCCTGAAAGAAAGCATGTTGTGCGGAGTCAAATGTTTAAAAAACAAAACCTTTCTGGGTGTTGCAAGCCATATAGTTGTGAAGTGATACAATGAGCACTTTGGGAGTATTTGTGCTTTTCCAAATGTCTTTTTATCCTTTCCTCCACATTTTCTATTGCCACCTAATTTCATGCATGGCAAGTCAAAAGACAAAAGGTCAGGCCTGGTTTAAGAGCCATCTAAACAGCCTGCTATTAGTAAGACCACCAGAAAAGTGTCCCTGAATTTGTAAACATCACGGGATTTCTCATGCGGTAGGATTTCCTTTTTTCATTCCTCTGCCCCCTTGCCCCATCATGTTATATTAAAGACAAAACAAAGCAACTACAGAACCTTATCTGGTGCTGGAGTTATTGCTAGGCAAACCTGGAAAAAAAAAATATAAATGAAAAGTTTAAAGCTGGCAGGATCTGCATTACCATATAATGCAGATTATAAAAGCAGATAATCCACATTATCAGATAATCCATATTATAGCAGATAATCCACACTATAGTAGATATTATCAAAGCAGATAAACTGGACTATGTAAGTCTACACTGCCATATAATCCTGTTCAAAGCAGATAATCTGAATTTTATATGACAGTGTGATGGAGCTGATTCCTGGTTGAAAAGTCTACGGCTAGGTCTACACTGACATATAATAGAGATTATTAAAACAGATAATGTGATTATCTGCTTTTAACTGGACTATATGAGTCTACACTACCATATAATCCTGTTTAAAGCAGATAATCTGAATTTATATATGACAGTGTGATGGAGCTGATTCCTGGTTGAAAAGTCTAAGGCTAGATCTAGACTGAGTTAGTTAACGGCAAGAACTCTGGGAGCGTTAGCTGATAACTCAGGGGACTACCTAGGTTAGGTTAGTCAGTAACTCATTGCTATTTCTCTGAAGTAGAGTGAGGGATTTTTGTAACCAGCAACTATATCTGTTTGATTAGCTCTGTATGTAACTAAGTGAAGAAACTCTTTTCAAGCAACCATCAAGCTGTAGTACACCTTTGTAACAAATCAAGTGTTTTGTGCCTCTCAGAAGAAAAAGTTGTCTGTTTATATATATATATATATATATATATATATCTTTTTTCTATTTAACTTTCAATAAGGTCTCTATATTTCCTCTATCTATCTGTAATCCTTTATGATAACTCCAGCCCTTTAACATCCTGATACCACAGATAGGTCTCTTATCCAAAAAGTCATTTTGGGAGCTAAGGGGAGAACTGTGTTGGCAGAGAAGGGAAAGGTTTACCTCAAAAACTCATTTTAAAAATCCTAAGACATCTTGGGTTGGTGGAAGCATTAAACCAAAAGAAGACTGAAGCAGTGTTCACTCTACCATTACACACCTCTAACATCATCTCGCTACCATACTATTGTCCAGTAGTGTGATATAATATATAATCCTTTACAGTGGTGTTCAGCTGTGGGATACTTGGTGTTAGATAACTACGCATTTCGTTATAGTATAGATAGGCTTTCCCATCTTCGGCATCTTGGAGGCTGTGCTCGGTTGAGGCTGGAAGGGGTGCTGTTGCTCCACTTTCCCTGCCGATCTTCCTACTTGATCTATTTACAGACATTTTTCTGGCATTTCCTTATGGGTCCCTTAAATACCTTCCCGCTACTAATATTGCTGTTTTTGAAACTACTAGGTAGGCAGAAGCTGGGCTAAAGGCTAGGAGGTCACCCTGACCTGTGCTTCGAACTGTCAACCTTTTGATTGGCAAGATTTACTGCAGCTGGCAGTTAACCTGCTGTGCTAAAGACCTGTCCTTGTGTCCAAGTAAATATACAGTACAATCCTGGGGCACACAATTGTATATTTGTTGATAGTGGATGTTTCCTCTTAAAGGGCTTCAAAAAGTTTGTTTTAGCACAAGGCAGCTGGGTTCAGTTTTGGTCATATTTTGAGGACGTCCATTGAAATCAATAGATTAAATCCAATTTTAATACCATGTAGTTTTATTGAACAAGTGGAACTTATATAAATGTATATTTAGCAGATCCCCATTGATTCAATGGGTTTGCTCTAGTTAGGACTAACCACTGGATCTCAAGGGACTTAAATTGACTGAGGTCCAATGAATGTCCATCTGCCTGCTTTTAAGTATGGTTAAGCCCTGATCTAGCCCATTTTAAGACCTATTGCTTTCAATGTACCGTATATACTTGAGTATAAGCTGACCCGAATATAAGCCGAGACACCTAATTTGACCTCAAAAAACTAGGAAAACGTATTGACTCGAGTATAAGCCGAGGGTGGGAAATGCAGCCGCAAATGGTAAATTTCAAAATAAAAATAGATACCAATAAAATTACATTAATTGAGGAATCAGTAGGTGAAATGTTTTTAATATTTACATAAAACTGTAATTTAAAATAAGACTTTCCAATTCTGATTAAACCATCATTCTAACCTGCTTCAGTGTAAATGCGTTTACGTATCTTTCCAATAATAATAATAATAATAATAATAATAATAATAATAATAGAGTAAAATAATAAATGTAATAATAAAATAACAATAATAAATATAATAACAATACTGAGTAAAATAATAAATGTAATAATAGAGTAAAATAATAACTATAATAACAATAACAATAGAGCATAATAATAATAATAATAGAGTAAAATAATAAATGTAATAAAGATAATAATAGAGTAAAATCATGTAAGTGTAATAATAATAATAAATCTAATAAAAATAATACTAATTACAGAGTAAAATTATAAATAACATTGACTCGATTATAAGCCGAGGGGGGCTTTTTCAGCCTAAAAAAGGGGCTGAAAAACTAGGCTTATACTCGAGTATATACAGTAATTGTTGTGTTTTTGAAGTCCTTCAACTCAAATCAGTTGTTCCAAACTAGGTATTGTTTCTAGTGGGATTTGAATTGTTGAACCACAAGCAAGTTTGCAGGCCTGGGAGATCAGGACTGGAAAGGAGTGTGATCCAAAATCTTGTTGACTTTAGGAGGATTTAAGAGTCTCTTTGACAGATTTGCATACACTCTGGTCAAAGTTAAGCATTTTTTTTTTTGGCCATGGATTTTAGTGGGGGAGGGACTGAGGTTATTTAGCACAAAAGAAGTCTACTTGAAACTAAGCTGCATTTAGTTCTAAGGGAATGACTTCCTAATCGGTTTGTTGGGATTGCAGTCTGAAGAATGTGATTAACTCGGCCACATAAATCAATACATTCAAATGGGGCCCTTTGTCTTTAGTTCAAGGCCTGACTGGTTTATGGTGAAATTACTATTCTTGGGGAGTCAAACTGCTGGCCTTCTTTTATTGACTTCTGTTTTTATGGACTTCTGGCAGGACTCAAACCCTTTTTCCTAATAGAACCATGGATCTGATGCTTATACTACATCTGCTTCAAATTGGGAAAGTGATAAAACTGAAAAAATGAATTCTAAGGAAGGGCTACAAACTAACAGAGAAAACAGTCTTAAGGCTCCCTCAGGCTGAATCTACACTGCCCTATATCCCAGGATCTGATCCCAGATTATCTGCTTATCCTAGATTATATGGCAGTGGAGACTCATTTAATCCAGTTCAAAGCAAATAATCTGGGATCAGATCCTGGGATATAGGGCAGTGCAGATCCAGCCTCATACTACTAATTTATAGCCCTGTATTTTCACTGTAACTGCCAGGGCAGTATCTCAGGGCCCTTCCACACAGCCCTATATCCCAGAATATCAAGGCAGAAAATCCCACAATATCTGCTTTGACCTGGGTTATCTGAGTCCACAATCAGATAATGTGGGATTTTTCTGCCTTGATATTCTGGGATATAGGGCTGTGTGGAAGGACCCCTTAGTCTGGATCTACCAAATAATGTAGTTTCAGAATGCAGTTTAACTGCATTGGCCTGGATTATAATGCGTCAACACTGTCATATAATATGAGTCTACACTGTCATATTTTAATGAGTCAGCACTGTCATATTTCTGCCTTGATATTCTGGTATATAGGGCTGGGTGGAAGGGCCTCCAAACAGGCTCCATATCTCAGGATCTGATCCCAGGTTTTCTGTTTTAAACTGAATTATATGAGTCTACACTGTCAGATAATCTGGGATAAACAGAAAACCTGGGATCAGATCCTGGGTAATAGGACCTGTGTGGGAGGACCTTCAGGCCCTTTCCACACAGTCACATAAAATTCCAATGGCTTCAAACTACAAGAAAGGAGATTCCACCTGAAGATGAGGAAGAACTTCCTAACTGTGAGAGCTGTTCAGCAGTGGAACTCTCTGCCCCCAGAGTGTGGTGAAGGCTCTTTCTTTGGGAGCTTTTAAACAGATGCTGGATGGCCATCTGTTGGGGGTGCTTTGAATGCAATTTTTTCTGCGTGTTGGCAGGAGGTTGGATTGGATAGCCCCTGTGGTCTCTTCCAACTCTGTGATTCTGCCTCTAAACAACATATTCTCAGAGAGGTTCTCTAATGCCTCAGCAAACTACAAATTCTGGAATTCCTTAAGATATTAGCAGTTGAAATTAAAGTGTAACATGGGCCCTTCCACACAGCCACATAACCCAGAATATCAAGGAAGAAAACCCCACAATATTATCTTTGAACTGGATTATCTGAGTCCACACTGCCATATATTCCAGCTCAAAGCAGAAAATGTGGGATTCTATTCAGTTGTGTGGAAGGGGCCTTAGAGCAAGATAGAAGTGCACTTGAATTAAATCGTTTGGGGAAATATTCCATGGATAGACTGCCTTCCGTTGGATCTACACTGCTATCTAATCCACATTATCTGCTTTGAATTGGATTATATGAGTCTACACTGCCATACAATCCAGTTCAAAGCAGATAATCTGGATTTTATATGGCAGTGTAGATCCAGCCAAAAGGGGGGTTCCCTCCCACATCTCTCCTCCCGAAGGAGAGACTTGCAAGTCTGAGGCTGGATCTACTGCATTGAAATGGATTATATGACAGTGTCGGCTCATTATAATCCAGGCCACTGCAGTTAAACTGCATTCTGAACCTACACTATTTGGTAGATCCAGGCTAAAGGCCCTTCCACACAGCCCTATATCCCAGCATATCAAGGCAGAAAATCCCACATTATCTGAGTGTGGATTCATATAACCCAGTTCAAAGCAGATATTGTGGGATTTTCTGCCTTGATATTCTGGGCTGTGTGGAAGGGCCCTGAGTTTAATCAAAGGCAAAATTGGGCCCCTTCCACTCAGCTGAGTGGACTCAGATAACCCAGTTCAAAGCAGATATTTTGGGATTTTTGCCTTGATATTCCGGGTTTCTGCCATGATATTCTGGGATATAGGGCTGTGGGGAAGGGCCCTTGAAGTCAGATCCAGATTTGAAATTTAACTCCATCTATGACACATATCATTGCATGTTTTTAAAATCAGTATGTCAAGTGGTAGTCAAAGGCTTTCATGACCAGAATCACTGGATTGCTGTGTGTTTTCCGGGCTGTATGACCATTTTCCAGCAGCATTCTCTCCTGACGTTTCACCTGCATCTATTGCAAGCATCCTCAGAGGTTGTGATTTCAGAGGTTGTGACTGGGTTGTTGTATGTTTTCCGGGCTGTATGGCCATGTTCCAGAAGCATTCTCTCCTGACGTTTCGCCTACATCTATGGCAAGCATCCTCAGAGGTTGTGAGGTCTGTTGGAAACTAAAAAAAGTGGTGTTTATATATCTGTGGTGTGTCCAGGGTGGGAGAAAGAAATCTTGTCTGTTTGGAGCAAGTGTGAATGTTACAATTGGCCACTTTGATTAGCATTGAATGGCCTTGCGGCTTCAAAGACTGGCTGCTTCCTACTTGGGGGAAATCCTTGCAACATTCACACTTGCCTCCAATAGACAATTCCACCCTGGACATTCCACAACCTCTGAGGATGCCTGCCATAGATGCAGGCGAAACGTCAGGAGAGAATGCTTCTGGAACCCGGAAAACAAGCAACAACCCAGTTTCAAGTGGTTGTTTTGCCCAACTGTTATGAGCAACCGAAGCCCCAATCCAAGGCACGTTTCTTTATTTATGTGGCCTTATTCCCAACTGTGTTTGGATTAAATCAAACTCTTCCTTCTCTCTTTCTCTTTCCTCCCTCCTTAAATCACTTCCCCTCTGTTTAGTTGTAGCAGCAGGGCTTGTTGACAAGATTATTTTCCCCTCTGAATTTGACTCGCTTCTGTTTCGTCCCAATGTAAATCCTTGGGTTTGAACCAGATTACTTTGAGCTTCGATCCCGTATTCCCGAATATTTACGGATTGTGTCGTTCTTGATTCCGACAGCACTGACTTCCAAATGGAATGCCTTCAAAATCTCACCAATGACTCAATATCTTTCCCTTTGGAGCAGCTTGGTTTTCAGCATATTTGATCTTGGATGTGTAAACACATACAAAGTCAGGCTGTGAACAGATCTATTGGGATTTCGGATAGGCTGCAAGTTGGGTGCTTCTTTGTCAGTGTGAAACTGGAGATCGGTGAAGGCGGTATTCTTTTCTATTTTTTCAAAAACCCTACTGAGAAATTTTATAGAATGTGATTCTGAGTCAAAAAGGAATGAAAACTAGTCCGGAAGACATCTGCAAAGAGTTCCTTATTTCCTCTCCTGCTACTGCTGTGACTTTAATAACAATAATAACAACAATAATATATAAATATTAATATTATAGTAATAATATAAAATAATAATATTTATATAATTAAATATAATAATATTATATATTAATTATATGTATATTTTATTAAAATAATAAAAAATAATCGTCATATAAATAAATATAAATATTATATTAATAATATAAAATATTAATATATTATATCAGTACATACAACAATATTATATTTATATTAAGTATAACTATATAGTGTTAATATATTGTTAATATTTTATATCGTTAATTACAACAATGTTATATTTATATTAAGTATAATTATATTGTATTCATATATTATTAATATAATATTTATATTTATACTATTAATATATTATTAATATTAATTATGTTTCATGTTATTATGTTTAATAATATAAAATATTAATATTTTATATCATTCAATACAACAATATTATATTTATATTAAGTATAATTATATTGTATTCATATATTATTTATAATATAATAACGATATAATATTATATTTATACTATTAATATATCATTAATATTAATTATGTTTCATACTATTATTATGTTTAATAATATAAAATATTAATATTTTATATCATTCAATACAACAATATTATATTTATATTAAGTATAATTATATTGTATTAATATATTATTAATATTTTAAATCATTATATATAACAATGTTATATTTATATTAAGTATAATTATATTGTATTAATATATTATTAATATTGTATATCATGAAATACAACAAAATTATATTTATATTAATTATAGTTATATTGTATTAATATATTATTAATAATATAATAATAAAATATTTATATTTATACTATTAATATATTATTAATATTAATTATGTTTCATACTATTATTGTTTAATAATATAAAATATTAATATTTTATATCATTAAATACAACAATATTATAGTTATATTAATTATAGTTATATTGTATTAATATATTATCAATATTTTAAATCATTATATATAACATTGTTATATTTATATTAAGTATAATTATATTGTATTAATATATTATTAATATTGTATATCATGAAATACAACAAAATTATATTTATATTAATTATAGTTATATTGTATTAATATATTATTAATAATATAATAATAAAATATTTATATTTATACTATTAATATATTATTTATATTAATTATGTTACATAATATTATTATGTTTAATAATAAGTTATATTATTAAACATAATAATATTAATATTTTATATCATTAAATACAACAATATTATAGTTATATTGTATTAATATATTAATACAAATATTAATATTGTATATTATTAAACATAATAATATTATATTCATATCAATTATAATTATATTCATGTAAGCCGCCCTGAGTCCCTTCGGGGAGATGGAGGCGGGGTAGAAAAATAAAGTTCTTCTTCTTCTTTTTCTATAATGTATTAATATATTGTTATTAATCATAATATCATATTATAAATAAATATGTATATTATATTAATATTATAATATATTACTATTTTATATTATGAAATACATATTATATTTTATTATAATTATATAAATAATAATAATAATATGATATAAATACATATTTATATTAAATTAATAATATAAAATAATAAATATAAATATAAATAATAATAATAATATAAATACATATTTATATTAAATTAATAATATAAAATAATGTTGTTGTTGTTGTTCACTCGTTCAGTCGTCTCCGACTCTTCGTGACCTCATGGACCAGCCTACGCCAGAGCTCCCTGTCGGCCGTTACCACCCCCAGCTCCCTCAAGGTCAGTCCAGTCACTTCAAGGATGCCATCTCTCCATCTTGCCCTTGGTCGGCCCCTCTTCCTTTTGCATTCCACTTTCCCCAGCATAATTGTCTTCTCTAGGCTTTCCTGTCTCCTCATGATGTGGCCAAAATAATAAAATTAATAATAAATAATAATAATAATAATAATAATAAATAATAATAATAATAATAAATAATAATAATAAATAATAATAAAATATAAAATAATAAAATTGTATAAATCCTCCATGGAAAAGATCATTTCATACAAACCCTAAGGGGCACAATCCTGTGCTTTGTTGCACTGATTCTTAAACTGTGGGGTCCCCTTCGCTCAATGTTGGGGTCACAGAGAAGATTTCTGAATGCCCCTCGTTTACACCAAATCTGTCAACAACCACCTGCAGTGTTTACAGTGGACTCTACTCCACCAAAAAGGGAAAGCAGCCTGTTTAGCAAGCCTTGCAAAGGCTGGTTTATCATAACTAATGTTTTATTATTAGATCTGTTGTAAATATATATATATATGTCTGGGTGGAAAGGAGTCGCTGCTTTCTGTGACCTTGGTCTGCCTTGTGTTTGAAATGTTGCAAGGCGAAAAAAGGCGACAAAACGAAATGGACTTGATTTCAAAAGAAATGGCCAGCCGGGAGGGTGGGATTTCTCACGGGGATCAGCCTCAAAGGCGGAGGTGTTAAGACCCTTTTCAGGAAATCCCTTAATTTAGGGTTTGCCGGGCTCCGAAGCGGATTTTTCTTTGAACTGAATGGGATTTGGAGCAAAGGAGGTGGACGCAAGAAAGAAAGGCACATCCGCTGCAAAGAAGAGCAGGAGGGAAGGAAGGAAGGAAGGAAGAAGCAAAGGAAGCAAGCCGAACGAAACGAGAGGATCCCGTCTTTCCTTTGGGATGTTCACCTGGAGTTTCACGCCTCTGGGTTTAGGATGGCTGTGGCTTCCTTGATGGAGTCTAAGGATTCATCTACACTGGTAGAATGAATGCGGTTTGACGCCACTTGCACTGCTAAGGCTCAATTGCTGTGGCATCCTGGGAGCTGTAAAGAAATGATTTGTAAATAGATCAATATTTGTAAATAATATTTCATATAAATAATATAAAATATAATAAAAATAATAATATACAATATAATAATAAAATAATATAAATAAATAATATAAAATATAATAAATAAATAATATATAATATAATATAATATAATAAATAAATACTATATATAAATAATAATAAAATATAATATAATATAAAAATAAAATAATAAAAATAAAAGAATAAAATAATATTAAATAATATAAATAAATAATTAAAATACAATAAATAAATATAAAATATACCTAATAATAAAATAAAATAATAAAATTATAACAATAAAATAATATATATAAAAATAATATAAAATATAAATAATAATAAAATAAAATAAAATATAAAATATACCTAATAATAAAATAAAATAATAAAAATATAACGATAAAATAATATATATAAATAAATAAATAATATAAAATATATAAAAATAATATAATATAATATAAAAATAAAATAATATAAATAAATAATATAAAATATAATAAATAAATAATATAAGATATAAATAATAATAAAATAAATTAATAAATTAATAAAAATATAATAATAAAATCATATAAATAAATAATATAAAATATAATAAACAAATAAAATACAATAAAAATAAAAATAAAATAAAAATAATACAATTATATAATAATAAAATAATATAAAACATAATATAAATAATATCAATGTAAACAGGTAAATCAATCCTGTCGAGAGGGTTACCTTCATATTGCGACACCCATCGACTCCCACAAAATCTCAGCAAATCTGATTGACACTAAATTCACCTAGATTAAACTATAATGTTGGGTCGCTGTGAGTTTTCCGGGCTGTACAGCCATGTTCCAGAAGCATTCTCTCCTGACGTTTCGCCCCCATCTATAACAGGCATCATCAGAGGTTGTGGGGTCGTTGGAAACTAGTGGGGTTTATATATCTGTGGAATAATATCCAGGGTGGGAGAAATAACTCCTGTCTAATGGAGGCAAGTTTGAATGTTGCAATTGGCCTCCTTGATTAGCATGGTCTTGCAGCTTCAAAGCCTGGCTGCTTTCTGCTTGGGAGGAATCCTTTGCTGGGAGGTGTTAGCTAGCCCTAATTGTTTTCTGTCTGGAATTCCTCTGTTTTTTGAGTGTTGCTCTTTATTTACTAATATATATTATCTATATAAATAATAATGTAATGCTCATTTGTGGGATTAACATAACTCAAAAACCAGTGGACGAATTGACACGAAATTTAGACACAATACACCTATCAGGTCAACAAGTGACCATCACTCACAAAAACACTGAAAAACACAGCAGAAATGCCAAAAAAAAAACAAAACATTACTACATATGCGGGGAAATCCACACACACACATACACGCAAACACGCATATCTACAAATGCACACAAATATATAAACACATATACACACACAATACAATAATTAGTAATTCCTTTTCACCTGTTTTGTCAAAACAATCCCCATCTAAACCTTTTGTGAAAGGTGTGGAAGATTCTACCTGTTAATTTCCAGACGTTGTCTTGTCTCTTTAAGGAGAGGGAAGAATGAATGACACACACACAAAGAGTGCGATCTAAATGGTAGACTTAATGCGGTTTGATGCCGCTTTCACGGCCATGGTGGAATCCAGAGAGTTCTGGTTTTGCGAAGTCTTTCGCTTTTTCTGCCTCACTAAACTAAAATTGAGATCTGTTTTGAATTTCCCTATGGCGAGAAAAAACGGGATATAAATAAACATAATAATAATAACAATAATAATAATAATAATAATAATAATAATAATACATCACACAGTCCTAGACGCTTGGGAAGTGTTCGACTTGTGATTTTGTGATACGAAATCCAGCATATAGATCTCGTTTGCTGTGACATACTGTGTTTTTGTGCCAGTAAAATAATAATAATAATAATAAGAAGAAGAAGAAGAAGAAGAAGAAGAAGAAGAAGAAGAAGTGTTGTTGAAGGCTTTCATGGCAGGAATCACTGAAATGCTGTGAGTTTTCCGGGCTGTATAGTGGTCCCTTTGTAGACTTGTTCACAGCTGCATGGTATACCTTGCCTAGTTTCCAACAAACCTTACAACCTCTGAGGATGCCTGCCATAGATGTGGGTGAAATGTCAGGAGAGAATGCTTCTGGAACATGGCCGTACAGCACTGAAAACTCACTCAACCCATAATAATAATAATAATAATAATAATGATAATAAACTACACATTCCAGGACTTCAAGTCATTTGTAACTTATTTTGCACCATTGTGTCATGGCAGTGTTTCCTCCCCTCCAGATAGATAGATAGATATGTGTGTGTGTTTATTTTTATTTATGTAATTTAGTGTCTTCATTTGTTTTCGAATTTGTTGTACCCCGCCTCGAGCCAATAGGAGAGGCGTGTAATAAATAAAACGCATTATTATTATTATTATTATTATTATTATTATTATTATTATTATAAAGTTAAAGGTTACCCTTGACATTAAGTCCAGTCGTGTCTGACTCTGGGGGTTGGTGCTCATCTCCATTTCTAAGCCGAAGAGCCGACGTTGTCCCAGACACCTCCAAGGTCATGTGGCCGGCATGACTGCATGGAGCACTGTTACCTTCCCATCTGAGCAGTACCTATTGATCTACTGCATGTTTTCGAACTGCTAGGTTGGCAGAAGCTGGGGCTGACAGCGAGAGCCCACTCCACTCCCCGGATTCGAACCGGCGACCTTTCAATCAACAAGCTCAGCAGCTCAGCGGTTTTACCCACTACGCCACCGGGGGCTCCCATTATTATTATTATTATTATTATTATTATTATTATTATTAGTAGTAGTATTATCTCTTTTGCTGTGACATACTGTGCTTTTGTGTCAATAATAATAATAATAATAATTATTATTATTATTATTTGAAACACAACAATATGAGTCCACAGCAAACAAGCTCACTCTCCTAGCTGTTGTATTGGATCACACATCAGACACTTCCCAAGTGTCTAAGGCTGTGTGATGTATAGACGAATAATGCGTGCAGATCCCAGTAAGGTGGCCCTTTGGAGCTGGCAGACAGTAATTTTGTCAGTGCCAATTGTGTTTAAGTGCAGGCCAAGGTCTTTAGGCGCTGCACCCAGTGTGCCAATCACCACTGGGACCACCTTGACTGGCTTGTGCCAGAGTCTTTGCAGTTCGATCTTTAAATCCTCATATTGTGTCAGCTTTTCCAGTTGTTTCTTTAAGGTGGCCTTCTGCAGCTGGCAGATTGTGTTTAAGTGCAGGCCAAAGTTTTTAGGCACTGCACCCAGTGTGCCGATCACCACTGGGACCGCCTTTACTGTTGTGCCAGAGTCTTTGCAGTTCGATCTTTAAATCATCATCATTATTATTATCCTCATTATTATTATCCTCATTATTATTATTAGTAGTAGTAGTATCCTCATTATTGTATTGTTCTCATTATTATTATTATCCTTATTATTATTATTATCCTTATTATTATTATTAGTATCCTCATTATTATTATTATTATTATTATTATTATTAGTATCCTCATTATTGTATTGTCCTCATTATTATTATCCTTATTATTATTAGTATCCTCATTATTATTATCCTTATTATTATTATTATCCTCATTATTATTATTATTATTATTATTATTAGTAGTAGTAGTATCCTCATTATCATCATCATCATCCTTATTATTATTATTATCCTCATTATTATTATCATCCTTATTATTATTATTATCCTATAGATTTTCAATCAATATCTCATTGAGTCTCAACCAATTCAACCTAGTTTGTAGCAGCCACAAAAATGAAGTTTTTGGAGTAGAACAACTACTGCCAGGCAATCCAATGCTAATCAAGGTGGTCAGTTGAAACATTCACACCTAGCTCCAGCAGACAAGAGTTCTTTGTCCCACCCTGGTCCTTCCACAGATATACAAACCCATTGTCCTAGTTCCAACAGACCTCCCTACCTCTGAGGATGCTTGCTATAGATGCAGGCGAAACGTCAGGAGAGAATGCCTCTAGACCATGGCCATATAGCCCGAAAAAACCTACAACAACCCAGAACAACTACTTTTAAAGGAACAGGAAATAACACTTTCAAGCCAGAAACAGATCCCCCCTCAATTGTGTTACATACAGCCTCATCGCACTAGAACATGGATCCACTTTAAATCCACATCCTGAAGAATTTTGGGTTTTGTAGTTTAGTGAGACTGTCTGGCTGAGCAGTTTAAAGGTCCCTCCCCCCTAAAATACAAGCCCCAAAATTCTGCAGGAGGGAGAAATTGGATTTAAAGTGGATGCTTAGTGTGATAAGTGTGAGCTGGATTGTATAGTTATAGTATAGCATACCCTTTTCTAGGGCTGTGAGAGTGTGACATTAGTAGTGTTTTGATGGAAAAGGGGGGACTCGAACCCCGGCCTCCAGAGTCCCAAGTCCAGCGCTCGAACCGCTACGCCACGCTCTGCCTGGTGGCGCGAGGGGCTCTAAGGAAGGAGGCCGTGACCTTGACCTCGGAGAGACCCAGCCGCAGGAGGGAGGGGCCGCCGGAAGTGGCTCCGCTGCGCCTGAGTTCTCTCGCCAAACGCCCTGGCTGTACTAGAGCAGACCCCTCTGGTTCACCCTGGCGCGCATGCGCAGCGGTTCCCCTCGAACTTGAGCAAAGTCTGCGCGCGCGCCCCGCCTTGGAAAGGAAGGCCTGCTATTGTGTCAAAGAGGTTGCTCATCCCCCAAACAAATAAAATGCAAGGTATACATCTCCAGGGTTGGGTGGCAGTGGAAGTTTTCTCTCTCTTTGGCCTGCTGGGATGTTCCGAGGCTGTAAAATGGCTTCATTGTAAAGTCTGCTCACTTTCCCCCCAAATGAATGTTTCCCCTAGTTGAGACCAAAAGGAGACAGGGCTAAGGCGGTCCAAAGACCTACAAGCCATTCAAAACACCTTCGCAGAAGCATACAAGAAGCTCGGCCTATCATTGAACATGAAGAAAACCAAAGTGCTGGTCCAGCAGTCACCAGCCAACCCCTCTCCAATTCCAGAAATACAGCTTAATAGTGTAACATTAGGAAATGTTGACAATTTCCGCTACCTTGGCAGCCACCTTTCCACAAAAGTCAACACTGACACTGAAATACAACACCGCCTGAGCTCTGCGAGTGCAGCATTTTTCTGAATGAAGCAGAGTGTTTGAGGACCGGGACATCCATCCGTAGGGATACCAAGCTGCTTGTTTAGAAAGCTATTGTCCTCAAACTTAGGTGATCCCTTGTAGTCTGAGGATGATGGTCCTCCAAGTGTAGTGTCCTGGCGGTGTGTCCGTAGGTGAATGTGGAAGAATGTGCATCTTCTCCCACAGTGAGGGCATCAGTTTCCAGGTAGAAGGCAGGCCTGAAATGTTTTAGATTTTTTTTAAAAAAAACTGGTTTACTCATGAATTTTAACTGGTTAACCAAATCCCCATGCTAAGTCTATGAGACACAAAAATTAAGAGTCCTTCCAGAACTGCAAGCACTATCTCAAGCAAATATTGACAATTTATTCACACTGTCATTACTTGCAGCAATAGCCGATGTAGTGAAGCAACCAAGTTGGGTGTGTGTGTGTGTGTGTCATTAATGCTCTCATTAAGGAGGCCAGACTTGGTGGAGGTGGTTGACAGGGCGGAGCTGCAGGCTATTGAAGGCTACTCTGTCCCCTGCTGTGCTCTTTGCTTCAGTGTGAGCTAGGAGGCAGGTTTCAACTCCCCCCCCCCCGCAAAATTTTCACACCCCCCCCCCCCAAATTTCAACCCCTCCCGAATTTTTTTTCCGGCTACGGCCCTGGTAGAAGGTGGTCCTGGTCTGGGTTGGCTTGATGCACCTTTCTCTCTTTCAGTCTCCATTCGTGCCTCTTCAAATTCTGCAGCACTGCTGGTCACAGCTAACCTCCAACTGGAGTGCTCAAGGGCCAGGGCTTCCCAGTTCTCATGCAAATCTCTTGGGAAGACAAGCAGACAAATGTCAGCATGCTGGAAGAAGGATGCCTGACCATTGTCTCCCAAAGCGGTTGCTCTACTCCGAACTCAAGAATGGAAAACGGAATATTGCTGGGCAGGAAAAGAAATTTAAAGATGGGTTCAAAGATAACCTTAAAAACTCTGGCAAAGACACTGAGAACTGGGAAGCCCTGGCCCTTGAGCGCTCTAGCTGGAGGTCAGCTGTGACCAGCAGTGCTGTAGAATTTGAAGAGGTATGAATGGAGGGGGCTTTATTGCTGGAGAACATGCAGATCAAGAATAGGGCTCCACAGACATCTACGGACAAGAGGGGTCGCCTAACTAAGTAAAAGTAAGTTTGGACTTCAACTCCCACCATTCCTAACAGCCTCAGGCCCTTTCCTTAAGCGGCTGAAGGGGAAAAGGAAGGGGCCTGAGGCTGTTAGGAATGGTGGGAGTTGAAGTCCAAAACACCTGGAGGGCCCAGCTTTGCCCATACCGGATCTACACTGTGGCTGGATCTACAGTGCCCTATATCCTAGGATCTGATCTCAGAGTATCTGCATTGAGCTGCATCCTATGAGCCTACACTGCGGCGCAGCAACACCACTGGGGAGACCTTCGCCTGGATCTAGCCGCTTCTGTCTCTGAACCGAGGCGAAAGGCTGAAAGGGGGGGGGGGGGCTAGTGAACGGCGGGAAGAGCGTCCCCTTCACGCCCCGTTTGTGAACTGGAACCGGGATGCTGCGCTAGATGGACCTTGGGGCGATCCAGCAGGGCAGCCCTAATGCTTAATTTGTCACGTCTTTAAGGCGCACCGAGATGTCTTCATTGTTCCTTCCCTTCCTTCCTTGCCGCCGGAGGAAGCAAGGGCAAGAGAAAGCACCATTTCAGTGTCTAAGGCCCCTTCCACACAGCTACATAAAAATCCCACATTATCTGCTTTGAACTGAGTCATCTGAATCCAGACTCAGATTATGTGGGATTTTCTGCCATGATATTCTGGGATATAGGGCTGTGTGGAAGGGCCTTTAGAGTAACTGACACTCTCCAAAGGTATTTCCTGGTTCCTATATGTTCCAATAATGGTACCTATAGCTTGGGATCTAGATCTAAGGGCCCCTCCACACAGCCCTCTATCCCAGAATATCAAGGCAGAAAATCCCACATTATCTGAGTGTGGACTCAGATAACCCAGTTCAAAGTAGACATTGTGGGATTTTCTGCCTTGAATATAGAGCTGTGTAGAAGGACTCTGAGGCTGGATCTATACTGCCCTGTATCCCATTATCCGATCCCAGATTATCTACTTATCCCAGACTAGCCGTCCCCTGCCATGCGTTGCTGTGGCCCACTCTGGTGGTTATGGGGGTTCTGTGTGGGAGGTTTGGCCCAATTCTATTGTCGGTGGGGTTCAGAATGCTCTGTGATGCTAGGTGAACTATAAATCCCAGCAATTCCCAAATGTCAAGATTCTATTTTCCCCAAACTCCACCAGTGGTCACATTTGGGCATATTGAGCATTTGTGTAGAGTTTGGTCCAGATCCATCATTGTTTGTGTTCGCTGTATTCTGTGGATGTAGGTGAACTACAACTCCCAAACTCAACATCATTGCCCACCAAACACTTCTTGTGTTTTCTGTTGGTCATGGGAGTCTGGGTCCCAATTTTGATTGGATTCCATCATTGATTGAGTTCAAAATGCTATTTGATTGTAGGTGAACTATAAATCCCAGCAACGACAACTCCCAAATGACAAAATAAAAAAAAATTGAGTGAAGGACATACATTGGGTTGTTAGGTGTGTCGTGTCCAAATTTGGTGTCAATTAGTTCAGTGGTTTTTGAGTTATGTTAATCCCACAAACGAACATTACATTTTTATTTATATAGATTATATGGCAATGGAGATTCATATAATCTAGTTCAAAGCAGATAATCTGGGATCAGATCCTGGGATATAGGACAGTGTGGATCCAGCCTCAGGGCCCTTCCACACAGAATATCAAGGCAGAAAATCCCACCATATCTGCTTTGAAGTGGGTTATCTGAGTCCACAATGCCATATATTCCATAATATGGGTTTTTATTAAGATGAGTGGAAAGGGGCCTAAAAGAGTGGGAACATGCTCTGGGGGTTTGAATGCTCTAAAACAGGACTTCAAACTACAAGAGAGGAGATTCCATCTGAACATGAGGAAGAACTTCCTGACTGTGAGAGCCGTTCAGCAGTGGAACTCTCTGCCCCGGAGTGTAGTGGAGGCTCCTTCTTTGGAAGCTTTTAAACAGTGGCTGGATGGCCATCTGTCAGGGGTGCTTTGAATGCAATATTCCTGCTTTTTGGCAGGGGGTTGGACTGGATGGCCCACAAGGTCTCTTCCAACTCTTTGATTCTATGATTCTTAGGCCCCATCCACACTGCTATATAAAATCCAGGTTATCTGCTTTGAACTGTTTCCACTTGTGAACCCTTTCCGCTCCAAAAAATTGTTTGTGACCCAAGGTATATATGTATTAAAAGGGCACAGTATTTACAAGACTTGCTAAAGAGGCTCTTTTTCGCTTTTTGTGGAGTACAGCTGAAACATTTATTTCATAGTCTACTGTAAACACTGCAAGTTGTGGCTATCAAATCCTGGTGCAAAAAGTAAACAATAAACTTTTTGACCAATTTTGGTGAACCCCAGCATTGAACTAGGGAACCCCATTAGGGATCAGGACCCACAGTTCAAAGGAGCAGTGCTCTGACAGGCATCTGATCCCTTATGATCTTTGAAGGTATGGGACATCCTTGGTTACTTCATGGACTAGAGACTGCCAACAAATACTGTAGTTTATATTGCACTGGCAGAACATACATCTAAGTATTCCTTCACAAAGGCTTGCTACAAATGAGTAGGCTAAAGGTGTCCACACAGTTTATATCCCAGAATATCAAGGCAGAATAGCCCACAAGATCTGCTTTGAACTGGCTTATCTGAGTCCACGCTGCCATATATTCCAGTTCAAAGCAGTTGTTGTGGGATTTTAGTCAACTGTGTGGAAGGGGCCAGAGAGCACTTCCAGACAGGCCCTATATCCTAGGATTTAATAATAATCTATATAAATAAAAATGTAATGTTCGTTTGTGGGATTAACATAACTCAAAAACCACTGGACGAATTGACACCAAATTTGGACACAAGACACCTAACAATCCAATGTATGTCCTTCACTCAAAAAATGGATTTTGACATTTGGGAGTTGTAGTTGCTGGGATTTATAGCTCACCTACAATCAAAGAACATTCTGAACCCCACCAACGATGGAATTGAACCAAACTTGGCACACAGTTCTCCCATGACCAACAGAAAATACTGGAAGGGTTTGGTGGGCAGTGTCCTTTGGTTTTGGAGTTGTAGTTCACCTACATTCAAAGATCACTCAAACAATGATGGATCTGGACCAAACTCTACAAGAATACTCAATATGCCCAAATGTGAACACTGGTGGAGTTTGGGGGAAATAGAATTTTTACATTTGGAAGTTGTAGTTGCTGGGATTTATAGTTCACCCCCAATCACAGAGCATTCTGAACCTCACCAACGATAGAATTGGGCCAAACCTCCCACACAGAACCCCCATGTGCGCCACAGCAACGCATGGCAGGGATGGCTAGTCTATATAAAAAAATGTAATGTTCATTTGTGGGATTAACATAACTCAAAAACCACTGGACAAATTGACACGAAATTTGGAGACAATACACCTAACAGAGCAACGAGTGTCCATCACACCTAAACACACACACACAAACCCCAGCAGAATAGACTTAAAAAATACATCATATATACAGATACACATACACTCATATACATATATACATGCACACCTTCATACACACACACACACACACACACATAAGCACAAACACACCAATATACACATATACACATACACATATACACACAAATATACATACACACATATGTACACTACATATATACACATGCACACACATGTACACAATATGCATGTACACATATAAACACACAAATACACAGATATATATACACACACATATATATACTCTCTCTCTCTCTCTCACACACACACACATATATATACACAAGCACACATATATACACACACAAAACACATGTACACAGACAGAGCCACAGCAAGGTGTGGCAGGGGACAGCTAGTAATAATAATAATAATAATAATAATAATAATAATAATAATACTTTATTTATACCCTGCCACCATCTCCCCAAGGGGACTTGGGGTGGCTTACATGAGGCCACACCCATCAATACAATATACACAATATAACACAAAAACACAACAGAAAATCAAAAAATAAAATAATCTAAAATACAAAACCAATGTATATAAGCCATACAACATCCTAACAACATTGATCTTAAGTTTTTATTTATCCCAGATTATCTGACAGTGCAGACACATATAATCCAGTTTAAAGCAAAACAAAAACAAAAAACAAAAAAACTGGGATCAGATCCTAGGATATAGGGCTTGTCTGTAAGGACCCTAAGTATGGATGTGAAAGCTGCACAGTAAAGAAACCGACAAAGAAGACAATACACTGGTGTGGGATGAGAGTTCTGCAGATACTATTTAGAGCTCAGAGGACACATAAGTAAGCTGACTGAACTGAGGCTGGGTACAGCATGCCTCATTCAATAGACAATAATGCTTAGTAAAGTGAAAGGCAGTAGGAAGAGAGGGAGACTGCACTACAGGTAGATTGATTCAATCAAGGAAGCCAAGGTCTTGAGTTTGCAAGACCTGAGCAGAATAATCAGGGATGGGATTTCCAGGGCCTCACATTCATGGGGTTGTCATATTAAAAAATAACACAATAACATTAATCTGGTAATATGTGAAAACAACACTGACCTAAATGAGCCAAGTGCCTTTTCCTGTTGTTATGTTATTGTTATAATGGCATACTATAAATTGATGACAATGATGAAGCAACAACAGACTTTATTTTGAAAGCAATTTGTCACATAGTAATTATGGGAATTCATTTGACATTTTTTTGTTTGTTGTTTGGGGTCTGTACAAAGCTTTTAAACTCAGTTTAAGCCTTTTAATAACACTATGTAACAAAATTTGAAAAACAACTTTCTGTTCCTGGTTTGAAAGTGTTATTTCCTGTTTAACTGTGCAGTCCTTACTTTGAAAGTAGTTGTTATACTCCAGAAACTTTGTTTTTGTGGCTGCCACAAACTAGGTTGAATTGGTTGAGACTCTGTGAGATATTCAATGAAAAACTATAGAAAGAAGTGCTGCAGTTTAATAACCATTTTCCAATTTATAACCCAGGAATAATAATAATAATAAGAAGAAGAAGAAGAAGAAGAAGAAGTGTCTGCTGTGGACTCATCATGTTGTGTTTCTAATAATAATAATAATAATAATAATAATAATAATAATAATAGCAGTTTCTCTTGTAGCTCAAGGCAGGGTACAACAACAGTGTTAAAACACTAGACTATTAAAATACAGGGTTAGTCAAAATGCATAGGCCAATAAGCCATTCAATTGAATGGCTTATTGGCCTATGCATTTTGACTAACCCTGTACATATTTCTGAATACACACAGGTAAAATGCAGGCTAAAATTCCCTGACAAATTCCAAATTAGATTCACAAGTTAAAATTGACCGGAGATAGGTCCTAATTGTAAGGGAAGATTGTAGGCAAACTGGATGCAAATCATGTAGGGCTGTAAAGGTCAAAAAGACACTTTTTAACTTTTGGATGCTCTCCTCTGTGTTTTGAATGGAGATAGAGGAGTGAGTTACCAAAGGGATACTATACTACTTATTCAAAGCAGACTTCCTTTTGATTTGGAACCATGAAAGTGACCTCATTGGTTTCACAGGGTTTTCTGAGGCAAGGAATACCTAGAGCAGTGGTTCTCAACCTGTGGGTCCCCATGTGTTTTGGCCTACAACTCCCAGAAATCCCTTCCAGTTTACCAGCTGTTAGGATTTCTGGGAGTTGAAGGCCAAAACATCTGGGGACCCACAGGTTGAGAACCACTGACCTAGAGGGATGGTCTCCCATCCAAATATTAACCATAGGTGATCCTGCTTAGCTCCCAAGATCAAACAGGATCTAGTTCCTTTAGGGTACTTGTGGGGACCTCTGGGGGGCCTGAGGGACCCTTCCACATAGATGAATAAAATCCCATATTTTCTGCTTGAAACTGGAATATATGGCAGTGTGGGCTCAGATTACCCCATTCAAAGCAGATATTATGGGATTTTCTGCCTTGATATTCTGGGTTATATGGCTGTGTGGAAGGGCCCTGAAGGCAGACAGATGTTCAAATTTGCTTTTAGATTGAGGGCCCTTCCACACAGCCCTATATCTCAGAATATCAAGGCAGAAAATCCCACAAGTCTTCACTGCCATGTAATCCAGATTATCAAAGCAGATCATCCACATTATCTTTGAACTGGATTAGGTGAGTTTAAACTGCCATATAATCCAGTTCAAAGCAGATAATCTGGATGTTATATGGCAGTGTAGATGGGGTCTAAGGCCTCTTCTACACTGCCCTATATCCCAGGATCTGATCCCGGATTATCTGCTTGGAAGTGGATTATAGAGTCTACACTTCAAATAATCTGAGATAAATAGATAATCTGGGATCAGATCCTGGGATATACGGCAGTGTGGATCCCTCCTAAGACAAACCAATGTTTAAATCCTCTTTTAGATGCCATTGAGACAGTCATTGTCAACTAATGCAGATGGGGCCTTGAAGGTGCTGCTAAATTCATTTTTTGCATCTGTCTCTGTGCAGCCTCCTTCTCTATTGTCTTGCACCCTGAAGAAAAGAAGGAGTATGTCAAAGTATGAAAACCAGAAAGGAAGCTGGTTCTGAGCATTTTTTCCCCAGGTAACTATCTTTCTCAGAACCAAAAGCCTCATAGAAGGTGAAGAGGAAATTAGGGATCTTCCCAATCCAAGAACAGCATATTCTTTCTTGGTGAGCGATTGGCCATGTCCCAGAAGCATTCTCTCCTGACGTTTCACCCACATCTATGGCAGGCATACTCAGAGGTTGTGAGGTCTGTTGGAAACTAGGCAAGTGAGGTTTATATATCCGTGGAATGTCCAGGGTGGGAGAAAGGACTCTTGTCTGTTGGAGGCAAGTGTGAATGTTGCAACTGGCCACCTCAATTAGCTTTAAAGCTACCTGGGGAATCCTTTGTTGGGAGGTGTTAGCTGGATCTGATTGTTTACTGTCTGGAATTCCGTTGTTCTTTGAGTGTTGCTCTTTATTTACTATTATAATGTTTATTCATTAATTAATGAAATCCCAACTGGACCCCCCCCCCCCAGGGTCTTCCTTCAGGGGCAAACCAAGAATGGGCAACGAAGTCCCTGAACAGACTCAGAAGTGGAGTGGGCAGATCAAAAGACAACCTGGCAAAATGACACCACCTAAAAGACTCCCACACCTTGTGTGCCTGTGGAGCAGAACAGACAACTCCACATCTGTATGCTTGTCCATTATGTCCTGCCTCATATACAGAGGAAGAATTGTTGGAGGCTACAATGCCATTGCTGTTGCCCGTTTTTGGTCAGAGGATATTTAGCCTCCTGAGCTCCTTCTATTTCTATCAGTTTTATACTAATTTATGCAATGCTTTTGATACGAAATAAATAAAATTAATAAGAATAATTAATGTTATTAATTTTAATTAATTAATAAATTTATTATTAATAACAATGTGTATTTATTATAGTCTTTATTTATTATTATTACTATGCATCAAGCAACTAGCTCCCACTGAAACTAACTCTCTATGTTGGATATTCATTCAAAACCATTTCTCAAGCGACTATTACTATTACTTACAATATTACTATATTTCCACAGAGATATAAACCCTATTTGCCTAGTTTCCAACAGACCTTACAACCTCTGAGGATGCCTGCCATAGATGCGGGCGAAACGTCAGGAGAGAATGCTGCTGGAACATGGCCATACAGCCCGGAAAACAAACAACCCAGAAGCAGCTTTGCTTTAGGAATGGAGATTAAGGATGAGAATTTACCCATTTGGAAAGAGGTAGACTCTCTGCCAGGCGCCAATTCTATTTCGGGTAGTCAAATTGTGTGTGTTTTATTTTGATCTGTGTGCAAACCTGGCGTTGAGACGTTAGAAAAAGAGGAAGCAAGACAGCTGAGAGCAAACACGAGAGAGGCACAGCCCGCTAATTCGGGTGTTTTCTTTCGCTTTATTTGGCGCAGAGTTCTCCAGAAAGCTCACCTCCGGAAGTCCTGCAAAAGAGCTTGAGGCCCCATCTATACTGACATATGAAATCCAGATTATCTGCTTTGAACTGGATTAGATGACAGTGTCATTCGTATAATCCAATTCAAGTCATTATCTGCTTTGCTAATCTGGATGATATGGTAGTGGACATCCCGCCCTGGGGCCAACGACCCTCCTGACTATTTCTGAGAGAAACACAAGCTAAGCAGGGTCAGCCCTGGTTGGTGTTTGGGTGGGAGACCATTCAAAGAATGTAATATGCTTAATCCAGACATCTGGAGTGATTACACTAAGTGTAGGACGAGGGGAGACACCTCCAGTACATGAACAAACTCGATATGTTGTTGTTGTTGTTTATAACCAGGCTGTATTTTAGAGGAAGGCAATGGCAAGTCACTTTTGAATATTCCTTGCCAAAAAAACCCCTTATGAAATATATAAGGTCTGGGTATGAACTCAGGCCCCACCTACATTGCCAGATAAAATCCAGATTATCTACTTTGAACTGGATCATATGGCAGTGTAGACTCATATAATATAAAATAAAATAAAATATATTATATTATATATAATATAAAATAAATAAAATCCAGATTATCTACTTTGAACTGGATTATATGGCAGTGTAGACTCATATTATAAAATAAAAATAATTATATATTAAAAAATTCAGATTATCTACTTTGAACTGGATTATATGGCGGTGTAGACTCATAAAATATAATATAAAATATAATATATAAAATAAATAAAATCCAGATTACCTACTTTAAACTGGATTATATGGCAGTGTAGACTCATATAATATAAAATATAATATAATATAAAATATAAAATATAATATAAAATAAATAAAATCCAGATTATTTACTTTGAACTGGATTATATGGCAATGTAGACTCATATAATATAAAATAAAATATAATATATAATATAATATATAATATTAAATAAATAAAATCTAGGCTTTCTACTTTGAACTGGATTATATGGCAGTGTACTCATATAATATAAAATAAAATAAAATATAAAATATATAATATAATATAATATATAATATAAAATAAATAAAATCTAGACTATCTACTTTGAACTGGATTATATGGCAGTGAACTCATATAATATAAAATATAATATAAAATATAATATAATATAAAATAAATAAAACCAGATTATCTACTTTGAACTGGATTATATGGCAGTGTAGACTCATATAATCTATAATGTAATATATAAAATAAAATAAAATATAAAATAAATAAAAAAACAAGATTATCTATTTTGAACTGGATTATATGGCAGAGTAGTCTCATATAATCCAGTTCAAAACAGATAATCTGGATTTTATTTGGTAGTTTAGAAGGGGCCTCAAAGGCAGGGCAGAAGTGAGCAAATTCTTGGAACTCCTCAAGAAATATAAGCACAAACATCACAATATTGCCACCTTCCTTCTTAAGTATCTCCTTGTTTTAGCATTATAGGGAACCAGTTCAGACTGCAGTTGTTGGATATACTGTGTTCAAAGGAGGGGGGGGGGGTTTACTTACACTAAATATGTATACGATTGCAGAGGAGAAAGGAGAAAGGGAAAGGCAGGTGGAAAGGGCCTATAGCAGCACCTTGCAGACTTAGTGGTTTTTGCTTTAGCATGAGCTTTCGTGGATATATAAACCCACTACTTTGAAAACAGTACAGAGTAGCAATGCTCAGTCGTAAAGCTTGTTTGAGTAAATGTGCTCTAAGCTTGAGCATTTCTTATCAATCTGTATTGCCCCCCAAAAAGTGGGTTTCTATCCACGAAAGCTCTTGCAGAAAGAAAATCCAAATGAGTCTTAAAGGCGTTGCTATGTTCTCTGACCCCCTTCTCATCTATTTTGTAGCTTCTAGTTCATATTCTTCAGCACCTCAAAAGCGGAATCTCTTGTATGTCAAAGCTTTCAGGGGAAAAAATATATTGGAAGGATCTAATCAGCCTTAAGTTTATTAAACGGAGAATTAAACAGTGTTTACAATGCATCAATTTACACTAATGAACTGACTGCTGGTTTAAACTCAACTTAACTTGGCGGGGCTTACTTATGAGGAAATAGACTGCCCAGTCTCGTGTAAGTGGACTTTATATGCGTGTCTACTCTGAGGTAAGCCCCCCGTTGACTTCAATAGAAATAAACAGCCTTGAGTCCCTTGGGAAGAGAGGACGGTCATAAATAAAGTATTATTATTATTATTATTATTATTATTATTATTATTATTATTATATCCCAGGTTAGGGTCTATCAAACTACAGTTTGATTTGGAAATCAGGCTGGATCTACACTGCTAAACAATGCAGTTTGACTACATTGACGGTCTCCAAGTTACAAACACGAATGTGTACGTAAGTCGGAATGTGTACGTAAGTTGGATCAGGCACATTTTTGAAGTGTATATATAAGCTTTGGATAGTACAAAGCTTATATATACACTTCCTTTGCTTATATATACTTATATATACATTTCCTTATATATACATTTCCTTTGCTGTCTGAGCCCCTGTTTACTTTCTCTCCCTGTGAGAACTGGATTTTGGAAAATTTGGCTTGTGGAAACAAAGGTAGGTGATAAATCTTCATTGGATATCCCCTTTTCCCATGATAACTCTTCCAGGAGTCAATTTCTCTTCTGAGGGGTAGATTTCTCTCACTTCCTGTTGTCTTAACATGAGTTGTTTGTGAGTCGATTGTCTTTGACTCGAGGACTGCTTATATATGGCAGGGGAGACTCCTAAAATCCTCTTCAATGCAGTCAAACTGTATTCAGCGTAGATCCAGTCTCACTCCTTTGATCCTCACTGGACATTATTTCCTGGGGAAACTCACCAGGGAGGCTCAGGACAAATATAGGGGGTGGGTCAAAAAGTTTTGCCTCCTGTGCCATAAAACCTTTATGAATGAACATATAACAGCAGAAGTTGCTATAGACCATAGCCTGAACTGTCCTCTACACAAAACTACCGTTGTAAGCCAGGCATCAAAAACGTTTTGGAAAAATTCAGGCTTCTCCAAACGTCATTCAAGTCATTGAATCTGAAGCCACACAGGTTGTCTTTCAGAGGTCCAAACGGGGAAAAGACAGGGCCCGATATCCCAGAATATCAAGGCAGAAAATCCCACCATATCTGCTTTGAATTGGGTTATCTGAGTCCACACTGCCATATATCCCAGTTCAAAGCAGATATTGTGGGATTTTCTGCCTTGATATTCTGGGATATAGGGCTGTGTGGAAGGGCCCTCAGAAGGGGCCAAATCATAAACATTTTTCAAGCGATTATGCATTTCCTTAGGCGAACAACCTTTTTTTTGCCAGAAATTCAGTGAGGACTCTTTCTTTTTAGCTTCGTGGCTCTAATCAATAAATGGGAAAAAGAAAAGACTATATCAGAAGAGTAAGGTTACCTCTATTCTATCAAGCATAGATAATCCAGTAGCTGTGAAAGAAGAAAAGATATAGCCATGGAGGCATTACTTTTTGATCGAAAGGTGGATGTCTCTTTTGACACAGGATTTCCTTAGGTGCATAACCTTCTTTTGCCAGAAATTCAGTGAGGACTTTTTCTTTTAGCTTCAGATTCCTGGCTCTAATTATTCAATGAGACAAAGAAAATACTCTTATCAGGAGAGTAATGCTACCTCTATCCTATCATGCATAGATAGTCAAGTAGCTGTGGAAGAAAGTTAGAGCCATGGAGGCATTACTTTTTGATCGGAAGGTGGATGTTTCTATTGATTTCCTTAGGTGCACACCCTTCTTTTGCCAGAAATTCAGTGAGGACGTTTTCTTTTTAGCTCCAGATTCCTCATGGGAAAAAGAAAAGACTCTATCAGTAGACTAAGGTTAACTCTATCCTATCCTGCATAGATAGTCCAGTAGCTGTGGAAGAAAGAAAAGTTAGAGCCATGGAGGCATTACTTTTTGACCCACCCTGTATTTGAGAATAGGATGAGTTTGCTGCGTGGAGGTATACACGTGACTCTTTCCTGTGGCATGCGGGGATGCTGGGATTTCTTGTTTCTGGGAAGACAAGTCCTATTTCGGGCTCTTTCCCTTCCCACGCGCAAACTGTGGTTTCCACGCGGGAAGGAGACCGGACGTGGGAGAGACGCAAACACGCCTTTTGCCTTCCTCCTCGAACTGGATTCACCGAAGCGTCCCCCCATCCCACCCCCATTTGATACAAACCCTTGCCCTCACCCCCCACCCCCTTTCACGAATATGGAGGTCTCGATTAAGAAACGATTCCTTTTGATACCCAGTTCAGCTGTAATGGCAGATAGCAGCACAGAGTTGGGTGGCTTAGCCGTCTGGGGGTGGAACAAGTAGATTTTCTTGGAGACAGGCATGAATATTTCAAAATTAATCAGGGGAGGAAATGAAAGGGCAGCAGAGCCCCTCTCCACTCCCCGCAGCCCTCCGGCTCGGCCGAGATTGCCTTTTCTCTTTCCCCTTCGCCTTGCAACCTCCCTCAGGCTCAAGCCCCTTCCCCGAGAAGCCCCCATATTGCCAGCAAACCTTGGATAGGTCAACAACACGTATATATTGATATACCTCGAATGTGGGGGCATTTTTCCAATTGCATTCTTTGAACTTTGCACAAAGCGCATAAAGGTGTATATCTCTTTAAAAAAATAACACAACCGGGTTAAGAAGAGAGAGAACCGGGGCTGGATCTACACAGTTCCAACTGCAGTACAGACCCGGTTTAAGAGAATGAGATTCTTCATCTCAAACACGAGCTTGACTGCACACTATTGAGTCTTTACTCTCCTCTTGTTTGGAAGCATTGTGTCAACAGAGACCCCAATCCACCTCCAAATCAATAAGTAATGCCTCTATCGCTCTAAATTTTCTTTCTTTCACAGCTAATGGACTATCTATGCATTATAACATAGAGGTAACCTTACTCTACTGATAGAGAATTTCCTTTTTCTCATTGACTGATTAGAACCCTGAATCTGATGCTAAAAAGAAAGAGTCGCCATTGCATTTCAGGCAAAAGAAGGTTGTGCACCTAAGGAAATCCTGGGTCAACAGAGACCCCAATCCACCTACAAATCAAAAAGTAACGCCTCCCTGGCTCTAATTTTTCTTTCTTTCACAGCTAATTGACTATCTATGCATTGTAACATAGAGGTAACCTTACTCTACTGATAGAGAATAGAGTCGCCATTGCATTTCAGGCAAAAGAAGGTTGTGCACCTAAAGAAATCCTGTGTCAACAGAGACCCCAATCCACCTACAAATCAAAAAGTAACGCCTCCATGGCTCTAATTTTTCTTTCTTTCACAGCTGCTGGACTATCTATGAATTATAACATAGAGGTAACCTTACTCTACTGATAGAGTATTTTCTTGTTCCCATTGACTGATTGGAACCATGAATCTGAGGGCCCTATATCCCAGAATATCAAGGCAGAAAATCCCACAATATCCTCTTTGAATTGGGTTATCTGAGCCCACACTCAGATAATATGGGATTTTCTGCCTTGGATATTCTGGGATATAGGGGTGTATGGAAGGGCCCTGGGGCTAAAAAGAAAGAATTTCAGGTAAAAGAAGGTTGTGTACCTAAGGAAATCCAGTGTCAATAGAGGAGTTGACAGAGACCCCAATCCACCTTCAAATCAAAAAGTAATGCCTCCATCGCTTTAACTTTTCTTTCTGTGACAGCTACTGCACCATCTAGGCATGATAGGATAGAGGTAGCCTTACTCTACTGATACAGTATTCCCTTTTTCTCATTGACTAATTAGAACTCTGAATCTGAAGCTAAAAAGAAAGAGTCGTCATTGTATTTCAGGCAAAAGAAGGTTGTGCACCTAAGGAAATCCTGGGTCAACAGAGACTCCAATCCACCTGCGAATCAAAAAGTAACGCCTCCATGGCTCTTTTTTTTTCTTTCACAGCTACTAGACTATCTATGCATTGTCGAATAGAGGCAACATTACTCTACTGATAAGAGTCTTTTCTTGTTCCCATTGATTGATTAGAACCATGAATCTGAGGCTAAAAAGAATGTGTGGTCCTTGAATTTCAGGCTACAGAAGGTTGTGAAACCTAAGGAAATCCATAATCGCTTGAATGATGTTTAAGATTTTGGCCCCTTCTGACTTTGACCCCTTTGGACCTCTGAAAGAAAACCTACAGTGGTTTCAGATTCAGTGACTTGAATGAGGGAGAACAGCTTGAAAAATCATCCCAGGAGGCAAAACTTTTTGACCCATTTGTATATTTGACATTCCAATTTAGTGGGTGCGTCAAAAAAGTAATGCCTCCATGGCTCTCACTTTAATTTATTTCACAGCTATTGGACTATCTATGCATGATAGGATAGAGTTAACCTTAGTCTACTGGTAGAGTCTTTTCTTGTTCCCATTGACTGGTTAGAACCATGAATTTGAAGCTAAAAAGAAAGAGTGGCCATTGCATTTCAGGCAAAAGAAGGTTGCACACCTAAGGAAATCCTGTGTCAGCACAGACCTCAATCCATCTTCAAATCAAAAAGTAATGCCTCCATCCTTCTAACTTTTTTTTTCTTTCACAGCTACTGGACTATCTAGGCATGATAGGATAGAGGTAACATTACTCTCCTGATAAGAGTTTTTTCTTTTTCCGATTGACTCCTTAGAGCCGTGAATCTGAGGCTAAAAAGAAAGAGTAGTCTTTGATTTTTAGGCTAAAGAAGGTTGTGAAACCTAAGGAAATCCATCATCGCTTGAAGAATGTTTATGATTTGGCGCCTTCTGACTTTTACCTGTTTGGACCTCTGAAAGAAAGCCTTCGGTGGTTACAGATTCAATGACTTGAATGACAGTAAAACAACTTTTCATGGGTCAGGCAGCAAAACCCTGAATTTCTCCAAAATGGTTTTCATGCCTGGGTTAAACGATGGCACAAACGTGTACAAATGGATGGTGACTATGTTGAACGGTAGTTCAGGCTATGATCCGTAGCAACTTCCACTGTTATGTGTTCATTCATCACGTGTTTATGACACAGGAGGCAAAACTTTTTGACCCACCCAGTTAGATCTGAAATTCCATTTATATATATACAATATGTTTACAATTAAAGTCAGATCAAGGGGGGGAGGGGGATAGAACAGATCTTTGCACATATCAGTGTAGTCATACCTGTGCGTCTGTGTTTACACACACACATATATAAACACAGACGCACAGGTATGACTACACTGATATGTTCAAAGATCTGTTCTCTCCCCCCCCCCTCTTGATCTGACTTTAATTGTAAACACATTGTAGGCAAATCTTTGAGGGTGTTTTGTTTCTATTTCCTTTTGGAGACCAAAACAAGGTACTAAATTGCAACATTCACACTTGCCACCAAAAGACAAGAGTTCTTTCTCCCACCCTGGACATTATTCCACAGATATAGGCCTAGGTTGCTGTGAGTTTTTTGGGCGTATGGCCATGTTCCAGGAGCATTCTCTCCTGACGAGGTTGAGGGGATGCCTGCTATAGATGTGGGCGAAACGTCAGGAGAAAATGCTTTTGGAACATGGCCATACTGCCCGAAAAACTCACAGCAACCCGATGATTCCGGCCATGAAAGCCTGAGACAACTCCCTTGCCTAGTTTCCAACAAACCTCACAACCTCTGAGAGTGCCTGTCATAGATGTGGGCGAAACGTCAGGAGAAAATACTTCTGGAACAAGACCATATATCCCGGAAAACTCACAGTAACATGGTGATTCCGGCCATGAAAGCCTTCGATAATCGATAACCACCTTGCCTAGTTTCCAACAGACCTCACTACCTCTGAGGATGCCTGCCATAGATGTGGGTGAAACGTCAGGAGAGAGTGCTTCTGGAACATGGACATACATCCCGGCAAACTTACAGCAACCCATTGAATCCCGCCATGAAATCCTTCGACAGCACGTAGCTTCTTAAACTTTTCCCAACAAACCTCACAACCTCTGAGGGGGCCTGCCATAGATGTAGGCGAAACGTCAGGAGAGAATGCTTCTGGAACATGGCCATACAGACCGAAAAACTCAAAGCAACCCAATGAAAGATTTCAGCAACCACCATGTCTAGTTTTCAACAGTCCTCACAACCTCTGATGATGCCTACCATGGATGTGGGGAAAATGTTAGGAGAGAATGCTTCTGGAACATGGCCATACAGCCCGGTAAACCCACAGCAACCCAGAGATTTCGGCCATGAAAGCCTTCGATAACCACCTTGCCTAGTTTCCAACAGACCTCACCACCTCTGAGGATGCCTGCCCTAGATGTGGGCGAAACGTCAGGAGAGAGTGCTTCTGGAAAATGGCCACACAGCACTAAATCTGTTTAGATGACAAGGGCTGTTTTGTGAACCGTCCTCTCTCCAGCAAGAAAGGGAGCAATAAAATTGGGTAATTTTAGATTATTTTTCCTCCCCAACCTATTGCAATGAGGGGGGAATATTATCCTCTATTGGAAAACACTGATGTGAGCGAAGAATACAAGCACAGTTTCTCCCCATCTTCCCATTTCCATATCTGCTCTGTGTTGGGAAACAGCTCCAATAAAAAAAGGCAGGCTGCGAGCAAACTTTGAAGCCTTTTCCTCCCCGCAGATGTCAAGAGTTTCTCGAGTTTTGGGGCTGCGCCTGGGGACATCTTGTGATGTTTGGAGAGAGAACAGGACATGATCTCACATGGCGAGGAGCTCTTTAGTTCCTTAATCATTTCACGGTTCCTTCGGAGGCTTTCTTCCCACCTAAAACGTTTAGTTTCAGCTCAGTGATCAGCTGCAAAGGCGCGGCGGGGAGCGGAAGGGTTGAATTATTCCAACCTGAGAGAGAGAGAGCAGACCCTCCAAACAAAAAAAAAGAGGGGGAAAAAAAAGAGGAGAAACTTTTTTTTCCACCCCTCTCTGTCCATTTGCACCAAGTCCTGAAAAACCCAGAATGGAATTAGAGAAAAACTACGCGACTCCCAGGACTGGCAGATCAGGTAAGGATTGAGATGGCTGGTTTGGAAAGATGTAGCCTTGACAAAGACTATATAAATATGATGCCTGGCTGTGTGGTTATTATGGAAGGCAATGCCAGTGAGGTGCTCTATGGAGAGGCTACGCATTAGTTACTCTGGAGTAGACAAGGCGAGGGATAGAGCTCTGCAATGTTGATTCTTTTGTGGTGCTTTGGGATAGAAAATAGAAGGAAAGGAAATATTATTTCTGCACAGAAAGGGGAACCTAATAATAATAATAATAATAATAATAATAATAATAATAATAATAATAATTTTTATTTATACCCTGCCACCATCTCCTCAAAGGGGACTCCTTGTGCCTTTCCCAGGCACATTACTAAAATGACCATAAGGAACCTCGGTGGCTCTCTGGGTTAAACTCTTGTGCCATTTCCAGGCACATTACTAAAATGACCATAAGGAACCTCGGTGGCTCTAAGGGTTAAACTCTTGTGCCATTTCCAGGCACATTACTAAAATGACCATAAGGAACCTCGGTGGCTCTAAGGGTTAAACTCTTGTGCCATTTCCAGGCACTTTACTAAAATGACCATTGAATAAAGGAACCTCGGTGGCTCTATTGGTTAAACTCTTGTGCCTTTCCCAGGCACATTACTCAAAATGACCATAAGGAACCTCGGTGGCTCTAGGAGTTAAACCTTTGTGCCTTTGGGTTGTTGTAGGTTTTTTCGGGCTATATGGCCATGGTCTAGAGGCATGCTCTCCTGACGTTTCGCCTGCATCTATGGCAAGCATCCTCAGAGGTAGTGAGGTTTTTTGTGCCTTTCCCAGGCACATTACTCGAAATGACCATTAAATAAAGGAACCTCGGTGGCTCTATGGGTTAAACTCTTGTGCCGGCTGAACTGCTGACCTGAAGGTTGGGTTGTTGACCTCAACGGTGGGTTGCTGACCTGAAGGCTACCAGTTCCCAGGCACATTACTCGAAATGGCCATTAAATAAAGGAACCTCGGTGGCTCTATGGGTTAAACTCTTGTGCCGGCTGAACTGCTGACCTGAGGATTGGGTTGTTGACCTCAACGGTGGGTTGCTGATCTGAAGGCTGCCAGTTCCCAGGCACATTACTCGAAATGGCCATTGAATAAAGGAACCTCGGTGGCTCTATGGGTTAAACTCTTGTGCCGGCTGAACTGCTGACCTGAGGATTGGGTTGTTGACCTCAACGTTTTTTGTTGACCCTAAGGCTACCAGTTCGAAACCACACTAGGCAATTGTAGACGGACGATTCTCTCACACCAGAAGCGACTTGTAGCTTCTGACACAATAAAAATCCCCAAAATATTGAATTCTATTGTTGTGTGTCTGTCCTCACTCTGTGGATAGCCAGGCAGCCATCCTAAGCCTATTGAGGGCTGCTGCTTGGATTCTATTGTTGTGTCTGTCTTCACTCTGGCAATAGCCTGACAGTCATTCTAAACCTATTGACACGCGTGAGTTGTTCTCGTTGGGCTGTTGCCATCCCGGTGACCGGAAGTGGCCGGCTTTCCTAAAGAATCAAGCCAGTGGAAGCCTTCTATTGGATGGGGAAACATCCGGAGACTCGAGGCTGGATTCATACTGCCAAATATTGCCCTTTTTTGAAGGCATTATATAGGTCCACGCTGAGCAAATAGTGTAATAGTGTAGCTTAAGGGATTGCTTTAGGCTTCTTGGATCTGGGCACAGAATGTTTGCCATTTTTTGTTGTAACCCGCCCTCAGTCCCTATGGGAAAGAGAGGGCGGAATATAAACAATGTTGTATTATTATTTATTATAATGTACTAATTATAACAAATAATTAAATTATAACAAATAATTATATGCAGTCATGCCGGCCACATGACCTTGGAGGTGTCTAGGGACAACGCCAGCAATTATAATAAATAATGATATGCAGTCATGCCGGCCACATGACCTTGGAGGTGTCTAAGGACAACGCCAGCTATTATAATAAATAATTATATGTAATCATGTCAGCCACGTGACCTTGGAGGTGTCTAAGGACAACGCCAGTTATTATAATAAATAATTATATGTAGTCATGCCGGCCACATGGCCTTGGAGGTGTCTAGGGACAATGGCAGCTATTATAATAAATAATTATATGCAGTAGTGCCGGCCAGATGACCTTGGAGGTGTCTACGGACAACACGGCTATTATAATAAATAATTATGTGTAGTCATGCCGGGCACATGACCTTGGAGGTGTCTACGGACAACGCCAGCTATTATAATAAATAATTGTATGCAGTCATGCCGGCCACATGACCTTGGAGGTGTCTACGGACAACACTGGCTCGGCTTTGAAATTGAGATGAGCACCACCGCCCAGAGTTTGACAGGACTAGACATAATGTCAAAGGGAAACCTTTACCTTACCTATTATAATTCAAACTGCAATATTTCGCAGTTTAGAACCCAGTCTCGAGTTGTCTGTCTTGGATCGAGGGCAAGAGTAAGGCACAGGGAGGGGAACAGAAGAGGATACTGAATGCGACTATTACTCGAGGAAAAAAAATTGCCTTTGATTCTCTGGTTTCTGTCGTTTTCTTAAAATAATACAATTCCAGAATGCAGATGAACTGCACCTAAGTCGATTCTGTGAGACTACACTGCCCTGTAATCTTTCTCGAGGCTTGAGAGAGACCCAAAGGGGAGTCCCCTGGGGAAGAAAGAGTGGAATATAAAGATTATTAGTATTATTATAAAGTATTATTATTATTATTATTATTATTATTATTATTATTATTTAGCCCCCAGTGGTGCAATGGGTTAAACCCTTTGTGCCTGCAGGACTTGGAATGGTGAGAGCAGGTTGAGCTCCCTCTGTCAGCTCCAGCTCTCTCATGTGGGGACATGAGAGAAGCTTCCCACAAGGATGGTAACGAAGATGGCCAATTCTCTCACACCAGAAGCCACTTGCAGTTTCTCAAGTCGCTTCCTGACAAGAGTATGGTGGAGGCTCCTTCTTTGGAGGCTTTTAAACAGAGGTTGGATGGCCATTTGTCGGGGGTGCTTTGAATGCAATTTCCCTGCTTCTTGGCAGGGGGTTGGATTGGATGGCCCATGAGGTCTCTTCCAACTTTATGATTCCAAGAAAAAAAAAGGGCTGTATGGCCAGAATGCCACCAGCACATGGCCATACAGCCCGAAAAATCTCAAAGCAGAATGCTTGCCATAGATGCAGGCGAAACGTCAGGAGAAAATGCCTCCTGACCATATGGCCATATAGCCCAGAAAAACCTACAACAACCCAGTGATTCCGGCCATGAAAGCCTTTATTGTGCATAGTCCATTGGGTTGCTGTGAGTTTTCCGGGCTGAATGGTCATGTTCCAGAAGCATTCTCTCCTGACGTTTCACCCACATCTAGGGCATTATTATTATTATTATTATTGCGGGTTGGTTGTCTTTTTTGTCCTGCTTCCTGGCTGCTCCATTATCACCCACCTTTTTGCACATTGAACCCTCCTTTTGGTCCCTTCAGGGAGCAAAGGGATGGAGAGATGGAAGAATTAGGTGTATTTATTTTTAAGTGGATCTCAGAGCTCTGGCATTTCAGGATTCTTGGATCGAGGGGCATCTCTCTTTCTCTGTGTGTTTGCCTTGGGTTTTAGAGGCTCTGCCCCCTCCTCCCAAAGGAAAAGCCCCCCTCTTGTTTCACCCCCCTCCCCTCCAAAGGCTTCCTTTCAGGGCTGGGTGCGGCGTGCGCGTGCCTGGCTGGCGTGGGGAGGGAGAGCGCGCGCCCTGACAAGCTGCCTATAAGTAATGTGATTTTCCCGGCGATCGATTGAGGCCTTTGATTAGTTAAATCGTCTGAATAATCGTTCCATCGATAAAGCGTGGCCTCGTCGCTCTGAGCTGCGGGATGGACCGGTCTGAAGATTCAACACCCCCCCCCCCCATCCTCAAAGGAAGGGAGGAGGAAAAGGGGGACACACACACCCTGACACTTTGTGCAATTTTGTGGGTGCAAAACCCTCCTTTTCCCACAAAGATGTACAGAGACACCAAAGATACCCTCCTGCTTTGCTTCTGGTCTGTGTTTTGCTTTCATTTTCTGGATGCCTTAGGCAGGAGAGGCTCTGGAAGTATCTTCCCCTGGCTGGATCTCCTCCTTTGAAGGAAAGTGGGATGTAAACAAAGGCGGTGGTGTGGCTCCTTTGCAAGGCTCTGGCCTCTTTTGGCTTTCCTCTTGGAGGCTGACATCTCTGGTCGCCTTTTGGGCCTCCTTGCAGTCCATCCCCTCATCACACTAGAGCAAGAATCCACTTAAAATCCGGTTTCTGCCTCCTGAAGAATTCTGGGGTTTGTAGCTTTTAACAACCTCAACTAAACTACAAACCCCAGAATTCTGCAGGAGACAGAAAACGGATTTTAAGTGGATTTTTTCTCTAGTGTGATGAAGTGAGGGTGGAGATGAGGAAGGCAGCGGCTTATCCTGGTTTGAAACAAACTGAAAAAAAGCATCAAACTAAAATCACCACAAACCCAAACAATCCCAAGCCTGAAATAAACACTGGTCTACACATGTTTGGTGCCTTAGGGCCCTTCCACACAGATATATAATCCAGAATATCAAGGCAGGCCATCCCACAATATCTGCTTTGAACTGAACCCCCTTCCACACAGCCCTCTATCCCAGAATATCAAGGCAGAAAATCCCACAATATCTTTTTTGAACTGGGTTATACGAGTCCACACTGCCATATATTCCAGTTCAAAGCAGATATTGTGGGATTTTCTCCCTGGATATTCTGGGATATAGGACTGTATGGAAGGGCCCTGGGTTATCTGAACCCACACTGCCATATATTCCAGTTCAAAGCAGAAAATGTGGGATTTTCTGCCTTGATATTTTGGGCTATAAGGCTGTATGGAAGGGCCCAGGGTTACCTGAATTCACACTGCCATATATTCCAGTTCAAAGCAGAAAACGTGGGGTTTTATTCAGCTGTGTGGAAAGGACCTGAATTATTTTACCTGCTGATACCAAAAATGGCACCTGCTTCTCAGTTGTAGTTTTTGAGATACAGGACATATGCCATCTACCAGTCTTCATCTACTCATCCATAGCAACCATTATAATAATATTTAAGAAACTAGAGGTGATGCAGTCTACCCTAATGCAGTTTTCTGAACCAGTGTCCCAAATAACCCTAGGAACAAGCCTAAAAAACAAGACAACAAGAAAAAATGGTTTGGGTTGAGCTTTGTTCTTTTAACCATGAGGGAAAGAGGATGAACTGCACCATCCTTCATAGAGGAAAGGGAGAAAACCAGGGCCTGGAAAAGCTTCCCAGTTAAACTGGGATTGAATGTGGAAATAGCCAAGGGAGCAAATAATGTCAGACTCCCTTCCCCTTTGGTGTGCAGATGCTTAGTTCTCCGGGTTGTTTCTTTTCCATGCGAGACGGTATTTCCTGCTGGCGCAGTGGGCTCTCAGTCAGACAAAGCTCTCGCTCTCCTCTTCCTCCTCCTCCTCTTCTTTCTCTTCCTCTTCTTCCTCCTCCTCCTCCTCTCCTCCTCCTCCTCCTCCTCTTCTTCCTCTTCCTCCTCCTCTTCCTTGTCCTCCTCCTCCTCCTCCTCCTCCCATGCTTCTGCCAACTCGGACAAGTAGACCATTCCCTGCTAGTGACCCTCCCATGACAATTTTGATTATTTCCATGAATGACGATGTCGATGTCCCTCCTTTCCGGGACAACCGGGAAAGGGAGGGAAGCATGCTCTGAAGGAGTCTTCGTGGGATCACAGATCCTCTCTCTAACCACTGTGGATCCTGACACCAAACAGGACCCCCTTGTTTCAATGTTGGGATCACGAAAATACTCGCCTATTTGGACCAATCTGTTAGTAACAACCTGCAGTGTTGATAGTAGACTCTGCAGGAAATGCTTCAGGGATACTACGTTTTTAAAAAAGGAAAATCAGCCTGTTTAGCAAGCCTTGCAAAGGCTGGTTTCTTACCAGCAAATGTTTGGTTTTTATAACTGTTCTATATACCTATATACCTGGGGTCCAAAAAGGGTCTCGAGTGGAAAAAAGTTTAAGAAGCTCCGCGCTGTCGAAGGCTTTCAGGGCCGGAATCTCTGGGTTGCTGTGAGTTTTCCGGGCTGTCTGGCCATGTTCCAGAAGTATTCTCGCCCAATGTTTTGCCCACAGCTATGGCAGGCATCCTCAGAGGTTGTGAGGTCTGTTGGAAACTAGGCAAGTGGGGTTTATATATCTGTGGAATAATGTCCAGGGTGGGAGAAAGAACTCTTGTCTGATGGAGACATGTTGCAATGTTGTAATTGGTCACCTTGATTAGCATTGAATAGCCTTGCAGCTTTATTGTTGTTGTTGTTGTTGTTGTTGTTGTTATGGAATGTCCAGGGTGGGAGAAAGAACTCTTGTTTGCTTGAGGCAAGTGTGAATGTTGCAAATGGTCACTTTGATTAGTATTGAATAGCTTTGCAGTTTTGTTGTTGTTGTTGTTGTTGTTGTTGTTATGGAATGCCCAGGGTGGGAGAAAGAACTCTTGTCTGATGGAGGCAAGTTGGAATGTGGCAATTGGCCACCTTGGTTGGCATTGAATAGCCTTGCAGCTTTGTTGTTGTTGTTGTTGTTGTTGTTGTTGTTGTTGTTGTTGTTATGGAATGTCCAGGGTGGGAAAAAGAACTCTTGTCTGCTTGAGACAAGTGTGAATGTTGCAACTGGGCACATTGATTAGCACTGAATCGCCTTGCAGCTTCAAATCCTGGCTGGTTGCTGCCTGGGCAGGATCCTTTGGTGGGAGGTGTTAGTTGGCCCTGATTGAGGCAAGTGTGAATGTTGCAATTGGCCACCTTGATTAGCATTGTATAGCTTTGCAGTTTTGTTGGTGTTGTTGTTGTTGTTGTTGTTGTTATGGAATGCCCAGGATGGGAGAAAGAACTCTTGTCTGATGGAGGCAAGTTGGAATGTTGCAAATGGCCACCTTGATTGGCATTGAATAGCCTTGCAGCTTTGTTGTTGTTGTTGTTGTTGTTGTTGTTGTTGTTATGGAATGTCCAGGGTGGGAGAAAGAACTCTTGTCTACTTAAGGCCAGTGTGACTGTTGCAATTGGGCACCTTGATTAGCACTGAATCGCCTTGCAGCTTCAAAGTCTGGCTGGTTGTTGCCTGGGCAGGATCCTTTGTTGGGAGGTGTTAGCTGGTCCTGATTGATTCTTGTCTGGAATTCCCTTGTTTTTTTTTTTTTTTGAGTACTGCTTTTTATTTACTGGTCTGGTTTTAGAGTTTTAAAAATACTGGCAGCAAGGTTTTGATCATTTTCACCGTCTAGTCTGGTGTAGAGGAACAGTCTAAAGATGTGCTTTTCCTGCATGGTAGGGGGCTGGACAAAATAGCCCACGTGGTCTCTTCCAACTCTATGATTTCCTGGTTTGTGGACATCAACATTTCCCCACCAGAAAGCCGCAGAAGACAGTGCTGCAAAACAGGAGATCCTTCTAAAGTCCGGGGTTTTGTAGGCTTCTCCCCTAGAAGATGGTGACCTTACCGATAACCATTCAGGACTCCTTTAGATTTGGGGTGTTCAGGGGGTCCCTTCTGATTCCCAGAGGCCTTGGGCGTGGGGAGCAGAGTTAGGGCAAGGGCCCAGCCCAGGCCAAGCCGAACCCCTTCCCTGCTTCTCTATCTGGAATTGGGGGTGGGGGTGGGGAATCCTGTGCCCCTCGCCCTGCCTGCCTTCCTCCGCCGTTGAGCCGGCCTGGGAATGCTTTTGAGGGCCTTCTTCCCTCGTGCCATTGGCGCTTTCCCCCTCCGTGACCCGTGAAATAATAATCTATACGACTGTTGACTTTCAGCTCTGATCTCACTGCCAAACATGGCCCTTGGTCTCCAGCACGTGGGGCGTCGGCTGTCCTGGGTGGGGACAGCCTTCCTCCTCCTCCTCCTCGCTCCCAAAAAGGGGCTTGTCAACGCGGAGGGGGGCTTCGAAGGCCTCCAGGAGACGGTGGGGCTCTTAAGAGGGTCTGCAGAGGCTGGCTTCATCACGATTGGGATGCGTCTACACTGCCTGTTTGAGCTGCATTATAGGAGCTCCCAGTGGCGAAATGGGATTGGGCAACAGGCCGTATTGGGTTGTTGTAGGTTTTTTGGGCTATATGGTCATGTTCTAGAAGCATTCACTCCTGACGTTTCGCCTACATCTATGGCAGACATCGTCAGAGGTTGTGAGGTCTGTTGGAAACTAGGAAAATTGGGTTTATATATCTGTGGAAAGCCCAGGGTGGGAGAAAGGACTCTTGTCTGATGGAGGCAAGTTGGAATGTTGCAATTGGCCACCTTGATTAGCACTGAATAGCCTTGCAGCTTTTTTGTTGTTGTTGTTGTTGTTGTTGTTGTTATGGAATGTCCAGGGTGGGAGAAAGAACTTTTGTCTGCTTGAGGCAAGTGTAAATGTTGCAATTGGCCACCTTGATTAGCATTTGATGGCCTAGCAGTTTCAAAGTCTGGTTTCTTACTGCCTGGGGCAGGTCCGTAGCCAGGATTTTGTTTGGGGGGGGGGCTGAGTTTGGTTGGGGGGGCTGAGTCTGAGTGAAAGATGTTCTACCCTAGCTAACCTTTTGTATCGTTACCCTAATACCCCCATGCATATGGGATATATTGAGCATGGTGATCAGATCATGATATGAATAAGCATAACAGTTTAAACAATGTACCAGTAAAGCCTTCTCGCGGACCACCACGAGAATTTCGGGGGGGCTGAAGCCCCCAAGCCCCCCCCCCCACATGCCTGGCCTGGGGGGAATCCTTTGTTGAATGGTGATTAGCTGTCCCTGATTTTTTCTTGTCTGGAGTTCCCCTGTGTTTGAGTGTTGTTCTTTGATTTACTGTCCTGATTTCAGAGCTTTTTAATACTGGTAGCCAGATTTTGTTATTTTTCATGGTTTCCTCCTTTTTGTCGAAATTGTCCACATGCTTATGGATTTCAGTGGCTTCTCTGTGTAGCCTGACATGGTGGTTGTGAGAGTGGTCCAGCATTTCTGTGTTCTCAAATAATACTCTGTGTCCAGGTTGGTTCATCAGGCGCTCTGCGTGACTGAAGTAGTCTGCAGTGCCTTTCATGCTCCTTAATTCAGTTTGGGCAACGCTGCGTTTGGTGGTCCCTATGTAGACTTGTCCACAACTGCATGGTATACAGTAGACTCCTGCCTGCTGACCAAAAGGTCCGAAGGTCGGAGGGAGCAGACTGGGACATGAGAGAAGCCTCCCACAGGATGGTAAAACATCTGGACGTCCCTTGGGCAAGATCCTCACACCAGAAGCGACTTGCCATCCTCTAGTCGCTCCTGACACGAAAACAAACAAACAAAAAACCCCTGCACTATATACCCAGTATAGTCCTATATCAGGCAGTTTGAATTGGGTCTACACTGACCAGACAATACAAATCCAGATTGCATTCTGTGGCAGTGTACAAGGCGACCATCCCACTAAAAAGCTCGTCTGGACATAGAAGGGGAAGGGTTTCCCTTTGCTTTTTAGGGCTCGGCATTCACCCAAGCATTGGTTGAAGCAACTCTGTTGCCAACAGGGGAAAGATGTCCATTATTAACGTTTTGTCAAGGCTTTCATGGCCGGAATCATTGGTTTGTTGTGAGTTTTTCGGGCTATATAGCCAAAATGCTACCAGAACATGCCCACGCCGTCCGAAAAACTGACAGCAACCATCCATTATTAACGTTACTCATAATTTCTTAACGTCCTGTAGTCGTTTTGGATTTGTGGCAACCCTGCCACCGGGTTTTCTGCTGCTGAGAGTGTGTAGTCCAATGGGTTGCCCTCTTTCTTGCTGTAGAGAGGACGGTTCAAAGAACAGCCATTGTCATCCAAACAGATTTAGTACCTTGGGTTGCTGTGAGTTTTCCGGGCTGTATAGCCATGTTCCAGAAGCATTCTCTCCGGACATTTCGCCCACATCTATGGCAGGCATCCTCAGAGGTTGTGACCACACATTGTGTAGTCTACACATTGTGTGAAGTATTAAATAGCAGCAACAGGAATATATTGTTTATCTATATAAATAAAAATGTAATGTTTGTTTGTGGGATTAACAGAACTCAAAAAGCACTGGACGAATTGATGTAATTTGGACCTAATACTCAATGAGTGGCCATTACTTTAAAAAATTGATTCTGTCATTTGGAAGTTGTAGTTGCTGGGATTTATAGTTCACCTACAATCAAAGAGCATTCTGAACTTCACTAAAGATGGAATTGAACCAAACTTGGCACACAGGACTTCGAAGACCAACAGAAAACAGTAGAAGGGTTTGGTGGACATTGGCCTTGAGTTTTGGAGTTATAGTTTTACCTACGTCCAGAGAGCACTGTGGACTCAAACAATGATGGATCTGGATCAAACTTGGCACGAATACTCGATACGCCCAAATATGAACATAGATGGAGTTTGGGGAAAATAGACTTTGATATTTGGGAATGCTGGGATTTATAGTTTACCTACAATCAAAGAACCTTCTGAACCTCACCAACGATAGAATCGAACCAAACTTTCCACACAGAATCCCCATGACCAAGAGAAAATACTGTGTATTGTCGAAGGCTTTCAATAATAATATATTGATATTGATATTATATTATTGACATTATTAATATTATATTATATTATTGATATTAATAATATTATATTATTAATATTAATAATATATTGATATTGATATAATATTATTGATATTAATAATATTATAGTATCAATATTAATAATGTATTGATATTGATATTATATTATTGATATTAATAATATTATAGTATTAATATTAATAATATAAAACAATAATATTTATTATTAATAATAAAAGTGTTAATAATAATAATAATGAAAATAACACAGCCTAACCCCCCAATTTGTTTTTCTTCGTGTCTTGGTTTTTAGGCCTCTTCATGTAATTATTTAGGTATTGATTCAGGAAAAAAATGGCATTGGATAAACTGCATCACCTCTAGTTTCTTAAAATGCTTCTCATTGCTTTCTTTGGGTGAGCAGATGAATGACATATGTTCTGTACCTCAAAAACTAGAGCGGACAGAAAAAAAAAACCCATCCATTTTTTGGACTCAGCAGGTCAAATATACCCAGAAACAGGGTTAACGTTTGAGGCACCGAAATATGTAATGCCCGAAATATGTAATGGCGAAATATGTAATGACTATGCAGGAGGCTTTATGGCAGGAGCTGATTCCATTGTTTCCGGCAGGAAGGAGCCTGTGATTTCAATGCAGTTGGGAGAGGGAGAAGCCCTCCAGATGTGTAGATTACAACTCCCATTACCCCCAGCTCGCCTGGCCCTGGTTGGGGAAGGACAGGCGCCTTGTCCGAGAGGAAGGGCGCCTTTCCTGGCTTGGCGGCTGCCCTGAAATGACTGTCCCCTCCTCTCCCTCCGTCCCCAGAAACGGTGAGCGACCACCCGATCTGCGGCCCCTCCTTCGCCTCCGGGATTGCAACACATGGCTGCGAGGGGGAAGAACCAATCCGTGGACAATCCCCGCATTTCAGTTTAATTGGATTGCGGGTCACGCGGGGCGAACGTGAGAAAGGAGATTGCCAGCTCGAGCTCCTCAACAGATTGATTCGCAATTGGGGATTTACATGGGACTTGCTTCCAGGGGAGGGAGTTTCAGGTCGTGGGGCTAAACACCTGAAGCCCCTCCTCTTCCTCCTCCTTTTCCTCCGGGCATTATTGCCATTGTTGTTGTTGCTGTTGCTTCTGGTATTCTCCTTATTACATAGACCCTTGTTTCTGGGTATATTTGCTCTGCACCGGTTTCCCCCACTAGCCTATGCATTGTTATGGCTGTGTTGTTATTGTTGCTGCTTTTATTATTGTCATGATTACACTGATCTCAAATGTTAGTCTTGTTTCTGGGTATATTTGACCTGCTGATCCCAAAAATGGCCCCAGTTTCCCCCCACCAGGTCGAGTTGTTGAGATGTAGGCCAGTCTCCATCTAGAAAACCATAATAACTACATCTAAGAGAAACTAGAACTCATGTGGACTATCCAATGCAATTTTCTGAATCAATGCCGGAAATAAGGCCTTTTTGTTAGGCAATAACAACAATAACAACAACACAGCCTAACATCATCATCATCATCATCATCATCATTATTATTACTAGCCGTCCCCTGCCACGAGTTGCTGTGGCCCACTCTGGTGGTCATGGGGGTTCTGTGTGGGAGGTTTGGCCCAATTCTATCGTTGGTGGGGTTCAGAATGCTCTGTGATTGTAGGTGAACTATAAATCCCAGCAACTATAACTCCCAAATGTCAAGGTCTGTTTTCCCCAATCTCCACCAGTGTTCACATTTGGGCATATTGAGTATTCGTGTAGAGTTTGGTCCAGATCCATCATTGTTTGAGTCCACAGTAATCTCTGGATGTAGGTGAACTACAACTCCAAAACCAAAGGACACTGCCCACCAAACCCTTCCAGTATTTTCTGTTGGTCATGGGAGAACTGTGTGCCAGGTTTGGTTCAATTTCATCGTTGGTGGGGTTCAGAATGCTCTTTGATTGTAGGTGAACTATAAATCCCAGAAACTACAATTCCCAAATGACAAAATCAATTTTTTTGAGTGAAGAACATACATTGGGTTGTTAGGTGTCTTGTGTCCAAATTTGGTGTCAATTCGTCCAGTGGTTTTTGAGTTCTGTTAAATCCACAAACGTACATTACATTTTTATTTATATAGATTATTATTATTAAATACCCAATTGGAAAGGGCCCTGGTCATCCCAGTTTGGCAACAACAACCACCACCACAAAAATACAGCCTAACATCATCATCATCATCATTTAAGACCCAATTGGAAAGGGCCCTGGTCACCCCAGTTTGGCAACAGCAACAACACAGCCTAACAATCTTCTTCTTCTTCTTCTTCTTCTTCTTCTTCTTCTTCTTCTTCTTCTTCTTCTTCTTCTCCTTCTCCTTCTCCTTCTCCTTCTCCTTCTCCTTCTCCTTCTCCTTCTTCTTATTATTATTTAAAACCAAGATAAAAAGGGCCCTGGTCACTCCAGTTTATTATTATTACTTTTATTATTACTATTACTTAAGACCCAAATGGAAAGGTCCCTAGTCACCCCAGTTTGGCAACAACAACACTGTCTAACAATATTAAGGCCCTGGTCACCCCAGTTTGGCAACAACAACACTGTCTAACAATATTAAGGCCCTGGTCACCCCAGTTTGGCAACAACAACACTGTCTAACAATATTAAGGCCCTGGTCACCCCAGTTTGGCAACAACAACCTAACATTGTTGTTATTGTTTTTGTTATTTAAGACTCAGATGAAAAGGGCCCTGATCACCCCAGTTTGGTAATAACAACAACACAACCTGACATTACTACTACTACTACTACTACTATTACTATTTAAGACCCAGATGAAAAGGGCCCTGATCATCCCAGTTTGGTAATAACAACAACACAGCCTGACATCATCATCATTATTATTACTATTACTATTTAAGACCCAGATGAAAAGGGCCTTGATCACCCCAGTTTGGTAATAACAACAACACAACCTGACATTATTATTATTATTATTACTATTACTATTACTATTTAAGACCCAGATGAAAAGGGCCTTGATCACCACAGTTTGGTAACAACAACAACAACAACAACACAGCCTGACATCATCATCATCATCAAAGACCCAGATGGAAACCCAGTTTGGTAATAACAACAGCAACACAGCCCATCATCATCATCACTATTATTATTTAAGACCCATATGGAAAAGGCCCTACTCACCCCCGTTTGGCAATAACAACAACATCTACGCTGTAGGATTAATACAGTTTGACACCAGTTTTACTGCAATGGCCTGTCCTCGGGCTATCCATTTCCCAGAAGGAGGTGGCAGGTTTGCTTTGCTGTCAATCTCTCTCTCAAAAGGCGTCTTCCTTTCCCAGAGGAGGTGGGCTCCGTCGTGGAATGTAACTTGGCCAGGATGCTCTCCAACTGAAAGCAAAGCACCATTCTGTCTGAGTGTATATGTGTGTGTGAGGGGGGTGGTGAGTCTACATTGCAGAATGAGTGCAGTTGGACTTCCACTTGAACTGTCTGGACTCAATGCTTTGGAATCGTGGGAGTTGTGGTTTTTGCAAGGCCTTGAGCCTTCTCTGCCCAAAGACGCTTCCCCAGACTCCTACTCCCTGGAGCCATAGCAGTGGAAGTGGTGTCAAACCGCATTCAGCCTCAAGTGTAAACGCGCCCAGCAGTCACAGTGGGCTGACTTTCGCTCTTGCGACTTGGGGCGCGAAGAGTTTAATCAGATTAGACGTCAGAGATCATCCCTTTAATGCTCTCACTAAAACGCCTCCTCCGTTTAGTTTGGCAGGAAATTTAGGACCTATCTCTCAGCAAAAATATGGAATTTGTCCGCCCCACAAACTAAACAAGGCAGGGCGACTTTGGCTCCAAGGCTCTTCCTCTGCTTGGAAACCTGGGCAGGCAAAACAGCCAAAGCAAAGCCTTTTTCTTTGCTCAGTCTCGGTTGGGATAGTTCCTTCTCCCCTTCTTTTGCTCCTTGGAGGCCAAAGGGAAGCTGGAGGAGGCGCGTGGGGCCGGACCTCACTCCCCAGAGAGGATCTGCACATAATCCCATTAGTCTTGCTTCCCCTACAAACGCAAGGCGCCTGCAAACAGATCCCGGGACTCCCAGCCCCTTGATCCGTTTAAAGAATGAGGAGGGGAAAAGGGAAGGAAGGAAGGAAGGGAAGGGAAAGGAAAGGAAAGGAAAGGAAAGGAAAGAAGGAAGGAAAGAAAGAGAGAAGGAAGGAAGGAAGGAAGGAAGGGAAGAAAGAAAGAAAGAAAGAGAGAGAGAAGGAAGGAAGGAAGGAAGGAAAGAAGGAAGGAAGGAAAGAAGAAAAGAAAGAAAGAGAAAGAAGGAAAGAAAGAGAGAGAGAAGGAAGGAAGGAAGAAAGAAAGAAGGAAGGAAGGAAAAAAAGAGGAAAGAAAGAAACAAAGAGGAGGAAGGAAAGAAAGAGAGAAGGAAGGAAGGGAGGAAGGAAAGAAAGAAGGAAAGAAAGAGAGAAGGAAGGAAGGAAGGAAGGAAAAAAAGGAGGAAGGAAAGAAAGAAAGAAACAAAGAGGAGGAAGGAAGGGAGGGAGGAAGGAAGGTAGGAAAGAAGGAAAAAAGAAAGAAGGAAGGAAGGAAAGAAGGAAGGAAGGAAGGAAGGAAGGAAGGAAGGAAGGAAAGAAAGGAGGAAGGAGAGAAAGAAGGAAGGAAGGAAGGAAGGAAAGAAAGAAAGAAAGAAAAAAGAAAGAAAGAAAGAAAAGGAAGGAAGGAAAGAAAGAGAGAAGGAAGGAAGGAAGGAAGGAAAGAAGGAAGGAAGAAAGGAAGGAAGGAAAGAAAGAAAGAAAAAAAGAAAGAGGAGAAACCCAACCTAAACCTCTCCCACACTGAAGAGAGTGTGAAGCGCTTTAGGAGCATCTAGCTTTCGCTTTCAAAGGGGGTATTGGTGAAATATCTATATAGAGATAGAGACAGTTAGTTCTCCTCCTGTGTATTTTAATATGTATTTTATAGAGTTCTAAATACGTATCTATTATAGAAATACATTTTAATATGTGTATTTTTGCAGTGTTTATGTATTATTATTATTATTATTATTATTATTATTATTATTATTATGTGACCATCCTAAGCTCCTTCAAGGTCAAGCCAGTCACTTCAAGGATTCCATCCATCCATCTTGCCCTTGGTCGGCCACTCTTCCTTTTTCCTTCCATTTTCCACAGCATCATTATCTTCTCTAAGCTTTCCTGTCTTCTTATGATGTGGCCAAAGTACTTCATCTTTGCCTCTAATATCCCTTCCCTCCAATGAGCAGTCGGGCTTTATTTCCTGAAGTATGGACTGGCTGGATCTTCTGGCTGTCCAAGGCACTCTCAGCACTTTCCTCCAGCACCACAGTTCAAAAGCATCTATCTTCCTTTGCTCAGCCTTCCTTATGGTCCAGCTTTCACTTCTGTAGGTTACTATGGGGAATACCATTGCTTTAACTATGCGGATCTTCATTGCCAGTGTGATGTCTCTGCTCTTTGCTTTGATAATCTGGATTATATGGCAGTGTAAAAGGGGCCTGAGGATTCCTTGGTTATAAAAAACCATGGGATCATCCTGAGTGGACAGGCACTTAAAGGCATGTATGCAAGTACACACACACATGGCTGAACCAAAGGACAAACTCATAATGAGATTGATCTCAACCTTTGATGTGAAGCAGAAATCCCCTTGCCTTTCCCACTCATTTCCCTATTTTCCCCTCCCCCAGTAAAGTGTGCTTGTGAGAAAGAGGGAAGACACACACACACACACAGAGAAAGTCTGGAGCAGAAAATGTGGGAGAAGATAAGAGAGAGGTGTACAAGCTTGTTACCATGTGTAGCATAAGGGGAAGGTTCCTGTAAACAAAGAGTGTATATTAATAGTTATTATTGTTATTATTGTTATTATTGTTATTATTATTATTTATATTCCTCTCTATCTTCCCAAAGGGATGCAGGGCAGATTCCAAACATAAAAGGCAAACATTCAATGCCCTTGAACACACTTAAAAGCAAAATAATAATAATAATAATAATAATTATAATTATTATTATTATTCCTCTCTATCTTCCCAAAGGGACTCAGGGCAGATTCCAAACACCAAAGGCAAACATTCAATGCCCCTGAACACACTTGATAGAAATATAATAATAATAATAATAATAATAATAATAATAATTATTATTATTATTATTATTATAATTATTCCTCTCTATCTTCCCAAAGGGACTCAGGGCAGATTCCAAACACCAAAGGCAAACATTCAATGCCCTTGAACACACTTGATAGAAATATAATAATAATAATAATAATAATAATAATTATTATTATTATTATTATTATAATTATTATTCCTCTCTATCTTCCCAAAGGGACTCAGGGCAGATTCCAAACACCAAAGGCAAACATTCAATGCCCTTGAACACACTTGATAGAAATTAATAATAATAATAATAATAATAATAATAATAATAATGATAATTCCTCTCTATCTTCCCAGAGGGACGCAGGGCAGATTCCAAACAATATATCCATACTAACAAAAATTAACAATCCAACATATAAACACTAATTATAACAACTAAAATCAGGAGGACTGCTGGAAGATGCAGTCCAAGAACAGGAAGAGAAGGAAGAACAGAGAGAAAGAGGAAGGGAAAGAAAAGGGGAGGAGGAAGGGAAGAGAAAGAAAAGGAAGGAAGGAGATAAGGAAAGAAAAAAAAGGAAAGGAAGGAGAGAAAGAAAGGAGAGAAAGAGGGAGGAAAGGTTGGCCACAGCAACGCGTGGTGGGTACAGCTAGTGATATTAAAAAAGATTCCTCTGTTACGTTTGTAGTAAGGAGCTTGATGTATTTGGTTTGCCTGTAGGAAGGAAACACAGCTCACTTTCTTGACGAGGTTTGTTCAAAGAGGGATTGTCATTGCTTCCCTTGGACAACTCCCATTGTCACAGTCTCAGAGGGAAGGAATGGCAACTCCCTCTCAGCAAGTCTTTTCCAGAAAACTCTAGGAAAATGGGGTTCCTATACAAACGCTTGGTTTTCTTGGCAAGTTTTGATTTCCCTTGGGTGAACCCCATTGTCAGGAAAGCACTAGCAATACTCTCTCAATAAATTGTTTCTGAAAACCCTAAGAAATAGGGTCTCTACAAGGCAGAGTCAACTTGAACACACTTGATAGCAGAATAATAATAATAATAATAATAATAATAATAATAATAATAATAACAATAATAATCTTTATTTATATTCCTCTCCATCTTCCCAAAGGGATGCAGGGCAGATTCCAAACATAAGAGGCAAACATTCAATGCCCTTGAACACACTTGATAGCATAATAATAATAATAATAATAATAATAATAATAATAATCTTTATTTATATTCCTCTCTATCTTCCCAAAGGGACTCAGGGCAGATTCCAAACATAAAAGGCAGACATTCAATGCCCTTGAACACACTTGATAGCAATATAATAATAATAATAATAATAATAATAATAATAATAATAATATTTATTTATATTCCTCTCCATCTTCCCAAAGGGATGCAGGGCAGATTCCAAACATAAAATGAAAACATTCTAAAAAAATGAAAACATCCTCTGAGGATGCTTGCCATAGATGCAGGCGAAACGTCAGGAGAAATGCCTCTAGAACATGGCCATATAGCCCGAAAAAAAACCCACAAGAACTGAGTGATTCCGGCCATGAAAGCCTTCGACAATACATTCTAAATATTATTATTTAGCAGTGGTTCTCAACCTGTGGGTCCCCAGGTGTTTTGGCCTATGACTCTCAGAAATCCCAGCCCAGTTTACCAGCTGTTAGGATTTCTGAGAGTTGAAGACCAAAACATCTGGAGACCTACAGGTTGGGAACCATTGAATAGGCTGCCCTGAGGCTCCTTCTACACTGCCATATAAACTCCAGATTATCTGCTTTGAACTGAATCATATTGTTCATATAATCCAGTCCAGAACAGATAATGTTGATAATCTGGATTATATGGTAGTTTAGAAGGGGTCTGAGTCTTTTAGACTCACCACATAATCATAGCTTTCCTGAATCTAAATGACAGACCTTTGAAGCTGCTCAAACACCCCAAGACATCAGATCCCTCTGATCTTGGAAGCTAAGCAGGGTCAGGCCTGGTTAGGAATGGATGGGAGACCACAAAAAAACCCAACCAAACCAAAAACCAGGCTATATTTCAGTGGAAGGAACTGACAAAACTACTTCTAGTGTATTCCTTGCCTAAGAAAACCCTACTAAATTCATGGTTTCACCATGAATCCTCAGGAATATTGAAGGCAGATACACACACACACACACACACATCTCTCCCTGACTTTGTTAGCAGAGAGATGTGCCTATTAGAAGGAACTATGAGATATCATGCTTAAGAAGCAGAACCAGCAGTTATAGTCACAACAGCCTTATTTAAGAGAGCTAGGTAGCTGAAAAAAGAGACTAGGATCCTTCCTTTAATCTCATTCTGGGGAGAACAAAAGAAATAGAAAATTACAGGAAGGGGTTTGGAAACTTGAAAAAAGGGAGTGCCCTAAGAATATCAATCTAAACATCAAAGGTGGGGGTAGGACAGAGAGATGGGGGGGGGGGAGTCAAGAGATGAGTTTCCCTGTTACACTTTCTAAACCCTGACTACTGATTTATCCATTTCCCATCATGGGAGGTATTTTCTTATATAGAGTATTGTTGAATCCCAACATACCTGTCCTCTGGAGAGGCAATCCCATTCCTCATTGGTCCTTGTAAAGAGCTATGGATACCTCTCTGGGGTCCCTTGGTCAGAAGTCCTCTTCCTTTGATAGGAGCTGATTTAAATACGTGTCTGGAAGAAACAGGCTCAGCTCTGACAGTTCAGTCCCAGGTTATGTAAAACACAATGCAGAGTTCTGAACTGAAGTAGCTTAAGAGAATTGGAAACAAAGAAATGGGGGTGCAAAAAAATGCCCCTCCTTGCGCAATAGAAGACTATTCAACATACTTGGCCCACAATAAACATGGCACATAGAATCATAGAGTTGGAAGACACCTAAGGGCCACCCAGTGTAATCCCCTGCCATGCAGGAAAACCCAATCAAAGCATTCCAGACAGATGGCCATCAGGACTCTGTTTTGACATATTTTTGACTATTTAAACATGGCTGTTGTGCACCCTATTAATCTTTCTTGCCAAACAATCATACTGGGACTCAATCAAACACATTTCAGGATGTCCCATGGATCTGGCTCATAGGATTGTAGGTTCAGGGGGAAATAATGGAATCTTGTAACAGGACTGGGAGACAGTAGCATTGGAGCATGACTGTATTTACTCAAATCTAATGCTCAGCTTTTTTTGGGGCTAAATTGCTTTAGAATCATAGAGTTGGAAGATACCTCATGGGCCATCCAGTCCAACCCCCTGCCAAGAAGCAGGAAAATTGCATTCAAATCACACCAAAAATTAGAATGCACATTAGATTTGCAAAATATAGTAATCTTAATGCTGAGCCAAAGCAAAAGGGGAAGCTGCTTCAGAGGCGCTTGGAGCTCAGTACTGTGCAATCCTGGACTTTGTAATTTGGCAAGACAAGCTTTAGTTCTCTAACATTTTTGTTTTTAAAGAAGGAATTCTAGACAGGCAGTGATTGTAATGCACACCTTTTTTGGCCAAAGGACAAGGAGTGCCCTTTTTGTGGCTGCACATTACATTCGCCAGCAAATACTTTTTTTTGGTTTCAGGGTTTTGAAAATTGCATTAGACTCAAGTAAATATAAGTATGTTTCTACTCAGATCAGACAGGGAAGCAGCAATGGAATAGCATGCATTGCTTTCTCTTTCCTTCCCCATGTATAGGCTAAACATCCAGATTCAGGTCCAATAGGTAACAGATAAACAAATGTTTATATCCTCAGTTTGCAAGTAAGAGGGTGGTGGGCAGATCCAGGGATGCCAGTCCAAATCTGGGTGGGAAGGACCATGCCAGCAAAGTTATGCCAAGCAGGCACTTTGTGCTTGGCCAGGATTGGAGACCTATTCAGGCATCTTTTTTCATCAGAGGCAGGGTTCAAACTAGGCTTCAAGGGAACATTTAGGGAGGAAAGATCTAGCAAATGCAATGCTTAAAAATTGAAACATAACTACACCCACAGGTATGTTGGACTATACTTCTAGGGTAACAAGGTTTGAAAGAAGACATGAACCCTTAGATACTGAAAAATATTCCATTATGATGATGATATTGTTATTAATCTTATTGTTAATAAATATCATTACATAATAACAATAACTACAATGCATGAAATAATAAATAAAATTATATTAAATAATTTTGGAAAATGGAATTCATAACCTTTTTGGAAAACCAGGAATTGTTTGAAAAGGCACTGTGATCTTCCTGAGGTGAGTTAAAAACTCAGATCTGATCACATGGTCTGCAGTCCCTCCCACAACATAGAGTTAAGGAAAAGTGTATACCAATGCACACATATACAATGCAGTAAGCAATCTGAGTTATATACACAACAAATTACTAGTATAAGAGGCTTGTAGAAGGTTGCTATTTCCAACAAGTACACCCACATCTGTTTATATAAGAAGGAATGTAATTAGAAAAATATTCCATGATGATAATGATGATTATATTCTTATTAATCTAATTATTTTTATTAAATATTATTATTTCATAATAAAATAACAACAATATATTAAATGATAAATTAAATTATATTAAATAATAATAATAATAATAATAATAATAATAATAATAATAATAATAATGATAATAGATCTGGGCTTGTAGAAGGTTGCTATTTCCAACAAGTACACCCACATCTGTTTATATAAGAAGGAATGTAATTGGAAAAATATTCTATGGTGATGGTGATGATGATATTATTATTAACCTTATTAATATTAAGTCTTATTATTTCATAATAACAATAACAACATATTAAATATTAAATTAAATTATAATAGACAATAATGAAATATAATAATAATAATCATCATCATCATTTTGATTATTCTTGGTTTGTGAAAGGTTGCTATTTTCAACAAGTACATCCACATCTGTTTATATAAGATGGAATGTAATTTGAAAAATATTCCATGATGATGATGTTGTTATTGATGATGATATTATTATTCATCTAATTATTATTATTATTAAATATTATTATTTCATAATAACAATATATTAAATAATAACTAAATCATATTAAATAATAATCAAATAATTAAATATAATAATAATAGCTATTGGCTTGATATCCTGGAGTATAGTTTGAAATTTATTTTATTTTATTCATTTATTTACGACATTTATAGGCCACCCTTCTCACCCCAAGGGGACTCAGAGGGCTTACAACAGGCATGTAGGGGGGGGGGGGAGCTGAGGGGCTTCACCCCCCCCCCCCCAAATTCTGATGGTGCTTCGCGAAAAGGCCTTACTGGTGCATTATTTAAACTGTTATGTTTATTCATATCATGATCTGATCACCATGTTCAATATATCCCATATGCATGGGGGTATTGGGGTAATGATACAAAAGGTTTGCTAGGCTAGACTCTCTTTCACTCAGACTCAGCCCCCCCCCCAAACTCAGCCCCCCCACCTCCCCCCGAAAAAAAATACCCCCCCCCAAACGAAATCCTGGCTACGGCCTGGCTTACAAGATACACACACACACATACAAACAATATATTGCATTATTAGCATAATACAAAATCAGTACCATATATTACTATATTGTACTATATTATTATATTGTAATATTATTAGTAATATTACATGTAATCTAAAATATATAATTATAATATTGTATGATTATTAGTGTTGTTCATTCGTTCAGTCGTTTAGGACTCTTCATGACCTCATGGACCAGCCCTCACCAGAGCTCCCTGTCGGCCGTCACCACCCCCAGCTCCTTCAAGGATCCCATCCATTATTATTAGTATTATATTGTATTACATTATAATATAATTGTAATATAATGAAATTCTCTCTGCCATAGAACTAGAGAAATCGCAGGAACTCCTTCCCCAGCTTGCAGACCCAGTGGCAAACTTTGGTTTATTGTACTCAGTAAGGTACATACATACATACATACATATATATATATATAGAGAGAGAGAGAGAGAGAGAGAGAGAGAGGATTGGTTTACTGAGGCCTTCAAGCTGAAGAATCTGTGTTTATGACGGTCTAATGCAGGCGAAATAGCCTGCTGTTCGAAACAGAGCTTGGGAACAGTGACAGAGGGGGAAAAATAAAAAATAGTGGAATATTAGAAGAGCCAGGCGCTTTCTAATCCGGAAAACAGAGAAAGGAAGTTTCCAAAGGTCTAGGGATGCTCTCGGCATATGTTCCGGGAGACAAAGACCCACGGGTGGAGGACCTCCAGGCCCAGCTTTCAACCAGAAGGATTCAAAGCCGTGTTTGATGCCTTCAGAAGCAAACCAAGCATCCTGGCTTCTTGGGTGGAGGCGGAAAGGGGAATGATATTATTCCATGGACCAAGGGGTTGTATTTACAGCGATTAGAGTTCTTAAAACATGTCTGGGATGGGTCTGGAAATGATGAACTGCAGTGGCTTGCAGGGAGGCTGGTGGGAAGATGTTGAGTTTGCAGGGGGAGGGGAGGAAGAGGGAGAAAGAGAGAAGCTTGCAAGGGAGAGAGACTTCATCAATGACCGGAAGAAATGCTCCAGCTCGGTGACAAAAGGCAACCGTCTTCAAAGGCTGCTGAGCCAAGGGAAGAAAAAAGGGAGGAAGGATGAGGAGGAGGGAGAGGAATGAAGACAGGTCCTCCCCCCAGGAATCCCTGAGTTCCTTCCTTTCCCGTCTCGGAGGGGGCAGGGAACCAGGGCCTGGCTCCAGAGGGGCCCCAGAGGGAGCTAACCACTGGCAATGGGTGCCTCCTCGGCCCCAAGCCCCCTCCTCAAAGGAGGCGCAAGGTTGCCTCTCCTTTGTAGAGGCGCCCTCCTTCTCCCCCTCCCAAGGGTTTGGGTTCACCCAGAAGGGTCGGATTTCACCAGGCGAGAAGGCCAGAGAGACACCAAAGGCCAACTCTTATTTATGTCCTCACGACATTAGTTTGTTGTTGTGTGCCTTCAAGTCATTTCAGTCCCTAAGGAGACCTTGTCAAGATTTTTTTCCAGATTTTTCCCCTTTTTATGCCCAAAGAGACCTAGTAGGATAAATTCTTTGAAAACTCTATTTAAGCCTCATCTACTCTGCCAAAGAATGCAATTGAACTGGACTATATGAGCCCACACTGCCATAGAATGCAGGTCAATGCAATTAAACTGCATTATATGATTTTGGAAAATAATAATAATAATAATAATAATAAACTTTATTTATAACCCGCCTCCATCTCCCCTAGGGGACTCGGGGCAGCGAACATGAGGCCAAGCCCAAAAATAATGCAGCATAATTAGAACCAAAACAGCAATAATAATAATAATAATATAATAAAAACCAAAACCAAAACCAAAACCAAACCAAACAAACAAAAACAGCAAAAAAAAATCTCCATAACCTATTGGGAAATGGCATTCAGAACCATTTGGGAAAGATCAAGAAAAAACTCCACTTAAAATCCGGTTTCTGCTTCCAGAAGAATTTTGGGGATTTTAGTTTAGTGATGCTGTTAAAGGCTCCTCCCTAAACTACAAACCCCAGAAAGTAGAAACCGGATTTTAGGTGGATTTTTTCTCTAGTGTGATGAAGAGTTTAACTGCCTTGAGTCAACCTTCTCCTTAGTGGTAAATATCCACTAATATTCGTACAAGGCAATTAGGTTTCTCAGTTGTTAGACTGATATACCTAGATATCTCTTAGGGACAAAGATATGCCAATGCATGAATAACATATATAGCAGAGTTTCAGGAGTGTTTTTTCGGTTGCCCCAAAAAATCTACTCTACCATAAAATATATTGGTTTAAATCAGTGGTTCTCAACCTGGGGTCCCCAGATGTTTTTGGCTTTCAACTCCCAGAAATCCTAACAGCTGGTAAACTGGCGGGGATTTTTGGGAGTTGTAGGCCAAAAACATCTGGGGACCCCAGGTTGAAAACCACTGGTTTAAGTCATGCTCTCAAGAGACCAAAAATAAGTAGACTTCGTTAAAAGTAGCATATCTGGTTTACTCACAAACTTCATGTATTCAGCATAAGAAATATTGCATTTTAATCCAGTTACAGATAGGATTTGGAGTAGTTTGTGTAGGCAACACAGGGCATTTTTCTCAGAATCTTAAAAGTCCATTGTCTAAAGCATCTCTCTGTTCTGAGAGTCTAATAGAATCTCTGTTTTCCTAAAGCATTCTGTTTCTACTGACTTCTAAAAGCATGCTGTTTCTAAAATGGAGTCTGAGTTCTGTACAGTCCCAGATCTGAGCACATGGTCTGCAGCCCCTCCCACAACATAGAGTTAAGGAAAACTGCATACCAACACACATATACAATACTGATAGCAATCTGAATTATATACATAACAAATAACTAGTATAGGAGGCTTGTAGAAGGTTGCTATTTCCAACATATCACAACGTCCAGCCTAAGGCAAGGTGAAGTATGTACACCATCTTACTCTTTGTGCCTAAGTGTATCCAGTTGATCTGGATTATATGGCAGTATAGACTAATATAATCCAGTTCAAATGGGTAATCTGGATTTAACCTGGCAGTGTAGATTGGGCATGAGAGTGTGGCTTATCCAAGTTGGCTCAGTGGATTTCCAGGGCTAAAGCTCAAAATACAACTCCAAGAGGAAAGACAAGAAGCAACCACCACAGGGGGTTCCAAATACATAGGGTTATTGATTCTGCAGTCCCTGTATGAGGATTAGCTGCCTTGGATTGGGTTATATGGCAGTATAGACTCATATAATAAATCAGGATGCATTATATTGCAGTGTCGATCCAGGCTAAGATCATAACCTTGCCCTCCTTCAAAACTATTCCCGAATAATAATGCGGGAGTCATCATAATAGTAATAATTCCTCACCATCTATTTATCCTGGCTTTAAAGCTGTTTCGGTGTGTGGTGCCTTGCAGAAAAGGACCGCATTTAATATAAAATTGAAGATGTACAGCCTAGTCTGGATCTAACACTGTTTGAACTGCATTATATGGTCAGTGTAGACCCATATAATGTCTATTGAACTACACTGAACATATAATGCAGTTGGTGGTGTAGATCCAGCCCTAATCTTACACCTAATCGACTCAAAAGTAAATCCCCTTCAACACCAAAAGGATTTCTGAATACCTGCTTCCTACAGGGCTTTGAAGGACTCTGGAGAATGGGCTGGACTCCCCTATGGCCTTGGAAACCCATTGGGTGGCCTTGGGCAAGTCAAAGTCAGACACAGAAAAAGGCCATGGCACACATATCTGACAGAGAACCTCCCAAAATAGGTGTCATAAGTCTGAGATGAAAGTATATAACATTAACTAAAAGGCACTTGACTATTCTGATAACACTTTTGGAATTGGGGGTCACTGTTTGAATACACCATCAATACATCCACTTTGACTGTAAAGAACCTGTGGTTAATACCAGTGAGTCACACACTCACATTGTGTCTGTGAGAGAAAATGGGACAGGAGGGAGTTTCCCTTTGTTCTCTGGGGCCCCTTCTACACAGCTGAATAAAATCCCACATTTTCTGCTTTGAACTAGAATATAGGGCAGTATGGACTCAGATATCTCAGTTCAAAGACGATATTGTGGGATTTTCTATTGCTATTCTGGGTTATAGGGCTGTGTGCCAGGGCCCTGGGTTCACTTACTGTTTAGCAAATGGCAGCTATGACACAGGCCTATGTAGCTGGCCATAACCTTGGGAGAGGTTTCCAAGCAGTAGTCTTGTGTAATTTGGGGTCTCTCTGGGCCCTTCAACACAGCCCTATATCCCAGAATATCAAGGCAGAAAATCTCACAATATCTGCTGGGTTATCTGAGTCCACACTGTCATATTTCCCAGTTCAAAGCAGATACTGTGGGATTTGCTGCCTTGATATTCTGGGTTATAGGGCTGTGTGGAAGGGTGCTCAGTGAGAAGGTGTGTGTGTTTACCTCTGCTATCTTTCCAATTAAGAATAAGATCAAACAAACCATGATCCAAAAAACTATAGTCAGGGAGGGATGCAATCTTTCCCTCCTGTTTCAGGGCCCTACCACACAGCCCTATATCCCAGAATATCAAGGCAGAAAACCCCACATTATCTGAGTATTGTGGGATTTTTCTGCCTGGATATTCTGGGATATAGGGCTGTGTGGTAGGGCCCTGGGTTATCCAAATCCACACTGCCATATATCCCAGTTCAAAGCAGATATCGTGGGATTTTCTGCCTTGCTATTCTGGGATACAGGGCTGTGTGGAAGGGCCCTCAGACAAGCTAGGGTGCATTTATAACCCCTACAAACAGCTCTTAAAGAACCACAATCATTTTCTCCCATATTTCCAAGAAGAAATTCAACCTTTTATTATCCTCATAAAAGAAAGAAAGAAAGAAAGAAAGAGAAAAGAAAAGAAAAGAAAAGAAAAGAAAAGAAAAAAGAAAGAAAGAAATATTTCCCTCCAGCCTCAGAATGCTAGAGGCTGGAGGGAAGCCCCCTCTGAAGAAATTTTGCCAAGGAAACACAGTGGTGCGGTCGCCATGGGTCTGGAAGGCACTGAAGGCACTCCACAAGAATCACAGACATGGTGCTCCTATACAAGAAGGGCTTGGCTTGTATATCTCTGGAGAGAGAGAGAGAGAGGGAGGGAGGGAGGGAGGTTGATGCATTCAAGAGGGAAATAAGGACAACACTAGCTTCGCTATCTCTCCTCCCTCCCTTCCTGCACTCACATCTCGCAGAAAATAAATAAGCAAGAGTTGCTTTAAGAGCTCTGAATCAGCAAGAAAGCTAGCACACCCTAAACAACCCCCCTCCAAAAAAGAGACCATTCACTTTGCAATGGATGCAAAAGCATGGGCTGTGGTCCAATGCATTGGGATGACTAGTCAGCCAGTCAAGTAGTTTGGGCCCCTCCCATGTCAGCAAAGGGGCCCCTCCATAATTCTTTTTTTGGGGATCCTTGCTTTTATGATGAAGGCTCAACACTGACAAGCAGACATTACACAACTAGACAAAAATAATTATTGGTATATTGGTTTTTATGCCTGCTTCTAGTGTTATCTTAGGTGCTGGTTCGGGAAAACTGTGGGGAACTTCCACACAGCTCAAAATATCAAGGCAGAAAATCCCACATTATCTGCTTTGGAATGGAATATATGGCAGTGTGGACTCAGATAACCCAGTTCAAAGCAGATATTGTGGGATTTTCTGCCTCAATATTTTGGGAAATAGGGCTAGATTCAGTGCTAGATTCAAAGGGCCCTTCCACAGAGCACTATATCCCAGAATATCAAGGTAGGAAATCCCATAATATCTGCTTTGAACTGAGTTATCTGAACCCACACTCAGATAATGTGGGGTTTTCTGCCTTGATATTCTGGGATATAGGGCTGTGTGGAAGGGTCCTTAGATAGGGTTATGATGATTTTCTATGGGTGAGCAGATGGGGACTATTAGATGACATCTGCTCTGTATCTCAAAACCTAGAGCTGATAGGGGGAAAACTGGTGCCCCTTTTGGAATCAGCAGGTAAGATATACCCAGGGCCCTTCTACACAGCCCTACATCCCAGAATATCAAGGCAGGAAATCCCACATTATATGTTCTGAACTGGGTTATCTGGATCCACACTCAGATAATGTGGAATTTTCTGCCTTGATATTCTGGGATATAGGGCTGTGAATATCAAGGCAGAAAATCCCACAATATCTGCTTTGAAATGGGTTAACTGAGTCCACGATGCCATATATCCCAGTTCAAAGCAGAAAATGTGGGATTTTATTCAGCTGTGAGGAAGGGGCCCCGGTGCTATCATTTGAGGCACTAAAATGTGTTGGTCAGTGCTTTTGATCTGGTTTACTTGCATGGGGAGAGCAAATGACATTCCCCATTCATTATCATGAAGGGTCCTTCCCATATTATTTGTGTGTGGACTCAGATAACCCAGTTCAAAGCAGATATTGTGGGATTTTCTGCCTTGATATTCTGGGATATAGGGCTGTGTGGAAAGGCCCTGGATAACCCAGTTCAAAGCAGGTATTATGGGATTTCCTGCCTTAATATTCTGGGATATAGGGCTGTGTGGAAGGACCCTATGAATATCCTCAGGAGCCCAGTTTGTTCCCCATGTGCCTTCAGGACATTCCTAGAGCCTTGTAGCTTACTTTCAAATACCTTAGTCATGCATTTGATGAATCACAGGCAGCCTATATTATTCCTGGGAGGATATTGGGCAATTGCTGCTTTAATATTCATTCGTGGTCTATGCTATAGAATCCTGGGAGTTATACTTTTAAGTGACCTTTCACCTCCTCTACTAACCAAAGAATGTTTGTGCCTCACCAAAGTAAAACTCCCATGATTCCATAGGATTGAGCCATAGCAGCTAAAGTGGTGCCAAACTGCATTAATTCTACAGTGTAGGTGCAGTCCTCCTCTCTCACCAGGTTCCCCTGCTTCTCAAAGCAATACTCTGCCTCTCTCTCCCTTTAGAAGGAAACACAGAGACCAAGTTCCCACTCTGGGCATCTTCCTTGTTTCTCAGCCTCTGAGGCTGGATTATCTGGCAGTGTAGAGTCATATAATCCAGTTCAAAGCGGATAATCAGAGATATTGGGTTATAGAGCAGTGCAGATGCAGCCTGTGAGAGGGGTTCCTCTGAGATCTGACCCTTGGAAGGATGTGTGTGTAATATTTTCTATCTTGTTGCTCAATTCCTGGGGGTATTTCAAGTCTGCCTTTGCCTGCAGAGGTATAATGCCTGTTCCTTTAGCATATTATTTGGGAACACAGAAATGCTGGGTCACTCTAACATTACCATGTCAGGCAACACAGAGAAGCCATTGAAATCCACAAGCATGTGGACAATTTCAACAGAAAGGAAGAAACCATGAAAAATAACAAAACCTGGCTACCATTATTAAAAAAAAAACCTCTAAAATTATAACAGTAAATAAAAAAAACAACACTTACTTACTTACTTACTTACTTAGGCGATTCGTAGTCTGAGGATGATGGTCCTCCAAGTGTAGCATCCTGGCGGTGGGTCCGTTTGACTCGCCTGCCTTTCGCCCTCCATTCATGCCTCTTCAAATTCTGCACCACTGCTGGTCACAGCTGACCTCCAGCTGGAGCGCTCAAGGGCCAGGGCTTCCCAGTTATCAGTGTCTATGCCACAGTTTTTAAGGTTGGCTTTGACCCCTTCTTTAAATCTCTTTTCCTGTCCTCCAACATTCCATTTTCCATTCTTGAATTTGGAACAGAGCAACTGCTTTGGGAGGCGGTGGTTGGGCATTGGACAACATGTGATGGCGGAGGACCATCACTTCAATCCTGGTGGTCTTTGCTTTTTCCAGCAGGCTGACATTTGTCTACTTGTCTTCCCAAGAGATTTGCAGGATTTTTCAGAGGCAGCGCTCTCTGCTTCATTTGGAAAAATGCTGCACTCGCAGAGCTCAGAGGTGTTGAATTTCAGTGTCAATGTTGACTTTTGTGGAGAGGTGGCTGCCAAGGTAGCGAAAACAACAACAACACTCAAACACAAGAAACAATCAGGGACAGCTAATCACCTCTCAACAAAGGATTCTCCCAGGCAGTAACAAGGCACACCTAAAAACTGTCAGGCCATCAAATGCTAATCAAGGTGACCAATTGAAACATTCACACCTACCTCAAGAGTTCTTTCTCCCACCTTGGACTTTCCACAGATACATAAACCCGATTTTCCTAGTTTCCAACAGACCTCACAACCTCTGAGCATGCTTGCCGCAGATGCAGGTGAAACGTCAGGAGAGAATGCCTCAAGAACATGGCCATACAGCCCGAAAAACAACCTGCTCCTTTCAATTCCCTTGTTCCTGCCATTGCCTTTCTTTGCTGAGGCCTTCCCTGCAGGCCGGGTTTCAAGCCAGAAAAGCTGAGCAAAGCCCTTTCTCCCTGGGAATCCTAAGACACTTCCTGGTATTTGTTTATATGTTCCCAGAGGGGTTTAGAGATGTGAGTTTCACCATCTATAGACCGAAATCCAAACCCACGTTCGCAGAGAAACACAGGGAAAGACTTGCAAGGTCTCGGGCTCTTCTCTCAGCCTCTCAAAGGGACCATCGCCGCTCGCCTTTTCTCTTGCTTGCCCACTCGTGTGCGAGACTTCGGTCTGGTCTCAGGTTGGAGGCTTTCAGGAGGAGGTTTTCGAGGCCACAAGCGTTTTGACAGCCTCTCGGTGTTAGACAGAGGGACTTAAGGACTGAACTGCGAGTCTGCCTGGTAAAAAGGAATAAGCATTAGAGTGAAATGATGTGTATTTAACTTAGCCACAAGTTAAACTTAGTGCAAGCTGGTGTATACTTCACTCTGTCTTAGGCTGCCATATAAGTCAGCTTCAGAATGCAGCTTTAACTGCATTGAACTGCATTCTATGGCAGTGTAGGCTCATATAATCCACTTCAATGCCGTTACACCGCGTTATTTGGCAGTGTAGATCCAGTCACAGTGAAGTTCAGATCCGGGTATGCATGCACAATACATCTCTTGTGTCAGAACGGGCGTTTGCAAGTTGTAAACATTATTATTATTATTATTATTATTATTATTATTATTATTATTATTATTATTATTTGAAACAGAACAAGATTAGTACACAGCAAACAAGATCACTATGCTGGTTGTTGTACTAGATCACACCTCCCACTTTCCAATTGTCCTGGACTATGTGATGTGTCGGGGAATAATGCAGGGTGGCCTTTTGCAGCTGACAGATGGTAATTTTGTCAGCGCCCGATTATGTTTAAGTGCACGCCAAAGTCTTTAGGCATTGCACCCAGTATTATTATTATTGGGTTGCTGTGAGTTTTCCGGGCTGTGTGGCCATGTTCCAGAAGCACTCTCTTCTGATGTTTCGCCCACATCTATGGCAAGTATCCTCAGAGGTTGTGAGGTTTGTTGGAAACTAAGAAAGTGGGGTTTATATATCTGGAATGTCCAGGGTGAGAGAAAGAACTCTGTCTGTTTGAGACAAGTGTGAATGTTGCAAGTGTAAATGGTGCTTTGAATGCAATATTCCTGCTTCTTGGCAGGGGGTTGGACTGGATGGCCCATGAGGTCTCTTCCAACTCTATGATTCTATAATTAGCCACAAAAGATTTCCCCTTGGCAGGAAGCAGCCAGGCTTTGAAGCCGCAAGGCCGTTCAGTGCTAATCAAAGTGGCCGATTGCAACATTCACACTTACTCCAAAAAGACAAGAGTTCTTTCTCTCATCCTGGACATTCCAGATACCTAAATCTCACTTGCCTAGTTTCCAACAAATTTCACAACTTCCGAGGATGCCTGCCATAGATGTAGGAGCAAAGTCAGGAGAGAATGCCCTACATGGCCATACAGCCCGGAAAACTCACAGCAACCCAGTGATTCCGACCATGAAAGCATTCGACAACACATTATTATTATTAATTATTATTATTATTATTATTATTATTATTATTATTATTATTATTATTATTAGATACATAACAAGATCAGTACACAGCAACCAAGATCACTATGTTGGTTTTTGTATTTGATCACAATTCGGAAACTTCCCAAGTGTCTAGGACTGTGTGATGTATCGGCGAATAATGCGTGCAGATCCCAGTAAAGGTGGCCTTTTGCAGCTGGCAGATGCTAATTTTGTCAGCGCCTATTGTGTTTAAGTGCAGGCCAAGGTCTTTCGGCACTGCACCCAGTGTGCCGATCACCACTGGGACCATCTTTGCTGGCTTGGGCCAGAGTCTTTGCAGTTCCATCTTTAAATCCTCATATCGTGTCAGCTTTTCCAGTTGTTTCTCTTAAATTCTGCTGTTACCTGGGATGATATTATTATTATTATTATTATTATTATTATCATTATTATTATCATTATTATTATTGGTAAACACTGAGAAAACACAGTGCTCAGCCTCGGATAGAACTCCAATAAATAAAGAATCTTCATTTATTAAACAAATTGTGTCTTATGTTCAATATGTGTAAGGTGCAAAAACAGTGTCTTTGCCTGTGTATTTGTGTTTCATTGTGTTTCAAAGGCACTGGGTGTTTGCCTGTGTCTGTATATATGCTGGAATCCGCTCTGAGTCCCCTCGGGGAAATAGGGCAGAATACAAATAAATTATTATTATTATTATTATTATTATTATTATATTATTCTAGGGCAGCAATGGTTGTCATGAAGGCCCAGAGATGTATGTGTCACCTAATAGCTTAAGGTGACCCCATAAATAGCACAGTCCAAAGTCTATTAATATAATATTGTTATTCTAGTATTATAATATTATTCTAATAATATAATATAATTATTCTAGGACTGCAATGGTTGTCATGAAGGTCCAGGGATGTATGTGTCGCCTATCAGCTTAAGGTGACCCTATAAAGAGCACAGTCCAAAGTCTATTAATATAATATTGTTATTCTAGTATTATAATATTATTCTAATAATATAATATTATTATTCTAGGGCTGCAATGGTTGTCATGAAGGCCCAGAGATGTATGTGTCGCCTATCAGCTTAAAGTGACCCCATAAAGAGCACAGTCCAAAGTCTATTAATATAATATTGTTATTCTAGTATTCTAATATTATTCTAATAATGTAATATTATTATTATTATTATTATTATTATTATTATTATTATTATTATTATTCTAGGGCTGCAATGGTTGTGATGAAGGCCCAGGGATGTATGTGTCGCCTATCAGCTTAAGATGACCCCATAATAATAATATAATATTGTTATTCTAGTATTATAATATTATTCTAATAATATAATATTATTATTCTAGAGCTGCAATGGTTGTCATGAAGGCCCAGGGATGTATGTGTCACCTATCAGCTTAAGGTGACCCCATGAGTCTTGGGTTTTAGGCCTGTTCTTGGGGTTATTTGGGGTGCTGATTCAGAAAATGACATGGGATAGACCCCACAACAGTTCTAGATAGTGTTATTATTATGGTTTTCTATATGGCATATATTCTGTATATCAAAAGTAGGGGGAAACTGGTGCCTTTTTGGAAAGCAAGTCTGAAATACCAGGAATCTGAGTCACCGAAATGTGTGTTGTTGGTCAGTGTTAACAGAGGTGGTTTCCCTCCTTTGAAATATAGTCTTTGAAGCGCATTCGCCTCTACATTTCTCTGATAAAGCGGGACTGAATCCTTTCCTTCTGCCCCGAAACAGAGGGGTTTGCAGAGGGTTTCTGTGGTTTGGAAGGAGGTTCTTCTCCCGCCGAGCCGAGCAGAAACCGATTCTCCTCTGGGCCTTGGCGCGGTGTACTTCCACAGGGTTAATCCGCATCGTTCCCCGCTTCACACCCTTGCGCTCCTCGGTGGTTTCATGCATTGAGGAACAGGTAAAATATTCACCGTGACCCCGTTCCCACACCTTGTTTGTTTGCCTTCCTAACGTCTTCCCAAAGAGTGCTTGGCGTGCCCAGGAAAGTCTATCCAAGAGGAACTCTTAAGGAAGCTGAATGGGGTGCAGAGGGGAGACCCTTTGGTGCCTCGGAAGACGAGGAGCCGCGGCCCCGAAGCGGCCCTGATTCGGATTTAAGGCGCCTAATGGTCGCGCTTCTCTCAGGAGAATCGCCTTTCTCGTGTTTTCACCTTCTCCCCCACATAAAATGCCCGAAAAGAAGAACCACCGCCAATGTGGGAGCTTTAAATACGAGAACGCAAAAGAAAAGCAGTGCCTACTGTCTTCCTTTTCGGTTTCTGGCCAGTTTAGACCCAGTCTGGACAGCATCGAAGCACTGGACAGCATTCGATCCACACCAGCCCCTCTTAAAACCACCCCAAACCGTCTGATTCGGTTTCCACTGAAAACTAAGCATGACTCGGGAGGGAAAAGTTGAGAGCAGCGGTGATGGTCAAGGCTGTTCAGTCGCTTCCTGGCCTCCGGGCCTTGGAGAAGGCTGTCTCTCCGCTCCCCGCCTCCACCTCGGCACACGCAACTAGATATATCAACACACACACACACACACACTCGCTCTGAGGCTCCTGAGGAGAGGGGCTTCCCTGGCCGCTGATGGGAGTTCAATGGCAAAATCGATGGGGTCGGCCGGCCTTGGCGGGGGGAGAGAGGAGAGGCGCTGCGGGGGAAGGACGGCGGAGTTTCCTCGGCGAAGCCCAGGAGCACCAGGGAAGGAGGCAGGACCCGGCCCCTTCCTATGGGAAGCGAAGGAAAGGAAGGAAAGGAGGAAAGGAGGAAGGAAGGAAGGAAGGAAGGAAGGAAGGAAGGAAGGAGGGAGGAAGCCGGGGATAGCCTCATTTGGCAGCAACATACGTACATATAAAGAGAGGCACAGACCGTGCTCAGATAGACAGACGTCTGAGTAAGCTCTCTCTCTCTACATATATATATATAGAGAGAGAGAGAGAGGGAGAGAGGGAGATATGCGTTAGAATGTGCAAGAGGCAGGAGAAGAGGAAATTATTATAATTATTGTTATTGCTATTATTATTATTATTATTATTATTATTATTATTATATTATGAGTTTCTGTGAGTTTTCCGGACTGTATGGCCATGTTCCAGAAGGAAGGAAGGAAGGAAGGAAGGAAGGAAGGAAGGAGGAAGCCGGGGATAGCCTCAATTGGCAGCAATATATGTATACATAAGGTACCCATTTGGTAGCAACATACTTATACACAGATCGTGCTCAGATAGACAGACGTCTGAGCTCTCTCTCTCTCTCTCTCTCTCTCTCTATATATATATACACACACACACAATATATATGCATGGGATATATATAAATATAGTGTATATATATATAGTGTATAGTGTGTGTGTATATATATATACACACACACACTATACACACACAAAAAGATGTGTGTGTGAGTGTGTGTATGTATATGTATATATATAATGTTTGTCTATTTGTAATTTTAAATTGTATTGAAATGCTTTTAATTAAAAAGGTATAAAGAAACATAATAATAATAATAATAATCATAAATTCCTCTTCTCCTGCCTCTTGCACATTCAATCTCTCTCTCTCTCTCTCTCTCTCTCTATATATATATATGGAGATAAGCACCACCCCCCAGAGGACACTACAAGACTTAATGTCAGGGGAAACCTTTACCTTTACCTATATACACCCTATTAATATGCAAAGATGTATGTATATAGAGACAGAATGAGTGTGTTTGTATATTTGTAGATTTTAAGTTGTATTGAAATCCTTTTAATGAAAGAGGGATATCAATAAACATAATAATAATACTTCTGGAACATGGCCATACAGTCCGGAAAACTCACAGAAAGCCATATAATAATAATAATAATAATAATAATAATAATAATAATAATTTCCTCTTCTCCTGCTTCTTGGACATTCTAACGCATCCCTCTCTCTCTCTCTCTCTCTCTCTCTCTCTCTATATATATATATATCACGGTATCTCTCTCTCTCTCTCTCTATATATATATATACCAATAATACCAATAATAATGGCTTACGAAGTAGCACACAAAAGTGCCACACAACATGTAACATACATCAGCATTTATAAAATCAATGACACACCAATTTACATAGGCCAATTAAAAGGGGCTCTCTTTGGAATTTGGCCAAAAGAAGTGCGCATTATAGTAGCCGCCTGCTTAGAATTCCTTAGTTATAAACAATTGTGCTGGAACACGGATGCTTCCCGCAATGGAAAAGAAAACCTTGGGGATGCATCTATGCTGTAGGATGAATCCACATTACCTTCCTTGTTTCAATGCTGTGGCATCATGGAGTGTGGTTTGACAAGGCCTTGAGCCTTCTCTGTCAAAGAAGGTTGATGCCTCACCAAACTACAAATCCCAGCATTGCATAGCATCGAGTCCTGGCTATTAAATTAGAAACGAGGTCCCTCAAAGAAGAGCTCCAGGCGCCGCTCCTGAAGCAGCTTCCTCTTTGGCTTGGGTTTAGCACTAAGATTACCTGTATGAGAATGCGCAGCCTAATTTTGGAGAGGTAATTGAGCCAACAAAGGTGAACATTACATTTGAATACATAGGGTGTGTATATATATGTGTGTGTGTGAGATATATATATATATATATGTGTGTGTGTGTGTGTGTGTATGTATATATGTTGCACACACATATATTCTCCCGCCTGTCACGCACCACTGCTTGGGCATTTCTCCCAAACCACAGAATCATAGAATCCTAGAGTTGGAAGAGACCTCATGGGCCATTCAGTCCAACCTCCTGCCAAGAAGCAGGAAAATCGCATTTAAAGCATGCCCGACAGATGGCCATCCACCCTCTGTTTAAAAGCTTCCAAAGAAGGAGCCTCCACCACACTCCAGGGCAGAGAGTTCCACTGCTGAACGGCTCTCACAGTCAGGAATCTCTTCTAATGTGCAGATGGAATCTCCTTTCTTGTAGTTTGAAGCCATTGTTCCCGTCCTAGTCTCCAGGGAAGCAGAAAACAAGCTTGCTCCTTCCTCCCTGTGACTTCCTCTCACATAGTTATACATGGCCCTCATCATGTGTCCTCTCAGCCATCTCTTCTGCAGGCTAAACATGCCCAGCTCTTTAAGCCACTACTCATAGGGCTTGTTCTCCAGACCCTTGATCATTTTAGTCACCCTCCTCTGGACACATTCCAGCTTGTCAACATCTCCTTTCAATTGTGGTGCCCAGTATTCCAGATGTGGTCTAATCAAGGCAGAATAGAGGGGTAGCATGACTTCCCTGGATCTAGACACTAGACTCCTATTGATGCCCCTGGTTCCCTTCACACCCTCTCCCACATGACCCAGGCCCTGCCCTTGAACGCTTAGCAAATGTGAGGAATGATTTTGGAGGAAAAATGGGGGGAAACTGGACGTCCCCTTTGGTGGGCGACACATCATTGCACAGGCCATCTCTTCAATGGAAATCGTCGCTCGGAAGGAAGGTGTGCGTGTGAATCAGATCCCAGGAAGTCATAGACGAAACCAAGCCTTGGAAGGTGGTTCAGAGAGTCCAGGTGGCCACCCTCTGGACTTATTGCCTGCTAGGTCACATCACACACAGGCGTTCCCGAGACCCAGTGCCAACTTTTGTAGGTTCACCTATGCCACCTCGCTGTTTCCTTCCTTGGCCGGACTCTTATCCGCTGGGCTTTACTTATTGTTTGGAAAGGTATGGCGAGGTTTACATTGGCATTCGGAAGGTCTGGATCGGGCGCCAGAGCTGCAACCCGGCAGGTGCGCGCGCAGCCCCCCTCCCCTCGCGGCCCCAGTTTGTCAATGAGCGCGGCCCCGCCCTCAGCCTCGCGCTGATTGCTCCGCCGCCGGCTAATCAGGGGCCGCCTCCCCCCTCCCCTCTTTCCCTCTCCGCCTCGCGCCTCACGCCTCGCGCCCTGCAGCCAATGCGCGCCGGGCCGCTAACTTTACTTTTCTGATTGGCCACCTGATTGGGTTTGAGTGACGGGAGGAAAGCAGCGGCGGCGAAGTAGACGTTCCCTCCCCCCTCCGGCTTCCTCCTCAATCCCTCCTAAGGCTCGAGCCCCCCTCCTTCCTTCCCTCCCTTTCCTCCTTTCCTCCGCTGTCCACTCCAAGCGGGGTCCTGAAAAGCTGAAAAGCTGCTTTTCCCGGAAGAGGAGGGAGAAAAAAGACGAGAACTAGATGCAGGCATGCATGCATGCGCGCGCGCCGCTCTCCTCCCTTTCCGTGTGAGGGGGGTGCGCGCGCACCCGTGAGAGGGGAGGCTTTGCTTTACACACACACAGAGTTAGAATCTCACGCACGCGCCTTCTCTCTCTTTCTCTCTCTCACACACACACATATAGCACAAGCTGAATTGTTTCCTTTCTCTTCTCTTTTCCTTCTGCGGTCTGCAAACTTTCCCGGCGCGCGGAGGAAGGAAGGAAAGAGCGCGTGGCGGGTGCGAGAGAAGGGAGGGGGGAGAGTTGGAGGAGCGTGGCGCGCGCCGCGAGCAAAACACGCCTCTCCCGCCCGCCTCCGCTTTCTCTCTCTCTCCCTCTCTCCCCATCTCTCTCTCTCTTGTGCGCGCGGCGGGGGGAATGCCGCTGGCAGGCTCCTACTGCCGCCGCCGCTGCCTCTTCCTCTTCTTCCTCTTCCTCCTCTTCTTCCTCCTCCTCGCTGGCGCCTCTCCAAGCGCAACTTCCCGCCAACTTCTTCTTCTTCTTCCTCCCGAGGCTCGGCTCTGAAGGCGACCCAGGGAAGGGCACCAACGGAGGGCCACCTTTCCTCCCTTTCTCCTCTACGTCTCTCTCTCTGTCGCGCGCCAGGACTTGGGACTCTCCTCGAGGAGCTGAGGAAGGGAGAAAGAAGAGGAAGGGGAAAAGAGGACCCGCGGATCAGACAAAAGGAAAGAAGAAGGCAACGCGAAGATGATGCGCCTGGGAAAGTAGCGCTGTGGAATACCTCGGACCGGCCTCTTCTTCCTTCTCCATGGCCTTTGCTAAGCCTGAACTAAGCTGAGAAAGCGACCCCAGACCCCGCCGAGGAGGAGGAGGAGGAGGACCCTTTTGCCCTCCCTTCCTCGGAGGATCTCTCTTTCCGCGCCTCTCTTGTCGCCGCCGGCTTGGAGAAGGAGCTCCCGCTTCTCTTTGCAAATCGCCCCGGGGGTTTGTTTATTGCTCTTCTTCTTTCTTCGCCTCTGGACCCGAAAGGACGCGTTTGAGGCTGTGGGAGGCCGGTCTTGAAGCCGGGTCTCGAGCGGCCGCCCAGATGGAAATACACTGTAAGCACGACCCCTTCGCCGCGATGCATAGTAAGTAGAGGCGGCGGGGCCGGCCGGGGCTTCTTTGCAACCCTTCGCACCCCTTTCGTGGGCAAGGAAGGAAGAAGGGAGGGAGGGAAAGGAGAGGAGGAGATCTCCAAAGGGCCCTGCTCTAGCGAAATCTGTGCTCTCTTCCACACAGATGAAAAAAACCCAATTTTGTGAAGTTCAGCTTGGCTTCATCTGCGTTGAACAGTCTATCACCTTTCATACAGCTGAATAAAATCCCACGTTTTCTGCTTTGAACTGGGATATATGGCAGTGTGGACTCAAATAACCCTATCTGCCTTGATCTTCTGAGTTATATGGCAGTGTGGAAGGGTCCTATAAAGCGCCAACCTTCCTGAAACTCAGCCGAAGGGAAATCTGGAGTGGAGAGACTTCACTTCCACTCCCTTGTGTGCCTATTTCATAGTAGCATCGCTACCACTATATAGTATAGAAGTAAAATTGTTCAAAAGGAAGTAGCCCTTCAATACAGCCCTATATCCCAGAATATCAAGGCAGGAAATTCCACATTGTTTGACTGTGAACTCAGACAACCCAGGGCTCTTCCACACTGCCCTATATCCCAGAATATCAGGGCAGGAAACCCCACATTGTCTGACTGTGAACTCAGACAACCTAGGGCCCTTCCACACAGCCCTATATCCCAGAACATCAAGGAAGAAAAATCCCACATTATCTGCTTTGAACTGCATTGGCAGTGTGGACTCAGATATCCCAGTTCAAAGCAGGTATTATGGGATTTTCTGCCTTGATGTTCTAGATTATATGGCTGTGTGGAAGGGCCCTATGAATGTTCTCAGAAGCCAAGACTTGAGTTTAAAAAGTATAGATATATTTCTCCTTGGGAAATAAACCAAACAGGGATGGAGATAGATAGATAGATAGATAGATAGATAGATAGATAGGCAAACTCAAGTCCTGGCTTCCGTTTCCTTCTCCAAGTGCTCCCTGCCTTGGGAAACAAACCAAACAGGGATATATAGTACCCCACAACCTCTGAGGATGCCTACCATAGATGTGGGCGAAATGTCAGGAGAGAATGCTTCTGGAATATGGCCAAACAGCCCAGAAAACTCACAGCAAACCAGGGATCTCTCTCTCTCTCTCTCCGTTTGGTTTATTTCCCAAGGAGATCCACTTTCGCACAGGCAAATCTTCAGGAGCTTTTCCCCTTATAATACACACACTTTTATTCTCTTCATTCATTCCTGTCTTTGAAATCCATGCCCCCCCCTCCATCCGCACGCCTTCTTCTTCCTGCCCCGACATCCCTCTCTCTTTTCTTCTCGGTGTTTCCAAAGTTCTGCTTGTCCCCACTTGACTTTTTATCCGCAATAGAATTGGTGCTGGAGCCCTCAGAGACCAAGGGCCCTTCCACACAGCCATATAACAGAGAATATCAAGTCAGGAAATCTCACAATATCTGTTTTGAACTGAGTGATAGGAGTCCACGCTGCTATATATCCCAGTTCAAAGCGGAAAATGTGGGATTTTATTCAGCTTGGCCTATGAGGACCAAGAAATACAACCAAGACCCCTTAGATTAGAAAACAAACAGTATGATTAAGTACTGAGTCCCTTCGAGAAGAGAGGGTGGGTTATAAATAAAGTATTATTTTTACTAATATTACAATTATTACAAATATTACAATTATTACAAATATTACAATTATTAATAAAGTATTATTACTATTAGTATTAATATTACTAATATTACAACTACTACTAATATTATAATGATTAATAAAGTATTACTATTATTACTAATATTACTATTATTACTAATATTACAATTATTAATAAAGTATTACTATTATTACTAATATTACTAATATTACTAATATTAGTAATATTACAATTCTTATTATTATTACTTTGGGGTGATTCCCTATGAGAAATTCAAAACTTGTGTTTTTGAAAATATTGTGTTCCCTCCAGTGATGTTTCAGAAAAAATAGTGGCCTTCCATTTAGAAAATAAATAAAACCTCCCTGTTCATTTCCTCCTCTAAATAATAATTAAAGTAAGGCCAATGTGTTTCAATCTCTGGAGGCTGCATAGGAGAAAGAGAGGGCCCTTCCATACAGCCCTATATCCCAGAATATCAAGGCAGAAAATCCCACAATATATACTTTGAACTGGTTTATCTGAGGGCCCTTCCACACAGCCTTATATAAAGGTAGAAAATCCCTGTGTTGACTCAGGTAACCCAATTCAAAGCAGTTATTGTGGGATTTTCTGTGTGGGAGGGCCCTGATTCCACACTCAGCTAATGTGGGGTGTCCTGCCTTGATATTCTGGGATATAAGGCTGTGTGGAAGGGCCCAAAGAGAGAGAGAGGGAGAAAGAGGAGCGTTGCATGGCTTGCATGTTGCCGGCACTTGGCTCTCTTTAACTTAACCAAGCCGGGTCTAATATGTGTTTGCTGGAGATTGGCTGTGCTTGAGAGGGCCGGAGGAGATTTCTCCATTAGCACAATGTTATGTGAAATGACATCTCCTCTCACGGCGAGTTAAACGCCGGATTAGATGCAGAGATTTCAAGGAAAAGATCGGGTAGAACTAATCGCATTTCCCCTTCTTCTGCGCGGCAGCCTTTTCAGCCAGGGCGGATTTTCTCCTCCAAATAGTGACTCATCGCGCCTCTCTCGGTCTCTTTTCTGCCTGCCTGTCCATCTAGCTGACCATTCACCCCCTCCACCTCTTCAAAATGATCTCCAGAAAGCATGTAAAGAGGGAGAAAAACGGGCGGGATGTCAACCTTCGCCGTTTCAAATTGGCCGGAAATGAGGAGCGAAACCCTTGTGTGTGTATTTGTGAGTGAGAGAGAGGAATAGGTTCACATTCAGGATGTCTTGCAAGTCCACACTGGCCTTTCAGAGCTGAAGCAGGCTTTACCATGATGACAATCCAGAGGATCTTTCTCTCCCTCTTTGGAGTCTCCTTTGTGCTAATCTGAAGGGAGACCCATGTGTGTGGAAGCTGCCAAGGGACGACCAGGGGCTTCCTCCATTAACCCAAATAATGATAAATCAATACCTTCTCCAGGAATTTCAGACCAGGGGCAAACACCCCCTCCCCCACCGCCTGGAAAGCAGCCCAGTGCTCTCAGGATCATGCACATGAAATCAGTCACTTTGTGGGTCTTGTTTCCCCAAAGTAGGAAGCTTTCCTGCCTTTTTTTCCTGTCCATTCAGAGCAATCTTTTCCCTCCTCCGACGCTTTTGTTTTGCATCAGCTTGACCAACTGACCTCTCCTATTAATTGAATCCTGGCTCCATAACATTCCTGGAAAAGTAGCCATAAGCTTCACATCCAATGTTACTTATATTTTATATCCTTTGGGGAGAAGGGCGGAATATAAATAAAGTGTATTATTATTGGGTTGTTGTGAGTTTTCCGGGCTGTATGACCATGTTCCAGAAGCATTCTCTCCTGACGTTTCGCCTACATCCATGGCAGGCACCCTCACAGCCTCTTAGGATGCCTGCGAAACGTCAGGAGAGAATGCTTCTGGAACGTGGCCATACAGCCCGGAAAACTCACAACAAACCAGCGATTCCGGCCATGAAAGCTTTAGACAATACATTGTTGGGTTGTTGTACGTTTTTTCGGGCTATATAGCCATGTTCTAGAGGCATTTTCTCCTGATGTTTCACCTGCATCTATGGCAAGCATCCTCAGAGGTAGTGAGGATGCCTGCCATGGATGCAGGCGAAACGTCAGGAGAGAATGCTTCTGGAACGTGGCCATACAGCCCGGAAAACTCACAACAACCCAGTGATTCCGGCCATGAAAGCCTTCGACAATACATTGTATTATTATTATTATTATTATTATTATTATTATTATTATTATTATAAACACAACAAGATGAGTCCACAGCAGACAAGATCACTCTGCTGGCTGTTGTATTGGATCACACGTTGGACACTTCCCAAGTGTCTAGGACTGTATGATGTATTGGCGAATAATGTGTGCAGATGGCAATTTTGTCAGCGCTGATTGTGTTTAAGTGCAGGCCAAGGTCTTTAGGCACCTCACCCAGTGTGCCGATCACCACTGGCACCACCTTGACTGGCTTGTGCCAGAGTCTTTGCAGTTCGATCTTTTTAAATTATTATTATTATTATTATTATTTTATATTATTATTTTATATTATTATTTTATATTATTATTATTATTATTATTATTATTATTATTATTATTATTATTATTGTATTCTATACCCTTAATTTATTTCATGGGGATCTGTTGTTTTTTAATTCACTCTGTATCAAGGCGATACTTTTGAGCTGGAGTGAGGCTGGATCTTCACTACCAAAAAATGCACTTATATCGTCCATTATATGCAGTTTGCACTATGCACCTACATTGACTATACTGTATAATGCAGGTCCAACTGCATTATTTGGTAGCCTGGATCCAGCCTGGCTTCTTGAAAGAAGGTAAACCAAGGTAGAAGGAAAGGCTCCAGGCTCCTTGCTTTCTTTCTGTTTGGGATGGCTTGTTGTGAATTTTCCGGGCTGTATGGCCATGTTCCAGAAGCATTATCTCCTGACATTTCGCCTGCATCTACGGCAGGCACCCTCACAACCTCTGAGGATGCTCCTGGAGCTTGGCCATACAGCCCGGAAAACTTAACAAACCAGCGAATCCGGCCATGAAAGCTTCATACATTATTATTATTATTATTATTATTATTATTATTATTATTATTGTATATCCTTAATTTATTTCATGGGGATCTGCTTTTTTAAAAAAATATTTGAGCTGGAATGAGGCTGGATCTTCACTGCCAAAGAATGCACTTATAATTGTCCATTATATGCAGTTTGAACTATGCACCTACACTGACTATATAATGCAGGTCCAACTGCATTATTTGGCAGCCTGGATCCAGCCTTGGAAAGCATGGCTTCTTGAAAGAAGGCAAACCAAAGTAGAAGGAAAGCCTTCTTGCTTCCTTTCTGTTTGGGAATGCAGCCCCCCTGCCGTGCTTGGTCGCCTAGGCAAAACAAACACACGTTTTGTCTCCTTTGCCCTGCCAAAAACTCCCACACAAACACATCCAGGAGGAAATCTTGATGCATGATAGGAAAAGGGGAAGGTGGGATGGAAGCCAGGAAAGAGGATTCCCCTCTCTGCCCGCCTCTAAGCCTTTCCCCTCTTCATTGTATACATTTGCTATTAGGGGCGAAAAACTACACTCCAGTTGCTGGCTTAGAAAGCACCCAGCCCTATATCCAAGAATATCAAGGCAGGAAATCCCACAATATCTGCTTTGAACTGGGTTATCTGTGTCCACACTCAGGGCCCTTCCCCACAGCCCTATATCAAGAATATCAAGGCAGAAAATCCCACAATATCTGCTTTGAACTGGGTTATCTGAGTCCACACTCAGGACCCTTCCACACAGCCCCATATCCCAGAAGATCAAGGCAAAAAATCCCACAATATCTGCTTTGAACTGAGTTATCTGAGCCCACACTCGGATATTGTGGGATTTTCTGCCTTGATCTTCTGGGATATAGGGCTGGGTGGAAGGGGTCTTCCAGGTTTTTCAATTGGCCCAAAGAATCAAGGGAAAGGAGTGTGTGAAAGGGGTCTTCCAGAAGTCTTATTCTCTAGAACCAGCCTCTATCCAAAGCGAGTGTCAAGGAAAACTTTTCTCGCCTTCCCCTCCTTTTCTAGTCAAGTTTTACTCACAACCTCTTGCCATAGATGCAGGCGAAACGTCAGGAGAGAATGCTTCTAGAACGTGACCATATAGCCCGAAAAACCTACAACAACCCAAAGTTTTACTTCTCCCGCCACTCAATTTGTTGATGAGGGAGAGGTATTGGGGGGAAAAGTTGAGGATTGAGAGAGTGAGCAAACTCGGTGACTCCTCCAAACTAGGAAGCCTTTGGGAGACTCGTGGCTCCCTTGTTTACAACTATCAGTCGTGACTTTCCTCCTCGGCGACGTCTCAGTAGCGAATGATTGTGTGTGTGTATATCTGTATGTAAGATATGATTGGGTCTCACACTGTAGAAGGGCACTCTTTTCGTTTTCATATACTGACCGTCAAAATCGCAGACCCCTTCCACACAGCTGAATAAAATCCCATATTATCTGCTTTGAACTGGGATATAGTGTGGACTCAGATAACCCAGTTCAAAGCAGATATTGTGGGATTTTCTGCCTTGATGTTCTGGGATATAGGCCTGTGTGGAAGGGCCCTCAGAAGATGAATTCTGCATTCAGACCTGAAATGGGCTCTGCCAGTTCCAGGTTGGCCTTAGATGAGGCCGAGGAGAAAGTTATAGCCAGGGACCTGTCATGAATGTCAAAGAGGTCTCATCATCATCATCATCATCATTGTTATTATTAGAAACACAACAAGATGAGTCCACAACAGACAAGATCACTCTGCTGGCTTATTATTATTATTATTATTATTATTATTATTATTATTTTACTGACACAAAAACACAGTATGTCACAGCAAATGAGATATATATGATTGATATAATATAATACGAGACATTATTATTATTATTATTACTACTACTAGCCGTCCCCTGCCACGCGTTGCTGTGGCCCAGTCTGTGTATATGTGCTTTGTATGTGTATATGCGTATATATGTGTATATATTTGTGTGTTTGTGTATATATGTGGTTTTGCGCATGCGTTGTAGTGTATTTTTTGTTTGTTTTTTTGGCTTTTTACATCTCTTCTGCTGTATTTTTCAGTGCTTTTATGAATGATGGTCACTCGTTGGAATGATAGGTGTATGGTGTCCAAATTTGGTGTCAATTCGTCCAGTGGTTTTTGAGTTATGTTAATCCCACAAACGAACATTACTTTTTTATTTATATTGATTACTATTGTATTGTTGAAGTCTTTCATGGTCGGAATCACTGGGTTGCTGTGAGTTTTCCGGGCTGTATGGCCATGTTCCAGAAGCATTCTCTCTTGACATTTCGGTCACATCTATGGCAGGCATCCTCAGAGGTTGTGAGGTCTCTTGGAAACTAGGAAAATTATACACACACACACACACACACACACATATAATTTGAGCAGTCATATGACCATTTCAATATATATATATATATATATATATATATATATATATATATATATCCTAGTTTCACACACATATATATACACACACACCACACTCTTCCTAGTTTCTCTCATATATATATATATATATATATATATATATAAATTTTCTTAGTTTCCTATATATATATATATATACACACACACACACACACACACACACACTATATATATATACTTCCTAGTTTCCAAGATCTATATCTCTATCTATCTATCTATCTATCTATCTATATAATTTTCGTAGTTTCCAAGAGAAACTATATATATCTCCACAGATACATAAACCTCATTTTACACACACTATATATAAACTTCCTAGTTTCCAATATATCTCTCTCTATCTCTCTATCTCTCTACCTACCTACCTATCTAATTTTCCTAGTTTTCAAGAGAAACTCCACAGATACATAAACCATCTTTTTTTTAGTTTCCCACAGACCTCACAACCTCTGAGGATGCCTGCCCTAGATGTGGGCGAAACTTCAGGAGAAAATACTTCTGGAACATGGCCATAAACTCGCAGCAACCCATTATTATTATTATTATTATTATTATTATTATTATTATTATTATTATTATTATTATTAAAGAAAATGATCATCACATCTAAACACACCGTATTAGAAATATATTCGTTTCAAAATACTGATACCAAGCTTCCAGGTGGGCGTTTCTCCTCTTCACTCCATCCTATTGGGAATCCCAGCTAGACCCATTGAATCAACGGGGTCGACTTAAGCGTTAAGCCAACGACAAGAGAGCCATTTAGAGGGCTCCTTCTCGTTGGGAGAACCAATAAGACTCAAGGCGCGAGTTTTCTAGCCTTTTCCATTTTCACACTTCTCTGTGGGAGAAACAAAACATTTCTCCCACAGAGGCGCTTCTTCCAATCTTCTCCCTCCCTTTTTGGCAAAACTTTTGTTTGGATTCCCCTCTGACAGCAGGAAAGACATCTCCACGTTTTTAAATGGACCACTTTCCCTCCAATGTTGAAGGATTAGTGACTCCCTTTCCGTCCCACAAATGTCGGAAAAGAGGAATGCCGTAAACCCACCGCTGCCTTTTTGTGCCAAGGAGGGGACCCCCTCCCCACCCTCACAGCCTTGGCACTTTCTCCAGCCAAAATGGCACCAGAGTCTCTTCCTGAGGGAGACCCCCCCCCCAAGCTGTTGGTTATGAGACAGTCATCTTTCTGGAGGGGAAAAAGCATCTCCGGATTCCCTGGTTGTGTACACATTGGATCCTTCCACACAGCCCTATATTTCAGAATATCAAGGCAGAAAATCCCACAATATTTGCTTTGAACTGGGTTATCTGAGGCCCCTTCCACACAGCTGAATCAAATCCCACATTTCCAGCTTTGAACTGGGATATATGGCAGTGTGGACTCAGATGACCCAGTTGTGGGATTTTCAGCCTTGATATTCTGGGTTATATGGCTGTGTGGAACGGCCCTGAGTCCACACTCGAATAGTGTGGGATTTTCTGTCTTGATATTCTGGGATACAGGGCTGTGTGGAGTTTTCCTAAAACACTGCCTCACCCAATCGGCTTCCTGGTTAGACTGGCCACTAGCCTAATGCTGGCTCATTTCCTCCTCCTCTGCTTCAACCTCAACCCACCTTGAATGATCCTCAATCCAAATTCAAGTAAACTCTCCTAACTGTTATACAGATGGTGCAGGAACCCACTGTTTACTTATTTTCCTTATACCTTGAGCCTGTGAATTAGGGTTGCAGCTATTAGGGTTCTGTGCAAATATCTGAGTGTGAGTGCCTAGGAATAATGGACTTTGTTGTCAAAATCAGTTCCTTAGAGAAGCTTCCCCTTCCGGTTACAAGTTATGTTCCCCTTTCCACTGCTCTCTCACACCTATTGATCAATCTTACACATTACTGTTAATGACAGTCATCATGTCCTGCTTCCACCTTTGTTGGCTTCACTGGTTAGGCTAGTTCCTTCTTAACTAGTCCAGGCAGCTCAATATTGTGAAGTTCAGCTTGGTTTCATATGCATTGAATAGTCTATATGAGTCTCAGCCAGGAAGGTGGAACTCTAGGACTTCATAACTTCTAGGGCCCTTCCACACAGCCATATAACCCAGAATATCAAGGCAAAATGTCCCACAATATCTGCTTTGAACTGGGATATCAGAGTCCACACTGCCATATATTCCAGTTCAAAGCAGATAATGTGGGGTTTTATTCAGCTGTGGGGAAGGGACTCCAGACTCTAGATATGATTCTTCAGCCACTCTTTCTTCTTGCTGCAGCAGAAACAAGAGAGATTTCATATAGCTAAGGCCCTTTCCACACAGCAGAATAAAATCTCACATTTTCTGCTTTGAACTGGAATATATGACAGTGTGGACACAAAGCAGGTATTGTGGGACTTTCTGGGTTATATGGCTGTGTGGAAGTGCCCTAAACAAGACATAAAGGCATACAGCCGCTTTGTTTAACTTCGTCCTCTTCCACAGCTGAATAAAATTCCACATTTTCTTCTTTGAGCTGGAATATATGTATGTATGTATGTATGTATTGCAGTGTGGATTCAGATAACCCAATTCAAAGCAGATATTGTGGGATTTTCTGCCTTGATATTCTAGGTCATATGGCTGTGTAGAAGGGCCTTTTGACTTTGCAATGTAATTTATTGTCTTGGAGGGTTTGCAGTTACACATAAAACACTTTCAGAAAACTCTGTTTCTCCATCCTACTATTAAGTATGATCCTTTAGTTTTCACACTCCTTCAATCCATCCATTTATCCAGCCTGGTCCAGTTTCAAGCTCCAAAGGAAGGCAGCACTAATTTAAATACAAACACACACACTTTGAGAGCAAAACATTATTTAGTTATAGCTAGTCAGCTGAAAGAAAGGAAAGGCTTAAAAAAAACCCCAAGGAACTTCATGAAGATGCTAGACTTTGCTGACTCAAACTGTCAAGGAGTTTAAGTGATTTGATGTTACTTCCAACAGTTTTAGGAGAGATATGCCAAGTCTGACAGCAATTTACCTATGGTAGAAGTATTGAAATTAAATTAAAAATGGTTTATACACCTAGCTATTAATTCGATATAGACACACTTTGGCTCATCACTCATTTTGGACAGTTCACGCCCTCTGTAAACAGAAATATTAGACTATTATTACTTTTGTTCAGTTCTTCGCAACGAGACTGATTATTTGAAATTATTTGTTTTCTGTACTTACACTTCTCTGCTTTAAGTCATTTGCTTGATTAACAATTTTAGGGTTAATTATATTTTCTCCGTTAGTGATTTTGTGTGCATTGATTTTAGCTAGTTAGTCACTATTCATCTAGTGCAAACCAATTCAACCTAGGCAGATGTTTCATCTTGCTAAAAGTGAACAGCGAAAATTCATACACAGAAAGAACAGTGAACCAAGTGGGTTGTTGTAGGTTTTTTCGGGCTATATGGCCATGGTCTAGAGGCATTCTCTCCTGACGTTTCACCTGCATCTATGGCAAGCATCCTCAGAGGTAGTGAGGATACTTGCCATAGATGCAGGCGAAATGTCAGGAGAGAATGCCTCTAGACCATGGTCATATAGCCTGAAAAAACCTGCAACAATCCAGTGATTCCAGCCATGAAAGCCTTCAACAATACAGTGTCCCAACTGTCTCTCAGGCCCCTTCCACACAGCTGAATAAAATCCCATGTTTTCTGCTTTGAACTGGAATATATGGCAGTGTGGATAACCCAGGTTAATGCTGATATTTTGGGATTTTCTGCTTTAATATTCTGGGTTATATGGCTGTGTGGAAGGACTTATTGGCTTTGAAAATTTTGCATGTTGCTGTAGACTACAAAAATTAGAAATTACTCCATATTTACATCCACTCACCCACATCAATCTGTCTATCTGTATAAGAAATATATTTGTGCAGAAATTTGTAATTAAATTGTGATTTTGAACCAACAACTGAATTCATTGGCACTTCCTGTACTTAGATCAAATGTGTTACATTTAGTCTTGTTTTCTGAAAGAGCAAGTAGTCTTTCCATTATTTTCCAAATACATTAAGGAAGCATCCTGATCATGTACGCATTTACATGGATTGACCTTCTCCCTAATTTTAGCTAAGAGTGCTAAAGCCCTTTAAAACTACTCTTTACACTATATGGTCCTCATTCACATTTTTTCATTACCAGATGATTTTGGGGCTGGCCTAAAAAGAACTTTTGAGAGATAGTTTTCCAAACCAGAGGCCTGATTCTCATGTCACTTTATCCTGGGCAATTACTGAAGTAATTAGAGTTACACAAGTGTCAAATTGGTATCAGTGTCAAATTAGATCTTGGTAAATAACTTAGCTTCTCCTCCTTTGAGTAAATAAACCATAGCCAGCATATTTTAGAAATGCCGAAAACTCTTGCCAAGAAGTTGCTCAATGGTAGAGACAAGAGAGACCCCAAGCAAAACAAGGCCGTGTCTCAGCATGTGCTCACTAGTCACAAAGATGTTTTTTTTCTCTGCTTGTTTTTGTTTTGTTTTTGTTTTCCCCCATATGTTTCAGGACATGGAGGAGTGAATCAGTTAGGGGGTGTTTTTGTGAATGGCCGGCCGCTCCCTGACGTAGTCCGCCAAAGGATTGTGGAACTTGCTCATCAAGGCGTGAGACCCTGCGACATTTCCAGGCAACTACGGGTCAGCCATGGCTGCGTCAGCAAAATCCTCGGCAGGTAAAAACAGATCAGTGAATCACTTTGATCCTTAAAGGGAAAATATCAGATGCTGTGTGTCTCTTATATGATCCTGTTACAAGAAACAGTTCAGCGGGTGACAGGGCAGAATTCTTGGAACATGGGAATACTTGGATCCTCAAAGCTAGGAAATGTTGTATAAATATAAACCTGAAAATAAATTATATTTAGTGATGTGCATTATATACTTCCCACTGAATTATAGCTGAAAAATCAGTGAGTCCTCTGGAATAGTAAAAAACAAAACAACCCAGCAACATTAAATACAAAACAAATTAGTAAAGTCCACAGCGGAGTCTAGAAATGGAAATGGAGATAGTTTGGGATGATATAAATTGTTATCATGTCACTGCTACTGTAATTTATAGAACAAGTTTTAATGTTTATGTTGGAAAGTGCTTACTGCATTTTTAAAGGTTGTATATTATTTGATGTCACGGCCTATGGCTGGTATAAACACCATTCATTAAATACAAGGAGTCCCTTTGCTTCTAACATTGCAATCCTACTCAGATGTAAGTCCAGTGTGTTTTGGTAAATCTGAGAAATATTCTGCTTTAGTACTTACGCTATGAATTGTACAGATGCACTCAAAAGAATTTAGCCTTTTAAAGAACACCAAAATCAAGCATACTTAACTCTGCATTGGATGACGACTGTAGAGTTTATCCTGATGCTTGTAAAAAAAAACAACAACCATGTAAATGAGATTAATTTCCAAGTAGAAAATTCAGATTACGGCAATGATGAATAATTCTGTTTCTCTGCTTTGTGTGTATCAACATGAATCACTTTGATTCTTGAGGACAAAACATTGGATGTTGTGTGTCTCTTATATGAGCCACAGTGCAGAGATGCACTAATCGATGTAGTAACCCTAAATAAACAAACAAATACCTTTAAATAACGAGGAAGATAATTTCAGACTGCATAGTACAACTTGACTTAGTTCAAGGAATGGTATAATTATAAGTGCATCATGTTTAAGACTATTTAGTGGTATTATAATGTTTCAAGCCCCCCCCCCAGTCTAAATATGCTAAAATAATACGAGTTGATATGTCACAATTGTAAGCAATTAGCTTTTCTAAATGTAGAATGTGTTAACCTGCTGTACTTCTGATGTATTCCCACTTATATAGAAAGACGATGCCATAATAAATCTGTTTGTTTTCGAGGCATCCCAGGATTCCTTCTTACCTTTTCTTTCCCTGCTCCAAAAGCATCTCTGGAAAAATCTGAATAGGCTTTTTTTTGTTTTCTCTTTCCATTGTAACTTAGAAAAGATTAGCGTTTTGCTGAGAAGTAAATCCCATTGGACACAGTCGGATTTATTTCTTAGTAAATGTTCATAGGACAGAACGGTTACATTTGTGCCACAATTTTTAAGAGGATATAAATATTTAAAATTTTACCGCTCGGACTATGTCTTGTGTAGGTCTGTTGACTTTTCAAAACGGTGCGTAATCCTATTTTAAAGACCAGTCGCTGGTTTTGAATGTCGACGATGTCCTTAGAAACTTTGAAATTTCACACCCATTAGAACAGAACCCTGAAAGCAATTTTTGCTAAACTACAATTTCTTTTTATAAGGAAATCACATTATATAAACTCCATTGGCTATGATTACAAATGCCTTGATTATTAAAATAGAAGCATATTCTCAGTGAAGCGGACTATTCTTCACTGTGAGCTGTTTTTGTGAATGTGTTTCATCTCTCTGTTCCTCGCAAAATCCTGAGAGCCAATAACAGATTGTAGACAAGGCCATCTATTCAATATAAGGGTATTAAATTGAATTGCTAGTGTTTTGATCTTGTGATGTGTGAAAAACAAGGCAGCACACTCCCGTTCAAATGTCCATTCACTCTGGTGGTGGTCAGGTGACTCTGACTATTCTAAAACCTCAGGAATGAAATGTCTAATTTTTCATAATAAAGGTAGATAGCAAACACAAGGAAAACGGTCATAAATATGAATACAATTGGAATTGTACAATTAGTACTTTTTCACATTTTATTTTTGTTGCCACAACTATTTTATACGATTTATGGAATTGTGTCTATGTGCTGTTTATTTCTAGTTATGGTCAGTCGTGTGACATTCTACCTTCTCTTTCCTTCCCTGCTCACAGTCACTCTGAAAAGTTACTAATTAAACTCATAAGCAGCCAACTCGTTTACCTACCAGAGAGAACATCTCAGAGTGTTACTTTTTCCGAATAGATTTGTCACTAGATGTGTTTGCATTACTAGGGAGCTAAGAATTGAGTTCCAGAGCTTTGTCATTTAAGTTGTCAACAATAAATTGGAATTTCATAGCTCATTATTTTCATAACTAATAATTACAGTTGGTAAAATGTCACTGTAATTGGAGAGTGTGCTCTCTCTCTCTCGCTCTCCGTGTCTTGCTCTTACATGCTCTCTTTCTGTGTGTCCAAAAATATCGGAAGTAAAAAAAAATCAGAGAGGAGTCACATACGAAGAAACTTGATTCTACAGAATCACTTCATTTGTGCTATCCAAATTAAACCTTGACATAAAATAAATAATAGCTGTGAACCATTCAAAGGCAAACACACTCAAAATTGATTTCCTTGGATAACAGTTCGGTGCCAGGTCACCTCAGTCATGGATGTGTAGCTGATGCCACTTGCAGATATAACTATTATCCAGCCTGTGTTGGCAATGTATTAAGAGTCACAAAAGAAGATTGTATATCTGTCTTGCTCAGACTATAGGCCTAAATTTGGAGTGTTCTGTTCAATATTGGACATTGCATTCTGGGAACAGTTGCCTCTTACAATGTATGTTAAATTACGAATGTGCAACACTTATTTTATGGTGGCTGTTGGTAACACAAAGGAAATGATTAGGTGTTGTATGCTCTGGTGAAAATTTGGAAATTTATCCATCATTGTCTCAGGGAAAATAATTATGCTGTTTTGGGTGTTGTTCAATAATTCTAGACCATTGGAATCAGACCCACTTATTCTGTAGGGGACTAGTAATGAATCTAATGTGAAATCCTGCTTAAAATATGGCAATTTAACTTACTAGAAATATGTATATATAATGCTCTCCAAATCACTTAACTCCTACCATCTTACAGAATTGTATAGCATTGGACAATGGCCTAAACAATGAACCATTAACCAGTAGGTCTCTGGATTAAGTCTCAATTTTGTGATGATTGTATTGTGTGCCTTAAGGAAAGCTGTACTGTCTCATTCTCAATTCTTTGCCTTCCTTTTGTAATATCGTAATAACAACATTGACCCATCTACAGGGTTGTTGTAAGAAGTGCAACATGGTAAGGCATGTGACATGTACCGAGATCCCTAAAACACAATATAACTGCTAAGGATGGTTAGTGAGTTCTCCCACCTAGCTGCATGGGCAATATCAATAAACATGATACAGCAATCCGTTATTGAGGGATAAAGAATATAAAAATAGGCACCACATCCATAATTTCCCCTTTAAAAACTACATTTAAAAATGTATATCCCTTTGAGGAATACGTTGGAAGAAAATGGACAAACAATAAAATACATAAATATTTTGTGTAAATACTGTGAGGTTAACAATGAGGTACAGTATTTATATGGACTTTGTTGTTGGCACAGTCACTAATGCTGAATCCAATCCAGTTCTGCTAACTGGCAATACAACGGTTTGAATGGAAGTTTTTTTTTTATTATCAACTAACCTAAGGTTAAATAGGCTCAATTAAAAAGAGGAAAATAATTCCATGAAGTCATTTAAATGACTATATGCATGCTTTTGATGTAAAATATGCATGATTAAGTGTTTTTTATTATAGTCATTGTATATATACCTAAACATTATAGTTAGATTAGGTTATATAATAGGAAATGTTGAGCCACAACAAACCCTGATTAACCGCATCACTAATATTTCTCAAGCAAGCCAGACATCAAGAACAAACAATTTCTTTAAACACTCTATGGCAATATCATAAAAATTGGAAGTATGAGTAAAATACATCTCACTGAAATCAACAGCAAAATCCAACTTCAGTTTAACAGTCTCTGAATCTAATTTCTGTGTTTTGCCATTCCACTTAACAAAGAATGTAAGGCCAAGACAACAAAGTGTCCAGAGGAGAAAAGCACCCAGACACAAATTTCAGTGTTGTTGTTGTTTTTAAATACAATCTCATGAACATCATGGACATTGGAGCACAGTTAAATGCTCTGTCCAAAACTCAGTTGTGTCCTGCTCACATAGGAACCAAAATATAAATTCACATTATTGCAATACTACATGTATGTGTATCTGGCTACATTGGGGTGGGGGTGGGGGATGGGGATGGACAGCATAGAACTATGATAATACTGGATAGAAGTGTTTTGATTGACTAATATATAGCAATAGATACAAACAACTGGATTTTCCTTGTTGGATCTCTTTGTTGAACTGCCACTGGTTTGCTACCGTGCTAGGCACAGTTTACAACAGCTGACTCAAAGGGTGCATACGGCCAGATATTATTCTAATGCAACCTCATTAATTGTATTGGTGCCTGTGTGGAAAAAAAGTGCTTGATAGATTCTGGTCGCAATTTTGCTACACTTTGCAATTGTAATTTCTTATAGAAAAGAATGGTCTGCAAAGCACAGCTGATTGATAATTCAGTGGTGAAGGGATGAGTCCAAAACCAAGGAAATAATTGGCATGTTCTTCCTGCCCTGAAAATATTATTTGTTAAAATGTATTTCCACTTTGCATTTCACAATTAGAAGTGGGGAAAAATGCAAGAAATGATTAAAAATGATGCATTTGTTTTGACTGAATTTATTTTTTCATAATATTCCATTATTGCTGATGTCAAAAGCTACAGTAAGCCTAATTTCTTATAAATGTAAGAACCATAAAATGATGTGTATTCATTGTTTAAAATTATTTTCATTACCTCTGATTAATAATATACATTTTTCAGTTATTTTTTAAATTCTTGGTTGTCCTTTTTATTGCCTTGTTACTATGAGGGAAAAGGCACACTTATTATTATTATTATTATTATTATTATATTAGCAAATTAAAAAAAAATTAGGGCACAAATCCAGACTAAATGGAAAATAACAATACTTTAAAATATTTCATTTTTATTTTTTATTGTATTGGAAGAATTGTGTTAAAATCTCTCCAGATGAAGTCTCTGAAATATAATTTATTCTTGATGTCTTCTAATTTTATGTGGGTCTACATGATTATAATAAATATTGATTATGTTAAGAGAAAATGAATTTTTGTGAATAGATTATCATTGTTTTCTGTCCTGAATTTTTCTCTTAGGTATTATGAGACTGGAAGCATTAAGCCTGGAGTTATTGGGGGCTCAAAACCAAAGGTCGCCACACCCAAAGTAGTAGACAAAATAGCAGAATATAAACGCCAAAACCCCACCATGTTTGCCTGGGAAATCAGGGACAGGCTCCTCGCAGAACGAGTATGTGATAATGACACGGTGCCCAGCGTCAGCTCCATTAACAGGTAAGGATCTTCCAGGCATTACAAAAGAAATGGTTTGCAGCAATGTTTGCTATCATAATCTGAAAAAAGAACAGAACTGTTGTTGTTATTTTCAACATGTTTGTTCATGTCTGCAGAATGCATACTTGGCCATTTTTGTGGTTTACTTTTCACACAACATTTGGTACATGGAACATAGGACAAAGAGACTCCCTTGAGTGGTAAAATGGGGTAGCAGTATACATTTCCCCCCATAGCGCAATCATAGTGTGTGTCCTGAAATTCCTTTCTTCTACGCTCATAGACCACAATACTCTGAAATTTGAGTATTAAGAACAACACTGAAAACTGAAATGTCTAATAGTGTGAACCTAGAAGGTGGACTGAGAAAAGTGGAAGGTAGTCCAGGACAAAGGGCGAGTGCTTTAGGTGGATCTTTTAGCACTATTGTTTTTGTTTTACTGAAAATGAAGCAATGCAAACAATTAATGAATCTGCTTGCAAAATGAAGCATGGTAGAATCTTTGAGTACAATGTGTGTGTTCTACAGTTAGTTGACCAATGCAATGTGTCTATGAAATTTTATGCAGAATTTTGCAAAACACTTGCTTACAAAGAGAGACAGATTACGCATTATGAAAGTTTTACAATTTATACTTGTTGGGTACCTGGACGGTTATTTTTATTAAAATAGTCTTATTACATTTTTTCCCTCCAAAAGCAATCACTGTTCCATTGTGCATTAGTGTAATTGACCGCACCATAATAAAAGTATATAATGGATGGGAAAGTTGAAAAATACTTTGGCTAGTCCATGGTAATTCTACTTAAGCCCATTTTGGCATTCCAAACAGTTTTTGTGAATGAGTTGTGTTCTGATATGAATCCCCATCGGTGTTTGTATTAAGGGTGGAGTGCGGACTCATATTCTAATCTATACCAACCAACTCGTATCATAATCCGATCCTAGAATCCTAGTAGGTTTTGGTGTGCACTTTTAGGGCCCTTCCACACAGCCAAATAACCCAGAATATCAAGGCAGAAAATCCCACAATATCTGCTTTGTACTGGGTTATTTGAGTCTACACTGTCATATATTCCAGTTCAAAGCAGAAAATGTGGTATTTCGTATGGCTGTGTGGAAGGGGCCTCAGTTTACAGTTGACGTCAAGCCTAGCAAACACTACTAATAACTCTGATGTATGTCCTAGCCTCTTTTCAGCAGATAAAATAGACATAAAACAAATATAAACATTTCGAGCTGGTCCTGAAGATTCTCTCCTGTGTATCATACAACTTTTCTTCATATTTTGCTTGTAGTATTTTGTACCAGTTTGCACCATGACATTTCAAATTTTGTAGTTTAAACTACATAAAATCTGTTTCCCTAGCAGGAGACAAATACATCGGTATATATAAAAAACCAGTAACCCTGAAGATAGCGTCCATGAAATTTTGTTTGTATTTTCCATAATGCAATTACAGAGAGATATGTATAAAGAGTTCCCAAATTCAAATTTATCCAAATATATTTGAAAGATCACTAAATATTTAATAATTTTCTCACTTTGTAAAATTGTTTTAAATAGAGTAAGAGAAATATAAATTGATTAGACAAAGAAAGAGAAAAGACCTGGGTATATAAATATGGTAGTGTTTTTGTATACTGTATTGTTAGTTGAATTGTGCATTTTTTTCACTGGAAATATAGAACTTTGAATACTTTATTAATAAGAAGAACGTCGGGTGCATTTGCATCATATAAATTTCAATAAGATCATTTGGTTTACATGAATTTTGGAAGGTGGGTGCGGCAACTGTTCACCGTGGTGCCATTCAAAGCATTGACAGCCAATTTCTGTTTTCTAAACAGAATGAAACCACAAGCACTAGGCTGATATTGGAACAATAACTAATATGTGCACTTCTCAGAGTTAGAGTATTTTAATATACTTTGGTACAGATACATGAATTATGCTCATAATGTTGTAAACCTAATGCTACGAATTATGGGACTGTGGCCAAATAAATGTTTCCAAGGTGTCTAGCTAAATAAAGCTGTAGTACTTTAGCGTACTGCGCACACATTTATGAAAAATGTTTGGCTACAACTGAGAAAGGGGAAAACAGCTTGACCTACAACCTAATTAACAGAAAGTGCATGGACTTAAGCCAATTTAGTCCCATTGATGTCAATATGGTAGCGATGGCAGAACTCCAAATATTTCTGGCATTTGCTATGGGCTGTCAGAACGAGTTTTTTCCATTAAAGAATGTGTATACGTTACGTTGTGCAGAAACAATGAATCTACTTGGGCAGTCATGAGCGTTTATGCTACTAATTATACTGTTACAAGATCTTCATCCTGATGCTAATCACATCCAGAACATGAAAGTAGCTAGTGACAAACAACTAGTTACATGTAGTTAGTCCATTCCCCTCAAATTAAGGTATACGTACTTTGCCTTTGGATTTAAACTTAGTGAGGGATAACACGACTTTTACTAGGAAGGAATTTCACCTGGTTCTAGTTGTGACTTATGTTGTTCTTTGTGCTTTATTATGGGTATGATGATGATGATGATGATGATGATGATGAGGTGGACAGAAGAATAATGTGTTTTGTGCTACTCATATATCTTTTTAAAAGCAACTACAAAATTACTCCTCAGAAATAAGAAAAAGTTTCTTCAAAACCGTGATGTTAATTTGAAGCCTGTTTGGGAGGTTTAGGACTGATACTAAGTGTTTTTTTTAAAAAATCTTTCTGAGCAGATTTAGCTGGAAATATGTTCAGATGAATTCAACCAGTACATATTGAAATGCTGCCGTCCATACCTTTATTTCTTATATCACATTTCAGTCGACTTTAATATTATTGTGCCATTTCTGGAGTTATTAAGAAAAAATACTTCAAATCATACAGTGACATGTTCTCTGGACTCCAAAACAGCCCTGCCACTGTCTTGTCTTCATTTTATGGTTCAGACATTGTGAAACTCACCGTTCCCTTTCTCCCCTTCCTCCTCTCTGTGTGAAATAACATAAAAATAGATATGTACCTAAGAGTATTGATTCTGCCAGGGTCCTTACTGGACCTCCTTCCAACAAGATGATTCTTTCTTGCTCATGGGTTCTACTTTGCCACATCATTAGTAACAATGATTGGTGACCATAGATACTATTAAACAATAAAGACAACAAATACATGATTCAAGGTGTTATATGGATGTTATTTCACTTTTTATTGTTTTTCTTAATTTCATATCAAAAGCCTTAGATAAATTAGTATAAAACAGATAAAAATAGAAGGAGCAGAAGTGGCTAAATATCTTTTGACCAGAAACGGGCAACAGCAACTGCATTGTCTGTAGCCTCCAACAATTCATCCTTTGTACATGAGGCAGGGCATAGTGGACAGGTATACAGATGCGGAGTTGTCTGTTCCGTTCCACAGTCACATAAGGTTGTGGATTCTTTTAGGAAGTGCCATTTTGCCTTTTGATCTACCCACTCCACTTTCACCCCCTCCACATATGGATGAATACCAAAGGTCTTTATCAAGACCATTGTTAATGATTATGTCTATTATTATCGAAGGTTTGTCACTTTCTAAGGAAGAACTTTTTATTGTTCATAACATAGGAACTTATAATGTAGGGTTTAAACGTTTTAGAGCACGGCTGACAAACAGGATCTAGTGTGGCATAGTAGTTTGAGTGCTGATCTATAGCTCTGGAGAACAGTGTTTGAATCCTTGCTTGGCCATGAAAAACCACTGGGTGACCTTAGGCAAGTCACACCATTTTAGTCTTAGATAGGTTGACTATGCGTCAGAAATGACTTGTAGGTATACCATAATGAACACACAAATTTCTTAATGAACCACCCATTTGTCACTGCAGTCCCTTTCTCTCATTCCTCATAAGCCATTTCCCCATCCAGTCTGACTTTTTCCAAATTCTATTCCTGTACAATCTTCACAGTACTTCCTACTGTCACTTCCTCAATCAATCAATCAATCAATCAATCAGTCAATCAATCAATCAATCACTATCCATGCACAAATTCACTTCACTCAATATTCTACACCAATTACTCAATATTCTTCCAGCCTTCTGACTACAACTAATATCAAACGACAAATATAATAATATCACTTCTTATTGATCTGACAATGTGTTGAATCATGAGAACAGGAGTATGCTTCCTATTATTTCCATTTCTGTGGCATGTTTACACAATGAAAGCTTCTCTTACATATGTATACTGTCCATGCAATTGGAATCCCTAATTTTGGGGAGTCCTTAGCAATAATCTACTCTCCACGTTAGTAGAGCAATGAAACTGGGGAAGGAGTGAGCAGAGCCAGCATTGAATATACGTGGACCGAATACATAATATCTGCATCATGACCCCATCCCAAGGAGTTGACTACCTATAGCTAGGTTGTGAAGGGAAACCCTAATGAGAGAAGACAGGTTAAAATATAAAGCAATAAGCCAGAAAACAGAGGGGAAGATTTATTTCTTATACCTGTAATTATTGTTTACATTCCTTATGTATATCTATATATTTATTTACACCTTATGGTTATCAAATGGTCTCCCATCTTGGCAGCTTATGGAGCTAGACTTGTTTAGTTTCAGTAGTGAAATCTTCTGCCTAGACAGGAGAGGATGAGTGAGATGGGTATGGATGGGTATGGATTCAGTTGCATTGACTTAACATTTCACTTCAGTTTCCGGCATTCTCCTAAGTAAATATATCCAATCAGATAGCATACTGAATATTCAATGCTCTAGACCAGTGGTGGTAAACTTATGGCATGTGTGTCAAAAGGGGGATGCAGCACCCTCTCTCCAGGCATGCGTGTCATTGCCTGACCCTGCTTGTTTGCTTGCTCGCCCGCTTGCCTGCCATTTTGCTCACTCACCCACTCACCCCTTTCTCTCCCCCTCCTCTCACCCAAAGGGTTGCCCCCATTTGCTCCCCTGCTCACCCCCCTCCGTTCACCTCCCAAGTGCCCAACCCTCCTTTCCTCTGTTTTGGGCACTCCGACTTTTAAAAGTTCTCCATCACTGCTCCAGACCACAAGCTAGAAAAGACTGTTATTATCTTTGTCTCACTTAGGAACATAAAGTGGAGATAAATGAAGATTTGGTCTTAGGTTGTAAGACTGATTGGTTCACCTAGGTCAGCTTTACATGAAATTAACCCAGGGCCAATCTGGAATGCCTATTTTCAAATCAGCCTTGGGATAGTTTCTACCCCCCATGGAGGTGGAAAAAAATTCTGACTGTTCAGCAGCACTGAACCTGGCTTGGCACCACCAGACAGCCACCATCATTGTCCTCCTCCCTTTCTCATCATGCCAATGGTCAGTGGGTACCTGGTTCGGCACCACCAGATGACCACCATCACTATCCTCCTCTCATTCTCATCATTGCAATGGTCAGTGGCTACAATATGGCAAATGTTAATTGCTCATCACTTGGAGTGATGCCAGCCGAGGCGCCAGAGCAACGCAGGAGAGGAAAGAGGGAAAGGAAGAGGATGAATTTCCCCTTCTTTTCTGTCTTCTCTTGTCTGATTGCCTTTGAGAATGGGAAGGAGATCATGAGTGCCCTTGTGCTTCCTGAGCCCAAGACATACAGAATGGCTGTATAAACACTTGCAGCCAGTTACATCTTGGAAATTGTCCCAACCTCTTACACAGATCCAAAGCTGCAGTTTCCTCTGCAACTTTGGTTAATGCGGTTCAAGACTGTGGTAAGTGCTTTTGACCTGTGTTAACCCGAATCAGCTTTGTGGCGTTGCGTAGCGGTCACAGATCTCATTCACTCACCCTTTCAGATAACGGTTCACTGTAGATGTTCCCCTTCCCAAAGAAGACTCTTTTGTGTAGTGGAGGTGGATAATTTTCGCTAACTCATCCCTGCAATCCCTGTCCCCTCAAAATCTATTCAAAAGGAATGAGTTCTGAACAGTGTGGGAGATAGTTCAGGATTTTTTTTTGGGGGGGGGGGGAATATCCGATCCACCATCATAATTCTTCATTGTACAAAGAGCTTTATATCATGGAGGAACACCAACTGGATGCTAAATATGTTTCTAAAAGAATAAGTATCAGTGGAATTTAAGTGTTGTTTGTATTTCTGCCCCCTTTCAAATACTTGCATGTGAAGGAAAAGTAAGACACGGAAAAAAATCAGTGTAGTGTGCACGAGGTCAGCCTTCCCTTCAATAGCTAGCAGGCTCTATGTATACATGGAAGGTTTGAGAAGGTTGATATCTTGCCTACTATTCACATCTAGAAAATAAAAGAATATCAGCTTTGGTTAAAATTAGCTGTATTTGATCTACATAAGTAAATGCAGTGGGGTTAACGTCCTCTTCTTTACCTCTGTGCAAACATGGCATTTTTCCTGAGGTCCTATTCACTTCTATTTCAAAATATTGCCATTTAGAAAATCATTATGTCGAAGTTAAAACCCACTAAAATTAATGGAACTTGCTAAGTAATGTGTCTGGGATTGAGGTAAGAAAAGCTAGTCATTCTTCCCTCCCTTTCAGTTCATTCTTCTAGGTCTGGTACTCACAGCAGGGTCTTGATTCTCCTCCAATAATTGATAAAACACTGTGCCGGCTCAGCTGGGCCCTGCTTGCATTCTTTGTCTGACTGCTGAGGAGAAAAAAATGTTTGCAGAATGACAAGTAAACTTGAATTCACCCATAGTGAATAAAATGCTTTATAGCTCTGGGATGATAAGGTACAAGTGGAGGGATACAAGATATAGACATATAGCTAGTGTGTGTGTTTCTGTTATTATATGTGGCACAGTTAATGTTTACAGTCCTCAGGCAAGTGGAAATTTAATGCCCCTTGAAGGAGTAAATAATCAAATTAGAAGTTATATCTCAGAGCTTGAATACAATTACTTTTTTTGGATTACAATATTTAGAATTTCCAGACCAGCATGGTTCAAAAAATTGTGAGATCTGTAGCCCACAAAAGTAACCTTTTCAAGTACTGATGAAACATAAACATTTAAAAATGCAGAATAATCTGAGAGGGAGATTAAACTGCAGGACATTATGGGATTCATTGAAGTGGAGGGAAAAGGGACATTTTCATGTTTATGTGAATACCTAATGAAATCCAATCACATTTATGGACAATTCATATTTTAAGTGGTAGGCCACGAACTATTTGATGAATCTACGAGTCTGTAAAGAGGTGAAGGAAACATGCATGTTGGTTAAAAAAAAATCATGGTCTAGATCAGTGCTTCCCAACCTGTGGTCCATAGTCTACCAGTGGTCCACAATAATGAAAATATGGCCTGTGACTTCACCATTACTACACCGTTACCTCAAAACCATGCAGCAACAGGAGCGACTGGTCTCGCGAAAACCTCCTATAGTGCTGAAGCAACAGGGATGTCAGGAGGGGAGAGGGTGACTACCCACGAAAGATTACTACTACCACATCAGCTCTAGATTATTAAATATGGGTTTCTGTGGGGCAAGCAGATGACTACTAGAGCTGATGTGGTCTATCCAATGCAATTTTCTGAATCAGCACTCCAAATAGCCAAACTGAATTTAAGTTGACCAAAAACAGACTTGTAATTCTTTTGGTACTAATGTTGGAGAGTGGTTCCTGGTCAAAGTGGTCCCTCTTCAAGGGGTTTCTGGTCAAAGTGGTCTCTGGTCAAGTGATTCCAGGTCAAAAAAGTTTGGAAACCACTGGTCTAGATCCTATTTCTAGTCTCAATTAAAGAAAACCCATTAAATAAATGAGATTCACACAAGTGTTGATTCCACAATTGATTTAGTGAGTCCACTACAGTGTAGTCTACCTAGGATGCAGGCCAACATGGGCACATATCAGGGAGCCAGAAGTGACTTGTGGAATAGGGAGAAGTTGCTTCTCTCTCATATCTGGAGAGAAATGCCTTGGTTGCTTAGTCTTTGTACTATCAATGCAGGAAGCCATGTTCAACCACACTCTACTGGTAGTCCCTCAGCTTTCAGAGATATGTACTCACTGTTTCAAATTTTGCATGATGACCTTCCTTTCTGGCAACATACCTAGGATAGCCCTCCAACCTATAATATTAATCAGTCTATAACAGTGGTTCTCAGCTTGGGGGTCCCCAGATGTTTTGGCTTTCAACTCCCAGAAATGCTGATAGCTGGTAAACTGGCTGGGATTTCTGGGAGTTGTAAGCCAAAACACCTGGGGACTCACAGGTTGTGAACCATTGGTCTACAAGAAGTAGATGATGAAAAATGAAGGCACCCAGCAGTAATAAGGGAACATAAAACTCGAATCCGTCTAAACAATTTTGGGATTTTTTTTGGTCATGTCAGGAGTGACCACTCCTGTTGTGAGAGAATTGGCTGTCTGCAAGGACATTGCCCAGGGGACGCCCAGATGATTTGATGTTTTATCATTCTTGTGGGAGGCTTCTCTCATGTCCCCGCATGAGGAGCTAGAGCTGATAGAGGGAGCTCATCCGCTTCTCCCCGGATTTGAACCTGCTACCTGTCAGTCTTCAGTCCTGTCGGCACAGGGCTTTAACCCACTGCGCCACCGGGGGCTCCTATTTTGGGAATGAAGATGGCTTCTTTCTGACTTCTGCACTAAGATCCCTGGAAGCTCTACTTCAAAAGTGGTCATCACCTTCTGCTGATTTTGTGGAGATAAAGAGGGAAAAAAACTACATAGAGCAACATCTTTAAACTGCAAACGTGTGGCCCATTTAAGAGGGATGGGCACATTATCTGTTGCCATTGCAAGAAGAGAGACCTTGTCCTGTTTAGACAATGGATACTTCTGATTAATGTCTGTGAATGTTTCCATTCTGCTCAGAAGTCATTACTTCTCATCAAGGATTTATGCTTCCATCATTCTGGTCTCCTACATTTTTAGGGTCATCCGGGGATATTTCGTGAGCTGGAAATACATTTAACATGTTCTTTAATATGCTTCTTAGGCCTGGGTACTATTTTTTTAGTGCCATCTGTGGAAAATAAAACATTGTAACATAATTTTTGTTCCTGGGTTATAAATGCCATTTTGTAATTGGTTCTATCATAAAAACATGGAAAAAGCTTATTAAACTGCAAAAACTTTGTTTTTGTGGGACATCCTGCAGTACGTTTTTGCTATCGTTTTTCAATAAACATCTCATCGAATTTCAACGAATTCAACATAGTTTCTGGAGTATAACAACTACTTCAAAGTGAATACTGCACATTTAAACAGGAAATAACACTTTCAAACCAGAAACAGAAACATTTTCAAATTTTGTTACATACAGTGTTTCCCTGAAAATAAGATACTGTCTTATATGTATTGTTATTGTTATTGTTATTGTTATTATTGTTGTTATTATTATTATTATTATTATTATTATTATTATTATTATTTTAAGTCAACCTTTTGGTGGGAAGATAATTCCAAATAGTTTTTTTAAATCCTCTTCTATAAAAATTGGGGGAAAGAGAGGATGAGTCAAACTGGGCTGCATACTAATTGGTTGTTGAGGAGGAACATAGCAAAACTACATTGAAACATAGTAATCATTTTTTATGTTACAGATTGGCAAATAATGCAAAGGGAGAGAGAGACAGATACAATCATTTGGAACTGATATTATTTTTGTGGCTGTTCTGGAATATTAAAAAAAATTCTAAAAATTGCAGGATTTTTGTGTGCAAACGATTAACATTAAATAAACAAAACTGTGTAATAACTAGGAAAAAGCTGGGATCGTGACCATGCCACAGAGGAAATAATCAGTCCAGAAGATTCTAGCTAAAATATTATATTAAAACAGACATATAGATACTGTGTGGAGAATTATGTCAATTAGCAGTGTGCTATTTAAATAAAGATCACTCTGTAGCGAGTGCATCAATCTTGTTCTTATTTAAATCAGTCACAATTCCCATTTGCACCACTTGGAAAATGTGCAGAGTGGATCTCCTTGTGTTGACTGTCCTTCACCCACCTCTTCTTTTCAGTTATAACACTACTTACTATTTTATATTAACATTTCTTTTCTATGATGTTCTTTTAAAAATATATATACATTTATTGCCCTGAGCACAGAAACAACTGAGCACACAATTGAGTATTCCATGGCTGTGGTGGTGTAAATAAATATTTTGAAGTAAAGAATGAGCTCAGATAACTATATCAGTTTAAATAAGGTGTCACCAAACCTCAGTTTATGGTAATATTAATACCCAGAACACTTCTGTATTTTGATGTAATGAATCTATAGGAATAAACAGAGAGGAAACCCAACAGAAGTAACATGGCATGTCCTATGGTGGTATCTGGAGCTTCATAGCTTTCTTCAATAACCTCAAGGCACGTCCTGCCAATTCTCATAACATTGAGTTCATGAAGGTGGAAAGTTGACTGCCAGGATTGTAGGCTATGAATAAAAGCGCCAATGATCAACAATAACCAATTTTCACTTTTTGTTTTAAAGATCATAAATGGCATTGAATGAGATATTGTATATATTTAATTCAGTGATTCCCAACCTGTGGTCCATGGACCACCAGTGGTCCCCAAAAACTAAAACATGACCCACGACCTCACCATTATTACACCGTTGCTTCTGCCCATCCTTTACCTAATTCAGATGCATGCCATCTAACTCTACTATTGCAAAACCCTCTTATACTGCCAAGGCAACAAGGATGTTGGGAGGGGAGAGGCTAGCTACCTATGAATGGCATGACAACAAGCCTCTTGATTGCTGCTTCTTTTCCTCCTCCTGAGCAGAGCCATTCCATGTGGCACCTGGAACCCGGGTTGCCTTGGTGTCGTTGTTTTTAGGCCTCTTCCTGGGGTTATTTCAGGTGCTGGTTCAAAAATTGCATTGGATAGACCACATCAGCTCTAGATTATTAAATATGGTTTTCCATGGGAGAGCAGATGGTGACTACTGGATGGCATATGTTCTGTATGACAAACTAGAGCTGATGTGGTCTATCCAATGCAATTTTCTGAATCAGCGCCCCAAATAACCAAACCAAAGTTGACAAAAAACAGATTTGTAACCCTTTTGGTACTAATGTTAGAATGTGGTCCCTGGTCAAAGTGGTCCCTGATCAAGTGGTCCCTGGTCAAAAAAAAGCTTTGGAACCACTGATTTAATTACTAAGAGGTAGTTTTCTAGTACAATACCTATGAATCGGGACCACTGGTGTGGAAATGATATATGCATGCTTTTATATGGTATATGACTTGGCCCATTTCTTCAGTGGCTATCCAGAGGTTCACAAGACTGCAAGGAATTCCTAGTGACATTTGTGAATGTCTTAAAATAGACATACATTTCATTTTCATTAATGGCCAACATCATATTTAGTTAAATTTCAGCGTCATCCAGTTTTTCAGATACTCACAAATTTTGTGACAAATGAATTGGAACAATTTGCTTGGACACCCACTATGCTTAATTATGCTGCACAGTTAATTTGTTTTCTGTTGTTGTATACCTAACAGTAAGTAGCCATTTGTCTATTATTCAGGATTATACGGACAAAGGTACAGCAACCACCCAACCAGCAAGTCCCAGCCTCTAGTCACAGCATAGGTAAGGGAAACTTTTTATATACTTTTAAAGAAACATATATATCTATAATATAATTCGTTCTAAAGAACTTTTAATCACTCTTATGGGCAGATAATTCTGCATAGAACACTTCAGCACACGTACTAATGCACCTTCTTTGTCATTCTCCAAGGGCTGAACATGGTAAATGAATTTTATAAATACTGCTAAAAGGTTTTGAATTTTACTGATTATTATGATAAATAGCTTTCACCATGAGACAGAAAATTGAAATCTAAACCAAAAAGAAAAAAAAAACCATCCTGCTAATGGGGGTCTATAGAATGTCAGATAATTAAAGTAATAAATCAAGAAAGGGATAGTTATTCATAACATTTTCTGCATCATTAGTCAGTAAGTAGTTTTGAATGTGTTTTTTTCTTCTATCAACCATCCCTTCCATAATGCTTTGTGCACTTACAATTTTGAGTGAAGAGGTAGCAAAACTTTGGAAACTTTATTCTGCTTCTGCCCATCCTTTACCTAATTCAGATGCATGCCATCTAACTCTACTATTCAAAGAGTGATGGACTTTAATTCATTTTCTTCTTCTTCTAGTGGAGTCTACTTTCTGCGGTTGGAGACATAGGAACACACTGTTGTTTAAGAGCAATTCAGTTAACTCAAACTACTCATTTAAAATATTATAGCCAATGTAATCTGGCTGGTGTATTATGAAATGGTTTGAGTGCTGAACTATGACTCTGGAGAAAGGGTTCAAATCTCTGCTTGGCCATGGAAACCCACTGAGTGAAACCAGTCACATTTTTGGCCTCATAGGAAGACAAAAGCAAACCACCACTCTTGGCAACCATACATTAAAAACAACTTGAAGGCACACAACAAGAAAGTCCTGCTGAGTCAATGAGAGGAGCCATTTTTTTTAGTTTAACTTGGTTGTGAAGCAGGTTTTCATGAAAAGTTTTGGATTGATTTAAATTGCCCCCTTTTCTTTATGCAGATTGAAATATTTCCCTCTGCATAATTCCTTCCAAGCTCTATCATAAGGTTGTATTTCTTTAAGTTGCAGTGCTTCCCTTCATAACATGAAATGGTGACATTGGTCTTCTTTACAAGATTATTTTATCAGTTAATAATAAGATGTTTATGAAATAATTTAAATATTAAAAAGTATTACCTTCTTATTGGTTGGAAAATCACTTGGCAGCTGGATACAGTCCTCTCTCACTATCTTTCATGGCATACAGGCTCATCATTTCATCTGCTAAATATTTTGCACTTCGGTGCCCAGAATCTGTGGCTATACATCAAGCTGGGAGGGACTTCTGGATGCTGGGATTCAAAATATTTGGAGTAAAAACATTAACTAACATCAATAGAATGGAAAGAATGAGAACTAGAGAGAGCTCCTACATCTTTAATATTTATGTAGAAAAGGAATTTCAGCAGGTATTGGTTGTTATCAGGTTGCATAAGAAGTAGTGAATGCTAAAATTCCCTTTTTGACACAACAATTAAAGGTGCAAGAATCCACTCCATTTTCATTTTGGCAACTATGGATATTAAAGATATTTATACACATAATAAAAGTGAAAATATGTATGTGTGTATGTGGCTGAAGCATCACTTACACAGACAAGCTCCTGCTTCCACAAACAGCAATAGGTCCCACTTCTGTACAAGAGCATGCCGATGTCCTCCACAAACACTATACTGCCCACCACCCAAGTGAAGTCTTTCATACGGGGACTATTTCATCCTAGATTTTATGTGTTTCCTCCACCACAGGCATCCCAGTGTTTCTTACTCTTTTCATTGGTGTGGAATTTGCATGACCCTTTTCACTGTCTCTCCCTTAAACCTTTTCTATTCTTTTCTATGGCACACAGCAAACAGAGGAATTGATCAGCAACTGAACATACTAGAGAGGTTTAGGGAGAATTCACCATGATTTATAGGAGTTGTAGGTACTGTATAGTTCACATGCAATCTAAGAGCATCTTGAACTCCACCAGCAATGGACCTGGAACTAACTTGGCACACAGAAGCCGCATGACCAACAAAACATACTGGAGGTCTTTGGAGGGATTTATAGGAGTTGCAGTTCAACTACCTCCAGAGCACACTATGAACCCAAACAAGGATGGTTCTGCACCAAACTTGGCATGCATACCCGATATGCCCAAATTTGAATACTGGTGGGTTTTGAGGGGAATTGGCCTGGACATTTTGGAGTTGTAGGTACTGGGATTTATAGTTCACCTGCAATCAAGGAGCACTCTGAACTCCACCAAAGATGGAATTGGACCAAAGTTGGCACACAGAGCCCTCATGACCAGCAAAAAGTACTGGTGGTCTTTAGGGGAAATTCACCTTGATTTGGGGTAGTTCACCTACATCCAAAGAGCACTGTGAACCCAAATACTGATGGACCTGGACAAAACTTGGCAAACATATCTGATATGCCGAAATTTGATTACTGGAGGGGGAGCTGACTTCCCTTTCTGGGAGTTGTAGTTCACCCACAATGAGACAAACAGTGACTTCCACTGATGATGGACCTGGATCACACTTGTCACACAGAACTCATGACTAACTCAACATACTGGAGGGTTTGAGAGGACTGACTCACCATAGTGGGAATTGTAGTTTACCCTACATCAAGAGAGCACACTGAACCCCACTGAGGATGCATCTAGAGCTAACTTGCCCAACATAACAAACTTTAAGTACTGATGGAGTTTCTCGGGGTTAACCTGGCATGATGGGAGTTGTAGTTAATCCATAACCTTATGCATTTGTAAAATTAAAAAAAATACTTTTTCAAATAATCCGGGCAATGCTGGGTACCCAAGCTAGGATATAATAAAAGTGGGGACAAGTAAACGATTTCTGCAGTGCTTGCAAAGGTACATGTTACTAATTTAATACAGTGCTGTATAAACTAATTTAATACAGTGCTGTATAAACTAATCTTCTTTATCACAGCACTTAAAACAAACAATGTAAGGTCAGATTCTGCGACATGCCACAAAATTACATGTAAATGCTTAAGCATGCATCCAGGCTGCAAAGTTTCTCGTTTTTTTTCTTATCTCCCTCCCTCTTTCCAATGGCACCACTGAAGAAGTGTTGTAGATAGAGCTATTACATTATAGTCACGGCAGAAACAACATTATCATTATTATATTTTTTTTTTCATGTGCCTGTGCGCTGATTCATTTCTTTCTTATCACAGCCTCAACGGGGTCGGTGACACAAGTGTCATCTGTAAGCACGGACTCAGCAGGCTCCTCCTACTCCATCAGTGGGATTCTGGGAATTACATCTCCCAGTGCTGAAAGCAACAAGCGCAAAAGAGATGAAGGTAAAACAAACAAACAGTTCTTTTCATTCCACATTATTACATTTGCAAAAGAATTGCGTGCTCAGTTTCTATGGTTACTATCTAATGTCCACTTTTCACAACCAAGATTTTTCCAACTTTGAGATAAATCAAGATTTTGTTGTTTCCCATTACTGTTGTTTTGTTTTAAATGAAAGGTCTAATACAGTGAAGAGTTGCAAAATGTCTGTACAAAATCACCTGCCTAGAAGTTATGAGTCCACCTTTGGGCAAAACTGTGAGATTCAAAATGAGCAATTGTACTAAATCTATCTCCTCGGCCATATTTATTTTGAGGATCACAATTGTAACCTTTTGTCCAATAATGTGACCACATTTGAATTATGGTTGGAGGAGGATGGATGAGACCTTGACATAATCATCATCACTCAAAAGATGGGAATCTGGACTTTCCAAAGGACACTAATTACCATACGAATTGACAACATGGTAAAACACCTGTTGCATGATTGTGTTAATTTGAAAATTGGGCAATGCCCCTGATTTTTCCTGCATAATCAATCCAAATGAGAGTGGGTTAACAAAGTCCTTTTTTATCGTCACCCTTTATATTGTGGTATTCTGATTCATGTACAACTCTGTATCTTAGTATAGAAAGCATTGTAGTGAGGAGTGGTGTTACAGTTTAAGCCTTTTGTTTATTTAGATTTGCTTTTTGGTTGAAACAGGTCTTTGGACAGTTCAGCAGCAATTCATTACCATTGGCATCACTCAGCATGTTTTGGTCCAAGTCATTCTTTAACACCTTTTCAGAATGGGTCCAGCTGCAGTTGAATTCTCATTAATTTCCCAGGCTGGAATGCTATGTAGAAGGCTTAGGTTTTAAATGTATTAATTGACAGATTAATCAACAGAAACTTTTGTTGATTAATCTGTGTGGACCAATTTTAAGCAGCAAGGAGAAATGTGAATTAGTGGGGTTCAGAATCAAAGGCATTAATTTATTTTAAGCTATTTTGTTTGGCATGCTAAAACAACTGGTATTTAAAAAGGGAAATATTAAAACTTATTTTTCTCGAGACAAGGAATGATAGAACTCACAATGAGAGTGACTGTGACCATGCCAACTCCCTAAGGAAATACTCTGGAAACACCATATTCCTCCAATGGCTTTTTTTACCACCACCTGCACTTGCTCCTAATTGTTCCTCAGTCACTAAGGGTGCATCTTGACAGGGCAAAAACAGTAATGCTGATCATGAGCGTAGTACTTGGGTTCAGCATTGCTGGAGGTTTCACTCTCTGCACCCAAGCTGGTTGGGTAGCTGGGCAGAAGCTAAACTGCCCAGCCTTGAGCTGTCCTGGTGGCTGGATGGTATCTGCATGGATGAGTGATGCTGGAACCAGTTTGCCAATTCAACCATGACTATTGCTTTGCCCCCCTCGAGCTGCAGTTTGCAGTATTGACCAGGCATGAAAATGGAGATGGACACTGCCTGGAGTGCTGATTTCCAGAGCATTGAAGTGACATAGAAAGGGGAGGGGAGAATGAGCAATTGCTCCCCCCCCCCCTTCCCTTCTCAGATAGCTTCATTGTGCTGGCTATTGCCACTCCAGACACTGAGCTATGAAGAGGCTCATTTTCGGGACCGGTGGGCACTGCAAACAGCAGATTTAGGGAACAAGGTAGGTGCCATTCCCTGTCCCTCGGCTGCCAGAACCTGAGGAAAGAGGGATGGTGGTGTAACCATAACCAACCACAATCACTTCTCAAATAGGATGCAACACACTTGGTTACATATGTCAGAATTTATGGGTTACTCTGAAGTTTGGGGAAGCTCTGGGCTTCTGTTAATGTGGTTCAAGGCCACATTAAGTGGCATAGCTCTGTGTTAAGCCAAATCAGCTCTGTGCATTATGCAACTGCCTCAGAGCTGATTCAACATTCCTTTGGAGAAAAGTGCCAGTGAATATGTAAGAAAGAAAGTTGCTTTAGGCTGAGAGGAAACATGATGGCCATGTATAAATATGTGAGGGGAAGTCCTAGGGAGGAGGGAGCAAGCTTGTTTTCTGCTGCTCTGGAGACTAGGGCATGGAACAATGGCTTCAAACTATAGGAAAGGAGAAAGGAAGAACTTCCTGACCACACAACCTCTAAGGATGCTTGCCATAGATGCAGGCAAAACATCAGGAAAGAATGCTTCTAGAACATGGCCATATAGCCCAAAAAAACCTACAACAACTCAACTTCCTGACTGTGAGAGCTGTTCAGCAGTGGAACTCTCTGGCCTGGAGTGTGGCAGAGGTGCCTTCTTTGTAGGCTTTTAAACAGGCTGGATGGCCACCTCTCGGGAGTGCTTTGAATGCAGTTTTACTGTTTCTTGGGGGTTGGACTGGATGGTCCACGAGGTCTCTTCCAACTCTATGATTCTAGGTGCACAGCTCCAGATGAGATATGTTCATGGACCAATGCTTAGCCCATCTTTTCTTCTCTCCATCCAACATTCATCAGTGTACCCAATAATCTAAAGTCATACACTGTGGGAAAGCTATGTAATCCTTGAAAATGTAAAGAGGAAGTCAGTTCAGCTCAACAATATAAATAAAGCTTATTAAAATAAAAAAGGGCACTAGAAGGAAAGCAGTGAAGGTACACAATAAAAAACACAAAGGGAACCCCAAAGCCAACTGAATATATCAACTTAAACATTACACTGCTCAAATTGGGGAACAGCTAGATATATATTGCAATCTTTTATGGATTTCCTATAGAGTTGTGGTGGGCAAAACAACCTTCCCAAAAGGTGGCCCATCTGCCCCATTCCTAGACTTCCTAGAAATGCACTTTTCATGCATACCAATGGATTCAAATGTAATCTTTGTGGCAGATCAGAGGATGGAAAAAGTGTAGTTTGGGACTCCAATCCCTATTTTGAAGAACTCCATTAAAAATAGACAATGCATTTGCTATTGTGGAAATATACTATCCACCTTCTATATTTCCCCTGAAATTCTTCTTTGTCACCCTTCACAGTAATGACTCTTGGTTCCCTTCCACACAGCTCCTGTATCCCAGGATCTGATCCCAAATTATTTTCTTATTCCATATTATCTGGCAGTAGAGACACATACAATCCAGTTTAAAGCAGACAATTTGGGATCAGATCTTGGAATATAGGGCAGTGTAGAAGGAGCCTTGGAGACAGGTTTCTGCCCTAGATCATTTTGGAGCCCACATGGATTGCGAAACAACAACCACCACAAAAAGCCACCTCCTTATATAACACTAGAAGCATCTGAAATTCTACCTTTGGTTTAAAATTTGGAATTTAAAGAAATTAATTAGCTCAGGGACCATTTTAAAGTTGATTTTCCATTCTTGGAAGGTTTAAGGAAAAGCAAGACCCTTCTTTTTGCCAGAAAAGGTACCATCTATGGAAGGATGTGGAGGCTCTTTCTTTAGAGACTTTTAAACAGAGAATGGATGGCCATCTGTCAGGGATGCTTTGAATGCAATTTTCCTGTTTCTTGGCAGGGGGTTGGACTGGATGGCCCATGAGGTCTCTTCCAACTCTAGGATTCTATGATTGTCAAACACACACAAAAAAAGTCTTTCCCAACCCTGGCATAGAGTATCTCATACCGATCAAGAGGGACTGAGAAAGGCAACTCAGGAAGGGCATTTTGCCAGTTATTGGGTTCTTTGCTCGAGCAGACTTTGATTGACAGCAGCCACCTCCTGAGGTAATGGGTAGAGATTCACGTAGGGAGGAGATACACAAGGAAGAGGGCAATCAGTGTCAATGTTTTTCTTGAGAAGATGAGAAGTGAGTGAGAAGGAACTAACTGGCTGACTGCTTTGCATACCTGGGAGACAGCCTCATTTTCTACCTGTGTTCACCCTGGCCAATGCAATGCTTTTTCTATTTTTCCCTTATTTTGCTGCCACTATGTAGCCATACATTGAGGCATTCTTGTGAGACTTTGCTTGCAATATCAGAACTGCAGAGGAAGGAAATGATTGCACAGGAGAGCATGGCAGAACAAAAGTGATATTGGATTCATTGTCGGATTTTTTTTTGTCCATGAAAACAAATGATCCAATCACAATTCAAAACACAATATTGTGTGGTAAGCCCTTTCCAAAACTGCTTTCGTCCTGCCACAATTGCCCTTTATCAGCTTTTTAATCATGCAGGGACATGAGAGAAGCCTCCCACAAGGATGATAAAAACATTACAAAAAATCATCCGGGCGTCCCCTGGGCAACGTCCTTGCAGACAGCCAATTCTCTCACACCAGAACCGACTTGCAGTTTCTCAAGTCGCTCCTGACACGACAAAAAAAAAAACCTTTTAAAAATAAAGTCCTGGACCTATTCCATCAAATGATGGTGACTTCCAGCTACTTTTAGGAAAGCTAAAGTTTTAGCCTTAGCAAATTATAGGGCCGGTGTGAGTGTAGCTTTCCTTTAAAGGTATTTGCACTTCAATATTTCAAAAAGTGTGTCAAGTGAGATTTTAGTACCATGCAATGTTATGTAAATCAAATCAACTAGCTGAAAATTTAACAGGCAATTGACTAATTACTTCGAATTTTAAAATTCTCACATGATAGCCTCTGACATGATGAATAATTATATTAAAAAGTCAAGTTTATATTTAGTACATAAAATATGACTGAACACGCTAAACTGAATCTTTGGTTATTATAGAAGAAGTGAAGAAAGGGTTTGAAAATACAGAGTTCAATTACCTTTAATGATCCATTATTTCCTTATTGCTATGAAATCACTGGTACAAATCTGTGGAAGTGGCCCTTACCCTGAAAAGTTTGGGGAGCCCACTTGCCACATGAGCATGTCATTCAAACATTGTTGTCGTTTGTGCTACTTTTTGCCAGTATGGCCAGTGTCCGTGCTAGGTTAGAGACTGTGACTATTGTAATTTGAAAAAAAATAAATGTGTTCAGTTCCAGAATCTCTAGTGAAAATACTTCCGCTTAGATGCAGTTTATAGTTACATAGTCATCAGTTCATGACCACATGAAGTGGTTGCTTTTATGTGGGGATGACATCTAACACTATGAAAAGAAAACTAGTATCATTGCTCTCTCCAGGACTTTAAGTGGTCATTCATTATCAATTCAACTATGAAGTGCCGAGCTCTCAGACTGTGTATCTGAACTAATCCTTAGGTTGCTCAAAACTTTGAGTTGAAAATAATTCGATTATGATAGTATCTCACCACTTCAGATTGAATAAGGATTGATCTGATGGGTGTGCCAATAGAGTACTAATACTTAACACTCTGGCAGTGCTTTTGGAGCATTCAAAGTACTTTACACATACCATTATAGTAATTCTTGCAACCTTCTTCTATGGTAGGTCAGCTTTGTTGTATTTCAGATAGTAGACTCAAGTTTAGCTATGTGGCAGTGAAGCAAAGTTTGAATTGGTTTTTTTTTAACTTACTGTTCTTACAATCACCATATAACAGTCCTTAATTAATTAATTTTTGCTGATGATGATTGTTTATGATGGCAGTGAGAACAGAAATTAATTAATTAAGAATAAAATGTTGCAGGAGAGGGAGAGGGGAAGGAGCCATTCCCTGCCCCACAGCCAGAGGCAGCCCTAGGTAATTTTCAACGGTAAGCAAACAGTATTTTGCCCCCCCCCCCCCAACCAATCCTTGATATAAATTTTCTGTTCGTCGTGGGAGTTCTGTGTGCCATATCTGATTCAATTCCATCATTGGTGGAGTTCAGAATGCCCTTTGATTGTAGGTGAACTATACATCCCAGTAACTACAACTCGCATATGTCAAGGTCTATTTTCCCCCAAGAGCACCTCAAGAGCACCCCTGGGCAAAATCAACTATACTGCAAATGCTTACTTTGCGTAATGGGTTGAGCTACCCCTGCCCACAGTCTCCTGCTGTGTCATTTCCACATGCCAGGAGGACTCCAGCAGTACTTTAAAGGCAGCCAGATATGTTGTTTTAATTTTAAGGCTTATTTTGGGAGGCTTCTGGGTGTCTGGGTGCCCTTCTGGAAGGTACCAGGAGGGCATCTGGACACCCACCTCCAAGAAAGTGTGTTTTTTTGGGAAGAGGTGTGGGGACTTAAACACGCGTCTAAGTGGGTTTCTTAAACCCACTTTGGCACACATTTAAATGAAGTCTGGAAGTGCCCTGAGAGAACATGATAGATGAAAGAAGTATCTAGCTAATTTCCTAAAAGTGTCAGTTTCAATTAAACCAAACCATCAAAGTGAGCAGAAGCAATGGAATACAGTACTAGGAGAGTTCTGGAGGGGATGGGTGATTTTCTGCAGAAGGAATATACTTCAGGTGTTTGCATGGCAAGACAGATCTTTCAGAATTATTTCTTTGACATTGCTACTAAGTGTACAGAAACCGTGTCTTTCTTTACACCTGGTGTGCTTGCAGTGTTTAACTCATAATGAAGCTTGTAGTTTGCAGACATCCGTGCATGTGTCATATTGTAATGCACAGTGCATTGTCTTAATATTTATTTATTATTACGTATGTATTTTATTTGTTTTATTTATACTCTGTCTTTCTCCCTAAGGGGACTCAAGGCAGCTAATACACTTTAATCAATTTAATACAAAATGAATATAATTTTAAAAATTAAATAGTACTTGGTGTTAGATTAAAATACATTAAAATATAATAAATACAATTTAAGATGCATTTTAAAGCACTCCCCCCCCCAATCCCACCCACAACCTCCCCGACAATGTGCCCCTTATCCCTCCCCATATGTCTGCTGGCAGAGGAATAGCAACATATTTTCATTGAGGATGTAACCACGGCTCAATGCCATATAGAATTCAGATTATCACTTTGGAATGGATTATCTGGCAATTTAGAATCATATAATCCAGTTCAAAACAGATAATGTGCATTATCTAATTTGATAATCTGGATTTTATGGCAGTGTAGATCCGTTTTAGATATCTGAAGTCTTATTTCAATTTGTATGGTCATCCATTAAAATGATATAGACAAACACCTGTCTGTCTGTCTGTCTATCATCTTAGTACATAGCCATACATGAACCCATTCATTTATATATTGTATATAGAGAGATGTATGTATATACAAGGACACAATGAACAGAAGTAGCAGGAGTGTATGGCGAAGGCTTTATGATCAGAATATTGATGTAAAAGTTTTAAATTTCTTTACATATTTTAGGCTCTTCTAAAATATAATGACCAAAATATAAGTATAATTAGCTAATTGGCCAAATGAATTTTGAATAGCAGCATTACTTATGAGTCTTTTCTTAGCAAACTAACATATATTCTTGGCAAACAGACTTCAGTAAATCTTTTCAGCTGGAGCAGGGCAGTATCTTAAGGGTGCAATCCTGTGGGTGAGAGTCCAAATGATGGATTTGCTTTGACGTCCGGCACTCTAATCTTTCTAAGACCCTCCTGACATTTTCTTGGTAATACCTGTAGGTCTCCCATCTGAGTTTTAACCAAGTCTGATGCTTCTAACAGCTTCATTTGGCAAAGTTAAGATGAGATTTCCCTTTCCAAACTCAAAACTCTGGGACCTCATGGAGAATTTTTCTTTCTTTATGTACTCTTGGTCTTGGATGCTTCCCTAGAACAACCGAACTGCACTCGATGTCTATCTGTACATTATGAAATATCCTATTAGTTTCCTTTTTCCCTTTTTTTCTAAAAGGAGAAATGTAGAACAATAGTTTAAAAGATCTCATTGAAAAATTTGAATGCAACCAATTTGCACGACAGAAGATAGTCCAATGAACTTTCCAGCCGCCAGAACATCACAGTTGTTTTAGGTCAACTGAATTCTTTTGCTGAAAAATGCACGGTCATTTAACTGTAAACAGCCGTATAAAGCAGAATATGCACAAGGGGGCAGAGTTAACATTTTTTGACTTTGCAAAAGTGTAGCCCTCAGACTTAAATAGCTGACACATCAGGTTAAATAGGGAGAAAAAAAACCTTAAGCAATAATTGTGCCATTCTTGCAGGTGGTATTTGAGTCAGGCTAGGCAATGCTACAGCTTGGGCTCTTTCCTGAGAACGCATAGCTGTATTCATGGCACACTATGATTCATTACCTTTTCCTGCTCACCTCACCCTTGACATTTTTTAGCAGATGTCACCAGTCTTTAACTCAGTGGGTTGCATGCCTGGTAGCAACAGGGGCAAACTATATCAGACAATCTTTATTGGTTTATGTAGTTAAAGGTGTCATTTCTCCCCCCTGTTGTAAAATGGACTCATACCAGATGTGTCTTGGTGGGGGATCGGCTGTTTTCATTTAGAGCTAAAGGACACACTACTGGAGACTGACAAAAGAAGCAGAAAATGGGCAACAACTAGACAGCAGAAGCTTTCTAAATAGTGAAGAATTTTTCAATCCTCCTTTTAAAAAAAACGGAAATGCTTTTGTGCTCTTGCCACTTTGCCTTATCAGACAATGTTTAAATTTTGATTTACCACTTTACTCACAGTTTGCCATGTATTATAAGATTAAAAGTCAAAAATTGCAATAAGATTTCAATTTTATAGTTTTCAAATGAACCTTGTTTGGTTATAGAAGAAATCATAGGTTGGTCTGTGGATACAAAAACATAATTGTTAAAAGAAAACATAGTTCTTCTGATCAATTAAAGAAACATAGCTAAAGAGGGAAATGTTTCTAGCATTAATATCTGTTGTGTTTACAAGGTGTTATATTTATTTATTTATTTATTTTTATTCATTTATTTTCCACCTTTCTCCCAGTTGCAGGCTTTAATGTGGCTAACAACATGTTTAAAAACAAGACAGATTACAAAAACAAACTCATCAATAAAAGTATAAGTATGTGAGTTGTGTAAAAACAAATAGCTGCAAGGCCATTCAATGCTAATCAAGGTGGCCAATTTTAACATTCACACTTGCCTCAAACAGACAATAGTTCTTTCTCCCACCCTGGACTTTCCACAGATATATAAATCCAGTTTTCCTATGTATTGTCGAAGGCTTTCATGGCTGGTATCACTGGGTTGTTGTAGGTTTTTTCGGGCTATATGGGCTACCATTTTCGGGCTACCATTCAACAGACCTTACAACCTCCGAGGATGCCTGCCATATATGTGGGCAAAATATCAGGAGAGAATGCTTCTGGAACATGGCCATACAGACAAACAGCCAGAAAACTCACAGCAATCCAGTAAAAAATGGATTGTTAAACCTTAAAGACTAGAAATATTAAAACCCATTAAAAGCCCATAACCAAATCTTAAAAACAGCACCACACAATATCAAAATCTCACCTCAGTCAATTTTCAGAAGCCTGGTGGCATAAAAAATGTTTTGACTTTGTAATAGAAGGAGAACAGGGATGGGGCCCTTGTGGCCTCTCTAGGGAGAGAGTTCCAACATCTGGAGGCATCCTCTGAGAAGACCCTCTCCCTTGTTCCCACCAAAATACACGGCAAAAGTGTTGGGACAGCGAGAAGGGACTCTCTAGATCAGTGGTTCTCAACCCGTGGGTCCCCAGATGTTTTGGCCTTCAACTCCCAGAAATCCTAAAAGTTGGCAAACCGGCTGGGATTTCTGGGAGTTGGGAGCCAAAACACCACAGGTTGAGAATCATGACTCTAGATGATCTGATGTTTTTATGCTTAATGTCAAAATGTTAAAAATGTCAACTGATTTGTCTGCTATAAATAAAAACTGTGTGAGGGAGCTATGGACATTTCACATCCACATCACAGAGATATATCCTGAATAGTTTACCTGAATACTGAAATTCTAATATCATTGAACACCAAAGTCAGGACCGGCCAAGCCATTTTATTTCTAGTTTCTTTGTATATTATGCAAGCCAGACCATGAAGAAAGCTGATAAAGAGAATTTGAATTGAGGTGCTGGAGGAGAGCTCTCTGGACATCACAGAATTTATTTTATTTTTTTCCAACATTTGTACCCTGCCCTTCTCAACCCTTGAAGGGGGACTCAGGGCAGCTTACAACGGCAACCATTCAATGTCAACACATACAGAATACATGCAAAAATATCAAAATTACACATTAAATAAAACCATTGGAGTTGGTGTGGACAGCTGTGCTAACTCTAATACAAACCTGTATAGCTGGTCCACACAGAGGAGTACTTCCATCCCATTTTCTCTATATTTTGTGGTGAAAGGAAAAGGGGATGGCGTGGTAGCAGCATGGAGCTTCCTCCTCCTTTCCTCCAGGTCATGTAAGCACTTTTGCTGATGTCAGCGAAGGCGGCTGGCAATGGCTATCCAGAGCTCTGTAGCTGCTGCTCTGATGACAAATGAGAGCAAAGGTAATGGTGAATGTCCAGTGCAGCCAAACAAGGTTCAGCTCAACTAGACAGTTTGGGATGCTACTCCTATTTCTCCCACTATTTGGGGGCAGAGCTTATAAACACCTCCATGGAATTGGAGCCCATCTAGACACACTGTTATTAGCCCTGCTCAGGTCTTGCAAACAAAGGGCCATAGCTTGGTGGACTGAGGTCTCATCTACATGGATTTAGGTGCCCATGAGGATGGGCCCTCAATACACTAAGCTGGGGACCTTTATTTGCCAGACTTGAGCTGTACTGTTAATACCAGTGAATTGGGAAGGGCTGTCATTCATGGGATTGTTAGGAGCCCCTGGTGGCACAATGGGTTAAACCCTTATGCTGGCAGGACTGAAGACTGACAGGTCGTAGATTTGAATCTGGAGAGAGCGCAGATGAGCTCCCTCTGTCAGCTCCAGCTCTCCATGCAGGGACATGAGAGAAGCCTCCCACAAGGATGGTAAAACATCAAAACATCCATGCATTCCCTGGGCAACGTCCTTGCAGACAGCCAATTCTCTTACACCAGAAGCGACTTGCAGTTTCTGAAGTCACTCCTGACACGAAAAAAGGGATTGTTGTTAGTTGAAGCTAATGACAGCACCTAAAAACGAATTTCACCTGAGATATTGTGCGTTACTTCTTACTAATCAAAACAAAACAAGCAACATTTCATTTTACGCAGGTGTGAAAATCTCTACAATCCGAACCCCCCAAGCTAAAAATCAAATCTACAAGTAGTCATCTAGTTACTTGGGATTTTTTAAAAATATTTTTTTCTGAAGTCTTATATCTTAGCTTGTATAATGTTGGTCCTAGTACAGTCTGCAGTTGGAATTTGGGACCCAGTCCTGCCAAAGTTGATTACACTTGGGGTAGAGGATACAGATTTTGATAAATATGGCGGGGAAACCAGAATGTTGTCATACCTTGCCATCTTTGAAAATACAAACGAGGTTTTAAAAGTAAAAAGAACAAAAGCTTGTGACATCTTAAAGATCCCTGACATGAAAGGTCATGTAAAAATCAATTCATCTTTACAAATACATCCCCATAGTGCTGGATGGGCATGATTTACCAGGAAGCTACATGCGTATAAGGTGGAATTGTGTAGTTGCTTCAATACTATGGAAGGATATCTTTCAAGGAATATGTAATATTACTAGTCAGCAAGTTCAATTTCTTCCAGACACTTTTCCTGGTTCTAATGTTTAGTTATCACACAAGGACTCACTTTTTTTATTTACAGCTGTTAGACAGTTAATAGCACAAACAAAATCTGGAAATGTATTGAGTGTCACCTTGTGGTATGTAAGAATATGGGACTTAGTTGTTAACACAAAGAGTCAAGAAACGGATCACAGACACGGAGATAATACCTTACAGAAATTTGGTCCGCTTTTATTTGCTATGCTAATCAATCAACAGATCCACGAAGATGAGGCCCAAGCACTCATGCTTGTACATAGAATGATGCACTTGGTTGAATTAGAGACCAGATTATATACGGTATATTGTATTAATGCTTTGCAATGATGTTAGTTTATTTGTAGACTTTGTTTGTTTTCTTGATTGTAATATATTTTCATTTTTCCAAAGAAAGTTAAAAGTTAAGTAGACAGAACCAATAATAATAATAATAATAATAATAATAATAATAATAATAATAATAATATGTATACCCCCGCTTCTCCCTCCTTCCGAAATTGTGATCCAAAACAGTTCACAATTTAAAAAGCAATACAATTACTAACATTCAAATTACAAGGATGCATTAAATCAAAATTTTAGAAAGATTTCATTAAAATTATTTTTATTTTGGTAACTAAGGCCGCTTCCACACTTGATAGAAATGCGCACCAAAATAGACTGCCATTACAGTGGTCCTTAAGTCCTCCTGGCATGTAGAACATGATAGGAGAATGTAAGGAGCACCTTAATGGTGGCCCAGTGAGAGTTTTTTTTAATGTTTTAAGGGTCATTTTGGAAGCTGGGGTGTGGAGGAGTTGGCACCATCTTGCACCTTTGGGCTCCAGGATACCCCATTAGACTCACCCTTGGGCTCAATACCTCATTAGACTCAGGTCTTTCAGGAAGGTCCAGATCTAATGAGGTATCTAATTAATTCAGGACAAAAATCCAGACAGGTACTGGAATATGGACCTGTCTGGATGGGTCCTCAGTGAAATAAATTGTGGTTGAGAGATATTCCTATTTTACTTTTGTGTTTGGATAAAAAGAAGTAAACATTCTAAAAATGAAACTATGATGGTAATTTACTACTGGGGGGAGGGGGGCTTTGCATTGTAACTAAGTAGTTTTTGAAAAATCACCTTCCAATTGCTACATCTGGCATGTCAGCCTATCTGCAGAAATAGTACATGCAAATTTTCTATTTCTCCTTTTCACAATGTGGTTTGTGCGTATATGTGCTCTTGGGATTGTAAGGTGATTGTGGCAGATATGTGTCTAGATTCTGTGCTAGTAACAATCCAATATGATGTCTAGCAGTGCCACTAGATTATTTATTTATTTATTTATTCACTTTGTTTTATACCTCATTATCTCTTCCTCATTGAGAGACTCTGAGTAACTAATAGTTGGCAACAATTCGATGCCATTCAAACTTAGGACAAGACTAAGTCAAATTACATGTAACACAAACAACACAAAACATTTCTAACAACTCATGTAAAACAAATGGTATATAATAACACAGTATTAAAACCAGCTATATTAAAATTACTAGATTACTCATATTCTTATGCAGTTGTTTCCCTTCACTTTCTTAGGATCAGGGCTGCTGGATGTGACTTGTCTTCCATTTGTCATTCTTGCTTTTGATATTACAAGCCTTTATCCAGAGTGTATTTTTCCTTTCTGTGCCTTATACAGGATGTTAGACTTCCAGACTATATTGTTGTTGTTGTTTATTTCTTCAATCACTTCCAACTCTTAGTGGCCTCATGGACCAGCCCACACCAGAGCTCCCTGTCGACCGTCATCTCCCCCAGCTCCTTCAGAGTCAAGCCAGTCACTTCAAGGATACCATCCATCCATCTTGCTCTTGGTCGGCCCCTCTTCCTTTTTCCTTCCATTTTCTCCAGCATAATTGTCTTCTCCAAGCTTTCTTGTCTTATCATTATGTGGCCCAAGTACTTCATCTTTGCCTCTAATATCCTTCCCTCCAGTGAGCAGTTGGGCTTTATTTCCTGAAGTATGGACTGGTTAGATCTTCTTGCGGTCCAAGGCACTCTCAGAATTTTCCTCCAACACCACAATTCAAAAGCATCTATCTTCCTTCACTCAGCCTTCCTTATGGTCCAGCTCTCACATCCATAGGTTACTACGGGGAATACCATTGTTTTAACTATGCGGACCTTTGTTGCCAGTGTGATGTCTCTACTCTTCACTATTTTATCGAGATTGGTCATTGCTCTCCTCCCAAGAAGTAAACGTCTTCTGATTTCCTGGCTGCAGTCTGTGTCTGTGTCTGCATCTGCAGTAAACTTTGCACTCAGAAATACAAAGTCTGTCCCTGCCTCCACGTTTTCTCCCTCTATTCCAGACTATACCGCTATAATTATCATGTGGTACAACAATTTGTAAGTATACTAGATAATGCACACTTTATAGATGTTTATTGGTGCCATATCTGTGAGGGTGACCAGGAAAACAGAATATGAGACTCAAAGCAGATGTCACTTTAAGTTAGAATGAGAACCATGTGTAGATCAGGACAGATCTGTTAACATATGGCTTGAATACTCGATTTAGGTCAGAGAAATCTTGGGTTTAAATTAAAACCCTAAAATCCAGATTATCAGATTTGAACTGGATTATATGGCAGTGTAGACTCATATAATCCAGTTCAAAGCAGAAAATCTGGATTCAGAAGCTAGATTATTTGGGGCAAATGGAAGATGTAGTCCAAAATATTTAGAGGGCTCCACCTTGTGGAAGACTCATATCTTTACTTGAGTACAGTTTTGATAATATTAGAGTTTTGGAGGGAGAGCAAGAGTTCATCTTCAACTCAAACATACAGAAAGATTTAGGGCTGATCCAAATGGGGCAAATGTGTCAGGAGGTTGTGGTATTTATTGTTATAGTTCTCTGATTTGTTTTTAAAAAGTATATCCAAATAATGTTTTCATTGACTGGGATTGTTTTCCAACAATTCCTGGCATAAATTGAACATTGTGTTTCCTTTCTTGAGTGATTTGCTTTTCAATTCCATGACATATTGAAACATCATCAACAACATCCTTCTCCTCCTTTTTCTCTAATTTCTTTTTAGAGTTACAGGGTGCATCTACACTTAATGCAGTTTGACACTACTTCACTTATTTACTTACTTAAGCTATCCTTTGTAATCTGAGGATGATGGTCCTCCAAGTGTAGTGCCCTGGCAGTGGGTCTGCAGGTGACTGTGGAGCCCTATTCTTGATCTGCATCTTCTCCCACAATAAGGGCATTGGTTTCCAGGTGAAAGGTGATCCTGGTCGGGGTTTGGCTTGACGCGCCTTCCTCTTGGCACGCTTCTCTCTTTTGCCCTCCATTCCTGCCTCTTCAAATTTTACAGTACTGCTGATCACAGCTGACCTCCAGCTGGAGTGCTCAAGGGCCAGGGCTTCCTAGTTCTCAGTGTCTATGCCAGAGAGTTAAAGGTTGGCTTTGAGCCCATCTTTAAATCTCTTTTCCTGCCCACCAACATTCCGTTTTCCATTCTTGAGTTCGGAGTAGAGCAACAGCTGTTCGGGCATCTGGACAACGTGGCCGGTCTAGCTGAGTTGATGGCGGAGGACCATCGCTTCAATGCTGGTGGTCTTTACTTCTTCCAGCATGCTGACATGTGTCCACTTGTCTTCCCAAGAGATTTTCAGGATTTTTCGGAGGCAGCACTGATGGAATCGTTCCAGGAATTGCATGTGACTTCTGTAGACTGTCCACATCTCGCAGGCGTATAGCAGGGTTGGGAGGACAATAGCTTTATAAACAAGCACTTTAGCTGTCCTGAATGAATGTGGTGGGATGCTGGGATATGTTGAATGGTGAAGCACCAGCACTCTACAACGGAGAAGGCTTAAACCATGTAAAACTGCAATGACCATGATTCTATAGCATTGAGGGAAGAGAATTAAAACCATTTCAAACTGCATTAATGCTACAATATACATGCATCCATAGTGAAATCACATTTCTGCTCCAGAACAATATACAGGCAGTCCTCAAATTAGGAACGCAATACGTTCTGTAGGTTTGTTCTTAGGTTTGTATGTAAGTCAAAACAGGTACATTTTAAATTGTATCTCCAGCCAAAATATGTATTTTTAAAGCTTTGAATAGTATAGGGAAGGGTTAACACTCCATGTAGTGTTTGTTTTGCTATCAATGCCCCTGTTTAGAAGATTTCACCTCACTTTCTGTCCTTGTGATAATTGGACTTAGAAAAAATTGGCTTGCTGTGGAAACAAGGATTTGTGATAACGCTTCAGATGAGACACCTTTTCCCCCATGATAACTCTTCCAGGAGTGAATTTCTCTTCCCAGAAGTAGATTTCTCCCACTTCCTTTTGTCTCATCCCATTCTTTACTAGGAGACATTTGTAAGTTGGATGTTTGTAACTGAGGGACTGTCTTTATACAAATAAGAAACACTTAAAAATGCAGAGAGGAGAAAATTTGCCCTTCAAACCATAAGACCGCCTCAGTGATCCATGCTCCAGTTCCAAAAACCTCTGGAAGTTCTTCAGTGTAGACCCAAGAAAGGACTACACCTCCCTCCCACCCCACAAGGAGAGAAAGGTGTAGATATAAGTGACAACAACCAGAAATACCTCACAAAACCCAAGGGTTATATCACAAACTCACACTTTTTAGACTGATACAGAAGAGCTCCGAGAGCAGAACATCAACATGAAGGATTTTAATGGTGCAAATGTGCTTTCCCTGCAAATTGTTAGCTTCCATTTACAACTCTTGCAGCAATCATCTGTCTTGTAAAATATTGCACTCAGTCTAAAAATAATGGCAGTAGAGAGAAATGGGCAGCAATAAGGGGGCACAGAGGACAAACAACAACCACATACAAACTCAATTTCTAGTATAGAAAACGTGACCAAAGAGGAAATGGGGCTGAAATAGCCAGAAGAGTAGCAACCAGAGCTTGTAATTAATGCATTACAAGGAACTAAGCTACTTGTAAGGTGTTACTTTGTGGAGGAACATGCAGATTATCTCACCTAATGTGTACACATTTGTGTGTACATGGAAAGTAACATTTAATCATTCTTTTAAACATTGATCTTCAAAGGGTCATGGGTTTTGATCACATTTTCCGTTCTTTAAGGCTCATGCAAAAGTGTTAGTAATGCCTCACTTATAAAAAAAGGAAGCAACATTAATGTTAATGCATTGTTTTTAGAATAACAGCTCAAGGTAATCTATTGGACTTATTTCTTTTAAAAAAACCTTCCAGACTCTGGAAATAAAGCACCTTGCAAGAAGAAAGCAATTTAGTTAAGAGGAATACTGCCTTCGTACCAACTGCACTCCTTACACAAAATCCCCACACTTTTCAAAGAATCATAGAATCCTAGAGTTGGAAGAGACCTTATGGGCCATCCAGTCCAACCCCCTGCCAAGAAGCAGGAAAATTGCATTCAAAGCACCCCCGACAGATGGCCATCCAGCCCCTTTTTAAAAGCTTCCAAAGAAGGAGCCTCCACCACACTCAGGGGCAGAGAGTTCCACTGCTGAATGGCTCTCACAGTCAGGAAGTTGGGTTGTTGTAGGTTTTTCGGGCTATATGGCCAGTCAGGAAGTTCTTCCTAATGTTCAGATGGAATCTCTGAAGCCATTGTTCCATTGCGTTCTAGTCTCCAGGGCAGCAGAAAACAAGCTTGCTCCCTCCTCCCTATGACTTCCTCTCACATATTTATAAAAGGCTATAATGTCTCCTCTCAGTTTCTCTTCTTCAGGCTAAACATGCCCAGCTCTTTAAACCGCTCCTCATAGGGCTTGTTCTCCAGACCCTTGATCATTTTAGTTGCTTTCCTCTGGACACATTTTATTTAGTTGCCCTCCTCTGGATACATTTTATTGGAATATGGTTGCCACTTTTAGCAGGGCAAGAGTTAGTGCAAAGAACAAGGCTTGGAATGTATTTTGTGTGAGTTTAGTTTGTCAGGTTTCCAGAGTTTTGAGTCTACAATTCAACTGATAAAGCCTAAGACGACATAAACAAAAACAACAGCCTTTATTCCAATCAATAGACATTAAGTGATACATAATATGCACATTATGAACAATACAGTAAAACATACATGTTAAAAACAATTATTATTACACAGTCTGAGATTTGAAACACTATTCAATAGATATATTAGGTTTTACAAAATTGTACAATATTAAAACCAAAATTAAATACATGTTTGGCTATTCCTTAGACAAAACAAATAATTTCAAGTATTTGCTTTAATACTATCACGAGCTGATATGATGCCAAACCCAAAATATATGGTATAAACCTACCAGTACAACCTAAAATGTTGGTAACATTGTGGCCATAAGACAAATCCAATTGATGTTTTTGTGTGAGTTTAATCCTCAGATATAAGCAAAAGTGCTTGGCAGATTGGCAGGTAAACTACCATGGCAAATGGTGACTTATGAATGGTGGAAGCCCTGTGGTGGCTATCTTGGGATCCTCTAAATCTCAGAACAAAGCATCAAGTCTGGACAACAGAGGCAGCAATCCTGAGACCAACAGGTCCATATGTGGGCTTCTCCTGAAGTCCTGGGATTTTTTTGCCCTTCAATAAAACCCGTGGTTAAGTGCTGTCTGGAAGTGCCCCCAGTAATACAGTGATCCTCAAACATTTGAAATTTTCTCTACCATTTGAACGTTTCTGCTGCCGTGTTCCTTCTTGTCCTCTCTTCATCCCAATACTACTAGTCTGGTCCATTAGATGAATCCTTACTCTGTGTTCACATCTCTGAACCTCTTCATCCTAGTACAATCCCTTCATCCTAGTATGACACAAGCAAAAGCGCTATCTGAGGCTCTTCGAATCAGATTAGAAGGATGAGATTATTAGAAAGGTAAATAGTAATACGCTAATGAATTCAATGTAAATAAAGAAGGAGCCGATGGGCATTTGACACACTCAAATGAGGGGAATAAGGGGAATAAGGTTGCAATTTGCCTCAGAGCACTATTTGTCCTCAGAACTTCACAATCTTGTCTGAGAACCACAACTTTGATAGCTACAGGTTCTTTAGATGATTCCCTCTGAGAAGCGACTTCATGTAATACTTATATGGGGCACTCAGATGGTTATGGTGAGATGTTAAATTCACATGAACTTACATCAGATATATTATTGGGGTATCTTCCTGTATTGAATTTTAAAATCAGATTATGTCAGCTGCTTGCCTGAAAACATCTGTTTTTGATTGCAATAGCTCTTTCATTTGGTGGCTATGATTTAAAAAAGAACCAAAAATATATAATCTTTTATAATCCTCAAATTATTTCTGTATGGTGGATTAACATAATTTCCATAGATGACTTGCCTCAGATCAGTAGTTACCATTTGAACCAATCAATTGCTGACTTAGAACTCCCTTTAAACAGTGTAATCTTGTTATGTGTGTCAACAAAATCCAGATTAATTCAACAGAGTTTCCTCTGAGGTACGTGTGTAAGGAGGCAGCATAGTGTAGTGGATTGAGTGTTGCACTATGATTCTGGAGTTCATGGTTCTAGTTCCCAGTAATATATAAAAAACACAGATATCTATTGCTAAGATACACAAAGTATTATGTTATTGCTGTTGAAACTTCAAATATGATGCCATATGACAGGTTTATTACTTATATACACAATATATAATTGTCATGGATAAATGTCCATATGTATATTATTCTTTTCATACATGTAATTGTAGTACCAGAGACTTGTATCCTGTTGATATATTAAGAAGAATTCATTACCTGAAGAAGGTGTTTTCATCACCAACACCGAAACAAGGAACCACACCCGGGATACCTTGTTGTAACCTGGTCAACATGTAGAACTCTTCTCTGACACAACCTTGGATACCACAAATAGTCCTTCGAAACATCTACAAGTGACTCTTTAAATCATCAGACAAATTAGACGATTATGTTTGTCTACATGGATATGGACATTTATCCATGACAAAGAGAAGTTGTTCCTCTATATTGTGTATATAAGTAATACACCTGTCATATGACATCATATTTGAAGTTTCAACAACAATAAAATAATATTTTGTGTATTTATTTCCCAGTAAGCCATGAAACTCACATGAAACCCACCTTGGTCACAGCACACTCTCGCAGCCTCAGAGGAAGGCTATGGCAAACATCTCCTAAACAAATCTTGCCAACAAAACCCTATGCTAGCTTCACTTTAGGGTTCCTATGGATCAGAAACTATTTGATCAGAAACACAACAAAATCATGATAACAAGTGTATATTGCATGGGGAGTCAACTTGTGTTGAATTGCAGCTTTCAGAAATCTTGGAGGTTAACATGTTGAACATTTATAGTGTATAGAGCACAACACTGCAATCTTATACAAACTATAATGGGAGAGAACCCAATTCAACTCAATGGGGTTTATTTTGGAATAGTAATGTATTAGGACTGTGCTACCATATTTCAAGAGCTAACTGATTGTGGCCACCTTTTCTGAAAATGTGTGCATGTCTGTGGGTACATTCATGTGTGTGCCTATAGTGTTTAACCCCTTAGCCCTTGCTTTTCTATCCTTTCCTTCCTCTCTGTTTGTATCTTTCCATTCACAACTGCTATGTGTATAGTTGGGGGCAAACCAGAACAAGATGGTGTGCTAGCTGGCTGTGAAATGGCTGCTTTTGTGTACCCTTTTGGCTAGCCTCTGAGAGGTTTTATGAATGGAGTTGTGTTTGCCACGGGGATCAGGTCCTGTGAAGAGCTCATTAATGGATAATGAATTTCCTTCCTCCCCCTCTTCCTCCTCGGGGAAGGAATGGTTGTATTGGTGATGGTGGCGTGTGCAAACAGCGATGACAGGAGATGAATAGCTGCCAGCATTCAAAGGGTGACCGGGTGGCAGGCCGCACTGCTCCTCTCTGTTCTGTGGCTATGACTTTGATCTTTGGGAATGTTGGCTTCTGCGGGGCCTCTCAGGGCCACCTATTGAAGGCTTCCCTCTTCCCTTCCCCAGGCAGACCTCATCCCCCCACCCACCCTTATCAGAGGGAGGGAGAAATGCATGCATAGGATGCTCCTACAAATGCCCCCTATCCTATACCAACTCATTCCTCCCAATAAAAGAGGAACGGAAAGAAAAAGAGAAACATCGTAGTTCATGCCGTATAGGCAAATATGAGTCTTCCTTTACTGGAAACCTTTAAAAAACGTTGAAATGTGTTGTTCTTTTCTTGAAACAGGTGTAAAATTGTCATCTTAAAATAGAACATGTAAAAATCAGAAAAAATATAGTTGAACATGTCCCACAATAAACAGGCCAAGACATACCATATGACTTTATTAACTGAGCTCTGTATATACTTGAAGTGGAAAAAAAAAATCTAATATGCATATTGTACTGAATCAGAAAACAGGAAGTTGAATGGGCTATGTGTGTGTGTGGCACTAAGGTATGTTCTTCTTCTAAATGAGGACATTCTGCTGAGTTCAGATGGAAGTACTTCTTTGGGTGCTTCAGCCTCTCCGATCTTGTATTCATTAATAACTTTTGCCATCTTGCACACATTTGGATTTTGCTTGGCTTTATGTTTTCATCTGTGAAATATTGGGAGGTAATAATCAGGGGTTAGGTGGTGCCACTGGCCTTCCAGGAGACCATGGAGGGCTCCTCCTTCCCATCAAATCATGTTTTCACTCCAACATGATGGACAATGTCAGCAAGAGTTTGGTTCAGAAGAGTTTTTATTTCAATAGGAAGTAACTCCAAAAGTCAACTTATAAGTAGTGATATCATCTGCAGTTCGGCTGAAATATAAGTTGATATTTCAAAAGGTTTTTTAAAGGAGGGCAGCTAAAAGGTATTCAGATAATAATATGCAGGGGAGAACATCAGGAGAAAATAGTATTATTTATTTATTTATTTATTTGCCATACTTGTACCCTGCCCTTCTCTACCCCAACAGGGGGACTCAAGGCGGCTTACAATGGCACAATGTTGTGCCTCAACTATAATGCACAATATAATAATATTGTATGGAAAAATCACAATTTAAGAACATAGAGCTATTGTGGAAGCAATTGTGGTCAGATTCTGCCAAGTTATTCCCATATATTCTCATATATAATGAACCTCAATCAGAAACCACAGTATTCTTCAACAGCTGTGAATTAAAATATTCCTTAAAGCTTATCATAATTTACTGTATTATCATGTTCCTGTTTTGAGGCTGTGAAGATACAAATTAAAATCAATAGTAATAATAATAATAATAATAATAATAATAATAATATATTTATACTCCACCACCATCTCCCTGAAGGAACTTGGGGTGGCTCATAAAAGCACTCAATAGCACAACACTCAAAATGCAACACACAAAATACAATTTCATAAACAATAACACAATAGCAATAACAAATAGTATAACATCATAAAACCCTAAAGTAAAGGTAAAGGTTTTCCCCTGACATTAAGTCCAGTTGTGTCCAACTCTGAGGGTTGGTTCTCATCTCCATTTCTAAGCCGAAGAGCTGGCATTGTCTGTAGACACCTTCAAGGTCATGTGGCCAGCATGACTGCATGGAGCGCTGTTACCACTTCCCACTCACATTTGCATGTTTTCAAACTGCTAGGTGGGCAGAAGTGGGGGCTCACAGCAGAAGCTCACGCCGCTCCCCGGATTCGAACCTGTGACCTTTTGGTCAACAAGTTTAGCAGCTCAGTGGTTTAACCCACTGCACCACTGGGGGCCCTACTAGTTAAAAATTCAATAACATGCAACAATGGCTGCAGATGTAAAACAAATCCTGTAATTAATATCAGTCCCATAAGACCTAAGGTGAAACAATCTCTAAGTCCTTGAGCATGATCATTTCTAAACAAGGTCAAAGGCCTGTTTGCAGAGCCATGTTTTCAAATTTGTTAAAAAAAAAACTTGGAGAATGGGGGCTAATCTAATCTCTGTAAGAAGGGCATTCCAAAGCCGGGGAGCCACCACCGATAAGGTCCTCTTTCTCGTCCCCACCAACCGTGCTTGTGACTGAAGTGGGACCGAGAGGAGGGCCTCCCTAGCAGATCTTAGAGCCTGTGCCAGTTTATAGAAGACAGGCTGGACCCAACTGTATAGGGCTTTATAGGTTATAACCTACACTTTGAATTGAGTCCAGAAACTTTTCGGCAGCCAGCGGAGCTGCTTTAGTAGGGGCATCATATGCTCCCTATAATTAGCCCCAATAGGTTCAACCTGAAGTTTAAAGATTCTTGTTTCAATGGTCTGAAGTGAAGCACACCAAGGTTTGGCCATAGTAGGAGTCAATTTTTGTAAAACTATATGCTTCCTCCATTAACAGATGTGTTGACAAATTTGCTAAGATTATCAAATTCAGGCACAAAACAGTGCTGATGTTTTGCTCATTTTTAAATAATTGCAATATTGACTTTAACATTTTCAATAAGCCTAGAATAGTGACATTAGGGATGAAGTGAGAAAAACCTTGAAAAAATATGTTTGAGTGAGTCCAATTTGTAGGACTGGATTGAAAATTCAGTTGGCACTTTTTAAAAAACCGATCTGTCCATTGAATTATTATCTGCAGCAATTTAAACGTGGCACGTATTTGATGGGAAAAAAGTAGCAACACTGTATCTTCAAGGTCTTGATATGTAGGTCTGGTGTGACTTGAAAAAGAAATTCTAATCATGTATCCACTGCTCAGCTATGCAAGTGCGAGTGGGCCTCAAGTGAAGGAGAGAGAGGTCAGCGTGTTCCTTGAATGGTGCAGAGCTGCAGGTGCAGGTCCGTAAAACAGTTCCAGCTAAGCAACTTCAGCTTTGTAATTATGGGTCAGTTGACCTCTCACTGAAGGTCAATTGGATGAAATCTGCTTTCAATGGGCCAAGTATAAGGAGGTGAATTGTGACACCTGCTGCCAGGCTTGAGTGGAGCAGCCCAGGACATTACATTCTGCCGCAGAGCCAGCCTGCTGACATTCTCATTTAAAAAGGAAGCTTATGACACAACCAATTATGCATTTAGAACCTATTAAAAATCCTGCTGCAGGGCAGGTGCAGAATTATTCCTGGCTGTGCTCGCTCACTTCCTTGCCTTTTCTCTTAATAAGCAGGACTGGGAAGCGATGATACCGGAGGATCGGTATCGTGTTTTCGGCATGGGCCTTTTGTTGAATGTCACTTTTCTTTCTTTTTTTTAAATAAAAAAAATACAAGAATCAATATACTTTCAAACAGCATACATACACCATAATAAAGGAAGAAAAGACACTAAGTAGCAGCAAAGTGAGAGGGATTGTCAAGACTATACAACTACTGTATTTTTCTGGCGTATGAGACAATTGGGCGTATAAGACTACCCCCAATCTTTCCAGTTAAAATATAGAGTTTGGGATATGCTTGCCATATAAGACTACCACTCTTCCAACACACACCTCTCTGAGAGGCAGAGAAGGAAGTACGGTAATAGGAAAATTCCCATATTAAAATCAAATCTGATGTTTTTATATTTTGTATTTGGTGTATGTTGGAAGAGTGATAGTCTTATATGGCAAGCGTATCCCAAACTCTATATTTTAACTGGAAAGATTGGGGGTTGTCTTATATACAACTATTGTACTTTCTGGTGTATAAGACAATTCGGCATATAAGACGACTCCCAATTATCCAGTTAAAATATGGAGTTTGGGATATGCTTGCCATATAAGACTACCACTCTTCCAACACAAACCAAATACAAAATTTAAAAACATCAGATTTGATTTCAATATGGTAACTTTTCTTTTACTGTACCTCTTCCTCTGCCTCTCAGATCTCACTCATGTGCGCCTATGCTGCTTTGCTGCAGTTCTCAAGAGTGAGATCTGAGAGGCAGAGAAGGAGATATGATAATAGGATACAAGGGTGGGCCAGATGGGTGAAAGAGGCATGTTTTTCTGGGCACAGCGTCTCTCTATCTCCTTTTTCCATATCCCGGACGTCCTGGATGCCTGCAGCTTGCTCCGTCCACTTACATCTTCCCAGTGAGGCGCCCCCTCACTTCATCATCAGGACCGTGTTAAGTCACTTCTTTCCAGGAATCCTAGTGAATAGATTTTCTTCTACTGTACTTGTACCACGTCGCCCTTGCTGATTTCATACAGTTGCAGCATACGTTGGGGATGCGGCATTGACTGTTTTTGAGTTCTCCCCACCGCATGCGGTGACGGCATATTCTCCAATCTGGCTCGGAAGTTTCACCACCTGCCCTATAAAACGACATCTGGTGTACAAGATGACCCCTGACTATTGAGAAGATTTTACAGGGTTAAAAAATAGTCTTATACTCCAGAAAATACAGTAACCAAATAGATCTTCATTAGAAATTAACTTGAGAAAATTTAATACTCCCCAATATACTTCCTTTGAAATCACATTCTGTACCTCCAGAAATTTAAGTACAATTCAGGACTTCAATGGAGGAGGTCCAGATTAAAAGTTCTGATGTAACACCTAGCAAAAACTTCATAATGGATTTTAATAACTGAGAAGCAAGAATGTTCTTATCTAAAGAACCTTAGGTCCTTATCCACAGCTTTTACAAAAAGCTTGCATGCTAGGTGATACTGTGGTAAGGACAAAAAGACTATAGTCTATACGTCCCAAGAACTGTACGCTTCATAATGGGATAGATAATCTGTTGAAATCCAAAACAGTTTTCAAGTGTCCCTTTATGTAATGCCATTTACTTTTGGAAAATGGAAATCTCCAGAACCTTTTTGGTGATTTTATGATCTTTGGAAAGGGATGACCTTGTTAGAAGTTGTTAAAAGCTTCTGTTAAAAGCTGTTAGAGTCATAACCTTTTGGGTAAATGGCATTCACCTGCATTCATTCATACATGCACACATATACATACCACAGAAGTTTTTTAGTTGCCCCCAAAAATCTTTTGTTGTGGTTTATTCATTCAGTTGCTTCCGATTCTTTGTGACCTCATGGACCAGCTCACACCAGAGCTCCCTGTCAGCCATGGCCACCCCAGCTCCTTCAAGGTCAAGCCAGTCACTTCAACGCTATCATCCATCTATCTTGCCCTTGGTCAGCTCCTCTTCCCTTTTCCTTCCATTTTCCCAGCATAATTGTTTTCTCTAAGCTTTCCTGTCTTCTCATGATGTGGCCAAAGTACTTCATCTTTGCCTTTAATATTCTTCCCTTCAATGGGCAGTCGGACTTTATTTCCTGAAGTATGGACTGGTTGGATCTTCTCGTGGTCCAAGGCACTCTCAGAACTTTCCTTCAACACCACAGTTCAAAAGCATCTATCTTCCTTTGCTCAGCCTTCCCTATGCCCCCAAAAATTTACTCTGCTTTAAAATATATTTGCCTTTAAATCATGCTCTCAAGAGACAAAAATAAGCAGACTTCTTTAAAAGTAACATAGTTAGTTTACTTACAAACTTCATATATTCAACATACAGGTACTTTGCATATCAATCCAGTTACAAATAGAATTGAAGTAGTTTCTCTGTGTAGATAACATAGGGCATCTTTCTTAGAATCTAAACAGTCCATAGTCTAAAGCATCTCTCTGGTCGGAGACTCTAATAGAGTCTCTGTCTAAGTCCAATGGAGTCTAATGGCTTCTGACAGCAGACTGTTCCTATTGAAGTCTAAAAACTGTTTCTACATTGAAGTCTAAAGCAAACACTGTTTTAAAATGGAGTCTGAGCCCTGAACAAGCCCAGACCTAATCACATGGTCTGCAGCCCCTCCCACAACAAAGAGTTAAGTCAATTTGCATACCAACACACACACATACAATACAGTAAGCAATCTGAACTATACACATAACAAATAACTAGTGGAGGCTTGAGAAGGTTGCTGTTTCCATCATACACAGATGTACAAATACCAGCTAAGAGTCTTATGTAAAATTCAGTGAAATGCACTAGTGTATGCAGAATTTCCACTTTGTTTTTGTGGGACAGATAGAACAAAAACCTGTACATGATCACTGTTCTCACCTCTGCTTTAAAGTGACATGGAAGATTTTATCTGCAATGCGCATAATGCTTAAGCCAAATTTTGAGGGTTATTTTTTGTTTCAAAAGTTCCTCAGTGGTTCCAAGGCATCCCAGCATCTATTGTCAACGGATGTGAAAATTTGGTGTTTCTGCTGATGTTCTCTGAAAAGTAGTTTCCCTAGCCTTGGAGATGTAAAATCCTCAAGGAAGTGAAATTCACAAGAAAAGACAGCAAAACTCCCAAGGGAGTAAGTAGAGATATTCTTCATCTTAGCTTTAAAATGAAACAGAAACTATTACACCACAGCTGTAAACTGGCTCTCTCTGTAACAGAGACATCTCCAATCAAAATACTTTTCTGAGGAGGAGTGCTAATACAATTACGTTGCTATATTCCATTCCCCTAATTCTGAGCAGAATTATTTATAAAAAGTTGTGTTGAGACATGGTTATCCTGCCCAAAGTAATTTTCTACGTCAAATTAGCCCCTTCAAAATGACTTAGATTAGGAAACAAAAAGTGTGGCATTGCTTTGAGCATAATGTATCCTTAAGCCATAAATAAAACCATTAAATAAACTTCCTAAACAAAATGTTAGCTGATGGTATATGGTAGGTTTGCTAGGGTACATGGGACCATTCTTACCAGAATTTTGGTATTTATTGCAGTCATAGGATGGATCTACACTGCCCTATATTCCAGGATCTGATCCCAGATAATCTGCTTATTCCATCTGGCAGTGTAGACTCATATAAACTAGTCAAAAGCAGATAATCTGAGATCAGATCCTGGGATACAGGGCAGTGTAGATCCAGCCATAGAGGGCACCAGGCCATTTTGGAGCAAAACCTAAAAAATATTTGAACATTTTGTCAAAATTTGTTGTGACCTCTGGTGTGCCCTGGGGTTTCCTGGTGTGTTGAGAATATTCACTTCACATTTTAGAGTAATTATGGATCAATGTTTTGATGCCAATCCACAAGTATTGTTGCTTATGGGCTACATTTCTGGCCTGAGAGAGTTAAGCTCAGTTTGGTAGGCAAGGAAGATCTTTGTTTACATGGGAAAAATAAAGAGTGGGGCTGAGTATTGGGATCATGGACGAAAATGTGATATGGAGTTAGGGGAAGGCGATGGGACTGGGGAACTGTCAGCTTACTTCAAGTGATCTAAAAACTAGTCTGCTTTTATATACAGGCAGTCCCCAAGTTATGAACAAGAGAAATTTTGTATTTGTTTGTAAGTTGAATTTGTTTGTAAGTTGGAACAAGTATGTTTTGTAACTCCGGCCTCTCTCTCTCTCTCTCTCTCTAAGCTTTGGATAGCATAGGGAAGGGTTAAAACTCTGTGGTGTTTGTTTTGCTGTCTATGCCCCTGTTCAGAAGATTCCACCTCACTTTCTGTCCCTGTAATAATTGGACTTTGAAAAATTTGGTTTGCTGTGGAAACAAGGATTAGTGATAAAGCTTCAATTGAGATACCTTTTCTCTCTTAGAGGAGTGAATTTCCCTTCCTGGGGTAGATTTCTCTTACTTCTTGTTGTCCCACCCCTATTCTAAGAGTCATTTGTAAGTTGGATATTTGTAACTCAGGGAGTGCCTGTATACTACAGTAGAGTCTTGCTTATCCAACATAAACAGGCCAGGAGAATGTTGGATAAGCGGAAATGTTGAGTAATAAGGAGGGATTAAGGAAAAGCCTATTACACATGAAATTACATTATGATTTTAAAAATTAAGCTCCAGAACATCATGTCTTACAACAAATTGAAAGGAAAAGCAATTCAGTACACGGTAATGTTCTGTAGTAATTACTGTATTTAAGAATTTAGCACCAAAACATTGCAATGTAATGAAACAGCCGTGGATCCCGGCAGGAGGCAGAGTGCGTTGGATAATACAGAACGTTGGATGAGTGAAGGTTGGATAAGGGAGACTCTACTGTACTAAGAAACATTTAAAAATGCAGAGAGGAGAAAATTTGCCCTTCACTCCATAAGACCACCTCTACACTCATGTGTAAGTCTAGAAATTTTAGTAAAAAAAATCAGCCCTAAAACTTGGGTTGTTTATCCATGGGTCACTATGGCTGGATCTACACTGCCATATAATCTAGATTGTTATCAAAGCAGATAATCAACATTATTTGCTTTGAACTGGATTATATGAGCCTACACTGTTTTATAATCCAGTTCAAAGCAGACAATTTCAATCTTATAGGAACTGCCTCCTTCTCTGAGTAGAGTGGCAAAGGGCACAATCTAAATCCTGGGAGAACCTAAAAGAACTACTGACTCCCTCTACTGTCACAGTGCCACTTTTTATCTTTTTGAATGCCTGGGTGAGGAAATGGCAGCCATAGATGGTTACCCCTCTGATGGCTCTTCTACACTTACCTAAAACCCAGGAGGAAGCAGGTTAAAATAAGGTGCTTCCTCCTGGATTTGAGTTCCCACTCCCTCCCTCAACTCCAGGCTTTTCCTTGGGAGGTGGCTAGATGCCTTTGATTGACTTGTGATGGCATTCAGACACCCCACAGCTACCTCATTCTTCCCCCCAAACATACCCGAGGAGGTCTTCTGGCAGCACAGACCACTCCGGAGTCCTCCTGGTGCTTGGAAATGATGTGTCAGGAACTGAGATTTCCCTTCTACCCCCTCCTGACATGTCATTTTCTCATGCCAGGAGGACTGTAGAGAGAAGCCTGTGCTGCTGGCAAGCCTCTCCGGTAAGTTTTGTGGCCCAAATGGGGGCCTGGGGGGTGGTTGATCCAGAATGCCATGTAACCCCCCCCCCCCCAAGGGAAAGTCCAGCATATAGGAATGAAGTCACATGTTTTTCTTGAGTGCAGGGATATGCAGTCATGCGAATATGCACATTTTTGGCCAAAATAGGCTTTTAAGTGCACCTTATTAACACATGTTTTTCAGCTGTTAATGCAAATCAGGGAGCATTTTACTTAAACATCATCTAGCCACTGCCCTTTTACTACAGTTTCTTTCGCGTTTTAGGGCCTGTGTAGAAGGGCCCAGCGTTAGACCTCAACAAAATTCTGGATTTCTTCATCATTTTCTACAGACAGCAATGAGTTCTTTACCTGCAAAAACATTTTGCCTCCTAAGGAGGAAAATGAACCATGTAATCCCTTCTGTAGAAGTGGGTGTAATGCATCACAGTTTTAATCATTGCATTTTCTTACATGGAAGAGAATTGCAAAATGTTTGTGCTTATATGAAGGTCTGTTTGTGTTTTAAATGAAAGAATTGTGGGTTAAAAGTAAAGTGTGGTTGCTGTATGACACAGCATTGGTGTTTGTATCGATTATTGTGGAACCTATTTTTAGTTATTTAAATTGTTAAGCTTTTATTATTTCTTTCTGAACTTTTGTTTCTTGACATTCCACCAGTAACCGGTCCATATTCAACAAATACCAACCCACATGTTAGGGATTTTATTAATAGGGATTTGCCTATGTATGTCGTACCTTGGGCTTCTGAATCCAAGCTGTTCATATTGTAATTATCATAAATCGCTCACAAATTATGCCATTCAAGCACATGGATTTTTGGCATTTTCTCCTCTCAGTTTGCTCTTGGCATGTATCACATAAAGCTGGAGAAGGAGCAACATAAATATTGTACTTCACAATTTCCTGATGTCAGGGAATAATTCTCCTTATTGTTGTCATATTATTTTATCTAAGCCATTATCTGTCCTTGCCTTTTGACCTCCAAAAGGGCACTCAGTGTGGCTTATCAAATTGGGGTCTACACAATGCAAAAAGGTAACACATAAAACATTTTTAAAGCCAAATAACAAATACTAGGCAAAAATTAACTATTTTAAACTATATAACTGTATTTTAATGTTATTATTTTAAAGGAAATATTGAAAGAACTAATCACAGATCTCTTACATCTTATCTAGATTGAAGTAAATTCACTAATTCTGTTTGTTTCAGCTAAATCTTATGACTTTTTCATCAGATGCATTCACCAAAGTTGCATTGACCAGAGTTAGTTGGGCTTATCTTTAGCTTTGAAGGATTTGTTTGCATGTATGTATATATGCATGCACACACACATACACAGGGTGTTGCCTTGTTGTGGCTGTCCTTTCATGTGTACGACTTTCCTCAGACAATTTAATTGATTTAATTAACAACACTAATTTGCTTCCATGCATATGTTGTTAGTTCCTATTCTGTCCTGGGTACCTGTCGGCTTAAGGAGGCTCCTAAAGGATTAAAACTATTAGAGGGCTTAGTGAAAATCCTAGTATTATTCTAAGGATGTGTGGTATATCTGTAGCAAGTCCAAACATATTATTTCTGTTTCTGCATGGGGGGAAAGAGAAGGAGAGGGGAGGGGATGGGGCAGGACAACCATTTAATTACTGTAGTATATGATTTGCGGCACATCGAATCCCCATTGTAGGATCAATTGTAGGATTTGTTGAAAGCTGGAAACAACAACAACGAACTCAAACAGTTCTGAAGCAGTTTTAATTAATAGGTAATGTGACTCAGAACACGTAAAGAATGCAATTCTGTGAGATTTTTCTTTGAAGTGAATCTCACTGACAAATGAGACTATTGCATAAGCATACATGCTGCAAGTTGCTTTGCTATGCTACTCTTCTGCTGAGTATGCATGCCCAGTGTGGAACACATCTCACCACGCTAAAACAGTGGATGTGGCTCTTAATGAGACACACCGCATTATCACGGGGTGTCGGCACCCTACATCCCTGGAGGAATTACACTGTTTAGCCGGCATTGCACCACCTGACATCTGCCAGGGAGTAGCAACCAATAGTGAAAGGACCAAGGCAGTGACATCTCCGGCCCATACCCTGTTTGGGTATCAGCCAGCACACCAACGACTTAAATCAAGAAATAGTTTTCTAAGATCTATCAAGACACTCGCAAGATCTACGGAGACCTCAGCAAGTGAGAGTCCAAAAGTGGCAGGCTCAAACCCAGAACCTCAATCAATGGCTGATACCAAATGAGAGACTCCCCCCAGGCACACAGAAGACTGGGTGACTTGGAAGGCACTGAACAGACTGTGCTCTGGCACCACAAGATGCAGAGCCAACCTTGAGAAATGGGGCCACAAAGTGAAATCCACGACATGCGAGTGTGGAGAAGAGCAAACCACTGACCACCTACTGCAAAGCAACCTGAACCCTGCCACATGCACAATGGAGGGCCTTCTTGCAGCAACACCAGAAGCACTCCAAGTGGCCAGCTACTGGTCAAAGGACATTTAATAGAATACCAAGTCTGCAAACTTTGTGGGTTTTTTGTTTGTTTTTAATGCAATACAACTGTTTTGGTTCGCTCTTGACACGATAAATAAAATAAATAAACATACATTGGATACTAGACATTCGTGATTTTGAGGCAAGGCCATTTACAATTAAAATTATTTCGGCTATGGGATTCTCAGTCTGTACTCCCAACTAGAGTATATCCATGGAATTCGTGCTATTTATACATATACACATACACTGACTGACCTTTCAACAATTGACTCAATAGGTCTTCTTAAGTTGAGACTCACCAACAGGGATAGGCCCATGTCTATTATCTCTGGTTTTATTTATTTATTTATTTATTTATTTATTATTTCATATACTTGTATCCCGCCCTTCTCACCCCCGAGGGGGGACTCAGGGCAGCCTCATAGCAAATACCATTCGGTGCCATCATAATGATAAAAACAGTCAACAAATTAATTAAAACAAAACATTCATTGGTCAAACGTGAGATCCCACAGCCAAGTCTTGAGTTTCCTTCTAAATAAAGGAATTTAGGCATCATTTCCCAATTTATGATGAGAAAACTATCTTCAAAAGCTCCCTTTTCCCCTTTATCTTCTGTCCTTTCACTTGCTGGCTCATGTAATGTATTCATGTACCACTAGACTGCAAGGAGTTGAGGGAGGTATACATACTTCCTCTCTTCCCTGAAATCTGGGCTAAGAAAAATGATGATTGAGGGCCTTTTCAGATAGACTGTTATCCCAGGAGGAGCATCCGCATTTAAAAACATGGATATTCCTGGGGGCCTGTCCACATCTACCCCAGAAAGTGCGCGCTTTCTTGGGTAGTGCGTGTGTCCAGATGTTCTTCTGAGACTGGCCCAGCAGAACATCTGGAGACCCTACCTCCCTTCCCTGAAGCCCCCAAACCCATTTTAAAAGTAAGGAAAACTTACCCAGCCTCCATTACGGTGTTGCTGGAGCTTTCCAGGCACATCATTTCTATGCAACACTGTAATGAAGCCTGGGTAAGTTTTTCTTACTTTTATAAGGGGTTTGGGGGGAGAGGGGTGGGATTCCCCCAGTTTTCTAGACTAATTTAGTCCGGAAGTCTGTGGGAATGGTGTCCGGACTGCAGTCCGGACGCAGGAAGTAGTGGGTTTATCCCATGCCTTCCAAGAAGACATGGAATAAACCCACTATCTAGTTAATTTGCCACAAACCAGGGTTTTCCTGGTTTGTGGCGAATTAATTGAGAGTTGGGCAGAACATCATCTGGACAGCCTTCTTTTTATTGTGTAAGTTTCCGCAATAAAGGGGCTGTCTAGATCCGCCCTGAGGCCCCATTGACACTGCCATATACAATCCAGGTTATCTGCTTTGGACTGGATTACATAGCAGTGTGGATTCCTATAATCCATTTCAGAGTAGATAATTTGGATTATCTGCTTTGATTATCTCTATTATATGGCAGTGCCGATCCAGCCTGAATCATAGCATTAGAAAACAAGGGCCATCCAGTCCAACCCCCTGGTTCATTGAATCCCAGCAAGCCTTATCAGTTAATGGGGATTTAGATTTAACTCTTGCCACTCCAACAGTAGTCTAAGCATTACATCATGCTGCCTGAGGCTGGATCTACACTGCCCTATATCCCAGGATCTGATCCCATATTATATAGTAGGGTCGGAGGTTTAGCACAGCTGGTAAATCATCAGCAGTTATAAGATCTATCAACCAAAAGGTTGCAAGTTCGAAGCTCCAAGTTGGCGTGAGCTGCTAACTGTCAGCCTAGCTCATTGTTTACCTAAGCAATTCGAAAACAGCTTTAGCTGTGATTAGAGAAATTAGGTACTGCTAAAAGCGGCGGAGGTGTTTTACGATGCCATAAAGAAAGAAGATCATAAAATGCTGGGTGACCAAAAGGAAAGAGGAAGTCCTGACAGCTCTTCATTATAGAAGATAGAGCAACAGTACCCCCTGGACTTGAGCCCAACCTTCCATGACACCTCCTTCTGTTCTGTTTGTCTGTGTATTGTCTATACAAAGTGGCATTGAATGCTTGCCATGTATGTGTACTGTGATCCGTCCTGAGTCCCCTTTGGGGTGAGAAGGGCGGAATATAAATAAGGTATTATTATTATTATTATTATTATTATTATTATTATTATTATCTACTTTGAACTGCATTATATGCATCTACACTGCTAGATAATCTGGGATAAATAGATAATCTGGGATCAGACCCTGGGTTATAGGGCAGTGTAGATCTAGCCCGAGAGCCACAGACTGATTTAAACTAGTTTTCTACACAGACTCATCTTAGCCGAGAAAAGTGTTGCTGTCAGTTTTACTTCTGCAGTTTTGATACAACATGGTTTGCAATGTTACATAGACAGAGAGGTTGTTTCCTGCATGTGAAGGAAATCTTGGAAGCGGGCTGCAAGTGTTTTTGACAGAAACAGGTTCTTTCCTTCCTCCCAACACTTTCGTTTACTCATGCGGCAGGACAGCTCATCGGGGTAGTTATGACCTTGAGGCAAATCGCCTATCTGTTACTGTGGCTGGCTGCCAGCTAGTTTATGTGTAGAACTCTATATTCTCTTTTGCTTGCCACGGGGGTAACTGTTCTGTCTTGTTGTAATAAAATCCGAGGATGACTGTGCTGCCTTGCCATCATAAAATTTCTGCTGTCTTATTTTCCTGAGAGAGATTTTTTGGAGCAACCATTCCAGCATTAATTACATTTGGCTAGGGCGGCTTGTAAGCTGCTGGCATTCAGGATGTAATAGGCCTGTGTATCAGATTGCTCCCCCCTCTGATGATCTCGAAGACACTGTACATTTGGTGATTTTTGTTGTATGACCCTAACAAGTGTATCCGTACTTGGCTTCCCGAATGCATTAAAATACAGCGACTGCACATTTATGTTTTGTTCTGTGCAGCTGTGATTTTATGTCATTAATGATCAAATATCAATGACTATTTAACCAATATTATTACTTTGAAGGTGTATGTGTTAAATATGTTGTTTATGAATTATCTTCTCCCCTCATCCCCCAAATTTGGCCAGGTTTTCTATCACATCCGAAGTATGATGCGGTGACATTGTGTCCCATGCTATGAATTCTATGAATCTGAGGCCCCTTCCACACAGCTGCATAAAATCCACATTGAACTGGATTATATGGCAGTGTGGACTCATATAATCCAGTTCAAATCAGATATTGTGGATTATCTACCTTGATATTCTGGGTTATATGGCTGTTTGGAAGGGCCCTAAGATACTTAGTCAAATTGAATGTATGAGACTTCTATTGGTGGTGGTGGTTGTTGTGTGCCTTCAAGTTTTCTTTTTTTAAATGATGACCCCAAGGCTTGTTATGGAGTTTTCTTGTGGCTGGGAATGTATAACCTGCCTAAGGGCCCTTCGGCACAGCCATATAATCCAGAATATCAAGGCAGATAATCCACAATATCTGCTTTGAACTGGATTGAATCTACATTGAGCTGGATTATATGGCAGTGTGGACTCAGATAATCCAGTTCAAAGTAGTATTTCCATGCTGGGAGAAACACACAGTACAATACAAAATAAAACAATACTTTGAACTCAAAACAGCACCTAATAACCTATGGTGAGAACTGTTTGTAGACTGGGATAAAAAAATAAATAAAATAAACTATGCTAATTATATTTCTGCCACTTTAGTTATGGATGGCATTTATCATTTTTGTGTGTTGTTGTAGGTTTTTTCGGGCTATATGGCAATGTTTTAGAGGCATTCTCTCCTGACGTTTCACCTGCATCTATGGCAAGCATCCTCAGAGGTAGTGGGGATGCTTGCCATAGATGCAGGTGAAACATCAGGAGAGAATGCCTCTAGAACATGGCCACATAGCCCAAAAAAACCTATAACAACTCAGTGATTCCGGCCATGAAAGCCTTCGACAATACATTTTTGTGTGTGTTAAGGCTATCTAGTTCTAACACATCTGAACATTTATTTATTTATTCAATATCCTGCCTTTCTCCCAGTATGGAAATTAAAGAAAAAAGGGGAGAGTTGTCATAGTTGCACTACTGGGACCATTGCAAAAAGTGGAACCTAGCAGTGTGGTTGTTGTATTATGATCATGATGTACATTACAGAAATTGGAGGGGCAGGCTTCTCCTTTCCTTGCAGGAACAGCATGTTCCTCGGAGTTGTTATACTCCAGAAACTTTTGTGACTACCACAAACTAACTTGAATTGGTTGAGCCATAGGGCAGTGATTATCCAAAACAGAAGTCTCCCCAGAGCCCAGCTGAAAAATGGTGTATAATGGTCTATCTTGTGAATACTTAGTGGCTAAAAATAACACTGTTTAACAATTTGAAAAGAATTCTGTTTCTGGTGTGAAAATATTATTCCTGTTTAATTGTGCGGTACTTACTTGGAAAATAGTTGTTATACTCCAGAAACATTTGTGGTTGCCACAACCATTTGAATTGGTCAAGACTTTGAGATGCTCATTGAAAAAATAAAGCAAAATATGCTAAAAGTTAGTTAGCTCCACTGGCTGCCGATCTGCTACCGGGCTCAATTCAAAGTGCTGGTGTTGGCCTTTAAAGCCCTAAACGGTTCTGGCCCAACTTACCTATCCGAACGTATCTCGGCCTATCAGCCCACCAGGACCCTAAGATCTTCTGGGGGGGCCCTGCTCTCTATCCCGCCTGCTTCACAGGTGCGGCTGGCGGGGACGAGAGACAGGGCCTTTTTTGTGGTGGCCCCACGGCTATGGAACGCCCTCCCCATGGAGGTAAGATCAGCCCCCTCATTGATGGTTTTCCGGAAAAGACTAAAAACCTGGATGTTCGAGCAGGCGTTCGGTTAACTCAGTGCAATAAGTGTAATGATTGAAGGACTGGCAATTTGGACGACGAAACTGGATCGCGATTTTAGTCAAGAGATTAATTGGATTGTTTATTGATATATGTATTGTGGATTGTGTTTTTATGCTTTTAAACTGTATACTGTTGTTTGTTATAAGTTGTTGTAAACCGCGTTGAGTCGCCGGCTAGGCTGAGAAACGGCGGTATACAAGTATAGCAAATAAATAAATAAATAAATAAAAGATGTCCTGCAGAAACAAAAATTTTGCAGTTTGAAAATGTTTTCCATGTTTTTATGAGAGAACCAATTCAGAAATGACATTTCTAACCCAGGAACAAAAAAATCGCATTGCATAGTGTAATGGTACACTCCTGCCCACTCTTTACTTCCTCCCGCTTTCCTTCCATAACTATTGAGGATCACTTTCCTAAGGAGGTAGTGTTAAGGGAGATTCTCAATTAAGTAAGAGATTCCCAAAGTGGTGTTCCAGGTATTTTAGACTTAAACTCCCAGAAACCTCAGCCACCTTAGCCAATGATCAGGGATTCTGGGAACTGAATTCACCTGGAAGACCAGAGTTTAGGAAACATCCTTTGAAGTCCTGCCAGCCATGGTGGAAGATGTGCATGTATGTGTGTTGGGAAGAAGAGATTCTACTTTTCCTGGATGTGTTTCCTTAAAAACATTTTCCCCATAACACGAATGGGAGGAAAGTTATCTACAAAGCTCCAAGCCTTCCATGCTTTCTTGGCTTTTCTGGAGACATGAGGGAGCAACAAAGGAACTGTGAAGTCTTGACTCTGTCTTTTCCTCTTCTCTGCTTCAGTTCCTCCCAGTAGTGTAGATACCTTCATTTGTATTAGTTTTTGAGTGGAGTATAAAACCCCATCAGAGGCCAGCGTTAGTTGGTCTATTCCATTTGTCTGTATAGAGCTCTCTTGTTGGACTCTTCCTTTTCTGCAACAGAGGTACAGAGAATAGAGGCTTGGGAACTGTCTGGTAATCCTAGTCTGAAGCAATTCAAAAACAGGCATCCTTAGCACCTGCATTCAGCAGCATTCTTATACCAGCAGTCCAAAGGACAACGGAAGCTTATAACCAGCTTAATCTTCACAAGAAAGAAGATTGAGTCAGTTTATAACCATTGCTTTGCACCAGAGCCTGGAAACTTTTAAAAACTCCAGAGAGAGGACTACAATCAGCAAAATCTCCTTTTGTAATATATTGTTTTAAGTTACCTTATGATAGTCCTGGGTGGAGTTAACCCTTTATTCATCTTGTTTTCAGTAAACTCATTTTGGTTATTTTTCACCTTGCCTAAAGTGCCTCTGTCTGATAAGGGTCTTGATCTTATCAAAAGGTATACAGATAGCCCCTGAGTAAAGCTAGACACTATAGCTTTCCCAAAGACCATCACAGGAACTGTGATGCCATCACAGGAACCATGTCTCTCTCTGACTCAATGTATCCATGACATAATCCCAGCAGTCCCCTGAAATACATCATTTTTAGTACCAGAATGGCAGCAATAGAGTATGAAGGTATGCAGTGGCAAAACCCGCGCTCCGTCCTAAGAGGAAGAGGTTTTTGCAATCTCCAACAGACCTTCAGTTGCCTCCTGAGAGGGCTTCTTACTCCTCAGAGGCAATTTCTTGTTAAAACCACAGAAAGACAGAGGTGTGGCAAGTGGGGCACCCAAGCAGAAACAACAGAGAAAACCCCAGAGATGCAATGGAAACATTTTTTTTAGATCAGCAGATTTTCAGTTCATTACTCTTCTTCAGTAGAAGTAGTTTAACAAGGCAACCTGCTGTACTTTATTTTATCACTTTTATTAAAGCCGGGGATAGTTTTAGCCACAGGGTAGATGTTCTTTTCCCCTTTGTGATTTCACAGTCCTGTCCCCAAAGCATAATGTGTATGTTGGGGAATCTACATATTTTCCCTTGGGTGAGATTTGAGTCGGGGATCTTACTAGCGTGATATTTTCACACAGAAAGCTGAACTCGTGCAAGGTTTGTGATATAAAGATAAAAATACAGAAGGTAATTTACATTACACTTGTTTTTCCTCAGTGTTTTCTTGTTTTTTAAGAACTAGCACAGGATAGGTTCAGTTTTAATTCAAGAAAAAAACTCTTTTGCACTGTAGCTTACAGTTGTCAAGTCAGAATAAGCCCTCCTGTCCAACACACTCCAAGATAAAATTGTATAGGCTTTCAGACTCAGAGAGAAACATATTTTTTTCATAGAAACCTGCCTATGGAAAATTTATGTTCCAGAGTATAAAACATACAACCCAGATAATTATGTTAATGCAATATTGAATGAAACTATCTATGGGTGCATCTACACTGTAGAATTAATGCAGGTCGACATCACTTTCACTGCAAAGTTCAGTACTATGGATTCATGAGAGCAAGAACTCTCTGGTAAAGAAGCCCAAAGACCTTGTAAAACTACAAGTCTCATGATTCCATAGCACTGAGCCATGGCAATTAAAGTCACATCAAACCGATTAATTCTGCAGTGTTGATGCACCCTAAACCCCTCTTGAATTATGTTCTTTCACAGGGCGCTTCTACACTGAAATGATAATTTATCTTAGAACTACTTCAGAACAACTTCAGAACAGTTTGGCTGTGGGGCGATTAAGGACCTCTTCACATGGCAATTTTGGGCCATGCTGTTTCACTGGCAGCTGCTGGTGAAAGGGAAGGCGCGCAGGATGGCACTCCCTCCTTCCCCCATTATACAGTGGGGATGGGACAGGATGCGTTGGCCCTGTTCCTGTTCCGATCATATGAGAGAAAGGGCAGCACCCTTTCCCCATCATACAAGGAAAAGGGGAGGAAAGTGCGGGTAGCTCCTTTGCAACTACCCCAAACACAGGTTCCTCCCCATGGTGGGAGGAATGTGGGTGGGGCCTGCCAAGCATCATCTGATGATGTTCGACAGTCCCTGTCCAGACCCAGTCAAAAGCGGCAAAACGGTCCTGCTTTAGCCCTTTGTGAAGAGGTCCTAAGTTGACAGGTCTAGAACTGGTTTGAGGCAGAAAGGTGATTATTTTTGTTGGGGAATCTGAGCTGCTAGGCTCAAAAATAACCCTCAGTTGGGTGATTCCACCATAAATATAGCAGCGTACCAGAAACGTCATAATCAGCAGAAATTTGCATGTGATGAGCTGGGATAAGCTTTTATTCTTTAGGTTGGCACAGGACTGCAGAGTCAGAACTTTAGGTTCAAAAAATATTTATCGAGGTAAAAAAAAAATACATTCTTGATAGAAAAAGTCTTGGAGCTAACTAGCTTACTAAATTTCATCTTCTAAAGAGGCAAAAGGGTAAAAAGTCCATGCAGCTACATTTTGCCTAGAGAGAAACAAAATGTGCATCCTCATAGGTAGAAAGAAAAGCAGAAAAAACTGGGAAAATGGTGGAGAGACCACATGGTCAGCCCAGAACAATAAAATGCTCCAATTTTCCAAAGAGATGCACATCAATGCACCAGAGGCATACAGGTGAAAAAAAAGAGTAAATTGACAGGTAGGAGTAGATGTAATCAATTACTCCTCCCAGGGGGACCATTAGCCCCTTGCTGCCCAGCCATGCTCTTGGGGCATTTTTGTCAGCCCCCGTTTGGGATCTTTTAATGCGCTTCAGCAAGGATAGATGTCTACAATGTGAAGCTAATTTTAAATGTGAAGCCTCGAGTCGGCTTTGAATTACCTTATAGTATCAGTGTAGAAGAGTCCTTGTCCTAAGCAGGAGCATCACTGGGCAAAGTCTGGTGGAATGCTAATATGTTTGAGCAAAGGTTGCATTAGTTTTGTACAGATTTGAACCAGGTTAATGGTAAGAAAATCATAATACTTGAAAATAAAACCTTACATGATTTTAAGAGATTTTAAGGTTACAAAAGACTTTGATTTATAACCTAAACGTTTTAAAACCAAAGTCCTTTCTGAAAAGAAGGACTTTTTGCTTGTTGGTTTGGTTGCAAACTTCTCAGCAACACATCATGATCTTCCAGCCATGGCCTCTGCTTACATTAACAAGGGAACTGCCAGGTTGGGCTCCTCTAAAGGTTTATAGTGAATACATGGGAAGAACATATCTACCAGATTACTCTGTTTCAAGTTACTTAAAATCAGCAAATATATTCTGCTTTGGTCAGACCTATGTCCAGTTTCTGGCACCATAATTCAAGAAGGATATTGACAAGCTGGAATGTGACCAGAGAAGAGTGACCAAAATGGTAAAAGGACTGGAAGCCAGTCTTATGAGGAGCAGCTTAGGGAGATGGGTATGTTTAGTTGGAGAAAGGAAGGTGAAGAGGTGACATGATAGTTATATTTACATTTTTGACAGGATGTTATGCTGAAGAAGGAGCAAACTTGTTTTCATCAGCCCCAGAGCTTAAGACACAGGCAAGTAAAATAAAATAAAATAAAAAAGATGCCACCTAAACCTTAAGAACATCTTGATGGTAAGAGTTCTTCAACAGTGAAAACTACTTTATTTATTTATTTATTTATTTCTGCTACTTATACCCCGCCCTTCTCACCCCCGAGGGGGGACTCAGGGCGGCTTACACAGACGGCACAATTCGATGCCCTTATACAAATACATACAAATATAAAAACAGTAATTAATAATTAACAGATTAAAAACATCAATATATAGCACCATAGCACAACAGTAAGCAATCTCATGGTCAGTGTTTCGTGTTCCATAGGTCCAATAGGTTAAAATAGGTTCCTACAGTATTTGCCCTTCATTATGGTCCTTCTTTTTAGCTGCCAGAGTTTCCGAAAGCCTGGTCCCACATCCAAGTTTTCAGCTGTTTCCTGAATGAGAGAAGGGAGGGCGCTGTTCTAATCTCCCCGGGGAGTGAGTTCCACAGGCGAGGGGCCACCACTGAGAAGGCCCTGCTCCTCGTCCCCGCCAGTCTCACTTGCGATAAAGGCGGGGTCGAGAGCAGGGCCCCCCCAGAGGATCTTAAGCTCCGAGGTGGTGTGTAGAGGGAGATCCGTTCGGACAAGTACACTGGGCCGGAACCGTATAGGATTTTATAGGTCAAAACCAGCACCTTGAATTGTGCTCGGAATTGGATCGGCAGCCAGTGGAGCTGGCATAACAGGGGGGTGGTGTGCTCCCTGTATGCCGCTCCGGTGAGCAATCTGGCTGCCTCCCGTTGGACTAGTTGAAGTTTCCGAGCAGTCTTTAAGGGCAACCCCACGTAGAGTGCGTTGCAGTAATCCAGCCGGGATGTGACAAGAGCGTGGACCACCGTGGCCAGATCCGACTTCCCAAGGTACGGGCGCAGCTGGCGCACAAGTTTTAATTGTGCGAAAGCTCTCCCGGCCACCGCTGAGACCTGGGGTTCCAGGCTCAGCGGTGAATCCAGGATCACTCCCAAGCTGCGAACCTGCGTCTTCAGGGGGAGTGTAACCCCGTCTAACACAGGCTGTAACCCTATACCCTGTTCGGCCTTACGACTGACCAGTAGGACCTCTGTCTTGTCTGGATTCAACTTCAATTTGTTAGCCCTCATCCAGTCCGACACAGCAGCCAAGCACCGATTCAAAGTCTGGACAGCCTCCTTAGTGACAGGTGGGAAGGAGTGACAGATTTGGACATCATCTGCGTAGAGATAACATCTCATTCCGAAACTCCGAATGATCTCCCCCAGCGGCTTCATGTAGATGTTAAATAACATCGGGGACAGAATTGAACCCTGTGGGACTCCACACAACAACGGTTGTGGGGCCGAACAGGTGTCACCCAACGACACCTTCTGAGACCGACCCTCAAGGAAGGATCGGAGCCACCGCAGAGCAGTGCCCCCGAGCCCCATATCCATGAGGCGTCCCAGAAGGATACCGTGATCGACGGTATCGAAGGCCGCTGAGAGGTCCAGCAGAACTAACAGGGACACACTCCCCCTGTCTAGTTCCCTGCGCAGATCATCTACCAAGGCGACCAAGGCTGTCTCAGTACCATGTCCCGGCCTAAAGCCAGACTGTGCCGGATCTAGATAATCAGTGTCTACCAGAAACCCCTGGAGTTGTGTCGCCACCACACGTTCCATGACTTTGCCCAAGTAGGGGAGATTGGAAACTGGCCGATAGTTGTCGAATTGGGTGGGGTCCAGTGATGGTTTCTTCAACAGCGGTTTTATAATAGCTTGTTTTAAGCTCGCTGGAAACTCTCCTTTCTGTAAGGAGGTATTAACCATCACCTTCACCCACCCTGCCAAACCCCCTCTGGCTTCCTTGATCAGCCAGGAAGGACAGGGGTCTAGGATGCATGTGGTGGGTCGTACCTCTCCAAGGATCCTGTCCACATCCTCAAGCTGAACCAATTGAAATGAATCCAACAAAACTGGACAAGCAGATGTTCTCGCCACATCCCCAGAGACTGCCGTTAATGTGGCGTCAAAACCCGACCGAATCCGCCCAATTTTATCCGCGAAGAATCGAGCAAATGCTTCACAGCGAGCTACCGAGTTATCAGGGGCCTCGCTCTTCGGCGGATTTAACAGACCCCTGACAACTCGGAACAGCTCAGCTGGACGGTTCTTCGCCGATGCAATGTTGGCGGCAAGAAATGTTTTCTGTGCCGCCGCTATTGCCACACCATAGGACCTTAGGAAGGCATTCAGGTGTGTTTGGGCAGGGTTGGTGGGGTTCCGGCGCCACACGCACTCTAGCCTCCTCTTCTTTCGCTTCATCGCTGCCAGCTCCTCGGTAAACCAAGGATCTGGTTTAGCTCGGTTACTCGAGAGGGGGCATTCCGGAGCGATTGTGTCGATTGCCCTGGTCATTTCCCTATCCCAGCGAGAGACCAAGACATCGACAGAGTCGCCAGCCAAGAAGGTGGAAAATTCCCCAAGAGCCGTCAGGAAGCCTTTTGGCTCCATAAGCCTCCTGGGGCGGACCATTCTAATAGGTCCACCACCCCTGCGGAGGTTAGGAGGCGCAGCAAGTCTAAACCTAATCAGGTGGTGATCGGTCCATGGCAATGGGGCGATGGTCAGCTCCTCCACACCGTCACTTTCACCCCATCCTTGAGAGAAGACCAAATCCAGTGTGTGACCGGCACTATGGGTGGGACCAGATACTAATTGGGACAGGCCCATGGTTGCCATGGTGGCCATGAAGTCCTGAGCTGCGCCCGTAAGAGAGGTCTCGGCCTGGACATTGAAGTCCCCCAGGACTATAAGTCGTTGGAAGCCCAATGCCCAGTCCGAGACCACTCCCGCTAGCTCAGGTAAGGAGACTGTTGTGCAGCGGGGTGGTCGGTACACCAACAGAATCCCTATCCTGTCCCGGTCACCTATCCTAAAGCCGGCACACTCAAAAGAAGATGATTGTGGGATGGGGCACCTGATCAGGGGAATACAAACCTTATAGACCACTGCGACTCCGCCTCCCCGCCCTCCGAGCCTCGGTTGGTGCTGAACGGAGTAACCCGGCGGACAAAGTTGGGAGAGATTTACCCCTCCCCCCTCGTCCAGCCAGGTCTCCGTTATACAAGCCAGGTCAGCTTGTTCCTCCAGGATTAGATCTTGAATAATGGAGGTTTTCCCATTTACCGACCTGGCATTGAACAGCACCACCTTTAGCCCGGAGGGGCCACCAACCTGGCACCTCAGTTGTATCTTGTCAGGAGAATATTTTGAAGTTGTCAATGAGTCATTGTTACTTTCGGGCCGAATGAGTTGTTGAGATGTAAATTGGGTGATCTTTGGAATTGCCAATATTCTATTATGAATTTTGGGCCGAATTTGTTTATGTCTGAGACTGCTTAGGTTCGCCAATTTATTGTTATAAATTTTGGGCCGAAATAAATCTTTTGTTCTCCCTTTCCCGTATCTCCCTCTACCTGTCACCACCTCTATGGCGGCCCCCCCCCCACGGAATCACCGCCCCCGGGGAAGTTCCCTCCATTCTCCTCTGTTGTTAATCCGACTGTCAGCATTTGATAACAAATATTGTTATTATGGTTGCACATAGCTAGGTCCTGGCCTTCCCGCCCCTTAATACATCCTGTTCCTTTCCCTATGCCAAAGGATCGTAAAGTGCACTTGTATAAGTAGTTGATAAGTTGTCAAAAGCAGCATGATTGGCATAGGTGGTGACATAAGGCATAAAGTGCAGCTAGTTAACAGTATGTATGGTTAGTACTAAAGTGACAGTGCAGGACAGTGCAATTGTTACAAAGTGCTATAGTTACAGTAATAATTGGATCATAGATATGATAATTTAGACCAGTCAAGTTGATGGCGCGGGCTCTGGCAGATTAAAAGATTAAGAAGGACTGTAAAGTACTCGGGCTAAAGTGCCTTAGTGCAGGAGCCAGTTCTATAGTTCAAAGTTAATGTCTCTAAGAATAGGTCCAGATCATTCAATCAGGGCAGTCAGTTCAAATCGTGGGAGCCCAGCTTCTTGGCCCCGTGGAAAGCAAGCCGGCAGCCAATGGTCAGGTCCCCAGATCTTCTTGGCTGTCCAGAAGAAATGATGGAGATGTTAGCGACTGAGATGGTACAATGAAGACGATAACTGTGTTTCCACTGGCTGTCAGCACAATATTCCAAGATCTGCGAGGTGATATAACTTGCACCACTCGGCTCAGCCAGAGGGGGCAGTGTGGAACAATTAGCTAGATCTTAAGCTAGATCTTAAGTCTAAGGCACTGATGGTAAAGCCGCAAAACACTGAGTCATGAGGCGGGTATATCTTCCGGTGGCTGTTAGGTCCTGTGCGTCCGCGGCTATGGTGTTGTCAAATTGGTGTCAGTTTGATGTTAAAATAGTGTCAATTTGATGTTAAAAATATTGACACCACACAGCACAGGCCCAGCAAGATGGATTGGGGGCACAGAGGAGGGAGTGCGGGCCTCCACCTCCGCTAGAGATGGAGCGCGGAGGGGGAAGCGCGGAGGAGGCACCAGAATGGAGGGATGCGTGGCGGACTTAGCCCAGTCGCAGAAGGGAACGCCGGAATCCAAGAAGGAAGTTGGCAATTCAGATGGAAAATTCAGATGGCAATTCAGATGGAAAACGCAGTTGGGGCTCTGCCACTCCTCTCCAAGCTCCCCTATGACTCCAACAGCTGCCTCGGCAGCGGGCCGCAAATGACGGCGGCGCAGTCTTATGGAGGCAGCAGAAGCGGCAGCTCCTCCTCCCAGGCGGCTCCAACAACTCCGGCGGCCGGGCGGGCAGCGGCTCTGGCTGCCGAGGGGAAACGCTCTCGCCTGGCCGTGGATGGAACGGCCTCAGACAAGGCCGTAATGGTGGCGTCGGGGCAGTCTCGCGGCGGGGCAGTCTCGCGGCGGCGGTGGAAGCGGCCGCCTTGTCTCCCGGCGTCCCCCGGCGGTCCTAGTGGCTGCCCGGGCGGTCACCCCAAAGCGTGGTTTGGCTACTGAGAGGGAGCGCTTTTGCAAGGCCGCAGATGGAGGCGGCCTCAGCGCTCTGCCTCTCCTCTCCCCGCTCCGCCCCTGGGCTCCGGCCCAGCGACAGGCCCAGACAGGCTCTCCTCGGTAGCAGGGGAGGCGGCTGCCCCGGAGCACCCAAACACACAGCAACCAGCAGGGGCCTGGGGGCCCAGGACACAGATAGGTGCCCAGGTAAGTTCTTAATGTTCTTTAGGGTTAGGGTTCTTGAGGGTTCTTGAGGGCAAAGCAAGCTCCTAGGTAGAGGGCGGAGCAGCTCTTGGATTGAGGGAGCCGGCCTCGATGTTATGGCGGCGCTCTACCTCGCCTTCCCCTCCTTCGCTACCCTTTCCCCCTTTCTCCTGGGTTAATCTGGTCCTCCAAACCTCTTTCCAAGATCTCTGGTTGCTCCGGACCCTCGACTTGGATTTTGCAGGGAGTCCTAAGTCGGATCACCTTAGATTCCCTTGGATTATAAATCTCGGCAGGCGCAGCTCAGATCTTTGTTGCTTTCCGCCATACCGGAAGAGTGGCCATACTTCTGTGAAGAGTAGCGAAGTCTCCTTGTATGGAGATTTTTAAACTGAGGTTGGATGGCCATCTGTTGGGAGTGCTTTGATTTTGCATTCCCATATGGCAGAAAGGGTTGGGACTAGATGGCCCTTCCAGCTCTCTGTTTCTATGATCCCATGATTCTATTAGGCATGAAAAGATATGGGCTACCAGTGTAGTTGTTTCAAAACCTATGTTCTGTGGTCTCTGAAAGTAGCCCATGTGAAAAACACCGTAACTCTATTTTGAAGTTTCTAAACACTTTTCAAAGCCAAACCATGTGCAGAACATAACTTAAAGAACACCATGACATGAAAACCAGAGGTATACTGAGGCTGGAGTGATAGATTCTGACAGTCGAGAGACTAGAGTTCAAACATTTATTTATTTTAAAATTATAAATAAATAAATAAATAAATAAATAAATAAATAGATTATAGTGACCAAATCCTTCTGTTTTGGAAAAGGACAGAAGAAACATGTCATATATGGTGGCTACTAGATATTCTTGGTCACAGTCACAAGGAGCGTCTCTAAGCTATGAATCTGCTCCATCCATCTGCATGATCCCATCTTGAACATCTTGGGGACCTAACATAGGACTGACTATCTATTTCCAACATATTTATTATTCAGATCAGCTTTCAGTTTGTTGGCATTCATTCAACCAAAGATCAGACATCTCTTTAGGAACCTGCTATCTCACTGAGGAAAAGCAACCTAATATTTAGTAGCATTATAGAATCATAGAGTTGGAACAGACCTAAGGGCCATCAAGTCCAACCCCCTTTTGCCATGCAGGAAAACACAATCAAAGCACTCTCAACAGATGGCTGTCCTGCCTCCGGAGAAGGATACTCCATCACAGCCCCAGGATCAGCATAGTGTCATAATGTTGACACTGTTCTCCAAAAGCTTTCATGATCTACTCTCCATATCTTCGTATAGAGGCAGAACAAAATGACAATACGATTTTTTCAAAAGAAGTGAGTGAATATAGATTAAACAAAATTAAACACATAGTATGAGATCGATATTATATCACAAATAACAGATTTACATATTTGCATTTATATTTATAAGTTAAATAAAACAGAGGTAAAGAAGATTCCTAGGTTAGCCATTCTTAGCCCATAATAACAGAATCCCTACCAAATTAAGCAGATAGGAAGATGCCAAGGATTTGTCATGTGAAACAATAACATAGTCAGAATGAATGAGAATGATCACCATATATGCCAACAGCTAATCCATTTCTCAGAGTGTTTGTTCTTATGCAGCCAAAATGACACTGTCCACACAAAAGAGGAGGGCACTGGCAGGCTTAGAGAAACCTTCACGCTTAGAGAAACCTTTACAGAAGTACTAAAAATCTGAGCAACAACAACCCCAAGGAAGGGGAATTCTCCAAAAGAGCCCCATTAAGATAGAATGCCCTCAGTGGGCACAGAATGATAACCATTAGGAGGAGGAAGCACACAAACCTGTTTGGGAATAGGAATAGATTGGATTATCATACAAGAAGGCTGGCTAGCTGAATGAGAGAAGTCCCCATTATGAAACGCAAAAACCAAGCAAACGAACCCCCCCCCCCCACACATTTTGCATGAATATCACTACAAGCTATGGCATAATATTCTGCACCATCTAAGGACCTCATCAGAAAGGCCAGGCAAAGCATCCCACTTCGCCTGGCATCATGGTGAAAGGAGAGGGGTAGTGAGACAAATCTGTTGCTCCGTGTGCAGCTTCCTCTCGGTGATGTGTCACCATTCTGCAGAGGGCACGTGCTGGCTCCATTGTTGGTGGGGGGGACGGATCTCCAATGACGCTTCCACCGCGGTTGGGAATGGGGCCACTGCTGGAAGTCACACAACATTGTGTGATGGCCAGTGTGGGGCTCTGTCTCCAAGACAGGGTAAAAGCGTCATAGGACGCTAAATTTAGCCCATTTGATGAGGCCCTAAGTAAGATCAAATAAGACCTTCAGAAGCCATATTCACAAAAACCCCTCTGCCAAAAATGCAGTGATGACTGAGAAATAAAGACAATTCACCACCAACCTGTCATTGCATTGGTTTAAAATGCCTTTAATTCATATACAGACAGTACCTGAGTTACAAACATCCAACTTACAAATGATTAATAGTTAAGAATAGGGGTGAGGCAACAGGAAATGGAAGAACTACCCCTTGCAAGGAAAATTCACTCCTGAAAAAGCTATCGTGGGGAAAAGGGATCTCCACTGAAGCTTTCTCACCAATCCTTGTTTCCACAACAAGCCATTTTTTTCAAAATGCAATTATCACAGGAATAGAAAGTGAAGTGAACCTTCTTGAATAGGAGCACAGCAAAACAAACACTACAGGGGTGTTAACCTTTCCTATGCTTGTTCCAACTTACATACACATTCAGCATAAGAGCAAACCTACAGAACCTATATTATTTGTAACTTGGAGACTGCCTGTATTATAGAATTTACTACAAGCTTTTTGCCACTTCAGCTCCAGCCATTTTCAATGTTCCTTTATTATGTTTATAATATTGTGGGTCTGACTTGTTTTTTTTTAAACCATTGAAGGGCATGCCATCTGAGAATAATCACTTAACTCCCCAAGATGGCCCTGGATAAACCAGGTACTGGGTCATGTATAAACAAAATGTGGTTTGTGAAGTGCTTGGTGCTATCCAGTGGTGTTTTTCTAGGACACCAACTAGTTTGTGAAGCATCTCCAGATAACAGCACACATACATCTCAACTAGGGTTCCGCTTCAGGGCTGGTAGATTTGTGCACCATTGTCTTGGCAATTGATGGCAGAAGAGGCAGCTGAGTGTGCCTCTGGGAATGTGTTGGTCAAAAGAGGGTCAACAAGCTCTGACAGTCATTAACAGCTGATTTGTTGGCCTCTCCCACTTTATATTTTAAAGGTGCATCTACACTGTAGAATTAATGCAGTTTGACATGGCTCAATGCTATGGAATCATGGGAGTTGTAATTTGATGTGGCACCAACTATTTGGCGGAAAAGGCTAAAGATCTTGCAAACTGCATTTTCCATGATTCCATAGCATTGAGCTATGGCAGTTAAATGATGTCAAATTGCATTATGTCTAGAGTGTAGATCAGGCATGGGCAAACTTTGACCCTCCAGTTAGGAATTTTGGGAGTTGATGTCTAAAACATTTGGAAGGCCTAGGTTTGATGCACCCTAATTTTACCTACTTTTCCTACCCTTTGCAAGTTTTTTGTTTTGTTTTGTTATGTGTGTACGTGGCTTTTCCAATCTCATTTGGCTGCCTTCTGACTTGTGCAACTGTGTTGGTTCAAATGTTTCCGCACCTTTTCTCTTTCTATTCTCCCACTGACTTCACTTATGTCATTCATCTTTTCCACATCATCAAGATCAATACTATTGCTTGTGGTATTCATCTGACTGGTGGGTAGGTACATACCTGAGATTTTTTGAGCATATAGGTTTTGTAACTCAGATTTGAACAGAATATAGTCACACACTGTTAAGAGATGCATGGATATACAGGATATACATGCATGTTATCTCTAACATAGACACAGCCGGTTTGTCAATTTTTTCTTCAACTCATTCCTCTTGCAAATGGCAGTAAATGAAAGACACATTGTTTGCACAGCTGTTTTTAAATTTTTGTTGTTCTTCAGTCAGGCCTATAGCTATCAACAATGACTGCTGATTGTGAGCTCAGGCGATATGTTATTGATGTTTGTATTAGCATAATAATGGTAAGGTATGTATATGGGTCTTGCCTCCAATATGCAAGGTTAATTGTTAGTGCACTATAGGACAAATCAAATTTTTAAAAGTTAATTTTTGGCAGGAACAATCTAATTTACATTCAGAGTAATATGCAACCCAAAATTAAAGAAGCAGAAAGAAGAAAAGGAAAGGCGGAAAAGAAGAAAAAGAGAAAAAAAGAGAAATAGGACATACAGTGTTCCCTCACTTATCGCGAGTGTTACACTCCAGGACCACCCGCAAAAGTGAAAATCCACAAAGTAGGGACACTATCTATCTATCTATCTATCTATCTATCTATCTATCTATCTATCTATCTATCTATCATCTAGTTTTAAAAGTCATTTAAAAAACACTGCATGGCTATCAGCCTCTTCCCAGTAGACTCAAATCAAGGAAAAGCTTCATGAGAACCACCACTCCTCTTAATGTTCTCCCAACAACAGCAAGAGTATCCCTCTGGGCAACAAAGCCAGGCAATCCCAAATGGATGGCCCTCCATGAGGATCTGCCTCCAGGGGCAAACCAAGAACGGGCAACTTAGAAGTCCATGAACAGACCCAGAAGTGGAATTGGCAGATCAAAAGACAACCTGGCAAAATGGCACTACCTAGAAGAGTCTTCCACCTTGTGGGACTGTGGAGCAGAACAAACAACTCTGCATCTGTATGCTTGTCCACAATGTCCTGTCTCATGCACAGAGGAATAATTGTTTAAAGCTACAGACAAAGTGGTTGCTGCTGCTTGTTGCTGCTTGTTTTTAATCTAAAATTATTTAGCCACTAGTGCTCCCTCTATTTTATTGGTTTTATACTTATTTATGCAATGCTTTTGACACATAAAGAACTTTTAAAATTACATGGTCATCATTTTTTCCCAACCTTAAGTAAAACTAATATTGATTACTACATTTTTATCTTGATTAAATGTGTTCTTAAGTTGCATATCGGTAAACTAGTAAAGGTATTTGCCTTCCTTAAAATTGCCTTTCTTGATTTAAAATTCCAACCATCTTGTTCAAATTAAAAAATACTGTCCTAAAGGAATGATCTCTGATTTGTAACTAAACTGATCTCTGATTTGTAACCAAACTGCTTATTACATGAGGTAGTTAGGAACATTCTGTAGTTATACAAACTAACAAGAATACATTTCTAATAAAACTGATTTTAAATTCAGCATCTTTGGTATGACTTCAACATCATAAATTTCTTTCAGGTTCCATGAGTCTCACATCTTTAACCACCTCATCAGACAGAGTGATTTTAGCATCCTAGGATGCTTCTCCTTGTTTGGAGGACTGATGGACTTGCTGCCCATCAGACAACGCAAGGGAATTTTCTGTGGAAGGAAAGCATAGCCAGATGCTTCCCTCTTAATTCTGGAGGGAAAGCATTGTCAGATGCTTCTCTCTCAACACAGGAGTCTTCCTGTGTTGTGCTGGCTCCAATGGAGCCAGCACAGGGCCTCCATGCATGTGATGGGGAAAGCTTTGCTGAGCAGGAGCTGTGGATGGAGATGTGAGCCACTATCACAATCCCGATTGGCAGTAATGAGAGAGAGGGCATTCTCAGTTATTGCCCCTACCGGCTATGGAACTCCCTTCCTGGTGAGATTAGATCAGCACCCTCACTCCTGTCCTTCAGAAGGATGATAAAAACCTGGCTGTGGGACCAAGCTTTTGGGACAGTGCAATAAGGCAGCAATAGAAAACCTCACCATGCCAACCGGATTTGATGCAGATGACTGAGATGGTTTAAACAGTGGATTTTAATTTTGAGATAATTGATTTTAATTATTTTAATTATTTTAATGTTTATGTATATGTATAGTGGCGCAGTGGGTTAAAGCACTGAGCTGCTGAACTTGTTGACTGAAAGGTCACAGGTTGGAATCCAGGGAGCAGCATGAGCTCCCACTGTCAGCTCCAGCTTCTGCCAAGCTAGAAGTTCAAAAACATCCAAATGTGAGTAGATCAATAGGTACCGCTCTGGCAGGAAGGTAACACCGTTCCCTGGAGTCATTCTGATCACATGACCTTGGAGGTGTCTATGGGCAACGCCGGCTCTTTGACTTAGAAATGGAGATGAGCAGCAACTTCCAGAGTCAGACATGACTGGACTTAATGTCAGGGGAACATCTTTACCTTTTACTATAGTCTATTTATGTCCTGGCATTGAATGTTTGCTGTTCATATGTTGTGCTCCGCCTTGAGTCCCCTTTGAGGTGAAAAAACGGAGTAGAAATGCTTTAAATAAATAAATAAATAAATAAATAAATAAATGGGGTGACAAATTCGCCCCGCTGCTCCTGAGGTCGAAGTAGTATCCTTTAACTATGAAAAACATCAAATCTTGTAACGATTTGACATTAGGACTTCCAAGCTGTTTCTTTCATTGGCATTATGAAGTGTATTAAATTTTATTCTGGGTTTCTCTGCTGGCCAAACAAATCTGTCATTGTCCAAAAGCTGTTCCATTTCTTATAATGGGGGCTGTTTGAAAGAAATTAAAGCCTTGGCAAAACAGTTACTTTAATTTCTGCAGTTCTACCCCAAAAGGATATATTTAAGTTTTCCCATTTCTTCCGAGTCTCTTTTAATTTATTTCCAGACATTTTCACACTTGTTTTGAAATAATAAACTGCTGTCTGTGATAATTGTAACTCCCAAATATTAAATCCCCATATTTTTAATCAGCAATTTTGTTTTGCTGCAGCTCAGATTAAACCTGGAGCATGTCCCAAACACCTTAATCCCCTCCCACAAGCCTTCATTGAGTCCACTGGCGTTTGTGTCATGGTCACAAGACTATCCGCATATGCTCTTAACTTGCACCATAGGAGAAATCTATATTTACTAAAAACTAGTTTACAGGATCACAAGCTGTTTTAACCCGCACATTTCAAGAGTCTCCAAGGGGGTTATGTGTTTTAGGCTCTATTGTGCAGATTTTTGTTTCTTAAGTAAGAAGTGTCCTATTAAAAACATCTTCTCTGTAAGTGCTCAAACTCAGTTTTGAAGTATTGTCGAAGGCTTTCATGGCCGGAATCACTGGGTTGCTGTAAGGTTTTCGGACTGTATGGCCATTTCCAGAATATGGCCATACAGCCTGAAAAACTTACTGCAACCCTTTTTGAAGCTTTGCAGTTTTGTAGTATGTGACTTATTGAGAGCACCACCTTAAAATATAGTTTTCAGACAGAAGGCCTAACATGCTGGTAAATGTGCATGCACTATATAAAAGATGCCAAGATGCCAAGGATGAAACCATTGTGTGGAAAAGCAGGGCATTTCAGTAGGCAAAGCTTCCCCCATGCAAGCAAGAGACAACCAGTCTCCCATAATGATTAAGGTTATTGGAGGGTTGCTATACATTTTTGGGCTATATGGCCATGTTCTAGAAGCATTCTCTCCTGATTTTTCACCTGCATTTATGGCATGCATCCTCAGAGTCATGTATCTTGGAATGGTTTCCCCCCGTAGAGATGTTCAATGTATTGTTGAAGGCTTCCATGGCTGGAATCACTGGGTTGTTGTAGGTTTTTCAGGTTTTTCAGGCTAGGACAGGGGTCCTCAAACTAAGGCCCGGGGGCCAGATACGGCCCTCCAAGGTCATTTACCCGGCCCTTGATCAGGGTAAACCTAAGTCTGAAATGACTTGAAAGCACACAACAACCACCACCACAACAACAATCATATCGCATCAGCCAAAAGCAGGCCTACACTTCCCATTGAAATACTAATAAGTTTATATTTGTTAAAATTGTTCTTCATTTTAATTATTGTATTGGTTTTTTTTGCACTGCAAATATGATATGTTTAGTGTGCATAGGAATTCATTCACTTTTTTTCAAATTATAATCCAGCCCTCCAACAGTTTGAGGAACTCTGACCTGGCCCTCTGTTTAAAAAGTTCGAAAACCGCTGTTTTAGAAGCATTTTCTCCTGACATTTCATTTGCATCTATATCTGAGGACGCCTGCCATAGATGCAGGTGGAACGTCAGGAGAGAATGCTTCTAGAATATGGCCATATAGCCCGAAAAACCTACAACAACCCAGTGATTCCAGCCATAGAAGCCTTCAACAATACAAAGGTTATTGGAGTCTTTATCATCCTTTGCATCTTGGCATACACATTGCAAGAAAAGTGTCTTGTCCAGACATATATTTCATTTTGCTCTGGAAAACGTACACTATATAACCTAACATGTACCTGTCTGAATGCATTTTGCTCTCAGGCTGCATGAACACAGACTCTGCAGTTCACAAAGGCCACTGATGGTTTACACACAGAGAATTCACTTTTCCCCACTTGCCTTTTTTCATTTTCCAAAGGCCTTTCATTTAGTTATCACACAAGAACACACTGCCGGCAGCGACCAGCCTCTCTTGATATCCCCATCTCTCCTTTAGATCCACATCTTCAAGCAAAGAAAAGTGCAAAATAAATGACAGCCTGTTCTTTTCAAGTTTTCCTAATAAACCCGATCCCATCCACCAAGTGGCTTGTATGAGGAAAGGGAGGGAAGGGAATATCATTAAAGCTAATGAAGTTGAAAGAAAAACACCGAAGCCTCATGGTGACATAGTTCTGTGCATGTGTGTGTGTAACAAATGATAAAGCAAGAAATCCTGGATACAATTGCAGGGAGATGGCAGAGGTCTTTAGGAGCGCTGATGGGCTGCCGATAGTCAGCTGAAACAAATGGTCCGATAGTGTGATACCTCAGCTCCCAATAACATAGGGCAAATGGCCTTCCAGGAGGAGATATAGATTTTCCTTTGAGATATGGAAAGGGAAATAAATTAAATTATGTTGGAACATAGTTTATAAAAAAGGAGAGGGAGGGAAGGGGAGAGGGAACACGGTGAGGCAAAATGTGTGAATGTGTGTGTACAGGGGGGCAGGGGGAGAAACAGATAGAAAATCAGCTTTCTCAGGCATTTGCAATTTAATTGATATTTGGCGGCAGGAAGCCAATCAGTATAAGTAAATTGACGTTATAAGATAAAAATAATTGCTTAATGGGATACCTTCCCCCATGGCTGAGGCAGGCCAAATAAATGTAGCCGGGCACACAGAACCAGCATGATGGCCGTTACTGGTTACAGCCCGCTGCTGCCTTACTGGCAGGGTTCTGCTCGGGCGGCAGTTTATTTTTATGGCATCTGCCTTCTCTCCCCGAGAGAAGGCAATGAGCGGTTTCACATTGATTGCTGCTCCAGCCAACGGCGGCCAAGAGAGAGGGCCATAATTAATGACTTTATTTGCCGGAGCACTGCTGAGAACAATTGAGTTTGTTATGGTAACAACTGATGCCAGCTTTCCTAGAGGCTCAAGGGAGGTGTTTTAGTGTGGAGTCCAGCCGCCAGGAACCGGGCAGTGTACCAGATGATCCACATGCAGCAGGAGTGTTTTGGCAGATGAAGTGTCAATAAGGCTGACTGATTCCACCTTGTGTTGATGGAACCAGGGGTAAAGCATGAGGGACTGCCATGAAGCACGGCTTCCCCAGCCCTGCAGACTTCCAAGATTCATTATCATGACTCTTTTCTTGCTTTTCTTTTCTTCCTCCCCCCCTCCCTCCCTCCAAAAAACTCCCAACAAACCTGGCTGCAGGGGTTACTCATTGTGGGAGAGTCAGGCACTTCTCGTTCATTATTCTCCTCTCTCTACATCTATATATAAATAAAAATGTAATGTTCATTTGTGATATTCACAGAACTCAAAAACCACTGGGGGAATTGACACCAAATTTGGACACAATACACCTAACAACCCAATGTATGTCCTTCACTCAGAAAAAATGATTTTGTCATTTGAGAGTTGCTGTGATTTATAGTTCACCTACAATCAAAGAGCATTCTGAACCCCACCAACGATGGAATTGAACCAAACTTGGCACACAAACTTCTTCCATGACCAACAGAAAATACTGGAAGGGTTTGGTGGGCGGTGTCCTTTGGTTTTGGAGTTGAAGTTCACCTACATCCAGAGATCACTGTGGACTCAAACAATGATGGATCTGGACCAAACTCTACACGAATACTCAATATGCCCAAATGTGAATGCTGGTGGAGTTTGGGGGAAATAGTATCTTGACATTTGGGAGTTGTAGTTGTTGGGATTTATAGTTCACCTACAATCAAAGAGCATTCTGAACCCCACCAACGATGGAATTGAACCAAACTTGGCACACAGCTCTCCCATTACCAACAGGAAATACTGGAAGGGTTTGGTGGGCAGTGTCCTTTGGTTTTGGAGTTGTCATTCACCTACATCCAGAGAGCACTGTGCACTCAAACAATGATGGATTTGGACCAAACTCTACACTAATACTCAATATGCCCAAATGTGAACACTGGTGGAGTTTGGGGAAAATAGTATCTTGACATTTGGGAGTTGTAGTTGTTGGGATTTATAGTTCACCTACAATCACAGAGCATTCTGAACCCCACCAATGATAGAATTGGGCCAAACCCCCCACACAGAACCCCCATGTGGGCCATAGCAACGCGTGGCAGGGACGCAGAGGGTGGCCCTAGGTAATTTTCAACGGTAAGCAAACAGTATTTTGCCCCCCCCCCCAAACAATCACTGATATATATTTTTTGTTCATCGTGGGAGTTCTGTGTGCCATATTTGGTTCAATTCCATCATTGGTGGAGTTCAGAATGCTCTTTGATGGTAGGTGAACTATACATCCCAGTAACTACAACTCGCATATGCCAAGGTCTATTTTCCTGCAAGAGCGCCTCAAGAGCGCTCCTGGGCAAAATCAACTATACTACAAATGCTTACTTTGCGTAATGGGTTGAGCTGCCCCTGCAGGGACGGCTAGTATGTGCATATAAAGTTCCTGTTATTGAGCTTGAGACCAACTGTATCTAGGTTGCAAGATTTTCACAGAAATCTTTCACACCATACTATCCTTGCTGCAAACAATCTAGTACAACTTCAGTTTGGATGTTTACCATTATTTCCCCCTTTCACCTCATTTGACCCCCTTAAAAATTAATTCAATTTAACTGAGTATTTTTTCCAGTTTGCAGTTCTTTCCTGTTTTTTATTAGCTCTACAGGTATTCCTTCAAGGGGGATATACTGCAGAGTTGTTTTTGGAAAAGTTACTGTTCATGAGTGTGCTAACAGTGTTGATGGAGGCTCCTTCTTTGGAAGCGTTTAAACAGAGGCTGGATGGTCATCTGTCAGGAGTGATTTGAATGCAATATTCCTGCTTCTTTGCAGGGGGTTGGACTGGATGGCTCATGAGGTCTCTTCCAAATCTATGATTCTATGATTTGTTAGCAAGGATTGCCTGTTGAATGTAGATGCACACCTTTCATTGTGGTGTGGTTCACTGGATTCAAACCTTGCCACCAATTGCAACTCTGCTGTTGTGGCCCCAGCACCCCAAAACCAGATTTGGCACTGATAACTATGCCATAAACAAATGCGTGTAAGGCTAGGACTGGCAACATAATGTCATCCATATTTATTATGATGGGAGGCACAGAGAGATGAACATCTATATGGCCACCTACAATTGCATTACTGCGCAACCACTGCTCAGTAACAAAAACACAAAATGGCAGACACTCGCTATAACAAATCAAATCTCAAAATTGTCCAGTTCTTCTGATCAAAAAATGTAAAAAGAAAAAAAAAAGGCAAACCATGGGCTAGGAAGTCCAAAGGCTAGTTTGTGGGGAGTGGTCTTTGAGATGACATGATAAGCAGATAGTGTGATCTGTGTTCATACAGCACTCTTAGAGGGACTGTGTGATAAAAAGGGCTATTCTGGTGTATTCTGGTTTTCTACAATGGATTTGCAACGTTTAAAGATGCCTGTAGACAATGGTGCTGTAATGTCCATAGTCAGGCAATTAGGGTCTTGTTTCCGGGTCGCGTAAGCTTCCGCTGTCAGCCCCAGCTTCTGCCATTCTAGCATTTCGAAAATATGCAAATGTGAGTAGATCAATAGGTACTGCTCTGGTGGGAAGGTAACAGTGTGCCATGCAGTCATGCTGACCACATGACCTTGGAGGTGTCTACGGACAACACTGGCTCTTTGGCTTAGAAATGGGGATGAGCACCACACCCCAGAGTCGGACATGACTGGACTTAATGTCAGTGGAAAACCTTTATCTTTACCTATATAATATGCATAGGTGTGGGTAGACAAGCAGCATGCATATTCCCCATCACCCAGGAAACTACAGGGAGAAATAACTGGTAACGTGAATGTGCTTTACTTTTTTTACTTTCCTGCTTATTCCTCCAAACCATCAAACTCTTCAAGAAACTTTTGATTCTAACTATGGTACTTGCTGTCAAAAGAGGTACTTCAACAGATTTAAAAGTTGATTGGCAAATTCATGGTTGATGAGGGCCTATCAGTTCAACCAGTTCCAGACAGCCCTTTAACCCAGGAGAAATCGCATTTTAAAAATGCAATTCCGCCCAGGTTCTAGTTCGCACACGTCCCAGAAAGTATGTGCTTTTGGGGTGGGGGGAGGTGTCCACATGCCCTCCCGGAACCTTCTGGGTGGACATGGAGACACTTACATCCCCTTCCCAAAACTCCTTAAAAACAGGGGGAAAAGTAAAATAACTTACCCGGCTGCCATTAAAGTGCTGCCAGCCCTCTCCTGGCACATAAGAATGATGCGCAGGAGTGATTTTCCTCCTCTTCCTTCTCTTGGCATGTTATTTCTACATGCCAGGAGAGGGCCGGGAGGCACTTTAATTGCAACTGGGTAAATTATTTTACCCCTCCTCTTTTTAAGGGGTTTTGGGGAGGGGGTTAGAGCCCTCTTGCATTTTCCAGGCTGATTCAGCCCAGGGTTGTGTGGACAGCTCCCTCAGAAATAGCAGAACTTCTGAGGGGGTTGTCCAGACAGCCATCATACTGGATTTGACCTGGATCTTTCAGGAAGATCTGGGTCTTTCCAGCATCAAATTAATTCGGCACAAAGCAGGGTTGTCGTCTGGACGTCTCAGGCAAAAATGCGTGAGGATGTGCGTTTTGCGCCCTGTCTGGATGGGCCCTTAGTGGCAGGAAAGCAAAAGCGAGACATTGCTCTCTTGCATCACACCCTGCCTATAGGCTTCTGAAACAGAAGTTAAGTAGGTTGAACTGGATGGGACTTTCAACCAGTCAAGTAAACACTATATTCGTATGCTGCTTTGTCAATAACGATCTGCTCAAAGCGGTTCACAACAAAGCAAAATAATCCAGTTACTAGCACACGTCATAGTACAACAATAAATAAACGAATATAAGTGCAAGGAAAGCAAGCATACATAACAAAATGATAATAAACAACAGTTGTAAGTAATTTCATTAACAGCAAGGCAGACATGTAACATCCTCTTGACTTGCTAATTAGCAGTAGCAGCAAAGAAAAATGTGTGTTGAAGTATTTCAGAGGAAAAGTTTCCAGAAATGTTACCACTAGTTATTGTTAGGAGGAGGGTGACTGACAATTCTCTGGCACAGATAATCTACAGAGCTGCTTGTTTGGGTAATGCTAGCTTTTATGGTCTGAACCCGCATAGAAGCATAAATCATAGAGATGGAAAAGACCACAAGGATCTTTTCCATGCAGGAATACACAACCAAGCATGGCTCGTCTAATGTTCCTAAACATGTATTTTGAACAGGTTTCAAATGCATGCATGAGGTTCCTGTTTTCAAATTCCAGAGCCTAGAGCATGATGATGGAATGATGAAGCAGCAGCTGGGGAAAGCTTAGTCCCTACACTATTTCCAAGTTCAAAATAACAGTGTTCTCAGTGGCTTCTCCTTGAGAAGCAGGGAGGGAAGGCTTCTATAATTCAACTCTGAGCTTTCCAATGTCAAGCACAATTAGCTTTCAGAGCCAAAATAGATAGGAAGTTAAATGCAATTTTGCATCTATCATTTCTGTACTCTCTGTCACTTTGCTTGTAAACCACACTAGTGAACAAAGCAAAAAGAAATAATCACCAAGTCAGATTACATCTGTTTTAAAAACTCCACATGAATTAGAGAAGGAGGATAAGTCTCAAGTGATTCTTGTGTTTTATAGGACTTGGATGTGGAATAATTTGAATTAGAGAATAAAGAACAGGGACATATAACATGAAAAGAGATTTGCTTTCTTTCTCCTATTACTCCTCCATGTTTTTATTTTAAGTTGTATTTGTTTTAAGGGAACAAGGAGAGAATAGTTCTGGAGAGAAGAGAACTGTTTGTCAAAGTAACTAAAAATAATTAAATTGTAATAATGTCCCCCTCAAAATGAAGGTCTGTGCCATGTTTCTCCAGAATTCTAACAAAGCTTGGCTTCACTTTAGGGAGCTTAAAACTAAGCATTAATTTAAAATTGCAATGTATTCTACAGCAAGGCTTTCTAGAAACTACATAATTGTACCTTCCTTTATTGTTTGGATATCAGAGCGCTCCCCACATAAGCGTAGAAGAGAAACATCTGAAGTAAGATTCAGATTTCTCAACAACACCGAAACAATATTTATTTATTTTAAAAATGTAATACATTGACCATATGCATTGCAAACATATACAAATACACATACACATACATAGACAACCCATGCGTACCTCTGGTACGAGAAAAGAAAGATCGAGAAAAATTTCGGTAACCATTTTGTAAGGTCCTCCCTGATAAGAATATGGGAGAAGTATAAGTCAAAATTTCATCAAAAACTCCCCTCTGGATATCCCCATTGGAGGCAGTACAGAGGAGAGAACTTGGATGGGAGAGATGAAAATTAGGTCCCTTGGCTTATATTCAAGTATATACGGTAACCAAAATATTGTTTACATATGTCTACATTATTTTTAGTCAAGCTACCATCTGCAAAAGATTGTTGTCTATTTGTGCAATAAAATATTTGAAAACTTTACATTCTATTTGAAACATTTATAATCTTTGCTCCTATATATTCTGTCCATATCTTAAGTTTCTTGTCAGAAAATATACACACTTGCATAAATGTTCAAGTACATTGGCCAAGGAGGGTTAAAATCACAAATTTCTGAAATAAATACTTTTTTCAAAAAATAGCCACAATAACCTAAAGGTTTATAAATAACCTATAACAATGAACAATAAAAATATCCTGTCATAGCAATAAAAAAAACTAAATTGGCAACATCGAGGTTGACACAATGGAAATATATTAGCTGTCTTTGCAATAGCTAAATACAAAGTTGACTCCTGCTGCACATCTTGATTCCAGGCTGTGATGCCTAACTGTATCTAAGCTTCATTGTGCTGTTGCAATAATAAAGACCCGAGCATGTCGAGGACTCAACTTTGTAGCTTCATTTCTTAAGATTGGCTCTTCATCACATGGTATTAGAGCACAGTTTGTCCAGCAATTTCTGAGTCGCCTAGACTTCTGTGTTCCTGGGAGGAAGTTTCTCATCTGGTCTCACACACTGTTTGAGGTTCCAAATTTTAGCCTGCCACTTTTGGACTCACACTTGCGTAGGTGTTCCTGTGAGCATCTCTGTAGATCTTAGGAAGCTATTTCTTGATTTAAGACATTGGCATGCTGGCTTATATTCGAACAGAGGATGGGCTGGAGATGTCAATGCCTTGGTTTTTTTTTACTGGCTGCTACTTCCTGACAGATAACAGGTGGGGCAATACCAGCTAAACAGTATAATTTCTCCAACTGTGTAGGGTGTAGGCATCCTTTAATAATGCAACATGTCTCATTAAGAGCTACATTCACTGTTTTAACATGGTGAGATGTATTTCACTCTGGGCATGCATATTCAGTAACTGAGTAGCAAAGCGCAAGGGCAGATGTCTTCACTGTGTCTGGTTGTGATCCCCAGGTTATGCCAATTAGCTTTCATATGATATTATTTCTAGCATCCACTTTTTGCTTGATAATTAAGTGGTGTGGTTCAGAGTAACTCCCAGGTATTTGGATGTGCTGCTATGCTCTAGTGCAGGGGTCCTCAAATTATGGCCCGAGGGCCGAATATGGCCCTCCAAGGTCATTTGCCTGGCCCTCACTCAGGGTCAACCTAAGTCTGCAAAGACTTGAAGGCACACAACAACCACAACCACAACAACAACAACAACAACAACAACAATCCTATCTCATCAGCCAAAAGCAGGCCCACACTTCCCAATGAAATACTAATAAGTTTATATTTGTTAAAATTGTTCTTCATTTTAATTATTGTATTGTTCTAAAGTGTTTTTTGCACTACAAATAAGACACGTGCACTGTGCATAGGAATTCATTCATTTTTTTTCAAATTATAATCCGGCCCTCCAACAGTTTGAGGGACTATGACCTGGCCCTCTGCTTAAAAAGTTTGTGGACCCCTGCTCCAGTGGGATTCCTTCCCAGATAAACCTCAGAGCTCAAGGTGCTTGCCTGTTCTTAAGATGAAAAGCACACATCTGCATTTTAGATGGATTAGGAACCAGCTTTTTTTTCTGTAATAGGCAGTAAGAGCACCTAAAGCTTCAGAGAGCTTCTGTTTAAGTGGTAATGACACGATCACTAGCATAGATGAAACGCTCAGCCCCTTCTCTATCACACCAGAAGTGACTTGCAGCTCCCAACTGAAACCATTTCAACTGTCCTGGCTGTTATCCTGCTTTCCCTAAGCTTGGGCAGTTTCGGGACATGGGACAGCAGTCCCTGGTTACTCCTGCCTCTCATGTCACTATGGTCCCTGGTCATGACATGCCACATTCCTCTTCCCTGTCACTTGCTCTGATGTCAGCCAGAGAGATGGACAGCACCAGGAAGGGAGGAAGGGAGAAGACGAGGGGTGATTTCCTCCTCTTCCCCTCCTGATTCCTAGATGGAGCCTAGTTGAGAATTTGAGAACAGGACTACCTGTGTCTGTTCCAGCTGATCTATGTCTCTTGGAGTCTGTGCAGAGACTTTGGTTTTGTAAAAAGATGTGCCAATGGAGAAGAAACAAAAACTTTGAAATGTAAAACATATCGCTTTTACTACAAAAAAATCAAAATGAATAATGAATATTTTCTTTTTACTCCTGACTAATTTTATGTATACATGAGCAATCTTAGAGTTCTGGCATTGCAGTTTAATTTTTGCGCCGTATACTGCACAGCATCTTTAAATACCCCCTCCAACATCCCTCTCCATTGTCTGTGCAGCCTAGGGTTGCTTGCAAATGCAGTCCAAGAATGTCTGGAAGCCTGGGTGATTCCCATTCATATTTTACTTACTGCAAACCAAATATTAAAAACAATTCCCATATATATTCATTTCCTGTTAGTAGGCTCTTTTCTGTTATCTTTTGGGGACTGTTTGTTTTTCTACATAGCAATTTCTACATAGCTAATCCTCATTAGAATGGTTTTTTAAAAAAACTTGAGGCCCTTCTATACATGGTGAAAAACTTGGAAGTAACTGGGTTAAAAGGGGGTGGCTGGCTAAATGAGATTTAGCCAAAGTGTGGGCAGAATCACGTTAACAGCTGAAAAGCATGTGTTAAAAAGATGTGCTTAAGACCCAATTCCACCTGAAAAATGCTAGCATAACTGTATATCCATGCAAGCAGGGACCGCTCAACCCATTACTCAAAGTAAGCATCTGCAGTATAGTTGATTTTGCCCAGGGGCGCTCTTGAGGCGCTCTTGGGGGAAAACAGACCTTGACATATGCGAGTTGTACTTACTGGGATGTATAATTCACCTACAATCAAAGGAGCATTCTGAACTCCACCAATGATGGAATTGAACCAAATATGGCACACAGAACTCCCAAGACGAACAGAAAATATATATCAGTGATTGGTTGGGGGGGGGGGGGGCGCCAAAATACTGTTTGCTTTCCGTTGAAAATTACCTAGGGCTGCCTCTGCATGCAATCATGCAAAACACGTGTTTTCCCTCCCTTCCCCCTGTGTGGTTTGCTTTAGTGCATGTGTGCTTTTTAAAAGCCCGAAACAGCCGATCAGCTCACCGGGCTGTCAAAACATGGAGCCACGGACACACAGGTGGCTCATGGAAAGCACAAGTGAAGTCTCTAAGACTCTTTCTTTTAAACTTTATAACATCAAAGAGAGCTTGAATTAGCAATTGGGTAAGGGGAGAGATCCAACGTAAGTTTTAAAAAATTCAATCTGTTTTGTGCTGGATCTCATATGCGCACATGCAAATCTGCTTGTGTTTACAGTAAGATATTTGCATGTGCACATATAATGTCTAGCATATAATGGAGTGAATTAAAAGAAAAACAACTTCTGCCAGATGTCCCCCATCTGCCCTCCATCTTGATCCGCTACTAAGGAATGCTGTGAGGATGGTGGGAGACCATTTTCAGGGACTGACAGGTCAGTGTGTGGATCTGCTTTCAGGTCTCGAAATTTTTGACACATATTTAAAACGTGCATTTTGACACTGCCTGGAAGCACCCTAGGAATGTAAATGTGCTTAGCTAAGATTTGTTCCTATATTTTTAATTTTTGGGGTTATTTTTTCTTAGAGTTCTGATGCATCATTGAGATGGTGAAACAGCATTCATTTGGAGAAAACTACTACCACACTATTTCACTATGACACAATAGCTCTAAAAGAATTAAAAGAAAAAAAAGGAGGAATACAAAGCTGAAAGAACAGTTTTTTCCATCCTCACCGTCCTCTTAACACTGTAGCCTCATGACAGGCCCGTAGCCAGGATTTTGAGTGAAAGAGGGTCTACCCTAGCAAACCTTTTGTATCATTACCCCAATACTCCCATGCATATGAGATATATTGAGCATGGTGATCAGACTATGATATGAATAAGCATAACAGTTTAAATAATGTACCAGTAAGGCCTTTTCACAGACCACCATGAGAATTTCGGGGTGGGGTGGGGGGGCTGAAGCCCCCAAAGCCCCCCCCCCCAGCTACATGCCTGCCTCATGATATACAAGAGAGGAGACTGTCGTGAACCACAACAATACATGCTACAATAGATTCACATTGTGCCCTCTGAGACTTTTTTCCATCTTATATATCTCAAAATTAAAACAAACAAAGAAGGCAATTAGAGGATAGGAATAAAAAGTTGTCTCCAAGAATTGTTGGCAAATAGTTCAGGACAATGAAAATCCTATTTGAATATTTAACTTCCCCTCAAGAACTGCAGCTATAGCTGGAAACTTCTGTGACATTTTCCTTGTCTCTTTCCTCCCTAAGATCCTTATCAACACCTTCAAAATATATGTCTTTTAAATCTCTAAAAATTATCAATAATAATAGTAGTTTCTATGTGAAAAAATGCCTTTTGCATTTTGCAGGTTCTTACAATGGGCATATTTATTCTAAACACTCAATCTCTCTACAAATGATAAGAAATTACATTCTCACTGTGCTCATCCAGGCAACGACAGTAAAAATAATATTGCGGAATCTTAAAAGTAAAAACCAGGAGTGACAGAAAGATGCTTCAATGATAAATATACTTTTATATTTTACGGAGTTTGCCTTATGATGCCACTAGTATGCATGAGACGAAAGAAAAAAAAATCCCCAGAGTTCTTATAAACTTGGACATAAGACAATAGACTTTGGCAATGCTGCTGCTCTCTGTGTATCGCAGACCAGCAGTGGTCCAAGTATATCTAACAGGTCAAGCTTTGAAATGAAGAAGCAATAAGCCAGTGAAATGGTACTATCACCGAAACATGATTGATCAATTGAATTCTATCAGAGACAGTGGACAGTGAGATTAACTCAGGCCTGATGGGTTCAATGAGTTAAAGCATGATGTTCATTTCAGCTTCATTTCACCAGTCTTTGCTTGTGAAATTGGTCAATCAATAGAGGTTGAAGATCATATATATATATATTGGTGACCATCTTATAGGGAATATAATCTAGTGTTGTCAGCGACTGACTCCGGCTGCCTTCAGTGGGTAATGGAGACAGAGCTGAGACTCTATCAGTGCCATCAAAATGGTCTGATATCTTCTCCAAATGAAAAGTATTTTTGGATCTCTGATGATTTATCTTTCTTTCTTTCTCCCTCCCTCCCTCCCCCCTCGCTCCTCACTTTGATCTAAAGCAAAAGCCCAGACCATCTTGGAGAAATATAGTGATTTCTCTTGAAAACATTTGTGCAGTGATCAGCTACATACACTGCAAAAATATAAAGCTTTTTCTTAGCAATATTATCCTTCAGAACAAAAAAAATACATATATCTCTAAACAAATGCTGATGTTTAGAAAGCTCAAATAGGATATATGCAAAACATTATCCTTGTATTTTATGCTTTTGAAACCACAGTTTCTTATTTAAGATGAAGTGGTGTATTGCTTATTGCTTTCTGGATCAAGGCAGGAGATGTTCATAACAGTAATACATTTCAGATTGTAAACAAAGCTTCCCAAGTGGTAATTAAGCAATGGTCTTTTTTTAAAGCCCCAATTACAGGCAGAGAGCAGCAGGGAAAGAAAGATCATTTGTTTTTCGCTCCCTGGCAATATTTCACTAGCTTTCACGTTGTTTTAAAACATACAAATGAACACCTTCCTTAATTAATCTGCATCTGTTTATTAAGAGAAATAATTTTTTGGGGTCAGATAATGATCCTGGATAAATGCGAGTCTAAATTTTGAAAGATAGTATTATTCATGAACAAGGCATAGCAATCTAGTATTCTTCTCTATTGGTTTTTCACTTCCTACCCTAATAATGTAAAATCACATAGGGGGTTATATCATAACTCTACTACAGCTTCTATCAGTAATGTAATGAAGGGGATTTTTAACAACTTTCTTCAGAATTTAATTCAGAATTCAGAAGGATGTTGATATACTAGAAAATTTGGTTGCAAATAATAGCATGGCATTCAACAGAGAGTGGAACCACGCTAGCACAGTGGATTAAACCCTTGTGCATGCTGAACTGCTGAACTGAAGGTCGGAGATTCGAATCTGTGAGACGTGGTGAGCTACTGTCTGTCAGCTCCAGCTTCCCATGCGGGGAAATGAGAGAAGCTCCCCACATGATGGTAAAACATCCAGGCATCCCCTGGACAACATCCCTGCAGATGGCCAATTCTCTCATACCAGAAGTGACTTGCAGTTTCTCAAGTCGCTTCTAACATGATAAAAAAAATCAACAGAGACAAATGCAAAATTTTATATTTAGGTTACAAAAACCAAAATGTCGAATTATGGGATAATATACTATATTGGGGACCTATGGGGTTACTTAACTTGGGATTATTTTGAACAAAGTTGGACATGATTCAGATGTATGATGCTGCAGCAAAGGAAGCAGATAATAATTTCACCTGCAGTAATAAAAGCATAATTTTCAAGACAAGGGAAGTAATAGCTCCACTATATTCTGTACCAGCCAGATAATTACAGAAAGCATCTTATAGTGCAGTGTTTCTCAACATGGGGGTCAGGACCCCTAGAGGGGTTGCGAGGAGGTGTCAGAGGGGTCACCAAAGACCATCAGAAAACACAGGATTTTCTATTGGTCATGGGGGTTCTGTGTGGTAAGTTTGACCCAATCCTATTGTTGGTGGGGTTCAGAATGCTCTTTGATTGTAGGTGAACTATACATCCCAGCAACTACAACTCCCAAATGTCAAGGTCTATTTTCCCCAAACTCCGCCAGTGTTCACATTTGAGCATATTGAGTATTTGTGCCAAGTTTGGTCCAGATTAATCATTGTTTGAGTCCACAGTGCTCTCAGGATGCAGGTGAAGTACAACTCCAAAACTCAAGGTCAATGCCCACCAAACCCTTCCAGTATTTTCTAGTCTTTGATCCTGGTTTGCCAAGTTTGGTTCAATTCTATTGCTGGTGGAGTTCGGAATGCTCTTTGATTGTAGGTGAACTATAAATTCCAGCAACTACAACTCCCAAGTGACAAAATCAACCCCCCCACACCCCACCAGTATTCAAATTTGGGTGTGTGGGGTATTTATGCCCAATTTGATTCAGTGAATCAAAATACATCCTGCATATCTGATGTTGACATTACAATTCATATCAGTATCAAAATTACAGTTTTGAAGTACCAACGAAAATAGTTGCATGTTTGGGGGGAGGGGTCACCATAAGAGGAGGAACTGTATTAAGGGGTCGCGGCATTAGGAATGCTGAGAAACACTGCTATAGTGGCTTTGCCACTTCTCATTGCTTAAGATTGTACATTTGATTTTAGCTCGCTGTTCATGCCTGCCATAGCCTCTCTATTTCCCATAAAGCATGGCATAGGTCAGAGAAGGTGTTATAAGGACCATCTGGTGTACAGTATTTATTCAGAAGTAAAATTCATTTAGTATAGTGGGAAGTCCAACTCAGTCTGTTGATAAGCACATAAAATGATATAATGCTAGTGTTTTTGACATGATAGCATGATTTTTCCTAAGTGATGGAATGACTGGATGAAGAATCCCTTTACTGCTCCCTGGAGCATATTTATAATTTAAACTGTTAGAAGTCTGCCAACAGTATTTTTGTTTAATTATCAGAGATGTTCTGGTATAGTCAAACAATGTCTGATGGTAATGGTAATTAGCTTACATTTGTGTGAGGGCTGAAATGAATTACCATGGCAATTCAAAATTTGACAAATTCCCAGCATTCACAATTGTCAAATTCAATTCTAAATTGTCACATAGTGCTAGAAATAATAAATACCTGGCTTTTAGTAATGGAAAATTCAGTTTTCCAGGATATGACAGTACAATTTTAGCAATAAAAATGGGGGGGAAATCAGCTCAACATTCATATTGGCAATTTTATTTTGTAGAATTTATTATTTCTAGTCTTCACAGGTCAACCTTTAACTAAAAATTATATCATTTAAAGTTTTTTTTATTGTGTCAGAAGCGACTTGAGAAACTGCAAGTCACTTCTGGTGTGAGTGAATTGGCTGTCTGCAGAGATGTTGCCCAGGGGACTCCCGGATGTATTACCATTCTCCTGTAGGAGGCTTCTCTCATGTTCCGCATGAGAAGCTGGAGCTGACAGATGGAAGCTCAGCCCACCTTGTGGATTTCTGCTGGTCAGCAGTTCAGGTCAGCAGTTCAGCCAGCACAAGTGTTTAACCCATTGTGCCACTGCAGCTTTTAAGTTGGAGTTTGCTGCGTCACCGGGGGCTCCACACAATTATTACTGTTTTGCTTGTGGCTGTCACCATGAGAGTTGCTTCTGCCAATTTTTGGAACCGCTATCCCTCTCCCTTTGTGTTAATATCAAGATAATTCAGGAGGGTTCCAGGGAGAGATAGGAAAATCGCTCCCAGCCCTTCCACTCCCAGAAGAACTTCTCCGAATCCAGGCCCCCCATGCCCTACTTTTCAGGGTGCTATACCTCCAACTTAAAATATCCTAGGTTGCAGAGTGGAGCATATGCCCAAAATGGACCCATATCTTCTTCCCCCTTGTTCCCATCATGGTCTGATCACATACATGCACAGGATACATAACCTTTCTTTCCAAACAGGTGGTAGTAATCCTTCCCACCATGAACAGGTTGCAGGCAAATTCTTCTTCAAATTCTTAATGGCAGATGACCGATGTTTTAAATTTCAATTCATTATGGGTTATGAACCCAACTTAGTTTTTTAGAATCAAAATGTGAAGAGACGTATTTCTGATATTGAAAAGATACCATAAAAATTAGTATTTGAAAAGCTTGGTAAACAATGCAGACTGATTTTTTTTATGAAGGACAGCTGAAGCATTTGCTGCACATTGTTGCTAACAGATTCATGTAACTGTCTGAAACAGCCACTAGGTGGCAAGCTACACAAGTGTTTCACAACCACCACATTGAGATAGGGGTCTGTGTGCCATTATTATTTTTTTCCAATTTAATTGACAATTTTTTGCGAGAATTTGGATATATTTGTAGCTGTATTGCTTTGTTTTCTAAACCTGTTGATTTATTTCTTCCCAGCTACTCTGAGAGCAGCCTCCACCTTAAGGCCCTTCCACAAAGCCATATAATTCAGGGCCGTTCCTCACGGCCCTATATCCCAAAATGTCAAGACAGAAAATACCACAATATCTACTTTGGATTGGATTATCTGAGGCCACACACAGATAATGTAGGATTTTTTGCCTTGATATTCTGGGAAATAGGTCTGTGTGAAAGGGCCCTTTGTCTCTGTTTAAAAGTTGCTAAACAATTGTATTCAGTATCCTGTTTCTGTCACATTTCACTTGTGCTCCTTATTTATTTAACAGTTTGAAGAGTTTCATCAATTGACCCACAGTTATTGAGATTTATACTCAATTAGGCTTAATAAGAAAAAAATCTGTTCTTTATATCATCTTTAAACTGTATAGGAGTATTCTTTAGATTACATTTTGGCACTATGGTCGATTTATTGTTTTCATTTAGCTTTACTCTGATATTTGAAGTAATGTATGTTCTGTGCAATAATATGCCCTTGGTTTAGTTTTTGAAGACAAAATCGAGCTTTTCCATCTTCTACTTGATTTTTGTATTGACTAGTGATGCCCATATATATAGTCCTCTGTTTGGCTGCCTGAACAATGTGTTAGCAATCAACAAACTTTGTTTTATTTTATTGTCGAAGGCTTTCATGGCCGAAATCACTGGGTTGTTGTAGGTTTTTCGAGCTGTATGGCCATGTTCTAGAAGCATTGTCTCCTGACATTTTGCCTGCATCTGTGGCAGGCATCCTCAGAGGTTGAGAGGTCTAGTTTCCAACAGACCTCACAACCTCTGAGGATGCCTGCCACAAATGCAGGCAAAACATCAGGAGAGAATGCTTCTGGAACATGGCCATACAGCCCGAAAAACCTACAACAACCCTTTGTTTTATTTCTTGCTCCTAGGCCAATTGCACACTATTTGGTTTGACTCTGTTTCTTGCTTTTTAATTTCAGCATATTATGATTATCAATCTGTTTGGGAGTGAGATCAATTCCTTTTTAAATATTTGCATAGAATATTTTGATTTCTCCTTCTTCGAGTGTAGTTGGAGCAAAAACTTGGATTATAGTTATATTGATAGGTTTCTCAAGAAGCCTTTTTGATATTCTTTGGTCAGACTTTGCATTGTATCCCCTGACTGCTTTTGCTATACTGTATTTCACTATTAATGACTATAATTAATTTATAGAATAAAATATTATGTAATTATCTGATTGAAAATGTCCCAATTCTATCTACCTTGGCTTCATGCCAAATATTGCAGTGTTTATATGCCCCCCTATATATAAAACAATTCTTTACTTTCCTAGTGATATTTCTTACATTTAATGTTCACATTACATGTATTGTGCAACTTTTTGGTTTCCTTTCATATCTGAATATATTTGCAGTTGAACATCTTTTTGACAAGGACCCCCAGGTGGTGCAGTAGGTTAAATTGCTGAGCTGATGAATTTGCTGACTGAAAGATTGACGGTTCAAATCTTTGGAGCAGGGTGAGCTCTCGCTGTTAGCTCCAGCTTTTGCCAACCTAGCAGTTTGAAAAGATGCAAATCAATAGGTACCACTTCTGTTGAAGTAGATCAATAGGTGGTAAGGAAATGGTACTCCATGCAGTCATGCTGGCCACATGACCTAGGAGGTGTCTATAGACAATGCTGGCTCTTCAGCTTAAAAATGGAGATGAGCACCATTTGTACTTGTCCAGTGGTCAGTTGTCTGCTTCTGACTGGGGGAAATTCATCTTCCTGAACTATCTCTTGTTTTTTTTGGATTGTCTCATTATAAGTTGTACAAGGTAAAAGGGTATTCAGAGTAGTTTGCCAGTGTTTTCTGTGCAGTACTAAGGACAGTCAGCTGAAGTGCTACTAGTATTCTCTGTAAGCGATCATCCATAAGTGTCCCTTCCCACTACTACCGTTGCCTTCTGTCATTTGCCTTCTGAAGTTTCTCCACAATTTCATCATTACTACTCTTCTGCTGATCTAGCCATTACTCTCTGAAGCCGGTAGATAAATCTTGGTCTAATGCTCACTTTGAGCATTCCACCTTAGGTAACCCTTGTAGAAGTCTATTTAGAGTCTAGTTTTCCGGTGGTGTTACGCTCAGCTTGTCTTACAGACTCAACCCCCCTCACTATAATAAAGTGTGCATCCCAGAGAAGGGATACATAGTAGTGGGGGTATTCAATTACCCATCCCAGGGAGTTAATTAGTCCCCTGCTGCCCAGCCATGCCCTTGGGGTGTTTTTCAGCAGACACCCTCCAATTTTACAAAATGTTCCAGCAAGGGCGGGTAATGCACTTTGCATTTTGTGGAGCCAGTTTTGCTCTCATTTGGGGCCCATTCTACACTGCCATATAAAATCCAGATTATCTGCTTTGAACTGGATTGCATGAGAGTGTAGACTCATATAAATTCAGTTCAAAGCAGATAATGTGAATTGTCTACTTTGATAATCTGGATTATATGACAGTATAGAAGGGGCCTGAGAGTCTTAATTTAGACTTTACCACAACTTTATTTGATGGGTTGTTGTAGGTTTTTTCGGGCTATATGGCCATGTTCTAGAGGCATTCTCTCCTGACGTTTCACCTGCATCTAAGGCAAGCATCCTCAGAGGTTGTGAGGTCTGTTAGAACTAGGAAAACCCAGGATGCTTGCCAGAAGGATGCTTGCCAGAAATGCAGGTGAAACGTCAGGAGAGAAAGCCTCTAGAACATGGCCATATAGCCTGAAAAAAACTACAACAACCCAGTGATTCTGGCCATGAAAGCCTCCGACAATATATTTATTTGATGTGTTTTACTGGTCTTGATACACGCTGTAGTATGCATCGGCGAAGTGCGTTTTGTAGCTGCTGAAGTTTCAAATCGTCTTGAAGTTGCATTACATGGTCAGTGTAGATGTGCCCTTATGTGTTTCTTGGTGGTCTGAGGTATTTGCTGCTTGAGATGGAGGACAAGATGGTACTTCCTTCCTCATACACATGTTTACTAGATTTTCAGTTAATTTATTACAACATTTCTGATGAGTCACACAAACTTGGCACTGTACCAGAGACAGCAGGACAACAGGTCTATCAAAGGATCTCCTGGAAAAGATGATGTAGCTGCCATTTAAGGCAGTTGCCCCATATACCTAATATTGGGCATGTACTATTTTTAAATTCATTTATTGTGCTCTCGCATTTCCCTAAATAATAATGTCAGATAGGTCTACATATATATGCCTTCTATCATAGAAACGTACTGTTTGGCTTCAACAACAGAAGTACATCATGTACTTTCAGACCATATTCTGGGGTTGATGCCTTTTCTGAATTGGTTTATACAAGAGATTTGCACAATAACTTTCACTGGCAATAATAATAGCATTTTGATATTACATAGATTAAGTCATAGGTGTGCCCTGTGAGGAAAACTGAAGGCGATACTGATTTCAGTAAAGGAGAACAATCTTTTCATTTCCATTTCTCCAGAATTATGTTAATGTTCAATTCTAAAGCTGAATTGCAAAATTATATTGGTTTAACCTGAAATTTTAAAACAACATTTCCATGCTTTGCATAAAGGGGTGCGTGGCCTTTTGGCAACATACAGCTACTTCCCAGACTTTTAATTTTATAAGCTATGGTTGATTAAACCTAGTGCTTCTTCTGCTAGACATTATATAATTTGAAAAGTGGGGAAAAGAGATCATATGCTTTTTATGTTTGAACTCTTCTACCCTCTCTATGCCAGGCTTTCCTATTATAAGAATGAATTATGGTTTTTTCGCCCATAAACTACCATGCTGGCAACTAAACAACAGTGAGCATTGCTTATCAAAACCATGGCTAAATATACACTTAATAGACTTCAATACTACAGAAGGGTTTTTTTCCACTCCATAATAATATTGATTTATTTATAGTGTCAGGAGTGAACCAAAACAGTTGTATTGCATTAAAAACAAACACACAAATAAACAAACAAAACACAAAGTTTGCAGACTTTGTGTTTTGTTAAATGTCCTATTTTATTATATTAAATGTCCTTTGACCAGTAGCTGGCCACTTGAAGTGCTTCTGGTGTTGCTGCAAGAAGGTCCTCCATTGTGCATGTGGCAGGGTTCAGGTTGCATTGCAGTAGGTGGTCCGTGGTTTGTTCTTCTCCACACTTGCATGCCAGACTTCACTTTGTAGCCCCATTTCTTAAGGCTGGCTCTGCATCTCGTGGTGCCAGAGCGCAGTCTGTTCAGCACTTTCCAAGTCGCCCAGTTTTCTGTGTGCCCAGGAGGAAGTCTCTCATTTGGTATCGGGATATAGGGTGGCAACCTGTGCTTGATGGGGCTCAGGCGCGTAGCCAGGATTTCGTTTCGGGGGGGGGGGCAAATTTTTGGGGGGGGGTCGGGGGGGCTGAGTTTCGGGGGGGGGGGCTGAGTCTGAGTGAAAGAGGGTCTAGCCTAACAAACCTTTTGTATCATTACACCAATACCCCCATGCATATGGGATATATTGAGTATGGTGATCAGCTCATGATATGAATAAACATAACAGTTTAAATAATGCACCAGTAAGGCCTTCTCGCGAACCACCATGAGAATTTCGGGGGGGGGGGGCTGAAGCCCCTTGAGCCCCCCCCCCGGCTACATGCCTGATGGGGCTGCACTCCCCCTGAAGTCACAGGTCCGCAGACTGAAGCTTGAAGCGCAGGCGTCGGCAATGGCTGGGAGGGCCTTTGCACAATTGAAGCTTGTGCGCCAGTTGCGACCGTACCTCGTGAAGTCGGATCTGGCTGTGATGGTCCACTCCTTAGTCACCTTCAGATTCGATTATTGCAATGTGCTCTACGTGGGGCTGCCCTTGAAGACGGCTGGAAATTTCAACTGGTCCAACGGGCGGCAGCCAGATTGCTAACTGGAGCAAATTACAGGGAGCTATGAACTATGAACTGGATGTATTTTTTCCTTTATTTTCTTCCAGTTACTTTGAAGTTTCTTACATTATCACTGTTCTATTGTTATCTTCCCAAGGGAATTATTCACAGTATAAACTTACGAGGCTACCATGTCCCCTGGAACCTTTTCCTTTCTTCCCTTCAAGGGAGCCAAGGGTTAAGAAAGCACCCTATCCAGCCCATTATGGGGGGGGGGGAACTTACCACACACCCCTTCCATATCCTTCATCAGGAAAATCAGGAAAATAAAGGAAAATAAAAAAAGATTCAACAGTGATACTGAATAGGGGAGAAGGAGCCGAGATCAGCCCCCATTTGCTTTAGTTGTGGACGGGTTTTCGTACCGGGAGGGGCCTTACTGTTATGGGCCAAAGGTACTGAAGATACTGAAGGAAATGGAATCTGCACACGTCTAGTTTGCTTAATTTGACATAAAATTTTCAAGTTTATATGAAAAGGACACAGTGAAGTTAAAAAAGATATACTGTCAATTTTTTATTGGTGGGTCAGAGGCAAAACATTGGAAGAGAAGAACATTTTGGGTTTCATAACGACAAAATGCAGGCCAAATTATTAAAATATGCAGTGTATTCAAAATCAGTTTAAAATGCAATATTTTCCACAATGAAAATAGTTTAGGAAGCTGAGTAAACGTGACCAGGAGAAAAATGCATATTGTGTAAATCATTCCATTATAATGATCTCATCATTAATAAAGCCATTTTTCCCCAGGGAAACTTATTAGTAGCCCTTGAAATTCTTTCAAACATGTTGCTTGCAAAAACCAAGATTGCTAATTTTTCTTTTTTTTCTGATAAAGTACTGTATTGAATGTCTGTATGGTATCATTACATGCGTCAAAATGGTTAATCACATTTTTACACAGAATGGTAGATGCACCAAAGGTGACTCTGGCAGCATATAAATTTTTTTTTACTAAGCTTGTGAAATGTTAGTGTTGAATTTTTTTTTGCAGGATCCTACCTTTTTTCCTTAGTGCTCAACTGTAGTGGTAAAAATTCGGGGACTGAAGGAAAATTTCATTGAGGAGTAGTAATCTTATTTGCAAGAGCAAGATTCTTATTTCTCCCCTCTTACTGTACCCATGCTGTATTAATATTATAATTTGTTATGTTAGAAATTTTTATAAATTCTATACATTTAAAGTTTCTTTATAATATATTAATGCTGTGAATTTATGTTTTTGCCATGGTAATAGCTGCCTGTTTCTGCATTCTTTCCCTCTTGGAAAGGTATTCAGGAATCTCCAGTACCAAATGGCCATTCTCTCCCGGGTAGAGACTTCCTTCGGAAACAAATGAGGGGAGATCTTTTCACCCAACAGCAGTTAGAAGTGTTGGACCGAGTGTTTGAACGACAACATTATTCGGACATCTTCACGACAACTGAACCCATAAAACCAGAACAGGTAATATTTACAGCTGACGCTAACTTCTTCAGTTTTGTTCCTGTGACAACCTCCAGATCACCAACTATGATTGTTTCTTACTTGATATTTGCCACAAAATTTGTAACATTATATTTTTCAACACTTGAACTTGATAAATTGAGTTCTTACTTACGTATTGATTTATAACTGGCACTGAGCATTTGACACTCACTGTTTTGAAACCTACACACAGTGGTTTGTTTCATACATAACAAGCCGTAATTTGGTCAGCCTAATTTTATACCTCTGAATCCTCGCCAACCCCAAACCATGATTTATTTTTTGGCAGTCAACCATACTGTGGTAGACATTGGCTTACCAAACCTGGACTGTTTGATTGTGGTTTGTTGTTGCACCTGAACTCAGTATTCTGGCTTATTTCTGGTTTGTTTCAGTGCTGCACTCAAATCTTCTCCACAGAGGAGCAAGAAAGGTGTAAAAAAGGAAGTGTCCTCACAAGTGTGAAATGTTCTTATTTGCCCCCTTCTTCATTAGCTCTCATCCTCTTGGGCAGCAATCTTTTTCATTCCTGTTCAAGACATAGCAAAAGGTAGAGATGGATGTGTGACCCATTGTTGTCCCAATGTAATGCGGCAAAATACAATTTCCATAGAATGGAAACTACAGAAGAACTGAAATAGAAAAACACACCATGACATTTGAAGTATCATCAGTGTTTACTGACAGAAGATATGAAGGGAAAACAAACCAGAAATTGTTTAAATAAGCCATGATTATATTGCTTATTTGTAAAACTAACTGTAGCTTGTTTGAAATAAATTCTGGATTATCATTTTGTAGAAATGCAACAAATGAGATACAAAAATCGTATGGCAAGTGAAAAGAAACGAAAATGAGAGCAGAGTAAAAGAGTAACAATAATATTCAGACAGCAAAGGAAGGCATGTCTGAGGCAAATTCAGTCAGACCTGATGTCTCACTTGCCCATGTTGCAGATGTATTGGCTGAGCTGTTTTTAGAGTAGAAAAGCGATAGTAAAGAAAGATCTGTGCAACGCAATATTCATTTCTGGTTTTGCACATGCATACAGTTAGTGAGGAAATGTAATGCATAAGAAAACATTTGTTTCAAAAATACATTAATTCTGAATAAATGCTTACTGATGCCACAGTTTTTAATTCTTCAGGCAACATTTCATTTATAAAATATTTTTCTCCTTCCCAGAGGAATTGTTTTATAGATACAATAGTAAGAAAGAAATCAGGAATGTTACTAAGTTTTAACTTAAAGGTTTTTGAAGAAGTATTGAGTTACAAAATTTGTCATTGGAAACCACACTTTCTAGAGGCCAATTGGTTGACTTGTATGGAGACTGAACAGAAGGCCAAACCTGGTTTTCAAGTAATGGAAACATTCAGTGCTACTCTTTGCTTACAAGAATCTATGCCAGAAAAAATTAATTTTTGTAATTTTAGCTGTATATTTTTCTAACTGTTTTGTCATAATAAATAAATTATACAAATCACAAACAACTAACATTAACACAAAACATACAATAAATCAGTTAAACAATCATATATGTAACCATGTGCACAGATTCTATTTAGGATTTACATGCCACCCTTCAACCATCCACTTAAAATTTAACAGAGGACTACTTGACACATTTTACGTCGTTGTTGTTGTTGTTGTTGTTGTTGTTGTTGTTGTTGCTGTTGCCTTTTAAAAATTACTAATATCCCGCTTTTACAAATAGACATAACTTCGGTTTGTATCTATCGTTTGCTAACTACAGTTACCAACTGTAGATTTGTATAGGTAAATGTGTCATATCACTTCTACTAGACTGCCCAATGGACTAAAACATAATAGAATCATATTTGAATCAAATCCATGTCTTAAAAGTCAGGTTCTTGTCCTTTGAAATCTAGACAGATTGGCCAATGTTTGTTTTTATTAATTGCTATTAGAGGAAGTAACTGGAAGATAATGCTGTATGTTATTTTGTTGACACCAATTGATGCTTACTTGCTATGATTTATTTTATTTTGAACTATTTTATGGTAGCTGCATAGGTATATACCGACAATATACAATATGTTTCATAATGAATCACAGATCAGACTTTCCCAGCAGAACTTACATATTATTCTAAAACAGTGGTTCCCAACCTGTGGTCTGTGGTCCCTAAGAAATAAAATATGGTCCGTGGTCTCACAGTTACTACACCATTGCAATGAGAGTGACGGGTCTCGCGAAACCCTCTTAAAGTGCCAAGGCAATGGGGATGTCATGAGGGGAGAGGCTGACTACCCACGAAAGGGGTGTCTTCGTTTTTGGGTCTGTTCCTGGGGTTATTTGGGGGTGCTGATTCAGAAAATTGCATTGGATACACCACATCAGCTCTAGATTATTAAATATTATTTTATGTGGGCGAGCAGATGGAAACTACTGGATGGCGTAGGTTCTGTATCAGAAACTAGAGCTGATGTGGTCTATCCAATGCAATTTTCTGAATCAGTACTCCAAATAACCAAACTGAATCTAAAGTTGACCAAAAAACTGATTCATAACTCTTTTGGTACTAATGTTGGAGAGTGGTCTCTGGTCAATGCGCTCCCTGGTCAAGTGGTCCCTGGTCAAAAAAAGGTTGGGGACCACTGTTCTAAAACATACTGGTGTCAGTTCAGAGAACGTTAGTGACATTAACATCTATCTAATTACAATCCCATTGATTTCAGTGAGGTAAGACATCATCATCTACTAATTGGGGCAATTGCTTTTAAAGTTTTAAAGCCAGTAATTTTACACATTCAATGGTGAACTAGTTAATACTAAGCAATGATACAGCATACGCCCTTATACATGTAAGGGGAATTACCCCTATGTTTAGATGCTTGCCTTAATTTTTTTTTAAAAATGAAGCTTTGCTTTTGGATTTTTAAAAACACTTTTAAATCCCACCAATGTCAATAGCAAAGTTTTAAATTTGCTCTCACTTTCTCCTTTGAAATACTTAGGAGTCAATTTTCATTGGATCTTAACTATTCTGTCTTTGTCCTCTACTTCCTAGGCCTTAAAACATTGTGTCAAAGGATAAAATACTCTGTGGCAGGCCCATAGCCAGGATTTTGATGGGGGGGGGGCTGAGTTTGAGTGAAAGAGGGCTTACCCTAACAAACCTTTTGTATCGTTACCCCAATACCCCCATGCATATGAGATATATTGAGTATGGTGAGTATGGAATGTACCAGGAAGGCCTTCTCGCAGACCACCATGAGAATTTCGGGGTGGGGGGTGGGGTGGGGGTGAAGCCCCCCAAGCCTCCCCCCCCCCCCGGCTACATGCCTGCTCTGTGGTATTAGAAATAGAAAGACAAGGATTTAAATAAGATTCATAGTGTGAATTCCATTCTGCACAGAAAAAATCTTGCATCTTTTGGTGGTTGTCATGATTATGAATAAGTGTGTAAAGGAGTATGAAGTGAAATATTTTTGTGCACCATTAGGTGGAGTTCACTTTACTGTTGGCAACAACTGGGCAAGACTAGCACAGTAAAGAGCTCAGATGATAGAGTGTTTCATATTAATTAAAATATACAGGATCATCCCTAGCTAATTTTCCAGTCTGTAAACTTTATACTGCAATACTATGGATACTTCTGTAGATGTAAGGGCTGCCCTTGGATCTGGGTAAATGTGGGCAAGACTGCATTTGTTAGTGCATTGAAACTAAATTTAGAGGAACAAGAAGGGTGGGAAAATTCTATTTTGAAATTGTTAGAGAAATTACGACATTTTAAAAGGTAACTGGGATTTTAAAATGATCTGTTTTCAGGGCACTCAGTATGATTTCTAGAATGCTGTGTGGTTTATTTACAAGCAATGCATATTTCTGTGAGTTACTATTTATTATAGAACAATCTTATATATCCAATTTGTCACAGGAAAACAGGTCATGGTGGTGGAGGAAAAACAATAATTGATTCCTATATTTAGCAATGTGGTATTTGGAAAACATGAATAGAAAAATAAAAAAGGTATAAAAGCTGAAACATATTCTCTATATTTATTGATATTAGTGATGGTAACTACATTTATTTCAGTGCCACTGCAGCCTCAAGTCATTAACTTTAGTGTCTCAACTATCAGTGTACTTGTAGGTCTCCAGATATCCCTAGAGATAAGAGTTCATATCCAGTTATGCTTCTGACTAATGCTATGGAGTATAACACATAGTGGAAGGAGAGACTGTACTGCAGAAAAACCATATGCTTCCAGAATAAGGTGCTTTCTAAAGGCTTGCAGAAACACACAGGTCTTCCTAGTTCAAGAGTTCAGGCACCACATAGGAAGAAAAAGGTTTTTTTTAACTTTCTGTCAATATGTGGGGCTGAAGAGGAGATGCAAAACTGCGACACACACACATTCTAACATTCTAAGGTACATATTTTCTGTTGTGATTAAATTTTTGTGAATTGTGAAGATGGCAGGAAAGTTCTGTTTAATATTTTCAGCCACTATTTTCACTCAGAAATGTGCCAGCTGTTCATAAAGAGGTGTTAAATAAATTTTATTCACCAGGAGTTTTTTTGTTGTTGCTGTTCTCTTCTTTTTCTTGCCAGCTTTGTCCTTTGCCCCTTGGTTGTCCTGCAGTAGCCATTATAGATCTAGTTCATGGCATGGTGTGCAACCTGGCCTTTGAGTCAAGGAAGTATTGTAGCCAAAAGTCCCTCTCTCCAAAAGAATTGTATGAATTTTCCAGTATTTTTTTTAAAACTGAGGGCAGTGATATATTACAGCCATACAAGTCCTGGGAGCATGTGTATGTGTACCGACCTTATGATACTGGTGACCGGAATCACCACGCATTGTGGCAAATTAGGCAATGCCTCTCAGGGGTGTGAGAAACCCATCACCCAATGCCCTGCATCACTTGACTTACACATAACCCCAACCCATGGTGTAAAGTGGCAGCCGCCCTGATTCCCCACATTGTTGTTGGTGTAACTCAGGAAGCCTCCTGTGTTGCTGCTGTGATGGCACAGTTCCGCTATAGTTTAGCCACGGAGACCCGCTGGAAGTAGTTTTATGTTGTGGGATGAGAGTTGGCGGGCTGCATGGCAAACTATAACTGGTGTCTGCTGCCAAAAAAGCCCTGTCTGATGAGGTCATAAGAGAGAAACACATTGGACCTTGGTGAGTGTGCACTCTGATCTGAAAGTAAAGCTAATGTTAGTTGTTTATAATCCTTGCACTAAATTAGCATTTAAAAATGGGAATTTAGCCCTTAGGTTCAAAATGATTCTTAACTGTTCTATGTGGACATATCTGGCTAATTTATTTACCACGCTGAAGTAGATGTTATAGCTGCTTGACTTCACCCTGTCAAATACTGTATTCACTTTATTATATTGAGCAACATTATTTGCTCTTTATTTTATGTAGTTAATATTCCGTGCCCTTTCTTTAAGGAAGGAGTATGTACGTTCCCTATTTTATCTCCATCAATGTAGGCTAATCTGAGGGTTAATTGACAGGCCAACTTCACAATTCATGTATTTCTGAATCTAATAAATTAGTATTATTGATACTTATCTCTGCACAGTTATTTTCCTCTTACAACTAAGTTTTGTATAACTTTATCACCTTGTAAACTCTTGGCATACGCTGTCATTTTATTGTAGAAGAAATGTCTTCAAAATGTTGCTGAATTGGTTTTGACCCAGTTAGACTATGTTGGGCATATCTACATTGACTGGGAGATATAAGTGACAGAGGAAAAAGGGAATCAAACATTAGCTCATCACAAAGACAGAGCAGGAATCAAGTTGAGGCTTGGACAGTGTTTACAGATACAGGAGAAGCTGGTGGCGACTCATTTGCAGGGTCTACAGCATCCATGGCTTCACAATTGTGAAGGATTTGTCCCCCCCCCCCAAAAAAAACCCCTCCACCAATGTACATGTATGGATCACCAGAGCACCTGTCCCTTAATTGTTTTTGCCATATGATGTAGTTTATACCTATGTGCAATGGTGAGCATTACTGGCCTTATTTTGGAGTATCTCACAATTTTGCTTATCCTGGTTTAAGGCCTTTAATTGACATTCCATGTTCATGCCGTGTGTCATTTAAATTCTACATTTTTGAGCTACCTTCAATCCAGTGTAGATGTGCCTGTTGACTTTGCCCCAATGACACCATGGGCCAGGCATAAAATTTGGGGACACCTCGGGGCTCAGGCCTGGAGCCTTTCCACTCGAGTCTGACCCAACAGTAACTGGCCGGTGTATATGAGCCCATTGATTCAGTTTAGAGATTAACTGCATATAGGCTATCTTGTTTATATTCAGATTGCAAAAGGCTGTGTCCAATATTAGTGCTAGTTTCTCTAGAGTCACTGAAATGGATTGACTTTAGGCACAACCAAAATTAAGGTTCAAAGAGTAACACTGGATTTATCACTTAAATCTTATATTGAAGAGGAAAACGATATTTATATTTTTAATGTTTAAAAATCTGATTTAAATGTCAAAGTTTCCAAAATATATGCAGTTTTTGAACTCACCAAATTAGAAGGAACCTGGGGTCATGTTAATGTAGACTGTATCCTTTTCTTTTGTTTTCAAAATATTAATAATTTTGTATGAAAACAGCAAGCCAACACTGTAAGAAACAATTTTTACTCCTAAGCTTGTGCAATTCAGGTGGAGGTTTAATCCGTTTTTGGTATACAAATTTCATTGGGTACCCAGATCCGTTTTCAGGCAGTTGAAAGATCTGGGAAGATCTGGCCAATTGGTGGCAAGGAAGCACGCTTCTTGGGACCCTTTCTTCCTTTCAAGGGAGCCTGGGTTTCAGAGATTGGGTTAAGGAAGCATGTGCCTTGTACTCCCGAATAGAAGGGAAGAAGCCATGTCCGGCAGCCATGTGGGCCATTTTGGGCGAAAAAAACATGGCAGTTGAGCCCTTGCCATTACAACCAACTGAACAAGCCAAACAAGCCAGCACTGACCAAACCAAATCTGTGCATAAACCTAATTACTACTATTCCCATCACAACAGTACATTGGCTTCCTTGACTAGTGGATTGCAAATAGTATTTGCTTTTTGACATTTGTCAGTTAATGTGTTTGTGAGGTTGCACATTTGCCACTAGACAAATTCAAAACAGGAGTGTGCATTTGGAGATCAAAATACTTCAAAAATTCAGGTGTTAAATTCAGAACTTCACAATTTGGAGCATGAATAGTGATTCTTGAAAGCAAATGTATTTTTAAGAACATAGATATTTAAGCCAGCTTCCCATATTTTTGATGTTCAATAGTGGAAATATTTGCGTTATTTGTGTTTTCGGTTTTGTTTTATTTTATTTTATGTAATTGTTGTTTTGGGCTTGGCCTCATGTAAGCCGCGCCGAGTCCCCATCGGGGAGATAGAGCGGGGTACAAATAAAGTTTATTATTATTATTATTATTATTATTATTATTATTATTATTATTATTAAATGAATCTACTATTAAATGTTAATGTAATAAGAGGGCATACTTGTATTTTACAATTCAGAAACTAATTGTTAGCAGATTTCTGAGTGTACCCATATTTGAATGTGAAACAGATGCAGGCATTTTTCCTAGGTAATAATTTTAAAAAGCAAAGTGACTTGGGCATATATTTCTGAAAATATATTTGTGTCCTCTTTTCAAATGATTACTAACTTTGCTTCAAATCTGAAAATTAACAATAAATGCATGAATTTCACCCTGGATGGATTTTAAAAAAAGACTGGAAAATATTTCATCCTTTATATCTGCTAGGGCTGGGGGCTGGCGATGGGAGGAGGAACAACTCTTAAATCTAGCACAAGAAAGCACATCAACAGTAGAGAAAAACCTTCCCATATTTACTCTCAGTAGACTATTAAACAGCACCAGGCTATTAATTTGGATTTTGAGTCTTCACTAAAGCCCATAAAAGTGCACAGTTGTCGAATGGAGTTCATTTTAATTTCCTTTCAATCACAGTAAATTATTCAGGTGATAAATCAGCTGGGGCAACCTCCTGGCTGTAATAGAAACCCTAATTCCTGGCTAATTATCTAGCCCATTGCTGCCAACAGATCAATACCTCTACAAAATGGAAAGGGCTAAGGCCTTGCAGTGGGCAGAGTGTCAGAAAGACAGCTGGGAACAGTGACATGTGTATGACCCCCCTCAGAGTGCAAAGGTCAGAGGAGGTTAAACTGTGCAATGGGTGTCCTCTCTTCTCTTCTTCTCTTCTTCTTCTGCTTTCGTTTAAAGGAATGAATCCTTTTCTTGTTAATGCTCCAGCTCAGAATGTGTAACGTTTTCTTTAATTTCATCATTCCGCTATCGTGATCTATTCCGGATGCATCCCCATAGCTTTGCTCTTTCTTGTTACATCCATTCTACTAGATTAATAGTCTGGTAACATGAAAATCAAATTGAATGCCCACATGCATTATCTGCTTTGGAATTTAGTTGGCTGTGTATGCGTGCATGCTTCTTTCATGTGCATGTGTGAAATATTAGGGTACAGGTCAACTCTGCCCTACCTCAAATGTTCGGACCAGAAGTTTATTGGATTTTGGATTTAGTTGGAGTTTGAAATACCTGCATTTATAAATACATTTTGAATGAAATATGAGGGGAAAGGGGGCTAATTACATACCCAGTGCCTGTTGATTTTTTTCCTTGAGGAAACCTAACAGGGGAAAGAAAAAAACGGGGGACTCCTCTTGCACACGTGTAAAAAGCAGACATCCCAGATGCTTCCTTGATTTTCATCACACTTTCTTCCCTTCTAATAAAGTAGCTAAGAAGAGAGGGGAAATCCCTTCCCCTGCCTATGAGTCTTTTTCTTTCTCTCTGAAATGGAAACAAGTGGTGGCCAATGGCGTATCTCAACATTTGTCTTTGGGGCTACTTCCAGGGTGAGCACCCTAGTGCAGGAGTCCTCAAACTAAGGCCCGGGGGCCGGATACAGCCCTCCAAGGTCATTTACCCGGCCCTCGCTCAGGGTCAACCTAACTCTGAAACGACTTGAAAGCACACAGCAACAACAACAATCCTATCTCATCAGCCAAAAGCAGGCCCACACTTCCCACTAATAAGTTTATATTTGTTAAACTAGTTCTTCATTTTAATTTTTGTATTTTTAAGGGGGTTTGCACTACAAATAAGATATGTGCAGTGTGCATAGGAATTAATTCATGTTTTTTTTCAAATTATAATCTGCCCCCCCATCAGTTTGAGGGACTGTGACCTGGCCCTCTTTTTAAAAAGTTTGAGGACCCCTGCCCTAGTGCATATTATGAAAGGAAGGTAAGTTTAAAAGTATGTGGGGCATCTGTTTTTTTAACAGGGTCTTTTGTAAGTAGAGCTCATCTCATTCTTTTCTTTTCCCCATTAAGTCTCTTGAGGAAGTTCTCAGCAGGCACTGGATGTGTGACTAGCCCCCTTTCCCCAGTGGTAGAAGCAGCAAAAAGTTTTGACCTTTTGAGTATTTCAGACTTTCAGACAAGGAAAACTCAACCTATATATATAGCATGTAATACAATAAATACAGACAAAGATGTTTATCTTTTAATAGGCCTCTGGGAGCACTTTTAAACTGATGTTAAACTGATGTTAGCTGATTTCTCCATTGAGAAAACTCTCCTTCATTCACATCAGTTTAAATGTTCTGCATGATTCTGAGTATGGGTCGGTTTATGGTTTGATGAAGACAAATCTGAATCTCTGTCACCCCAGAAAAGATTTTGTTTACCTTTTGAAGGATGGAAAATTCAAGAATTAAAATATGTTGTATTTGAGTATTCATTTTTGTGCTGCTAGAGCTAAATAGAAAGTTTTCGAGATGATGCCAGCTTTATTAGGTCAGGAAGGTGACGTTACTATTAAGGCATCATCAGTCCCTAAAAATAGTGACAGCACACTTGTATTGCTTCTTGAAATCTGTTCCAGAATCTTACATTCATTATGAAACAAGTTGTCGTAACAATGTATATAGTAGGATGTACCTTTAGCGTATAATCCTAAAGACACCAGATCCCATTTGACCTTGGAAGTTGAGCAGGGTAAGCTCTGGTTAGTATTTGGGTGGGAGACAGTCAACAAATACGAGGTGCTGTAGGCTATATTTTAGAGGGAAGAACTGGAAAACCATCTCTGAGGGCTGTTCTAGACTAACCTAAAAACTCCAGGCAAACATCTGGAAAGATCTGGACCTTAACTTAAGGTCCAGACCTTTCCAGGTGTTTAATTAATTCAGACTAAATTGGGAAGACCCAGTTTTCTCTGCATTAATTTGCTTTTACCTGAGGTGTCATTTGATAAAAGCAAGACAGGTCCCACATTTTGGGCCTGCCTGGAAGAGCCCTGAGTGTGCTTCTGACAACCCCCTCTCCCCCCTCCCCAAATGCAAATCAGGGGGTTGCCATAAATGGAAAGGCGACTTGAAGGCACAGATGCATACAAACTTTCATTTAGTAGAAAGAACAAGAGCATTGCCTTATGCCCATTTAAAGCATACTATTTTGTCCAGTTCAATTTATTTGGCTGAATTTACTACAGAAATAGTTGGTCATTTGTTCTTTTCAGGAGCTTCAGCCTTCAAGAGATCGCTCCCTTTATCCAGCTATTTCCGAGAAGCTGGTTTTGTGTCTGCACATTTTTCATGGAAAACCGTATATATATATTTTGGCATATTGTACCATGTTGCTTCATGTCACTTTGGGTGGCGGCAGTCATATTGTGTTATGTTATATGACACAACATAACATAGTATGATTGATGCAGGCTGGCGTGTTGCATGACAATTGGGTTATGGTTGCAGAGAGAAACAATAGATGCTGGACCCTTGTATGCGGGCAACAGCTTTTGTTTTTGAAAGACTCCCTACAGCTTGTGAAACCATTTATGTGTCTGTGAGTGCTCCCAAACAGCAGAGTGTGTTTCATATCTTTAACAGCTTGATCCTAAGACACACTTCTCCACTACAAGAACGCTTAGCTTGGGGTGACTTCTGAGTAGCGTCTATGCTACTGGAACATCAAAATACATGAAATGCAGTCTCCACTGTATCAGATGTACTGGATAAAATGTGGCAATATGATTCTATATTTCACTTTATCCATTTTTATTTATTCACTTCCTTTGTTTCTAAATGACTGAAATATTTGGAGCATTTTATTTCAATAATGGAAAGTACAGGTTAGTCTCCCTTGTCGAAAATGTTTGGAAGCAAAGGTTTTTCAGGTTTTTTTCAGGGAATTTTGAATACCTGTATTTGCATATACATAATGAATAAGAAGAGGTGAGGGGGAAAGTCATACATCCAGAATCCACTGAGTTTTTCCTCAACGGCTGTCAGTACACTTTCCACCCTTTCAGCAAAATAGCTGGGAAGTGAGAGGAACATCCTCCTAGCCCTCTTCACCATCAGCCTTTTTCATTCTCTCTGAACTGGATACTGATAATGGCCAATGATGCCACTCCAGGCTCAGTCTCATGACTTCTTTCAGGTGCCTGCTCTGCTACACACTGCTATTGTCCAGGTGGAAGGTGAATGCAAAAGCATCTAAGGGCCCTTCCACACAGCCCTCTATCCCAGAATATCAAGGCAGGAAATCCCACGTTATCTGAGTGTGGACTCAGCACAATTTAAAGCAGATATTGTGGGATTTTCAGCCTTGATATTCTGGAATAGAGGGCTGTGTGGAAGGGCCCCAAGGCATCTGATTTTTAAAGGAGCCTTGGTTAAGTGGAGCCTTTGCCCCCCCCCCCTTCTTCTTTTTTCCTTTTCCCCACATGAGCTCTCTGAGGAAAAACTCAGCAAACACTGGATGTGCAATTAGCGCCCTTTCCCCAAAAGTAGGTGGTTGCTGGTGAAAAGTTGTGGGTTTTTTTTAGCATTTCAGATATCAGATATCCAGACAAGAGACAGTTAGCATGTAGGAAATTGAGGCCCTGTCTACACTGCCATATGAAATCCAGATTATCTGCATTGAACTGGATTATAAAGCAGTGTAGACTCAGATAATCCAGTTCAAAGCAAGTATTTATTATTTATTTACAGTATTTGTATACCGCTTTTCTCACCCCGAAGGGGACTCAAAGCGGTTTCCACATAGATAATGGCAAAATTCAATGGCAGCACAAACAATTACAATTATACAATTACAGTTAGACATAAATCAAATTAAAATACACCCATAAACAGTAGAACAATCATTAAAACAGTAAAACAGACTCATCCGTCGAATCGCCGTTCCAGTCATTGTCTTTCAGAAATGCTGCATAGATTTGTTTCTACTGCCCGAAGGCCTGGTCCCAAAACCATGTTTTTAATTTTTTCCTAAAAGCCAGGAGGGAGGGAGCGGATTTTATCTCATTTGGGAGAGTGTTCCATAGGCGAGGGGCCACAGCCGAGAAGGCCCTGTCTCTTGTCCCCGCCAGGCGCATTTGCCCTGTTGATGGGAGTGAGCAGGGCCTCCCCAGATGATCTTAGATTACGAGGTGGGACATAGGGGCAGATGCGTTCGGACAAGTAAGCTGGGCCAAAACCATATAATTGAGATTTGATAATCTGAATTATATGGTATTGTAGAAGGGGACATAGTTGGCATTTGGTGCTGCTGTTCGCAGCAATACTACAGGGACTCTTACTCTTCTTCTAATCCAGATTTGTTTACGAAGCACAAAGGAAAAACCTGTACTGTGTACATAGTTTTTTCTTTTTTCTTTACACCAGTTAACTACACTCTCCTTTACTTCTACGAGTCTTTGAACTTTCCTTGGCTATTCCTAAGTGGCATCAATACCAATATGCACGGGCTCCCAATGTTTAAATATCTAGCTGTAACAATGGAGGATAGAGGTTTTCCATTGTAATTTGCAATGCAGTCAAGGATATTTTGGCAGGAGTTAGACTTTGCGGTCCCAACTCTGTGATTCTATGATTTTTCCATGTAAATCTGAAGTACTTCTTGCTGAAATCAATGGGAATAAATAGTAAATTTATTCTGATTTTAGGAGATTATTAAAATATTCTGATGCGTCTTTTTTCTAGATTGATCTCATGTTGCATTCCATTGCAGAGAATTTCAGAACAGACTATTCCCAACCAATTGACAGGAAACCAAAAAGAGGATAGCTTCAAAGAGCTTCAGAGAGGATTGCTCCATACCGAACATTCGTAACGTTGACAGGCAGCAAATGGTAACTCTATAAGTCGCCAGCGTCATAGATAATACTGAAGCTAGCAATGGACTCTGCACATGAGCTGAGGTAGAGCAGTGATTTAGTGGCAATCCATCAGATTTTCAATATCATGTCAAGACATAATATATGAGTGAAATGAGTACAGTATAATTGCTCACATAGTCTTTGTGCCTTTGAAAAATAATGGAGCTAGAGAGATCATCCATGCAGTTTACAGTGTGTATGTGATGTTCACCGTTTCCTCTCAGGAAAGAGAACTGTCTGCAACTGGGCATTGCATTACAGATAATGTTGGATTGTACGGAAGCGTGATTTTACAGAACACCAACACACTTCCTGCTATCTACATTAACCCTATATGAGAGTGAAAACGAAATGGATAAGCAAATAAACTTGCCAGTTGACTTGTAATAATGGTCAGGGCCTACTCATTTAAACAGAAAAGTATTTCTGCTGCATTGAAATTGAGTTTCACAAATGGCAGGGAATATTGCACTTAGTTTCAGCAAGTGGAAGAATCCCACTATATTGGTTCAAAGCATAGCTTTGCAATTTTCCTTCCTTTTGTTTTTGAATAGACCACAGCAGAATTCTCCTGTTTAGGTCTGTAAATTGCTAATATTCTCCAGCTCATTTTGTAGACGTTTCCTACTTTTATGAGGCAATTTACCCTCCAAAGGAACATGTTTTGAGGCAATATTTCTCATATAAGCCTTTAAACTAGAGTATTTTGAGATAGTGCTGAATTATTGGAAAAGGAAATTGGAGCACTCTCTCCCCTTCCATGTTCTTAACTGTGGCGAGTAAGGTGATCCCTTTATCTTGCATACCTGGTTTGCCATCTTGGATGGCATAGATTATGAAAGCTCTGTGTCGTCCTGGATTAAATCTGACCAATTGTTCCTTCCCTGGCATCAAATAGAGCAAAATACAGTATTTAGAAGGACAATTCTTCCTCTCTGATCCAGCCATTCTAGTGGACATCAGCCTCCATGGCTAAGACAAAAGCAGGCAAACTCGAATCTACTTCGTATTTTGCTAAAGTCCAGAACTTCATGAACTTGACCCAAATCAAAAACAAAGCTCTGATTATATGCTGAGTACGGTGTCTTTATGCACAAATATCCATAAAGCTTTCTTAGTTTTAGTAGCCCAATAGGGGAAAAGCTTTTGTGTTGTTTCTATGGTTAAACAATTGTTGGAAACACACGCGGGCAGAAATATTCTGGTGATGCTAGCAACTGATTTTCAGCAGTGCTATTTTAGCAGTGGCATCCATAGGACAATGTAGTAGAAACTAAAAAAAAAATGGCTCTGTAGGGTTGTGTATTAATTGTTCTAGAGCAATGGTCCTCAACCTGTGGGTCCCCAGATGTTTTGGCCTTCAAATCCCAGAAATTCTAACAATTGGTAAACTGGTTGGGATTTCTGGGAGTTGTAGGCCAAAACACCTGGGACCTACAGGTTGGAAAACACTGTTCTAGAGCGTTAGGAATACCTTTGGCAGCTTCAGCTGGTTCTACATAGACACATGTTGTTGGTTGGGACTGGAATGAAAAATACTGGTCCTGGCTAGCATTGTGGCACGACAGTGAGCCCAGCCGTGCCAAAGCCAGTTCAGCACCATTGGGGATGAGCCTGATTCCTACCCTCCCTGACACCCTGACTTTGCCCTCAAAAGGGAGTAAAATAGTTGCTGTACTGCTGCACTTTCCCCATGTCATTTGCCATGTGACTGGCAAAGCAGTGTTGGAAGACCATCATTTCCAGACAGTCAAAATAATACAATGATAGCATGAGTAGTCATAGTAATTATTGATTGGACTTGCTGAAGTTTATCAGTTGCTTCTTGATATGACTGAGTTTCACCAAAGTCCAAATCTCCTTGTGACTTGACATTTCGTTTCAAATTCTGCATTATGAATTAATTTTAATTGATTTGACATTCCTAAGATTTCCAGCAAAGGGATTTTTCTGGGAAGATTAATGAATGAAACTGTAGTCTCAAGGACATCAACTTAGAAAAATTCACAGCAGATTCTGATGTAGGTGATGAAATAGACTTCAGTCCAAAAAAGGCTTCTTGTGTTAAAAAAAATAGTGCTGGTATTTAAAGTGCCACAGAATTTATAGACTAACACAGTGGTTCATCTGGGAATTATTTCCATTTACTTATGAGTAGATTTACTACTGAGTACGCATACTCAGGCTAGCATTGAAAAGTGTTCTTTGGTTAATCAGTGGGAGTAAAATTGAGTTAATAATTGAAATTGTGAATTAAGTTTAGAAAAAAAGTTTTAATTTAATTGTTGTGTTGTAACAGCACAATAGCTGTTTCAATAAGTATTTTTTTCAATAAGTAATTTTTATTCAGGAAGAATGAAAAACAGAACAGTAATATAGAAGCAAGCTAAATTTTGTGACAGATATTAATACTAAAACTATACAGCTACATTCTGTCTAGTACTAGAAAACTACAACTCACACAAAACATACTCATAAAAACAAAACACACATATACATACAGAAACAAAACTAACAAACAGAAAAACAATTCTATCAACTTCACATTATCTGATGCTTAATTGTTCTTTTAATCAGTGGTCCCTAACCTTTTACTTGACCAGGTACCACTTGACTAGGGACCACTTAGACCAGGGACCACTCTCCAACATTAGTACCAAAAGGTCAAAATTTTGGTCATAGAATCATAGAATCAAAGAGTTGGAAGAGACCTCACGGGCCATCCAGTCCAACCCCCTGCCAAGAAGCAGGAATATTGCATTCAAATCACCCCTGACAGATGGTCATCCAGCCTCTGTTTAAAAGCTTCCAAAGAAGGAGCCTCCACCACACTCCGGGGAAGAGAGTTCCACTCCTGAACGGCTCTCACAGTCAGGAAGTTCTTCGTCATGTTCAGATGGAATCTCCTTTCTTGCAGTTTGAAGCCATTGTTCTGTGTCCTAGTCTCCAGGGAAGCAGAAAACAAGCTTTTTGGTCGAATTTAGATTCAGTTTGGTTATTTGGGGTGCTGATTCAGAAAATCGAACTGGATAGAGCCCATCAGCTCTGATTTCTGATGGCCATCCAATAGTTGCCATCTGCTCGCCCACAGACAACCTGATGTGGTCCATAGACCACAGGTTGGGAACCACTGCTTTAAATGATATTATATAATCACACCTCTAGTTCTGCTAACACTACTAATTCATAAATCCTACAAGTTGACAAATGTCTCCCTCATTGTGGTGAAAATGTAGTAAATAAATTCCAATCTTTCTTAAAGTTGGTAAAAGATTTCTCCGTAATCAACAATTGCTTTATTCAATAGTCCAAAATTACTTATCAATTTGCCCAATAGTCAATATTATTTATTGACTATTTATTATATTCTGGACAAATTGAGAATATAACAAGTAATATTATATGTTTATATTACTGCCTTGTTCATATACAGTTTGAAATCAATTAGTCTCCAAAAGTCATGATTTGACTTGGTACCGGAAGGTGACAAGGATATTGGTGCTAGTTGGACTTCCCAGGGAAGAGTGTGCCACAACTGGAGTGCCATACCAGAGAAGGTTCTCTCCTCTGTCCTCCCACTTTGGATTGTGTGCACTGGTGGGACCAAAAGGGGCCCTTCTGTGGACTTCAGTCCTCAGACAAGTGTATATAGAGGAAAGTATTCTTTCAAGTGCTGAGGTCCAAAGTTTTTTAAGGGTTTAAAGTTAGTCTGGTGTTAATGCAGACTGGAAGTAAACTATTATGCAAGCATTTGCACTTTGTCAGAAGATGAGTGGGGATGTTTTCTTCCTCAGATTTGCATAAGCCTTGTACTGCCAGGGTAAAGCACTTTGTAAGCATTGACGGGGTCCATAATTTGTCTGAATGGGCAGTTGGATCAAGTGTTGTGTGATGGGAAAACACATGGCCCTACTTCCTGCTGCTCATGACACAGTAAGTCCAGCATAGCTAGACTTTTGTAATTTTAAGAAGAAGAACTAGTGAATGGCATATTTATCTCTGGTTTCTTGAAAACATAAACAACTGATGTGGTCACTTCTTCCATTTTAACCATAGGTGTTTACAATTTTTGGTTATTTCAGGCTTTCTAATGGTTACTTTAGGAATCTCTGAGGTTTAAATGCATGTCGATAAGAAGGAGACTGAGAAAGGGTTTGGGTGATTTATGGATCTGTGGCCTGTCACATGTCTTTAAAATTACAGTGCCCATTTTCTGCCGAAATAATTTCAACAAAGACTGGCTCCTATTACAGCATGGGGAGCGTGGACGTCATGATTTATTATTATTTATGGTCTCAGGGCCTTGTTTATGCACGATGGGTTAGGTGCGCACGATAGAAATGCCATTATGCAAATGACATTGAATGTCCTTACCGAGCCTAAATAATTTTTGTGTTGGACGATTAAACCTCATCTGTTATTGATATGGGCTGCAGTCAGGCTATTAAAGAGTCCCAACAGTACTTACTCCCAGTAATGGGAAAATTGAGAGGAAGAGGCTAAACAATTGCCTCAAGTGTGCTGTGATTGTCTGGTAGGAGTGGAACATAACAAACCTCCTGAATGGAAATCGTGTTCACTACTTAGGGATAAATAAAGAAGGGAGAACATGCAATAAATTATACTTTGTGATTTGAATCAGTGCACTAGAGAATTTGTGTACGTTCAATTTGTTTATCTAAATATTTGGGGGTGGGGGATGGGGGATGGCTGTGGTTGAAAATGCCAGTAGCTAGTGATGGCCCGCACAGTGTTTTCTTTCTCTCTCTTTCTCTCTCTCTTTCTCTCTCTGCTCTGGAGAAGTGGGCTGGGGAATGGAGGTGGGGGGATTGGGGGATGGACTAGAGAACCAATCTTCTCAGTGAACAAGGGAGCTACATCGTCATTGCTCCTTTCTTTTTTGACACAGCTGTGCGGTCACATTTTGATCAGTGTTGATAGCTTATGAATTCCAAAATTGACAAAATTTACAGAAAAATGAGGATAATCCATCTTCCTTAGCAGCCTGTCAGGAGCTGGCTATACTTCATAATCCTCAATTACAGATGCTATTTTCAGACATTTACATGCAGATATTAGGAGAAAATGAAAATGAGAAACAAAGAGAGAATGGAAATGCAGCTATTTATATGTATAAAAGAAAAACAACAGGTAAATTCTCGGCATTTAGATTGGGTCTGGGGGTCCCTTTACAAAAGGCTTTTGAGTGACTGTAATGCATTTGCAGATTTTAGTAGGAAATCCAGCACAGATAGTTTCCAGCATGCAAATAATAAAAAGGTTTAGGTCAAAAACAGGTCAGTTATTCTGAAGTATTAGAGTAAATCTGTTCATGGCAGGGTGCACTAAATAATTCCCACTCTTTTAAGGACGATCTCCAGGGAGTGTCATGATTCTAATTGGATTTGGGTTAAAATGACATACAGCTGATATATTTTATGAAAAGGAGATTTTAAAAAATTTTCAAGCAAGGGGGAAATGTAAAAAAAAAAAAAAAGAGAAAGATTATTTCAACTTTTATGTGGAATACCTACCCTTCCATAAATTCAAATGACAAATGTGATTCAAAACAAAGGGTATTTGGAATGCTGCCATAATTGGCTGTGTAAATAGGATTTACCCCAAAGAAAAATTAGTGTCATTGATAGTGCAAGGTGGAATTGAAAATGTGATGCAAATGATAGATAGATGAGGACAGGGGTGAGGGGAGGACTCGTTTTTGATAAATGGTCTATCAGATCCTTGCCATTTCAGATCTGGGGGAGTCAGGGAGGAGACTCTGGTAATGAAATTTCAATTCCTATAAAATTTAAGACAGAAGAGCACCAATGCCCATACAGCTGTACATGGCACAGGGTTTCCACAAAGCTGGGGAGATTAATTAGAGCTGCTTTGGATTAAAATCTGCGAACCATGTCAAATGTTACAATCCCTCCTCCCCCCAATCTTTGTGGCCTGACAACAGAGCTTTTGTGAAAAAGCGGGTGGCTAATATAATCCTGATATTTTCCCACTGTGTTTGCGTAACATGATATTGCCCATGATTGCCTATGTAATGAAAACCCAGATAATTTGAACACAGAATATAATGCAGGTGTTGTAATACAGGGGAAATTTCAAAGACATTAATTTTGTGATTTACACAATGTTTGGTTTGTTTGTGCAGATTAAAAATTAGAAATAATTAGCGTGTTGCTAAATATATACAAAGTGGTTTTCTACTAGGGAGCAAACAAACACTTGGCATGGGAAGGGATTTTGGATCTGGCCACATTTGTTAGGGCATGTTTGGAGAATATGAGGCTTACAAATTCTGAAATAAACTAACTTGATATTTCACTGTAATTCTTGGCAATTGAAAGCACAATTATATTTTAAAATGTTGCTTTTCTAAAGTCACTAAGTTAAAAACATGGACTTAGATATGCATGTCTGGAAAGTGCTCCTTTTTGTGTTGTGCCCAGAGGCGGCCCTAGGTAATTTTCAACGGAAAGCAAACAGTATTTTGGCGCCCCCCCCCCCCAACCAATCACTGATATATATATTTTCTGTTCATCGTGGGAGTTCTGTGTGCCATATTTGGTTCAGTTCCATCATTGGTGGAGTTCAGAATGCTCTTTGATTGTAGGTGAACTATACATCCCAGTAACTACAACTCGCATATGTCAAGGTCTGTTTTCCCCCAAGTGCACCTCAAGAGCACCCCTGGGCAAAATCAACTATTCTGCAAATGCTTACTTTGCGTAATGGGTTGAACTGCCCCTGGTTGTGCCTTCTCCATCTCAGCTGCTCTATCAAAGCTCAATACATCTATCTTGGGCCCCTTCTCCATAGCATTTTTGAGGTGTTCAGTGATTTGTTATGAGGAGAGGGAGGACAGAAAGATTTGCTTTTCATAGAACCGTAGACTAATAGAGTTGAAAGAACTACATGGGCCACCTAGTCCAACCCCCTGCCATGTAGGAAAAGCACAATCAAAGTACCCCTGGCACGCTCCTAGATGTGGATCCAATCCTGCAGATATAAGACAAATAAAACAAAACAACTAAGACTAATTATTTTTATTGTGACAGTTTTCTTAAGTGGAATTCTAATTTTCTATTTGCTGTAAGTAGCAATAGACAAATAACTTGGAATATATATCTGGATTTGTTGGGGGAGAGTACAAATTGATACCCCCCAGGAATAGAGGCCAGTAATCATCATATTTGGCTGTGCGTACATTGCTGCACACAAAGGGAGCAGAGTCAGAGGTTAAGGCCAGTCCGCACAATTATAGCTACACAACCCATGCTCCTCTCCTCAATTCAGTGTGAACTTTGCTGAACACTTTGGAGCTGGACAGGATTTTTCTCCCCTTTATCTAATTTTTGTTTGGCTACCCCACACTGTATCTGTGGGATAGGGATGATTGGTTATGGGTTAGGTTTGTTGACATTGGCAGGTAGCAAAGGGCCAACATCCATTCATCCCTTTTGGTAAAGGTTAAGGCTCTGGAATGGTCTCTTCAGGTCCTGGGATCCAGAAGTGGTAAAGGAGTCAGCCCTTTGGGCTGACCTCAGGGTTTTCTTCTGTCTCTAAGGACCTCATCACATGAAAGTGGGGAAAGCGGGGAAAAGCAAAGAGGAAACGTTTTCTTTTGTTCTCTGCTGTCAAGGTCTCATCTTCAAGGATGGCAGCTATCCCACATCCTTTCCCTGCCTCTCCCCACTTCTATCTGGCTTCTCACTGTCTTATGTCATTGGGAGTCGGGTAGAACCTGACTGCTGAAAACGCAGTCTTCTGCGCTGATGCAATACAATCCCATAGGCAACCACTGGAAGTGGCCTCGTATCATGTGATGGCCTCCATGGGACTCCATTTTGTCAGTGCAGACAAATGAGAGAAGATGCAGAGAAGACCACATGGGATTAGATCCTTATACATTCCTCGTAATAGGAGGGAAAGGTGCACAGTTCCCTGTGTTTGCTTTCCTGTAAAAGGGATGGCACGGTGAGCAGCCACAGCATTGAATCACCCTTGAAGTCTAGTGTTTCACCTAAAGGAAAGCTGAGGAGGTGGCCACAGTTTGACATTTGGCCTCAGCTTCACCCATATCAGGTTGATCCCCTTTTTGCTCCTCCTCTGGTTCAATTAACTTAATTAGGTTATAGGTCAAATCAAATGTTTCTTACTTAACTCAGCATTCGGTTTCTGGTCTTATTATTTCATGGTTGGTTATCATAGAATCATAGAGTTGGAAGAGACCTCGTGGACCATGCAGTCCAACCCCCTGCCAAGAAGCAGGAAAATCACATTCAAAGCACTCCTGATAGATGGCCATCCAGTTTCTGCTTAAAAACCTCCAAAGAAGGAGCCTCCACCACACTCTGGGGCAGAGGGTTCCACTGCTGAACAGCTCTCACTGTCCGGAAATTCTTCCTAATGTTGAGGTGGGATCTCCTTTCCTGTAGTTTGAAGTCATTGTTCCCCATCCTAGTTTCCAGGACAGCAGTTACCAATTATCAATAGTTACCATAACTATTCAAATTGGCCAACAAACAGGTAACAATACCTTCCAGACAATAAATACATTTCTCTGTATCAGTCTAGACATTATGAATTCCCTGACCTGACCAAGTCCTGCAAATGCCCTCGCAAACACTTTATCTCCCCTAGTAGTGCAATCAAATCTCACTTATCCCCCTGTTCAGACACATTAAACTGCTGTGTTTTTAATTTTTTAATCCTTCGGAATTGGCCCTGCCCACTGAGATTTATCCCTCCATCTTAAATGTTGCGATTTTATATTGTTGATGTATTTATAATGTACTGTTTTGTATTTTATTTATTTTATTGTTGTGTTCTATGGTATATTGATGTATTGAATTGTGGGCTTGGCCTTGTGTAAGCTGCCCCGAGCCTCTTTGGGGAGATGGTGGCGGGGTATAAATAAAGTTTTATTATTATTATTTATTATGAGGATCACACAAGGTATTTCTGTTCTTTATGTTATACTAGCTTGGGGACCCGGCGTTGCCCGGGTTATTAGAGAAAGTGGGTAATGGCGGTTCTGTATGCCAAGTTTGGTCTTTATTGGACTTTGGATAACGGCTGCATTGTTTTCAGGAAGTGAGTGAAGGTACTTGAAGTCCCATCATCCATGGCCCATCCTCCTACAAACAGCAGCAGGATATAGAGTGGGTCATGGGGGCTCTGTGTGCCAAGTGTGGTCTTGATTGGTCATTAGAAGAGGGTTGCAGCAATCTTCGGAAGGGAGTGGAGGTACTTGAAGTCCCATCATCCATGGTCTGTCCTCCTCCAAACTGCACCAGGATGTAGAGTGGGTCATTGAAGCTCCATGTGCCAAGTGTAGTCTTGATTAGTCATTGGTGAGGGTCTCAGTGGTTTCAGGAAGTGAGCAAAGGTACTGCAAGTCCCATCATCCATCTCCAAAGTTTTCCAAACAACACCAGGACGTAACGTGGGTCATGAGAGGTCTATGTGCCAAGTTTGATCTTGATCCGTCATTGGATGAGGTTTGCAGAGGTCTCAGAATGTGAGTGAAGGTACTGGAAGTTCCATCATCCATGGTCCACCCTTCTCCAAAACTGCAGCAGAATGTAGAGTGGGTCATGGGGGCTCTGTGTGCCAACTTTGGTCTTCATTGGTCATTAGATGAGTTTTGCAGCAGTCTTGGGTAGTGGAGGTACTTGAAGTCCCATCATCCATGGTCTGTCGTACTTCAAACTGCTCCAGGATGTAGAGTGGGTCATTGAAGCTCCATGTGCCAAGTTTAGTCTTGATGAGTCATTGGCGAGGGTCTCAGTGGTCTCAGGAAGTGAGTGAAGTGACTGCAAGTCCCATCATCCATTTTCAAATTCTTCCAAACCGCACCTGGATGTAGAGTGGGTCATGCTGGGTCTCTGTGTAAATTGTGGTCCTGATCCATCATCGTTGGCAGTTGTATTGGTCTTAGGAAGGGAGTGCAGGTATTGCAAGTCCCATCGTCCATGGTGCATCCTCCTTCAAACTGCACCTGGATGTAGAGTGCATCATGGAGACTCAGTGTGCCAAGTTTGGTATTTATTGGAATTTGGATGAGGGTTGCAGTGGTCTGATGAATTGAGCAATGGTACTGCAAGTCCCATAATCCATGGTCCATCCCCGGCCAAACGACACCAGGACGTAAAGTGGGCCATGAGAGGTCTATGTGCGAAGTGTGGTCCTGATCAGTAATTGGATAAGGTTAACAGCGGTCTCAGAATGTGAGTGGTGGTACTGCAAGTCCCATCATCCATGGTTCATCCTCCTCCAAACTGCAGTAGGATGTAGAGTGGGTGATGGGGGCTCTGTGTGCCTATTTCTGTCTGTATTGGGAGTGTTCTGACCCAGCCCCCTTTGGCCTTTCCTTTCCTCTCTTTCTCATCTCGGAATCTTGGATTTGAGGCTGGCCAATCAGAGAGCATATGCAAAGTTCCTTCTGTCATGCCCTGTTTCTGCCATGAACCCTCTTCTCCACCAGGGGCTCCTATTGAAGCTGCCCAATCAGAGACCATATGCAAATAGCACCACTGCGGCAGCCAATCCGAATGTTGGAACTTTCAGGCTGGCCAATCAGAACGCTGCCACATACCCCTTCCGCCCTTCCGCCCTTCCGCCCTCCACAATTCCTCTGTCCGATACAAACACTCTTCTTTATTATATATATAGATATAGATAGTCTCTTAACAATCTAATGATTACGTAAAGGAAAGAAACCAACACAGGAATGAAAACAAGTCTGATCATCAATGTGTATTACAAACTATTTCAATTTCATTTGAGATTAACACAATCTAGAGATTTTAGCAAACTTGAAGTGTTTGGCTTTGAATCTTGTGCATGAAATAGAAAAAAACTCCCCACATTGTTTAATTTACCTCCACTGTAATAGCACAAGATCGGATGGACACCAGTTCTACACAGCGGGTAGCCTGCTTAATGTTTTCTCTCTCTTGGAATGGGTCAGTCACTGCTGGAAGTCTGTAATAATGGCAAAATGTGTCCCTGATCTAGCACCTATTTTTACTTGTTTGGGGAAAAAGTGAATTTATAAGGAATGAAGAATATATTGGTGACAAATCTAACCTCTTAACTCTCTTCAGCCTCTAGGGTCAGAGCAGATTTTAAAATGAAAGCTTGTGTTGTACGTTGTTGACAATATTATTTGACCCATGTCTCCAAGGCCAAAATCTACATTTCTTTTGTGTGGACCACAAGTTGCTGGAAAATGATCTAAGAAACAATAAAATACCATCTTCTTTTATTTCCCGTCCCCCACATCATCTGTATATTTTGCCCCTCATTATAAGAAATAGCAGTAATGGACAAGTTGAGTCATTGCCATTAATTGCCATAGGTCTTCCATGAAATAACATGCGTAAAAGATACACACTATTGCATTTTTTAAAATAACATGCTTCCAATTCACATTTACACAGGCTATATGTGCCTAATTGATCAATAAACATGTTTGCCAGGGAGCTCATGCCATTTCTATTTACTGACCTAAAAAACAACTGGTGCTATTACCAATTACAGTAGGTTTTTCACTTTCACAGATGAAAGGTAGAAAAAACATATTTGTTATATGAAAAAACACAAGCTAGGTGACTTAGAGATTCTTAGAAAGAACAAATTCATTAAATCCACAAAGTTAAATCAGCAAATTTGGAGAACAAATCGTCATGCACTGAATGAGCAACTGTTATGGATGGAAAACTATATGTCTCACACCATCTGGTGCACACAGTATTTATTTATTTATTTACTTACCACATTCATATCCCACCCGTCTCACCCTAAAGGGGACTCAAGGCAGCCTTAAGAATGCACAATAAAGTATAGACTTTCTAAAAAAGAGATAAAACTTCAATCCCTGAGTATACTAAACCTATCAAATATTGGAAGAATTAGGGAAGGCAAACTCATCAAGACAGGTTAATATGATGTAAGTCAATTTGCAGGTGCTTATGCTTTCCTTCCATAGCTAGATTGGGGTATATATATATTTTACTGGAGGAACATCATGGATAGAATAGTAGATCAAAAGGTTATCTTCGGTTACCCTTTTCTGTTTAAAAGCACCAATCAAACAATTTTATACTAAATTTTATATTAATTTTTGGCTCATTTTATATGGACTATTGACTACATCTAATGAAGTAGACTGAAACCACAAGAGCTTAAGGAAAATAAAATGTGCCAGTTTCTAAGATATCAAGAGGCTGTGGTTTGAATCGGTTTCCTAAATGTAAGAACATGCAATTTTCTAGGCTAAAATAATGAGATTGCATCTTATTTTTTTCCAGAGGGAATTGTAACTCTGTATCCAACTCTGTCCATTTTTAGTGGAGTAAACATTCATGGTGGAACATATTTCCAATCACTTTTGCAAGGGAAACCCTTAGTCTATATACTAAACTAACTAAACTGTTTCTCATTGAGGACTTGAGAATTTGGCAGTGTGGGATTGAACCCCAACAAACAGATCTCAGCTGGGGCAGAGAAGGTAGAGGAAGCAGTGGCCATGAAAAGGCTGGTGGGAAGGTCAGATAGAGGGGTGCGGCTTCCTACCAGCATTTCCGTGATCACTGTCAGCTTCCTACTAGGTCTGACAGAGTGGTACAACTTTCCACCAGGCTTTTCACAGCCATCACCACCTTGCTTTACTTACTTACTTAGGCGATCCCTCGTTGTCCGAGTAGGATAATCCTCCAGGTGACCGTGGAGTCCTATTCTTAATTTGCATCATCTCCCGCAGTGAGGGCATTGGTTTCCAGGTGGAAGGCGATCTTGGTCGGGGTTGGCTTGATGTGCTTTCCTCTTGGCATGTTTCTCTCTTTCGCCTTCCATTCATGCCTCTTCAAATTCTGCAGCAATGCTGGTCACAGCTGACCTCCAGCTGGAGCACTCAGAGGCCAGGACTTCTCAGTTCTCAGTGTCTATGCCAGAGTTCTTAAAGTTGGCTTTGAGCCCATCTTTAAATCTCTTTTCCTGCCCACTAACATTCCATTTTTCATTCTTGAGTTCGGAGTACAACTGCTTTGGGAGATGACTGGTCCAGTGGAGTTGATGGCAGAGGACCATCGCTTCAATGCTGGTGGTCCTTGCTTCTTCCAGCACGCTGACATTTGTCTGCTTGTCTTCCCAATAAATTTGCAGGATTTTCCAGAGGCAGTGCTGATGGAATCGTTCTAGGAGTTGCATATGACGTCTGTAGACAGTCAGCGTTTCGCAGGCATATAGCAGGGTTGGGAGGACAATAGCTTTATAAACAAGCACCTTGGCATCCCTACGGATGTCCCGGTCCTCAAACACTCTTTGCTTCATTAGGAAAAATGCTGCACTCACAGAGCTCAGGGGGTTTGTTTTTATTTTCCCTTGGAAGACGTCTGTGTGTGATTTTTTTTAAATGTGTGGAGGTCAGTGCACAACTGATCAACACACAGTCTTCACAGAGTGAAGTTCCACGGGTGGCATAGTTTAACAAGACAGCTGTGGCTTCTCAGTCTGTTGCAGCCTTCTTCCGCCTTCACAGCTGTTGTAACATGTACCATGTTATCCTCCGCCTGCTCCGCCGTTGAGGTCTCTGGGTCTTCGGACTGTGCTTGGTCTGGAACCTCCTCCGCAGCCACTCCTGGGAGTGCATGACTCCAGTTGTTGTGCCCACAGGTTCATTGGAACACACAAGCCCCCTCACCACGACAAGGTGACAGTCCATTGAGGGGGACCTTGCATTGCATTTTACAGCAAATCCTTTTTTTATAATGCACACCTTCAAAATTGAGGTGTGTGCATTACATGTGAGGGTGCATTATACTCGAGTAAAAAGACTATGTCATAAATTCTCCTAGAAGAGTGATGGTACTCTTAATACTCAGCCAGGTGATTAATTCATCTCTAGTATAGATGGAACACTGTCTATAACTGGGAGCAACGTTTGCAATCTGCTGCTGAGATCACTTTCAGTCCTAGTTCATTAAATCCTTTTAATGGAAGATAGTAAGATAGTACCACCGTTGCTTTTTGGATGCAGAACATGCTTTAATGCAACATATGCTTTAGTGCAGAAGCATGGACCCTTTTTCAAATGCTCATTAATGTATCCAACGTTTACCACCTATAATCTGAATCTAAGCATTTAGAATATTCTAGGATAGTCTACTTTCACTATGACACTTGTACATCAGGTCTTGTATGAATTGTGACTTGCCAAATTGATGTGAACCTATCAGCCAAATACGAATGCCCATCTAGTGGATGATACAGCACTTCTCTTTGTTGCCTGCCTTGGTTATCAAGCACTTGGTAAGCCACAGTGAATGGCTGATGGAGTGTGTCCAACTTCATATACAACAGGTAGTGCAGCCTGGGGGAAGTTCTTGTCATAAAGCTTTGGGAGTTTTAAATAGGCAGTCATGGATAATACAACTGCATTTCTTACTAAAGATCATGGTGCAGTATTTAACTACACACCGGAGAGCTGCTATTAAGTAGGTTGAGATACAAAAATTACAGACAGAAAGAGTGCCTCTATACTGTGCTATTACTATATGTATATATATTTAAAGTTCTCATTGCACTCTTTACTTAGAAAAAAACATTCTCCTTATATTTCTGTTTCTTTTCTCCTTCATGCTATGGCAGTGGTGCTCCATGCTGATGAGGCAATACTTGGTGCAACCCCAGACAGTCATTTTTCAGGTAATTTCTTAGGATACCAAATCTGGCCCATATATATGAAGCAGGTCAGGTTCCCCAGTTTTGGAGGGGGCATTCTGTCTGCACCCAAGAAGGCTGGGTTAACAATCTAATCCTGCTTTTGCCTGGTACTGAAAATAAAGAAGGTAACAATCTTGTATTCAGACCATCGGGAGAGTAGCATGAATACTGCCCATGGTTGGACTTCCACCATTTTCAGTCTTCCAGAATGTAGCCCAACAACCATGCATTACGGTCTGCCATGTGCTTGGTAGTCTCTCTGTTTCTGACTTTGTAGGCAGGCATGAAAAACAGGACACTTATTGAGCCAATGGGGGACTGTCAAAAATGGCTGGGGGTCTGCATTTTGTTTCATGCCTCACAAATTATATGAGTCAACCAATACTTTTTCAGCAGCAACATAACAATAACAACAACAACAACTTTGTTCTTATATCCCTCCACTCTCTCTCCGAGGGTGCTCGGGACGGCTTACGTATGGGACAGAATGACCACAAGACATAAAACCAAACCAATCAATCAAAACAAAAACACAATAAAATAAAACATAGTAAAATATAATGATCTAGATAAAAACAGAATTAAATAAATAAAATAAATAAAAGAGCAGCACTGAAACTCCATCAGAACGATGCTTGACAAAGAACAATAACCAGAAATACTGAAATGGGCATGGTATAGTGCAAAACAGTGTGTCATAGAGCTGGGCAGTTGGGAGCAAGAGGAGGGCCTCTTTGGCAATCTTAGAGTCCTCTTTGGCAATCTTAGATAGGTGGGGCCCGAACTGTTTATATAATGAATCTTCTCAACCCCCCCCTCCCCGGGGGGGGGGGGGGCTCAGGATGGCTCACACTCGGCAACAATTCAATGCCGCAACGTATAGACAAATACAACAATATCATACCAATTTAAAACAATAGATAGTACAATTAAATTAAAAACAATTAAATTAAAAACAATACACAGTCTATATGCCTTATACGATTGTGTTCTACACAAGTTATTCAAAGTAAATAGCTTACACATAAAGATATACAGTATACTATATAAATAGATGTGTGTGTGTGTGCTAGGAAAACTTTCTGTTCAGTAGATGTTTTACAAGTAACTCCAATACAATCTGTTCATTATTCATGAAAAAATGCATGGTAAGATAAACCAAACTGGGAAGGCTTGCATAAATATGTGTATCTTCAAAGTATGCTCCTTATAAGAAGAACTGCCAATGTATGTGTAATGTGAGTGGGAAGAACATGCCACATAACTGGGTCTTTCACTTTTAACTGCATTTCTGCCAAAGCTACAAACAGACCCAAGGAACATGTTGTACTCCAAGGTGGGCTACTTCAGATCACTCAGAAGGCTATAGGATGAAAGGCAGAATGTGTTTCTTGGCTTCTTGTAAGGTCGCATCCCTCTTAACAGGAATATTGCAGTTTTCCAGCATTTGGACTATTGTATCTGTGAGAAAATGCAGGTCTCCCTCCTCAGGAAGAGCATTCATTGCACTTCATTGCCATTTTTCATAACCTTATGAAATATGGCTACAATGAGTGATGTGATCCCTCTTCCCTCCTCCTCCTTCTATTAATACAGGAGGGTTTCTACCAGTTTTATTTCTGACAGAAGTGAATGATAGCAAAGGGACTATCTCTAAGTTTTCATGTAATAATGTCAATTCTAATTTTATTTTTCTTTATTATTATTTTTTGAAATGTTCTACTCTTTCATTTCACATTTCATAATTTTCTTGAAAACAGAACTTCTGCTCTGCCACCAATGATCTGTCCTCAGTAGTAAAGTTACCTCCACATCTGTACAGATATTGTGCTATTGCTCTTGGAAAGGACAAATAGGAATACTGTACAAAACTCAAAAGAAATTGTAGTGATTTAACTATGCAGAAAAGCTCTAATTATGTATCAGTAAAAGTTATGGTCATTTTAAAACTAATGCATAAAAAGCCCGATGTTTCAAGAATGGTGAAACAGGTTACTATACAACAAAGATTTGGGTGAATCTGAGAAGCTGAGGTTTATCTTGATTTGATGGATTTCAACAAAAATCCCTATTTTTGCCAAGGCAAGGCTCTTTTTTTGCTCATAATACAGCTTCCTTCTCCAGCACCGATTGCAAAGGAGCCTTAGTGAAGCGTCCTACTGTATGCATGACTCCCACTGTAGTATATGCCATTTCCCTAGGTTGTAACTTGACTTGTAAAGGGAAAAGTAACAGGTGGACTTATAATGAATTGGCTCCTGTCCAACCCATTTGAAAATCTAAGCCAATAAGAGGATATCTGGGATGACCAACATTAACAGTAAAAGACTCAGCATAGCTTTTGAATTGCATTTGCTTAAAGCATTTAGTTAGAAGAAGGCAGGGGTGAGAGGGGCATTGTCAACATGGATAGGTATGGATTTTATTCCTCCAGGAAGGCACTGTCTAAAAAATTCAGAGGGATGAGTCCATAATTATATTTCTAAAGCTTCAGGGGAAATCCTCAAGATGCTTCCTGCTCCAAGGACAGCTCTGATAAAAGCCACTGTTTTTCCTGCCTTTGTAACACCAGGAGCCGTTACACCAATCCTCTTTCTTAATCCAAATTTACTTGTGTACCTATCTGGTAGCAGACCGACTGGGACCAAAAGTTTTCAAGAGGGAGAGATAAATAGGGCTTGGTTCAACAGTTGCTGGTGTCACAAAGGTGTTGCTTTTATTCCGACACTTTTCTGAAATTACTTTGAGTAGCTCCTTTAAATTTCAGACTGAAATCTGGAGTAGATTAACCAAATAATGTCACAGAAGCCACCCACCATATTTTCCACAGCCATTAGAAATAAATTAACTTCATAAAGGTTATAGTTCTATACATACTTGAGATTAAGGACACACCCATATAGGCCATGTAATTCAGGGTGGGCGAGAATTGATCCTGTGGGATCCACATGTTTCTTCTCTCTCAGTGTTGGATAAGGCTACCAAATGTGGTTTTGCTCCACGTTAGCTGAAGTTGTGGAATGGTCCAGAGCTTCCCCACACTTTGGGCATGTGTAGACTGGTTGATTCTGAGTCAAAACCAGCCACACTGTTTACTAGGCTTGTGCAATTTGGCTGGAGGATGGTCCATTTTTGGTATCCGGGTTTTGTTGCGTACCCAGATCTGTTTTTGGGAGCCTCTCAAAAATCAGCAAATGGAAAAATCTGTGCTTGGACAAGGAGCAAAAAAATCAGGGAAGGTCCAGCCCATTGGTGTTAATGGGGAACTTACAAGGCTCCCTTTTCTTTTCCTGGAACCCTTTCTTATCTTCCTTTCAAGGGAGTCTGGATTTGAAGAATGGGGTTAAGAAAGCATCCCTCCTGGGACCCTTTTCTTTCTTTCTTTCTTTCTTTCTTTCTTTCTTTTCAAGGAAGTCTGGGTTTGAGCAATGGAGTTAAGGAAGCAGTGTGCAAGACATGTCATGGCATTCTTCTATTCTAATCGGCCCAACAGGCAGGGCTCGCAGGGAAAACCCATGCAAGCAGAACGTGGCAACCATACAGGGGAGGAGGAGCCATGATAGACGGCCAAGTGTTCCTGTTACTGATGAAAAAATGTGACTGTTATGGCCATCCAACCAAGTTGAACAAGCCAAATTGGCCAAAGGGAACCGACCACTCAAAATCCATGCACAAGCCTACTGTTTACATGGTCATCCCACTTTCTCCAGGCTCCACAGTGTGGACACAGGGATGGTGCTTATCTTAGTGGTCTTGTCACCATTGCTACAGTGGCTAGTGAGCTCCAAGGAGTTCCTGGCCATCCTGGGGCACCATTGCTGACCTTTGCCAGAGTATCTGTGTGAATTGGAGAGGGGAGATAAGGTTGGCCATCCAATTGGACTGAACTGATTTCAACCTTGCTGGATGGTCAAGGCTCTGTGCCACTGCTGCTGTAAGATAGCGTGGGACAATGAAGCATTCCTCACTAGCCCCAGAGTGTCCTACCTACATAAATGAACCCTATGTCCCATGTATTTAGCCAGTTTGTGTGGGGTCACAGTCATTTAGTCATTCTCTGACAGGGTAATTTTGCATGTGGTTGGACAACTATGCAAGAAGAAACAATTGAGAATAAGTTTTTAGACAGTGCTGTTGCATTTCCAAAAGAGGTGAGTTTAATTTCATTACATTCTTCACCATCCTAAGTGTTTTATGTGTTTTATATAGCACTATCATTATCTGTGGTGCTTTATTGAATAAAATAAGTGGGCTCTGTCCTTCCAGTCAGAATCGAAATGGTGAATAGATGAAGGAGTGAATGGCGTTTGCTTTGGTTATAGATTAGCATGAATCAAGGAGGGACAACCAAAGGAGGAAAGGAACCTGCAACATTAATCAAGAATGACTGTGCACAGATACTCTGTCATGTACACTTATGTGACTGGTACAGTGGTCAGGATCAAATACTCCTCACTTCCACACCTTGAGAATTTTGCCTATTTTGGGTTCTGCTTCAACTCCCTCCAATGTATTGTTGGAGGAGAAACAGGCTTCCAAGAAGTAGCTACATTAGTGAATAGCTGAACTCTTTCTAACATGGAAGTTGAGAGGCAGTATGTTCTTGTGAGTAGCGCAGGATATGAGGCAAAGGAGACATGGCTATTATTTCTCTCACTATCTTGAAGCTCTCAGCCTAAGCTCCCTAACAAGAATTAAGAAAATCTGTATACACTACCCTGAATCAAGTGTCTTGTCCTCCTTAGGGATGTTATCAGTTGCTCATATGACCAAGAAAGTATCATAAAATGGAGAGCAATGTATAATACATATTAGGGATGTGTGATCTATTAAAAATGGTTCAAAACTGGGGGACACTGGTGCTTCGTTTCTAAAGTATATTTGGTGACAAACTCATTACTATAATGAGACTAACAAAATTGTGTTACTATTTTGTTACAGTAATTATGTGCATGCACATAATTCAATGACTATAACTGGAAAAACTTCAGAGGCTCCTTTCTCCCTCATTTTTAAGTTATTGGAGTGAAAGTTGCTCCCAAAAAAGAAACTGAGCAGATACTAGATAGAGGATAGATAAATACATAGATAGACAGAGTCTTCTTGAGGGAGGTAAATGCTTGTTGTGGATTGTTGTGACCATTTATCCCATTTCTGCTTGCTTCATCTATAGTGTTGCCCCATGATGCACTTTCCCCTGTCCTAAATTGAAAACCTACCTCACTGTTTATTCTTTTTGGGTTCCCCTCAATTACATATTTTCTTTCCTACCTCATCCAGAGTTTTATGATTTTACTTCGTCCATTAGGCTTGCCCATTCTGTTCGATTTTATATTGTGTTAATTTGTTTTATTTATTTTATTTTGCTACTGTATGTATTTTATTTTGATGTAATTTTTGTTGTCTGCATTCTGTATTTTATTTTGTTGTATTGTATCTTTGGGCTTGGTCTCATGTTAGCTGCCCCGAGTCCTCCTTGGGGAAATAGTGGTGGGGTATAAATAAAGCGTATTATTATTATTATTATTATTATTATTATTATTATAGATTTTTTGTAAATAGTTTCAAGTGATAAGTACTTTTTGTAATACTTCCTTAAATTGTTACACAAACTAAAAAATTATACTCCTCTCATAGGCACTCCAATCCTGACACATGATGATCTTGGTGCTTGCCTTGCAGTTCTTTGGGCATTCATCCAGTTCAAAAGCTCTTGTGTTTTACCCTGTAGTTTTACAAAAGATCTGGACTTTTAGGCATGTGGATGACCCTCCAAGTGTAATCACTTTGCTGTGGGGTTAGGGAAAGGAGTTAGTGGTGAGTGGGACTGGTTGTTTAGAGATTATCATTCTCACCAGCTTTCAAGTGGTCTGTAGAAGGTTCAAATAGTTATCTGCTTATGCAACACTTTCTCATGTGTAGATGATTAGTTTCAAATAAATATTTCAATAAAACATGTTGAATGTCTTTTTTGTGTTATAGAAAACGAGACCATACATGACATGTTATTCTTGCCCTGAGTACCAAATTTCTAGCCACCTTGAATTGCCTTCGGGCTGAGAAAGGCAGGATATAAATACTGTAAATCAATCAACCAACCAATCAATCTACTTTGTTAACTGAGATCTCTTTCGCCCTGTGTATGTGTGTATTCTCATATAAAGAAAGAGCTTTCAATTTTTTCATGGAAGTAGCCACATTGGTTTGATGTAGAATAAAATGACAAAAAAATATTGTGGTAGCATAAGGGTTAGTGCTTTAATTTATCTTATTTTTCACTGATGGCATTGGTCCAGTTCTCCTGGTATGTGATGTGGAAGAAGAGCTGCTATGCCCACAAAATGCGCCAACCACACAAGTGATGCAAAAATCCGCACAAGTTCCACGGAAACTACCTTGTAACCATACCAGATATTCCAGAAAATGGCCAATGTTACAGATAGTCAAGACTATGAAATACAACAGATGTACAAGACGTATGAGAATGGTGCCTATAAACACAGAATTGCTCAGCAACTTTCTACTTGTCATTGTAAACATCTGTATTCTGTAAAATGACACAGTATAATAATAGATAGGGGTGATGCAGTAAGTCAGGGAAAAAAGGCACAGGGAGTCCTTCTTAGTACTTATTCAGGTTAAAATATTCACATTCTCAAACACAACCATTGGCATCACATATTATTACCCCATGAACTTCCTTCCATATCAGACCTGATGATGTAGATTGGCATGTCAATCCTGAAAGTTAGCATTCTCCACTATTTTTTGGAATACAGATGTTTTGCCTGGAAACAATGCAGACCACTAGGTGTTACCAGCTGATGTTTTGAACCATTAGTGAATCAGATGTTCCACCTCCTTCCGAGTCATTGCACCAATTCCTTTCTAGTTTTATGAAATAAATGAATTGGGTTGGCATGGCTATGGATATTTGGCCTGGAATGGGTAATATGAAATGGTCCCTGGGAAATTGATGATGGTGATGATAATTTATCACAATACAAAATGTACATGGCTACTTTACATGGCTCCAGTCTTGATGGGCAGTAGAGCTCAATTAAGGTCACATGGTAAATCCCATGACCAAACAAGGATTTGAAGTCTCTCTGTTTAAAGTTCAGCATTTTAAACAAATGTTTTGGATTTTGGATTTCCTACCTACATTTTTAATATTTATATTTGCATATGTACATAATGAGATATCCTGGAGATGGGATTCAAGTCTGAATATGAAAGGCACTCATGTTTCATATATATCTTATGCACATGGCCTGAAGGTAACATACAATAGTTTTATAGTGCACACAAAAAGTTTGTGTATATAGAACCACGCAAAAGCAAAGGTGTCTATATCTCAGCTACCCATGTGGATGATTTGGAGTATTTTGGATTTTTGGGTTTTAGAGAAAGGATGTTCAACTATAAAAATGGTACAAAGAGTGAGACATGGTGTAAGTAAAAATATCCAATGATTACTTAGTTGAATTATAATAATTATAATAAAAAATTATAATATGCACCATTATAGTATTATACCTGCTTGCAATTGAGGAGTTAGAATACAATAACACAATAATACAATAATAATAATAATAATAATAATAATAATAATAATAATAATACAATAATAATACATTTGCTTTTGAACTGTGGTGTTGGAGGAAAATTCTGAGAGTGCCTTGGACCGCAAGAAGATCCAACCAGTCCATACTCCAGGAAATAAAGCCCGATTGCTCATTGGAGGGAAGGATACTAGAGGAAAAGATGATGTACTTTGGCCACATCATGAGGAGACAGGAAAGCTTAGAGAAGAAAATGATGCTGGGGGAAATGGAAGGAAAAAGGAAGAGGGGCCGACCAAGGGCAAGATGGATGGATGGGATCCTTGAAGTGACTGGCTTGACCTTGAAGGAGCTGGGGGTGGCGATGGCCGACAGTGAGCTCTGGCGTGGGATGGTCCATGAGGTCATGAAGAGTAGGAAGCGACTGAATGAATAAACAACAACAACAAATACAATAACCCTAAACTAGATGTTAGGTGTGTTTCTGAATGTTCAAAACACAAACAGTATTTGTTATAGGAAGAGATGATTACAATTACCGCAGGGCTGAATGTAGGGATTTCAACTTCCTTCACTACTGTGGTCTGGAGAGAGATCCTGCCTTTGAAATTACTAGTTTGTTGGGAAAATAATGCACATTGGTTTCAATGTATAGTTTTGACTTGAGAGAAAATGTGGTGTTTCCACATATTGATATACCTTGACTAAACAAATTGAATGAAGTCCTTTATAACAGATGATTAGAAGCTATTTTTTTGTTCTCTGCCTAAGATTACAAAAATGGAAAGGAAAGCATTTGCCAGGATTTATTTTGTATATGAGTATGAATGAGATGTTTGGTTGTGCATTGTGTAGGCTTCCCTTTTTCCAATTCTCCTCCTCCTCCATCAGTGAACAAATGTGTAGATTTTTTGCAAACAGTAAGTGGGTAAGTACTTCTCTGAGTAGCTTACAATGCTTAGTATATTATTTTTTAGCTTTTATAGTTTTAAATCTAAGGATCTATCATCTATCTATCTATCTATCTATCTATCTATCTATCATCTATCTATCTATCTATCTATCTATCTATCTCACATCGCTTTGGATGCTTTGCAGTATATGAATTTGTGTATTTATTTGTTTGTTTATTAGTGTGTATTTGTATGCCCTCAAAATAAATTGATGGTTGTACCAACAACTATTTTGCTGTTACTTCACATTTATATTTGATATCCATTGGATTTTTGAAATGTTAGTTGTAATTTTGTAGCATTTTAATTGTGATGTGTGTCTACATCCTTTACTGGTAAGGCACTGCTGTCTAGCTGAGTTGGGGGTGAGCCCAACTGTCTTCGCTCCTGAAGTCCAGATTAATTGGCCATGATGTCACTGCTCCCCCTTGTGTCCACTGGGCTAAAAAGCCCTTCTAGCACAAAACCAGAGGAGCCCAAGATGCCATGCCTTATGCTGTGAAGCCACCCATGGCAGCAGTATCAGCACCATGCATTTTGCACAGTACAGAAAACTTTTGTTGGGTGTCATTGCTGATGGGGGAGACAGCCTTTTTTCCCCAAGGCTCAGCATTGGATAAGTCAGTGTGTTTCGTGGCACCTCTTTTAACCTTGAAGCATCTTCAGCTTCCTCTCGAATCTGAAATCAGAGAATATTTTTGAAATGAGGAACATTGCTTCATTAGGGGAGTAATTTTGCAAAAGTATCTCCCCACCCTTCCAAAAAATTTTTGCTATATGAATGTTTTGACAGATGAATGGAAAACCTGTCACATATTTAAATGACGCCCCCCCCCCAAAAAAAAACAGTTGGAAAATTGCTTGTAGTTTAAACTGCTTTTTATCTGGTATAGGCATCAACTGGAACATGGTCATGATGTTGGTCAGAGGAAAATGTCCATCGCAAAAAAGCAATGCTGTTTATACTCTTGAAATATAGTATGGCCCCCATATACCCAAGACTAGTGGTTTCATTTATGTCTCACAAAATATACATTTTATAGATATCCCGGTGTGACTCTGTGCTACACATGCAGTGGAAAGTCCTTCATTTCAATAGGGTTTGCTATCGTCTGTTGTTTCACATGCCAGCACGAAGTCAAGGGACATATCCCTTGAGGATACGAGGTTGTACTGTATAGTTACATTATTTTGGCACCAGGATACATTCTGAACACTATAAAACCATACAAAACACACACACACACACACACACACACACACAGACAAAGATAACACTGATGGATAAAAATGATTAAAATGAATTTGTGGGACCAAGATTTTTCTCCCATAATCTCAGCAAAGCAGTAACCTATACAGAGATATATATTGCAACTTCATGCATAGACATGTTTGATACTAAGAGTGCACACCTCTGAGATTCATTTCCAGGTCAACAGACTTAAGAGTTGACATGTCCCATTGGACTGCGGTGATTCAATGTTATGCTGGCGTGTACAGGAATAGACTTCAGGTCTAGTATTAGGAAGTCATTATCATTTTTTTATTTAAGTGTTTTAATGTGGCCTTTCATCTACATACTCATGGCAAATCACAAGTGAAGAAAAAATTTTTAAAGGAAAAATACCACAGTCATTAGGCTTGTGTACGGATTCGGGGTGGTTGGTTCCCTTTGGCCAAACTGGCTTCTTTGGCTGGGTTGGAACGCCGTAACGGCAAATGCTCAGCCGTCACATTTTTCATCCATCATGGGACTATTTGACACCCAATCACGGCCCTTTCTTCCCTATTCAGCACCAATCGGACTGAAGCCAAGTTGCCTTGCTTCTGGCTTGGCCTCTCTCTTGAATTTTTTTTTAATTTTCCTTTTTTTTTGATATTTTATTTATTTAGTTTTATTTGGTTTATTTAGCTGACTGGGAGTTGGGAACGTGCAGGATGGGTGGGTGGCTTGGAGAGTCACTCTTTTAGCTTCTTTTTCTCCTCACCTCCTCTTCTTCAGAAAATACTTCTGAAATTGACCAGATATCTCTTCCATTTATTGAAAACCTTTACTCCCTTAATAATCTGTAAGTTTTGAAACAAAACCAACATTATTAAAAAAGGAAATACTTCTAAAAGGTAATAATAATTAATAATAATAATAATCCAAGCAAACAAAAAGAAAAGCCTAATTCTCAGAAAACTACTACTACCTAGTTACCTCTTCTCTAGAGTAGAAGGTTGAAACAACTTTAAGGAAGCATTATACCCGAAGCAGAAAGGAGATTGACAGTGTGAGGGGGGAAAGGCACCACTCCAGGCATTTCCTGCAGTGCAAATCAAGAGAAAAGAGAGGGCTTTTTAAAGGAAGCCCAGGGTAGGATAGCTCCAGGTCAATCACTCTTCCTTCCCTGGGAAGTGGGACGCCCCCTTAAAATGTCTAGGGAAGCTGCCTGCAGTACTTGTTTCCTCTAGATTGAAAGAAACAGCTTTAACAGAGTATTAAAACCGATCTCCTTTACATACAGAAGGGATAGGATCAGAGAAAGAGTGGTATCTTAACTCTGATGCTTTTAATCCAGGTCTTAATGAAGGATATAAGGACAAACAATGCCTAAAATGACGGGATGGAAGCCTGGGAAGTCCCCTCCATAATGGGCCGGATAGAAAATAAATCTTTTGGCTCCCCTGATAAAAAACAGATTTCTGTCCTCCCAAATTCGGGAGGCTCCCAAAAAACAGATCGAGACCCTACCAAAATCCGGGACACCAAAATGGATCACGGTTTACCCAGATTGGACAATAGCCATATTGGTTCATGTGCATCAAATCAAAGTTATATTTCTAAGCATCAGCAAAAGTAAAGGAAATACTATATATATATATATATATATAGGTAAAGGTAGTCCCCTGACATTAAGTCCAGTCATGTCTGACTCTGGGGTGTGGTGCTCATCTCCATTTCTAAGCTGCAGAGCCAGCGTTGTCCATAGACATCTCCAAGGTCATGTGGCCAGCATGACGGCATGGAGCTCCGTTACCTTCCCGCCGGAGTGGTACCTATTGATCTACTCACATTTTGCATGTTTTCGAACTGCTAGGTTGGCAGAAGTTAGGGCTGACAGCGGAAGCTCACGCCGCTTCCCGGAATCGAACCTGCGACCTTTTGATCAACAAGCTCAGCAGCTCAGTGCTTTACCCACTGCGCCACCGGGGGCTCCTATATATATATATATATATATATATATATATATATATATCGGTGTATGTGTATATATAATAATAACAATAATTAAAAGTATTAATCTGGAATAATTATAGTTTACTAATGAATAAAATTGTACACCATAAACAGAAGCTCAGGAAAACATGATAGTCTTTTCATAATGTTTGATGATTGTTATAGTCACATGTAAAGCTTGCCTGAAACCTTTTTTTAAAAGGAATTTTAGCATTTGTTTCTTTATACAGCAATATGCTTGCCACCTGTTCCTTATTTCAAGGCATGATTTCTTATTTATGAACTTTATGTACTGGTGAGGGACACCATAAATGTAAGAAGCAATTTTAATTTCATAAATTTTAAGGGCAGTATATATTCTAAGACAGTAGTGTTAATGTTCTGGCACACTTAACATGCCATTTTCTTACAGATTTACAGTATGTTTTTTTATTGTGGAGCTCTTCAAGTGGCAACTATAATTGGCTACTGCACAGGGAATACATTGCATTTAAAAATAACAGTAATGAATGACTTAGGAGAAAATTGAGTTTTGATCTACCTGACAATCACTGTTGAACAACATCTGTAAGCCCACTACCAAGCTTAACAATACTACAATCAGCCATCTGTAATCTTGGATTCTGAATGCATGGATTCAACCAACCATGGCTCAAAAATATCCTGAAAAAACTCCCAAAAGCAAAGCTTGAATTACACAGGTGTGCAGGAACACTCTGATGTAGCTTTCCTCCATTTCACAGATAATCGTATTGTCTGCAGCACTTATTTGAGTTGTTTGCCATTTTATATAAGCATCTGGGCACTGCAATTAAAGGGAGATGTTAACAAGTTGGAATGTTTCCAGAGGAGGGCGACTAAAATGATCAAGGGTGTGGAGAACAAGCCCTATGAGGAGTGGCTTAAAGAGCTGAACATGTTTAGCCTGCAGAGGAGAAGGCTGAGAGGAGACATGTTGGCCATGTGAGGGAAAGTCATAGGGAGGAGGGAGCAAGCTTGTTTTCTGCTGCCCTGGAGACTAGGATGCAGAACAGTGGCTTCAAACTACAGGAAAGGAGATTCCACTTGAACATGAGGAAGAACTTCCTAACTTTGAGAGCTGTTCAGCAGTGGAACTCTCTGCCCCAGAATGCGGTGGAGGCTCCTGCTTTGGGGGCTTTTAAACAGAGGCTGGATGGCCATCTGTCAGGGTACTTTGAATGCCATTTTCCTGCTTCTTGGCAGGAGGTTGGAGTGGATGGTCCATGAGGTCTCTTCCAGCTCTATGATTCTATGGTTCTATGGTCACCATTTTACTACACTATTATATATAATGAGATTTGGGCATTCGGAGATATTAGTATCCACACGGGGTTCTTGGAACCCAACACTAGTCCTTTGTACTGAACTTTTCCCTAAAAAATATCAAAGTTGTTCTGCTGAACCCGATTTTGGTAGACCCTATCACAACCATTTCCTCCACCCATCAAGTAAGGCAACTTTCTCAAATCCATCTTGTCTTCCCATCTTGAGATGTGCTCACCATCATTCCTTCAAATACCTTAAATCAGCCTTCCTATCCCTGATAACTTCCAGTTGCTTTGGACTACAGCTTCTATTAAAACAGTGTTTCTCAACACTGAGGGTCGGGACCTCTTGGGGGTGTGTGTGTTGTGAGGGGGTGTCAGAGGGGTCGCCAAAGACCACCAGGAAACAGATTATTGTCTGTTGGTCATGGGGGTTCTGCGTGGGAAGTTTGGCCCAATTCTATCGTTGGTGGGGTTCAGAATGCTCTTTGATTGTAGGTGAACTATAAATCCTAGCAACTACAACTCCCAAATGTCAAGGTCTATTTTCCCCAAACTCCACCAGTGTTCACATTTGGGCATATTGCGTATTTGTGCCAAGTTTGGTCCAGATCCATCATTACTTGAGTTCACAGTGCTCTCTCGATGTAGATGAACTACAACTCCAAAATTCAAGGTCATTGCCCACCAAACCCTTCCAGTATTTTTTGTTGGTTATGGGAGTTCTGTGCGCCAAGTTTGGTTCAATTCTATCATTGGTGAAGTTTGAAAAGCTCTTTGATTGTAGGTTAACTATAAATCCCAGCAACTACAACTCTCAATTGACAAAATCAATCCTCCCTATTCCCATCAGTATCCAAATTTGGCACAAATACCCAATATGCTCAAATTTGGATAATGATGGGGATGGGCGTAATGGGTATATGTGCCAAATTTGCTCCAGTGAATGAAAATACATCCTGCATATCAGATATTTGCATTATGATTCATAACAGTAGCAAAATTACAGTTATGAAGTAGCAATGAAAATAATTTTATGGTTGGGGATCACCATAACATGAGGAACTGTATTAAGGGGTCGCGGCATTAAAAAGGTTGAGAATCACAGTATTAAAACCAACCAGTATGGGAAATGATCAGGAATGTTCGGAGCAGTAGTTAAAAACATGGAAGTACCAGGGTTTGAGAAGGATGCCACCATTTTTTTGCCTAACATAATTTCTGTAAGAAGTAAGATAATCCTTGTGAGGTCATTTTGGTATATAAGGAATGACACATTGTGCCTGAAAATAAATAGTGAAAAAGAATGCCAAGGCAAAAGGAATCATAAATACATATATCTATAGTTTGATTTTGACATGCATTAGTATATTTTTTATTAAAACAGAGATTTAGTAAGCTGACTCATTTTCGGGTTATTGTAGGTGTTCTCGGGCTATGTGGCCATGTTCGAAAGGCATTCTCTCCTGACGTTTCGCCTGCATCTATGGCAAGCATCCTCAAAGGTAGTGAGACCTCACTACCTCTGAGGATACTTGCCCTAGATGCAGGCGAAACATCAGGAGAGAATGCCTCTAGAACATGGCCATATAGCCCAAAAAAACCTACAACAACCCAGTGATTCCAGCCATGAAAGCCTTCAACGACTCATTTTCCTTTCTCTTCAGTCAACAGAATATTCAGCCATGGCCTCACTAGCCGGTGGATTAGATGATATGAAGGCTAACTTAACAAGTCCTACTTCGGCAGATATCGGAGCCAGCGTCCCAGGGCCACAGTCATATCCTATTGTGACAGGTAAGAAATGCTAGCTAACTTTGCAAGATCATATGTTAACAATGTGAGACACTATGTGAAGTGGCAGACGTGTATAATGCTATAATCCGCCAGTGTTGGTATGTAAGTGCAGGAGTGGCTGTGCTTGTTTTCAAATTGTTCTGGTTTTGGTATTTGACACCTGTGGTACCAAAAGTTTAAAGGGCACTAACAGTTCATATCTTGTATAAGGTTGTAACTACTTCAGCATTTGAAGGAATAATTTCTCATTGATTTCTGAGATATAAATTAAGACAACATTTTTAACTGAATACATTAGAATAAACTTTGAATAAAGGTCAACTAATGTCCTGACATTTGGAATAGTTTCTTATTTTGGAAATTTTCTTATGGTCTTACTATGCATTGCTTTGGAAAATGGCACTCAGTAATTTTTGGGAAAACCAGGAATCTAACCTTGTTAGAGATCATAACCTTTTGTAAAGTATGATCTTTTTGAGAAGAGATAAAAACTCCCCTGAGTCAACCATCTCTTTAGTGGTAAATATATCCACATGTACTTATGCAAGGCAATTTGGTTTCTCAGCTGTTAGACTGATATACCTAGATATTCGCTTTTAACTGTTAGGAACAGAGATATGACAATGCACAAAAAACAGCAGAATTTTAGAAGTGTTCTTTTCAGAGGCCCCCAAAAAATCTACTCTCCCTTAAAACATCTTGGTTTAAACCATGCTCTCAAGAGATCAAAAATAAAGTAGTAAAGGTAAAGGTTTTCACCTGACATTGTCCAGTCATGTCTAATTCTGGGGGTTGGTACTCATCTCCATGTTTAAGCTGAAGAGCTGGTGTTGTCCATAGCCACCTCCAAGGTCATGTGGCCAGCATGACTGCATGGAGCACTGTTACCTTCTTGCTGGAGCGGTACTTATCAATCTACTCACATTTGCATGTTTTCGAACTGATGGTTGGTAGAAGTTGGGGCTAACAGCAGGAGCTCACCCCGCTCACCAGATTTGAACCTGCGACCTTTTGATCAGCAAGTTCAGCAGCTCTGTGGTTTAACCAACTGCACCACTCGGGGCTCCAAAGTAGTATTTGTTAAAATAACATACTGTAGTTGGTTTACTTACAAACTTCATGTATTCAGCGTACAGGTACTTTGTATATCAATCCAGTTATAGATAGGATTTGAAGTAATTTTTCTGTGCAGGTAACACAGGACATCTTTCTTATAATCTTTCAGTCCGAAGTCTAAAGTATCTGTCTGTTCTGAGAGTCTAATAGAGTCTCTAAAGCAGGGGTCCACAAACTTTTTAAACAGAGGGCCAGGTCACAGTCCCTCAAACTGTTGGAGGGCTGGATTATAATTTGAAAAAAACATGAATTCTTATGCACACTGTACATATTTTATTTGTAGTGCAAAAATCACTTAAAATAATACAATAATTATAATGAAGAACAATTTTGGCTGATGAGATAGGACTGTTGTTGTTATTGTTGTTGTTGTGTGCTTTCAAGTCATTTCAGACTTAGGTTGACCCTGAGTAAGAGCCGGGTAAATGACCTTGGAGGGCTGTATCCAGCCCCTGGGCCTTAGTTTGAGGACCCCTGCTCTAAAGCATATTGTTTCTACTGACTTCTAAAATGGAGTCTGAGTCCTGAATAGTCCCAGATCTGATCACATGATCTGCAGCCCCTTCCACAACATAGAGTTAAGGAAAATTGCATACCAATACACACATATACTATAAAGTAAGCAACCTGAGTTATATACATAATAAATCACTAGTGGAGGCTTGAAGTAGGTGGCTATTTCCAACAGCTTGTTTTGGAGTTCTTCAGGTAGAAGAACTTGTACTTTCCTTGGCTTTTCAAATAAGCTGGAGAAGCTGTATTCTGCATTCTTCTGTTTCAGTGCTGTAGATGGGATGAAGTGCTGTCCAACTTCTTTTCAGAAAGACCTGAGCCCAGGCTTCTCCATTTCAATGGCTAGAATAGAGTCTGCCCTAATTTGAAAGAAAAGTATCCAACTTCTTTTTGGGTACAGATCCTGCTCAATTACTTCTTTATAAAGCTTTCCCCATGTTTTCAGGACCTTTCCTTGGTTGCATTTGTGCTTGATCTTAGTTGGCGGCTATCTCATGTCTAATCATTAGTTTGCCTGCGTGTTTATATTTTTATCTTGTAGGATTGACCTTTATAAAATAATAGAATACTTTTTCAAAATAGAAAATTATTATTATATTTCTTTATACCCTGCTTTATCTTCCCAAAGGGTACTCAAAGCGGCTTGACATAAAAGCATTGGTATCCAATTTAAGGGGCTACAGTGGCACAGTGCGTTAAATTGCTAAGCTACAGAACTTGCTGACCAGAAGGTTGGTGCTTTGAATCCACAGGATGGGGTGAGCTCCCATTGTTAGCCCCAGCTTCCACCAACCTAGCAGTTTGAAAACATGCAAATGTGAGTAGATCAATAGGTACTGCTTCGGCAGGAAGGTAACAGTGTTCCATGCAGTCATGCCGGCAACATGACCTTGGAGGTGTCTACAGACAACGGCGATAAGCACCGTTGGGGATAAGCACCAGCCCCCAGAGTCGGACATGACTAGTTAAGGGGAAACCTTTACATATCCAATCTATACAAATAAAAATGTAATGTTTGTTTGTGGGATTAACAGAACTCAAAAACCACTGGACAAATTGACACCAAATTTGGACACAATACACCTAACAACCCAATGTATGTCCTTCACTTGAAAAATTGAATTTGTCATTTGGGAGTTGTAGTTGCTGGGATTTATAGTTCAGCTACAATCAAAGAGCATTTTGAACTCTACCAATGATGAAATTGAACCAATCTCGGCAGATAGGACTCCCATGACCAACAGAAAACATTAGAAGGATTTGGTGGGCATTGACCTTGAGTTTGGAAGTGTAGTTCACCTACATCCAGAGAGCACTGTGGACTCAAACAATGATGGATCTGGACCAAACTTAGCATGAAGATTCCATATGCCCAACTAGGAACACAGATGGAGTTTGGGGGAAATAGACCTTGAGATTTGGGAGTTGTAGTTACTGGGATTTATAGTTCACCTACAATCAAAGAGCATGCTTAACCCCATGAACGATAGAATTGGGGCAAACTTTCCACACAGAACCCCATGACCAACAGAAAATACTGAAGACCATCTAACTCCCTTCACGAGGGCAAGAAAATTTAATCAAAGCCCTCCTGTCAAAGAGCCCTCTAGCCATAGATATAGATAGATAGATATGATTCACACATAGAGATATATAGTATCATAGATTTGAAAGGGACCCCTAAAGAAGGACAACTATATGTTGCATATTCCAGAGTAGGCAAACCAGACAATCTCCCCATCCACACTGACAAAGAAACAGCAAGAAATACTGTTTACCCACAAGCATAAAGAATTACATAGATTAGAAATGAACACTTTCTCATTACTTTATTTTCCAGATCATCAGACTGGGCCACAGCAACGTGTGTCAGGGGATGGCTAGTTTAAAATATACTAATATACAAACATTAAAACAGAATTAAATACAAACAGCTCTAAGAAATTCAGTTAAAATCCATCAGTACTGAATAATAAGAATCCTAGGTAGCATGATTGCTGGGAGTTATAGGTAAAAGTATCTGGAGAACACTAGATTGGGGAAATCTGAGCTATTGATGTTTCTGTTATAAATCATAATACACATAATACAAAGTAGTTTTATCTTCAAGGCAGGTGTAAAGAGGCGTATATGGGGAGCTCTGAATATTTTTAACAAAGTAATCATTGCTTATCACTAGCTTTTGGACACAGCCCTGATATCTACTAGGATGAAGAGTTGTCTGAAAATAATTTGGATCTGTTTGTGTATGTCATCTAATATTCCACCAATTTCAATATTTTAAGTCTGGAGTTGGGATCAATAGATGACTTCTGTGCGGTTGTATGAGATTGTGCGATAGAACTTGCCCCTGTCCTTCTCATAATGCAAGCAGTGAAGATTTCACTTGCCTTTATGTTACATGTCCAGAGCAGATGAAGAAGATAAGGAGAATTTAATTAGCCATGTTTTATGCTGGTTTACTTCACTGCATGAGGAATGAGGACCACAGGGGTGAATTGGGGGCTGGGGAGCCACGGGCTGTCTGTCCCAGGCAGATAATGACCTAGAAACAGCTTTGTGTACGGGTCTGGAGATCCACGTCTTTTTTCCTTGTGCTCTCCAGTCTGCTTTTATCATGTTTGGAATGCATTTATTTTTCAAGTGATGTTTAAATCCTCCTGGAGTTAAAGAGGGCTGTGTTTGAATGCCATGTGGAAGTGTGGACTGATGATTACTTTATGGATTACAGACAAGTGTATTCAATGTAAATGACACATTAATTAGTTGAAACATTAATTAAGAATTAATTAATTGAGAAGAGGTATACAATAGGCAAACCTCTATGCTGTCTAATGTCCAGCATTAAGGGCTCGCGCTGTTCCCACTGCACTGCTTTTCTTTATCACTCTCCACCCTTTCTTTTTTGCTAATTAATAGTGTTTGCTCGGTCCTTTTGGCCACCCAGCAAATGATTGTGTAGTTTGATTGTTAGCATTTTGTTCAATTAACTGAGAGTAAACAAAATTTTAGGACAGCTATATGATTCTTGAAGGTAATTTATCCAGTCATAAATAGATCTCACTAGCTCACCCGAGATGGAAATAGATGTAGTTATTTCATGCCAAAAGCATTGCATAAAGAAATTAGTATAAAACTGATAAAATAGAGGGAACACAAGTGGATAAATAATTTTAGACCAAAAACAGCTTGTCTGTAACTTTAAATAGTTCTTCCTCCGTGCATGAAGCAGGGCATGGTGGGCAGGCATACAGATGCAGAGTTGTTTGTTCTGCTCCACAGTCGCAAAAGAAGAAGAACTTTATTTTTCTACCCCGCCTCCATCTCCCTGAACGGACTTGGGGTGGCTTACATGAGGCCAAGCCCAGGCAACATACAATTAAAAGCAGAACAATAACAAATTACAAATTAAAATAGCATAAAACAACATAACAATCATAAACAAACATCAAGGAACAAGAGACTAGTTTTGGAGGGGGGAAGGAGGCCAATATGCGAAACTGATTAAAGGGTAAGTGGTTCAATAAGGTGGATAAAAATGTATAATAGCATAGGAAATATCATGGAAACAGAGCAAATTAACAGGATCAGGATCAATTCAGTTTAACTTACAAATATGAATAATAATGTAATATAGGAATTCAGATTAATGATAAATTCAAATCACCTTACAGGTCATTTGCCATAGGAGTCATCAATTAAAAGCACGACGAAACATCCACGTCTTTAATTCCTTGCAGAATGTGGCTAGGGAGGGTGCCAGCCTAATCTCCCTGGGGAGGGAGTTCTAGAGACGGGGGGCCACCACCGAGAATGCCCTTTCCCTCATCCCTACCAGCCGTGCCTGAGACAAGGGCAGGAGTGAGAGAAGAGCATCCCCGGAAGATCTTAAGGATCGTGCGGGTTCATAGGGGAGGAGGTGGTCATGCAGATAGGCAGGTCCTGAAGCATTTAGAGCTTTATAGGTAATAACCTGCACCTTGAATTGGGACCGGAAACTTATTGGCAGCCAGTGGAGCTGTTTAAACAGGAGGGTTGCCCGCTCACTGTAACTTGCTCCAGTTAACAATCTGGCTGCTGACCTTTGCACCAGCTGTAGTTTCTGAACTGTCTTCAAGGGCAGCCCTACGTAGAGTGCATTACAGTAGTCCAATCTTGAGGTAAAGTCAGACTTCTTGAGGTACGGTCGCAGCTGGTGCACTAGTTTTAACTATGCAAAGGCCCTCCTGGCTACCGCTGACACTTGAGCATCAAGCGTCAGCGCTGAGTCTAGGGGGACCGCCAAACAAAGTGGAGGTAGTGCCTAAATTATGCCAGGTTGTCTTTTGATCTGCCCACTCCACTTCTGAATCTGTTGAGGTACTCATGTCCATTCTTGGTTTGCCAGGCATCACCTACCATGTATCTGTATCTTTTGGTCAGATCATCAGTACTGTTCTTAGATCAAGATGATGACTGCATGAAAATGATCTATTTCCACTGAACAAAACATGTAGAATAATCACAGGATGTCTCAGACCTACACCTGTTGATAGACTCTATAAGCTAGTTAGCATTACCCCCCTCTGATGTGCGATGGAAAGTTTATTTATTTATTTATTTATTTATTTATTTAAAACATTTATATTCTGCCCTTCTTACCCCACAGGGGACTCAGGGCAGAGCACAACATATATACGGCAAACATTCAGTGCTGGGACATAAAACCATAAATATATACAAACATTAAAATCACTTATATCCACATTAAAAGTTGCTTATAAACCATCTTAGGACACCATTTTGCCTCATTGCACTGCCCCAAAGGCTTGCACTGCCCCAAAGCTTCTGCCAACTCTGAGAGAAATAAGGTTGAACATTGTGAAAGCCAACCACTGCATGGCTATCAGCCTCCTCCCAGTAGACTCAAATCAAGGAAAAGTTTTATGAAAACCATGATTCCTCTTAATATTCCCCTAGTAATAGAAAGAGTATTCCTCTGGATACCCCCCCCCCCCCACTCCACAAGCGTCCCCCTCTAGAGGCAAACACAGCCATATAACCCAGAATATCAAGGCAGAAAATCGCACAATGTCTGCTTTGAACTGGGATATCTGAGTCCACACTGCCATATATCCCAGTTCAAAGCAGAAAGTGTGAGATTTTACTCAGTTGTGTGGAAGGGGCCTCCATCACATTCCAAAGCAATGTATTCCACTGGCAATCAGTTGTGACATCCCTGATTGAGTTTATCCATCTAAGTCAGGCCTGGGCAAATTTGGCCCCCCACGGGTTTTTGGACGACAACTCCCAGAAATCCCAGCCAGCTTCCCAGCTGTTAGGAATTATGGGAGTTGAAGTCCAAAACATCAGGAGGGCCGAAGTTTGCCCATGCATGATCAACATTGTGTTCTTCCTCTACTGCTTTCTACCTTACCAAGCATTATCATTTTTATTAGTGAAATATGTCTTCTTGTGATATGTCCAAAGTACAATAGTCTCAGTAGAATCATTTTCACTTCTGGGGAAAATTCTGGCTTGATTTGAAAACAAAATCTGTTGATTTGAAGGCAAAATTTCTATGTTCATATGGTCATTCAGTATTGACTTTGACCTATAGAGCTCTAAATGGCTCCAGTCCAACTTACTTGTCCGAACGTATCTCTCCCTATGAACCTATTAGAGACATAAGATTTATGTGGGAAGTCCTGCTCTTGTTCCCACCCCCACTGCAATCTACAGTAGATATCTACCGATAGTGTAGATTAGAGGTTCTCAACTTGTGCTCCTCCAGATGTTTTGGACTTCAGTTCCCACAATTCCTTACAGCTGTTATACTGGTTGGGATTTCTAGGAGCTGAAGTCTAAAACAGCTGGAGGAGCACAGTTTGAGGAACACTGGTGTAGATAATCCCTTTCTTTTAATTCACTGGAATAACAAGAGAGAGAGAAATCCAAAACAGTTGTGATTGGGCAGCACTATGTAATCCTATTTTATAAGCCAAACAAAAATAGTACAAAACCATTTTTCTGCTTTGGGCACTTATGGAGAATCCAAAAGTTCCTTCCCCAGAAAATGATTCCCTCTAATATATTTTTCTGGTGGTACAGTGGGTTAAATCACTGAGCTGCTAAACTTGTTGAATGAAAGGTCACAGGTTCGAATACTGGGAGCGGCGTGAGCTTCCGCTGTCAGCTCCAACTTCTGCCAACTTTGCAGTTCAAAACATGCAAATGTGAGTAGATCAATAGGAACTGCTCTGGCGGGAAGGTAATGGTGCTCCATGCTGCCATGCTGGCCACATTACCTTGGAGGTGTCTATGGACAACGAAGGCTCTTTGGCTTAGAAATGGAGATGAGCACCACCCCCTAGAGCTGTAGTTCTCAACCTGTGGGTCCCCAGGTGTTTTGGCCTACAACTCCCAGAAATCCCAGCCAATTTACCAACTGTTAGGATCTCTGGGAGTTGAAGGCCAAAACATCTGGGGACCCACAGGTTGAGAATCACTGCCCTAGAGTCAGACATGACTGGACTTAACATCAGGAGAAAACCTTTACCTTTACCTCACAACATTCTCTAGGTCTTAAAAGGAAATATTTGAATTCTTTTACTTACTTTTCCTTTAATTTTCATTTTTTTGTATTTCTGTGTATGTAATGACTTCTGAAGTCGGAAGAAACTTTTACTAATGCTCAGTAACACAGAGAATTACAGAGTTTTGCCACAACAACAACAACCAGTAGCAACAACCCCAAGAAAAAAATGTTTGAGGGTAACACTGCTCACTCTGTGAAGATTTATCTTCTATAGTTAATACCAAGGAAAAATATAACTATACAAAACACTGTATAATTATTATAGTGGAGTAAATCAGCATTCAACATACCGCTATTTCTTAAATTAGTTGGTCACTCTTAGCTGTAATTACTCTACCTTAACAAAAAAAATACAGTAGAAATAAAAAGAAGTCTCTAAAAGGGCAAATAAATTAAGGTTGCCACCTCTCCCAGAAGGGAATAAAAATCTGTCAGTGCTCATTTGCATATGATTTATTTGAGCACATGCACATTAAAAAATCCATTGAGTTGAATTGTCTGAGAGACAAAAAAAAATTGTCCAGTTACTTGAAAATGAGCAATCTCCCTGTCTCCTATAATAAAAAAGATGAAGAAAAGAGAAAGAAAAGAAAAAGAAAATTAGCCATCTACATTACATTGTTAGTGGTACAAAAACCATTCAGAGAAAAGGAAAATGCTTAGTTTGGAAAGGTAATAAGTGAACAAGCCCCATATTAATTTATTATGATTCACTGTAGTGCCCAAATTTCTCATATTTATTTTATACACATGTACGTCAATTGTTTTGAAACGATGTTAGTCGATGTGTACTCAGATGCAATTCTCAGGTTAGTTTGCACAGAGTTGCAGCATAAAAGACAAAGGGTCTGATCCTGATCTCTGGGGTGGTTTGCCTAAGGTCACTTAGTGCATTGACCTTCAGCGGTTGACTTCGGACCCCTAGGCAGAAATAGGAAAAGCCACCAGTTTCATTTCCCTTACATTTTTCAGAATCCTACCCGCAGTTTTCTTCTCTCCTTCTTTGCTGGGTTGCAAGGTTTGTTTTTCTTTTCTCCTTGAGAATGTAGACGCATTTTGCTGGACAATTCCTTAAAGTATGTTTTTACTCTAATGTGTTCATTATGATGCATTTTGTTTCATCACTCAAGCGTGCTTCCAATGCATTTTCCAAATAGATGCAATTTTAATTGTTTGCACTCACCACATATGTACATAGTTCTTTCTTTCCTGAATCACATGACACACCTCCGAAACTTTCAAATTAACAACTGGAATGTGTTATACTTATTGCCAATTTCAGGAAATGCAAAATGGATATTTTTTTTCCATCTGGTAATGTGAATGTCCCACATTTCATTTCATCCCTTCTCAAAAGCAGATCACGTTTTTTTGTAATTCTGAGATGGCTACATCAGTGTAATCTTCATCATTCTCCTTTTTGTTTAGCTTTAAAAAATTACAGACAAAAAAGTAGATGCAAAACAGCATGGAAAAGGGAGGTAAAGAGAAGGAGAGAGGAAAAGAGATGGCATTATAAATTCAAAGAAAAGTTTATTTTTTTCAGTTTTAATAATTCCAGATAAAATAAAAGTTTCAGGTCATATCTCTGTAAGAGATTGTGCCTGGGTGTGTTAAAAATGAATGATCAAATATTTGACTGAGGTGTCATTGAAGTGGGGACTTTCCAGCATATCGCAGGTATTTTCTGTCACTATACCATACCAGCTCTTAGTTCTTAAAGTCCTTGGCTATGGACGCAGAAAGATGAAAGAGATGCTGTACTTTAGTTTCAGAGCTTCTTTACTACAACACAGAACCAATGTGGTGCCTCACACTCAAATATTTGGAGTCAGAAAATCATTTAAAGCTCTCATTGAAGTACAGTGTTCCCTCGCTACTTTGTGGTTTGCTTTTTGCGGACTCACTGTTTCGCAGTTTTCCTCTCAGTCCTCCCTCCCTCCAGCCTTGAAGGGCCTTTCCTTCCTTTCCTTCTTTCTCTCTCTCTTCACCCAGTGAAGGGAAAGGTGAGAAGGGCTTCCCTCCCTCCCTCCCTCCCTCCCTCCCTTCCTTCCTTCCTTCCTTCCTTCCTTCCTTCCTTCCCTGACAGCTCTTTCCTTCTCCTGCAGCCACTGCACTGACAAGGAGGTAGGTGGGGAGAGCTGTGGGTGGGTGGGGGGGAAGATGAGGAGGAGGAAGAGGAGCAAGAGGAGAGGAAGGCGAAGAAGGCACATGTGAGCGGGGAAAGAGGAGGGGGAAGAGGAAGAGGAGGGTAGGGGGAGCCAGGCATGTGAGAAGTCAGCAGGAAGCGTGGTGTGCAAGGGGAGGGGGGAAGGAGGGAGGAAGGAAGGAAAAAGAGGAGAGGAAAGAGTAGGCAAAGGGATTGAGTGGGAGAGAGGGGGGAAGGGAAGAGAGGAGAGGGCGGAGCCACACCTAGGAGGGGGCGGTTCTACGCCTTGTCCCTATTTCCTAGATTTTCACTTATCGCGGGGGGTCCTGGCACGGAACATATGTGATAAGTGAGGGAACACTGTATTTATTATTAGGTACGTTCCTCAGTTCCTAAAGGACTGTTGTTGCATGATTTTTGGATTTTTACTCTACCAATTGGACAGTCATAGGATTCTGCACAGCAACTTCTAAGTTATTAAGCCAGAATACATATGTTGGGCTACCTAGCATCAACTTAGTTACCCCCTTAGCTGCTAAGAGATATTGAGTTCATTTGGAGATTTAAAACCCTGTAGACTTGTATGTAGAATTAATTTCCTCTGTTTCCCCCATTTTGTTTGGTACCTTTGCTACTTTGGGAGCTTATAACAGTAAGGACCTTCCCGGTTTGAAAACCAGACCAATAAGAAAGTAAGTGGGAGCTGATCTCGGCTCCTCCTCCCCTATTCAGCATCACAGTTTAATGTTTTTTTTATTAATCCCAGCACCTGCCTGGAAGTGGGAAGCCTACTTTAAATGCCTTGGAAAGAGTGCATGGCACCCATGGGGAGAGAGGATATGCCTGCTTGCTTGCCTGGCTACAGCACCTCTCTTCCGGAGTAGAAAGCAGCTTAAATGTCTAAAATGATGATCAGGGGAGCCTGGGAAATCAACCCCCCCCCCCATAATGGTCCATATAGAAAATTAATCTTTGGGCTCCCCAGAGCAAAAACAGATGCCTGCCCTCCCAAATTCTGAGAGGCTCTCGAAAAAAATGGATCAGGGCCCCAACGAAACCCAGGACATGAAAAAGATCATAGTTTACTTGGATTGCACAAGCCTAAAATCCAGTAGAAAACATTAGGATGTCCAGCAGAATCCAGAAAAAAAGGAAGGAGGGAAAGAAGGCAAAGTATATAAATCAGAGAAGACTGTGTACACTACATTAGTATCTAGATGTATACCAGAACAAACTGGTGAAAATGTGATATTTGCCATCTCTAGCTAAATTTTGAAGTGATGTCAAGTTACAATATTCTTTGACTAGCAAGAATACTGTATCTTGACATCATAAACATATATGTCTTAACGTCTTCATGTTCTATAAAAAAAATCACAAAAATGTTATACATTTAAAAAATACAAATGAGTTGTAAACGGCACCAGAAGTCATTGACTGAATAGAGGAAATAGTTCTGTTTCATGAAAATAAAACCAGTGAATTCCTTAGTGCTCCACGATTCAACACCCAGCAGGATATTAATGTGCGAAATGCTTAAAAGCCCCCATATTCTGGGATGAAGAGAGTTTGAGAAATGGGTTTTATTGTGGCCAAGAAAACTAATCTGGTTCTTTTGATAGGGCTGAGATCTGCAGTTCAAGCTTCAGCAGTTTTTATGAGAATGTCTAGGGGCAGAGCTTGGCTCCCATTCACAAACTGACCTACGTCTAGTTTGTATTGTGAGTCCGGAGTTCTTAAGCCAACTCATAAAATAGTTTAATCAATGCAAAATAGGCTGAGAACCACGCAGATAAGAGAATTATGGCCACAGTGTTTCATTGTTCTTGTTTCCAAACCCTTGGCTGGAGTAGGAAAGCAGCATTGAGAAATAATAATGTAAAAGATCCTCGGTGCAGCTGTGGTGTCAGCGTGGGGGTTGGCATTTCCTAGCAGATTTGCAGATCTGATCTGTAGTAATATCATTTGAATGAAAAAAAAGAGAAAAAGAGAGAGCGCCTTGTTTAGACACTGGCATTCACATCAGTGCATCCATAAAAACAGACCTAAATTATGGTAAAAGGACATTTTGATGACACTCCCCCCTCCCCCCATATTGCTTCATCCACCAACTTACTTGTGGTTATGGACCAGTAGCTGAACATCTGATTAGAGAACTACTTGATTTCTCTCCATCGTTTTTATGCCACATTAAATATTAAGTTTAAAAAAACCCGTGCTCTTACTGCCTGCTGCCACGGTTCATAAGCGTGCTCTCCATTTGCAAGCCAATGACATGTGCCCAGCTCATTACTGCTGTAGTCAGCATTTCCTGAGCAGCCCCTGATTGTTACTAATTACCTGCAGATGCATTTTCTCTGCTCGGCTGTGCTGACTTCAGCTTGGTCGCGATCACTTTGAGAGGACAAAGTGGCACTGCAATTGACACCTTTGCTCGCCTCTCCAATAAGGCACAGAGGGCAGATTGACAAATCCACAGGCAACCCCTGACTGCAGCTGGTGGGAGAGTCACTTTGCATTAGCAGTGCCCAGAAATGAGGAGAGCAAAGTGCAGGGAGCTGGAGGAAAAAAGAGGAGCTACTGGAGAATATTTCATTTTGGTTGGGCTTGGATGCAAATGCTACACCACACAGTTCAGGACAGCGTGAAGGAAAGCCTCAGAAGCACCTCCAAGGCTGTGTTTTTTACATCCCATGTCCAGGAAAACACATACCTTTTCCAAGAGCATCTGAACATTTGAAAACACATTTCACCATGTCTTAAGCTCACTAGCCTGGCTGTATGACTACATGTGTATGTGACTTCAAGTTGCCTGTTGACATGGTGACTCCTGGGATCTCATAGAGTTTTTTTTTGAGGCAAACAAAACTCAGAAGTTTCTTCCTCTGAAATAGAGCCCATAGACATTTTTTGATAATCACCCTTCTAAGCATTTATTAACAGTCTGCTGTTCAACCAGAGCTGACCTTGCTTAGCTTTTGAGATCAGATGGGATCTGGTGCCTTTATGGTATTATTGTTGTTGTTGTGTGCCTTCAATTCATTTCTGACTCATGGAAACCCTAAAGTGACCCTACTGTGGGGTTTTCTTGGCAAGACTGAGTCTCCTTGTGGAGAGAAAAAGAGGGGTATAAATAAACATAATAAACATAAACAACAACAGCAATAATAATAATAATAATAATAATAATAATAATTTTTGTCATGTCAGGAGCGACTTGAGAAACTGCAAGTTGCTTCTGGTGTGAGAGAATTGGCCGTCTGCAAGGACATTGCCCAGAGGATGCCCGTGTTTTGATGTTTTACCACCCTTGTGGGAGGCTTCTCTCATGTCCCCGCATGGAGTGCTGGAGCTGATGGAGGGAGCTCATCTGCGCTCTCCCTAGATTCGAACCTCTGGCCTGTCAGTCTTCAGTCCTGCCAGCACAAGGGTTTAACCCACTGTGCCACCAGGGGCTCCAATAATAATAATAATAATAATAATAATAATAATAATAATAATTGGGTACTTCCAAATTCAGGCAGACAGAGTTTTGGAGCACAATTCTCCTGACCTCACGACTGTGGAAAAAAACAAAGTATGGATCATTGATATTGCAATCCCAGGTGACAGCAGGATTGACAAGAAGCAACTGGAAAAGCTGGAATGATACAAGGATTTAAAAATAGAACTGCAAAGACTCTGACACAAGATGGTCCCAGTGGTGATCAGCACACGGGGTGCAGTGCCTAAAGACTTTGGTCAGCACTTGAAAACAACTGGCGCTGAAAAAAATTACCATCTATTATCTGCAAAAGGCCACCCTACTCAGATCTGCTTGCATTATTCATCAATAGACATATAGTCCTAGACACTTGGAAAGTGTCCAATGTGTAATCCAGTACAAAGCCAGCATAGTTTTTTTTTTGTTATGTCAGGAGTGACTTGAGAAACTGCAAATTGCTTCTGGTGTGAGAGAATTGGCCGTCTGCAAGGACGTCGCCCAAGGGATGCCAGGATGATTTGATGTTTTTACCGTCCTTGTGGGAGGCTTCTCTCATGTCAACGCATGAGGAGCTGGAGTTGATAGAGGGAACTCATCCGCCTCTCTCCGGATTCGAACCTGCGACCTGTCGGTCTTCAGTCCTGCTGGCACAGGGGTTTAACCCACTGTGCCACCGGGGGCTCCGCCAGCATAGTGATCTTGTTTGTTTGCTGTGTACTAATCTTATTGTGTACCAAATAGTAGTAGTAGTAGTAATTATCATCACCACCATCATTCATTAGAGGTTTGTCATTGTGTTTCTCTGAGAGAGGTTGAGTTGCCCAAGGTCACCTAGCAGTTTTCATGGCTGAGTGGGGATTCAAACACTGGAATCCAGATATGTAGCCCAGTGCTCAAACAACTACACCACCCTGGCTCCCATCCTTTAGGGTATGCGAGGATATATTCTGCCACAATGTTCCAAGGTGCAGCCTTTCCCTGACCAAATCACTTGCTCACACTCCAACATTATTTGGTATAGACCGAATGCTTTCCCATTGAAAGTGAAAAAGTTCCTTTTACTGGATCTCCTAGGCTGGAGTTATGCAGATTTCTTTCTCTACTAGCAAGCACTGAAATATTGGCACCTTTCCTTTACATGGAGTGTGACTTTCATTGCTGATTGCATTGCAACTTTTCCAAAAGCTACTCCAGAAAGTTAGAGAAGTAGCCTCCAGTGCAATATATGGAGCAAGTGAAGGGAAAGGAAAATAAAAGTTTAGTGCTACATACATGGCAATGGTTGAACATGAGCAAGCACTTATGCTTCTTGGCATTTCAGCTGTAAAATGAGAGAAGACTTTCTTGCCTCTCCTAGAAAATATGCTTGAATACCTCGAAATAGATTCAGAACTGGTAGAGAGCGAGGGAGGGAAGAAAGTCAAATAAGTGATTCTCAGGTTATATTTCTATTTATAGTAAATGTGTGTGTGTGTGGGTTTGCTTTCTTGTGTGTGCAGTTTCTCTCTCTCTTCCCTCCCCTTTTCTTAACTGTTGACAATGCCTTCTGTTTTCATTATGGTTCCTTTTTGCCTGCTCCTTTGCAAACTAGAAAAACAAAAGAGTTCCAGAATCTTGTAGCTTCATCTAAAACTGAAATCAAATCAAATAGTGATATTTTCAAAAGAAAATTACATTTGCCCTATTTGTCTGAATAAATTGTACTTTTCACCTAGGAAACATGGTAATTTTTATGCCAAACTGTGTTGTACATAATCCATTTTATATTCCTAAAGTAAGAACAGGGACCTGCAATCTGTAAAGTGTGCTAATATTTTTAATACCCCTCTCAAATCTTAATCCTCCCCTCCAAATCCTACCCCTGGGGTAGAGGTTTCAATGGAGCCCAAATTTCTGGAAATGTTCCATATGTAGCTGGTTCATACCTTACTTGTAGCTATTGGGTATAATAATAATAATAATAATAATAATAATAATAATAATACAAGCAGAGGCATAACACCGTTGTTCAGATGATTCATTGGAACTTGTGCCACAAATACCATCTGCCTGCGACAAAGAACTGGTGGGATCACAAGCTGGAAAGACTTACAGAGAATGAACACATCAAACTACTCTGGGACTTCCGAATTCAGATTGACAAAGTTTTGGAGCACAATACTCCTGACCTCACAATCATGTTAAAAAACAAAATATGGATTATCAATGTTGCAATCCCAAGTGACACCAGGATTGAAGAGAAACAACTAGAAAAGTTGACACAATATGAGGATTTAAAGATCGAACTGCAAAGACTCTGGCACAAGCCAGTCAAGGTGGTCCCAGTGGTGATTGGCACATTGGGTGCAGTGCCTAAAGCCCTTGGCCTACACTTAAACACAATTGGCGCTGAAAAAATTACCATCTGCAAGCTGCAGAAGGCCACCTTACTGGGATCTGCATGCATTATTCGTCTATACATCACACAGCCGTAGACTCTTGGGAAGTGTCTGATGTATGATCCAATACAACAGCTAGCAGAGTGATCTTGTCTGCTGTGGATTCATCTTGCTGTGTTTCAAATAATAATAATAATAATAATAATAATAATAATAATAGTAATAATAATACACTTTGTTTATATTCCGCCCCTCTCCCCTAGGGGACTTACAGTGGATTACAGCAGTTACATGCACAGGCAAACATTCAGTGCCTTTACAATCACATGGACACACAAACACAAACATCTCTGGCTTCCGGAGGTAGTGCTCATCTCTGGCTCTGGGAGGTGCTTTTTACATTTTCAAGTCGAGGAGCCTGTGTTGTCACCTCCTGATCATGTGGCCAGCAAGATTACTTGGAACATCTCTTTCCCTTCTTCCACTGAAGCAGTACCTATTTATCTATTCACATTTGCATGTTTTTGAACTGTAAGGTTTGCAGGATCTAAGGTTGACAGATGGGATTTCACCCCAACTTGCGGATTTGAACAGCCAACCTTCAGGTCAGCAGTTCAGTAGCACAAGGGTTTAACCCACTGCGCCACCGCAGCCTGGTGTTCAGCTAAAATGAATTCAGAACCTTGGATAGTACCTTTTCATTTTTTGAAACATTTATTTCTTTTAATTTCCATTTTTGGAATACAGAGATTGATCATTGTTATGGAAGACAGGAAAAGCAAAACATAGAAACAAACTCCAAAATACATTAACAATTAAAATGGAATTCAATTGCGAGATCTATGTATCAGTTCAATACCAACAAATCTAAGTGTAGTATTCTCTTGCGAATAATAACAATGGATGAGTCCAAAAGCTCAAATATTGTGCAAGGGGTTCAAATGACATGGTTTCAAATTGTATATATATAATAAACTAGCTGTCCCCTGCCACGTGTTGCTGTGGCCCAGTCTGGTGATCTGGAAAATAAAGTAATGAGAAAGTGTTGGTTTCTACTATATGTAATTTCTTTATGCTTTTAGGTAAACAGTATTTCTTGTTGTTTCTTTGTCAGTGTTGATGTGGAGATTGTCTGGTTTGCCTACTCTGGAACATGCAACATATAATTGTCCTTCTTTAAGTGTCTATTTCAAATCTAGGATATTCTATCTGTGTGTGTGTGAATCATATCTGTCTATCTTTCTATATCTATCTATGGCTGGATGGCTCTTTGTCAGGAGGGCTTTGATTAAGTTTTCTTGCCCTGGTGAAGGGAGTTGGATTGGATGGCCTTAAGTATTTTCTGTTGGTCATGGGGGTTCTGTGTGGGAAGTTTGTCCCGATTTTGTCGTTTGTGGGGTTCAGAATGCTCTTTGATTGTAGGTGAACTGTGAATCCCAGTGACTACAACTCCCAAATGCCAAGTTTTATTTTCCCCAAACTCCATCTGTGTTCATATGTGGGCGTATTGAGTGCTTGTGCCAAGTTTGGTCCAGATCCATCATGGTTTGAGTCCAAAGTGCTCTCTGGATGTAAGTGAACTACAACTCCAAAACCCAAGGTCAATGCCCACCAAACCCTTTTAGTGTTTTCTGTTGGTCATGGGAGTCCTGTGTGCCAAGTTTAGTTCAATTCCATCGTTGGTGGAGTTCAAAGTGCTCTTTGATTGTAGGTGAACTATAAATCCCAGCAACTACAACTCCCAAATGACAAAAGCATAATTTTTTGCATGATGGTTACTCCTTGTATTGTGGGACGTTTTGTTGCCAAATTTGGTGTGATTTCGTTCATTGGTTCTTTTGTTTTTAAGGTACTCATTATGCACAGAGCATTTATATATATATAGATGGATATCAAATTAAAACACACTTGTCTCCATCTATCCCTTTGATACTCTTCTATGATATGTTTGTTTTTGAATCAGCAATGGCCCATATTCTTAGGATGGCACTTTGGATGTGAAATCAGAGTGAATTCACTGCCAAATTGATCCAAGATCTACCACTCTATGCCATCTAGTGGCTTCATAGGGTTGGGAAGGGCTCAGAGTCTTCTTGAGCCACAAAAGGGAACAGACATGTGCTTTCATGTGCGACAGCAACTTTGATCTGCAGCATTTGGATTGGCCAGGCATAGTAAACAGAATAGTAATTTTTACCTGCTGCCCTTCATGCTCCAGCAAGCCTTGGGGTCCACAGCTGACAAAACAGTGGGTAAACAGTGAATAAAACATCAGCAAGGCTGTGATTTCCTTTGCCTTAGCCTTGCCCTTTGCTGGAAGATAGGAGGCTGACTTATACTTAGCCAGACCACTGGTCCATCTAGCTCAGTATTGTCAACACTAACTTCCAGCTCTCCAGGGTTTCAGAGAGTGGCCTCCCTGAGCCATGCCCAGACAACGCCGAGGCTGAACCTGGGAGAACCTTCTGCATGCAAAGCAGGTACTTTGAGTGTTCAAACTCGTGGTGGTGGGCTTGCTTCATAGCACAGCACATTACAGATACAGAAGAGCTAGAAGACAGATAGGACCAGCGACCCCTGGAAAAATGTCACAACAAAACCTGAAGGGGGAGGGATGGCTGAATGTCAGTCAGGATCAATTACTTTCTATGGGCTATATAAGGCAGACCCAGTCACCTACCATATTTCATTTGCAACTTCAGTTTAGAGCAAAGTACAGCCAGGGCACAGCAGCTGCCTCAGCAATGTGTGCATTGTGTATTAATTCTGCTCTGCAGGACTTTTATAAGTTTGGTGCAATAATGTATGTGAAGGGCTTTGAATACTCTAAAGAGGTTAAATTGGTCCTAGTGCTTTTCTTTTAATTTCCTGCATTGCCTGCTTACTCCATATAGATCCCTATTCAGAAATCTGTTATTTTGGGTCTTTCTGGTTTTCTGGTTGTTGTTGCTGCATCCCATAAAGTTGTTTCCGAGCTATGGAAACCATAAGGGGAATTTATCACAGGGGTTTCTTCGCAAGATTGTTCAGTAGGATCAGGCATGTAGCCAGGAGGGGGAGCTTGAGGGGCTTCAGCCCCCCCCCATGGTGGTCCGTGAGAAGGCCTTACTGGTATATTATTTAAACTGTTATGTTTATTCATATCATGATCTGATCACCATGCTCAATATATCCCATATGCATGGCGGTATTGGGGTAACGATACAAAATGTTTGCTAAGGTAGACCCTCTTTCACTCAGACTCAGCCCCCACCGAATCAAACTCAGCTCCCCCCGAAACAAAATCCTGGCTGCGGGCCTGAGTAGGACTTTGCTATTTCCTTCTTCTGAGGCTGAGATTATGTTACCTACCCTAGTGGGTTTCATGGATAAACTGAGATTTGAACCATGATCTTCAGATTCAAAGACTAATGTTCAAACCACTATACCGTGCTAGTTCATACTTTTCTGGTGGGGAAATGTAATGTTATTGATCAATCATAGATTTTAATTTAAGTTTTAAAAAATTATAATTCTCTCTTTGATGAATTTCTTTGGTGGATATATACATAATAATAATAATAATAATAATAATAATAATAATAATAATAAGCCAGAAAAAGTTATAGAAAATGAACAAGTCAAACTACTCTGGGACTTCCGAATTCAGAAAGACAGAGTTTTGGAGCACAATACTCCTGACCTCACAATTGTGTTAAAAAACAAAATATGGATCCAACAGAAGAATTGCTGCTTTTGTTCTCATAATGACCAATTAAAAAACTTTTCTTCCTGCAATAATTGTTGTTGTTGTATTTTTGGACTCTACAAGGTTTTTTTTTTTGCACAAAACTGCACAAAACACCAGGTTTTTGTGTGTAAACCAGAGGTTTCTGTACAAAAGCCACTTTTTTGGGGTTTTTTGGGGGTTTTTTGTCGTGTCATGAGCTCCTGTTGTGAGAGAATTGGCTGCAAGGACGTTGCCCAGGGGACGGCAGGATGATTTTTGATGTTTTATCATCCTTGTGGGAGGCTTCTCTCATGTCCCCGCATGAGGAGCTGGAGCTGTTAGAGGGAGCTCATCTGCCTCTCCCCGGATTCGAACCTGCGACCTGTCGGTCTTCAGTCCTGCAGGCCCAGGGCTTTAACCCACTGCACCACCGGGGGCTCCATTACAAAAGCCACTGCTTTAATATTAAAATTCATAGTGAGAGCAAAAATGATATCTCTTGCACAAAAATGGTGTTTGCAATAATATTGTGAAATTTGAAAAAAGGTTCAGTGGTTGATGACTTTTTAAATGTTCACATATTTACTAATATAGCATCAACAAAATAAACACTGCATTATCAATAAAAATAGTTAAGATTACTAACATCTACACAAATACCCAAACTCTGTCTTTGTATGTCCAACTACTCTTTCTTTCTGTACCCATTTTTTACATCCTTAGTGAAGAATGTTGAGCATTGCAGCCAATTACCATCTGGAGCACTATATTTTGCCCATCTCTTTTGGGACCTCAGTCTGTACCATTCTTTTTCCTGGCCGTACTTCTGGATTTGACTTCAGTTATGTTTTTCAGAGACAAACTGTCTTGATTGCCTTGATACCTTACATTTATCAGGAATAACAGGAGGCAATGACTTTGTTTCTTCTGTATCATTATGGCATAAACCATACCATTTTCCTTGAAGCGTCAAACAATATTTTAAAAATGTAATTTGTCATTTTTTTGTTAAGTAGGTTTTTAATAGGTAATTTAAAGAGTGGTTCTTTAATAAGGTATTACTTTTTAGTGATTTTTTAAAAGTCCTACAAAGCTACACAAATGACCTCAAGTTATCATATCATAAAAGCAATACCAACATTTTGGGATTAAAAAACAAACACTGCTCATTCCACTAAGCATTTAATGACATTATTACCTGTTTCTACAATATATTACACTATGTAATATATTCGAAAAATTGTCTGTTCCTGGTTTGAGAGTATCGGCTCTTCGAGCAAGCTTTTGGGAATGCAGCGGAATAGATAACATGGAACTATGAATGATGAACATGGAATGGCCAGACGATGCTACTGGAAAATGATTTTAACAGGATGACACCGGTGTCTACATGTTTTAATAGTTTTTATATATGTTTTTATATTGCTATGTTGATTGTTATAATTGTACTTTTATGAATGCATGGCATTGAATTGTTGCCAGTCTGTAACCCACCTTGAGTCGCCTTAGGGTTGAGAAAGGTGGGCTATAAATGTCGTAAATAAATAAAGAAATAATTTTCTGTTTAATTGTGCTATACTTACTTACTTAGCTGTTATATTTCAGAAACTTCATTTTTTTGGCTGCCACAAACTATGTTGAATTGGTTGAGACTATGAGATAGTCATTGAAAAACTTTAGCAAAATGTGCTGCTGGATGTCCCACAAAGTTTTTTGTAGTTTAATAAACCTTTTTCTATGTTTGTATGATAGAACCAATTGGGAAATGACATTTGTAACCCAGGAACAAAAATTGTGTTACATAGTGTTATTTATGCTCTCCCATTTCCAACAAGTATTAGTTTTCTTCCAAGTTCTGATTCTTCTACATTGCCTGAAGTGTTGGGGACCAGAAATACCAGGTTGCAATGGTTCATCCCTATGTCTTAAGAAATGCTGGCATACCTCCATTAACAAAGCCTCTGACAAAGGAACCTCTTTTTGCCAAGTCTTTTTATGCCCTGTAAGCTTCTTTTTCCTCATGGTTCTGTATCTAAAAGGATTTTTTTAACCCAGCATTAGCACTGAGAGAAGGATGAAGGAGGAACTGGAGAAACAGACTGTCCAGCACCCTTTAAAAAAGCATATGTTGAGAAAGAATGGAATTCTGTTTTAGTCAATCCTGCTGTAGTTGCATGTGTCTACCTCCAACAGGCAAAGTGAACAGGCAGTGCTTCAAAGTCTCTTACTGAGCATGTATGGACAGCAAAACAGGAAAAAAGGGGGCAGTGCTTTTGTCCAAATCAATGAATGTGCCTGCATGGTGGCCAGGGAGAAGTGTGTGTGTGTGTGTGTGTGTGTGCGGGGGGGGGGGGTACCCTTCTTATCATTGGTTATGTCAGTGGTTCTCAACCTGTGAGTCCCCAGATGTTTTGGCTCAACTCCCCGAAATCCTAACGGCTGGTAAACTGGCTGGGATTTCTGGGAATTGTAGGGCAAAAAATCTGGGGACCCTCAGGTTGAGAACCACTGGGTTATGTGGTTTTATTTGCTGATGTCACCCAGCGATGGCCAGGTGACAGTCCAGTGGTGTCAAACCAGTTTTGGCCCAGTTGGATGTTTTGTACTCCAGCTCACCACTGCCACAGGTTGGGAGGTGAACATCTGAACAGCTCTGCAGCATATGAAGCTAGATTGGAATATTTTTGCTCCAGACAGGATATGGATTTTCATGTAGGTGTAGATGAGCCATCCATGGCAGTTCTCAGGTTATGGAACTCCATGGCAGGTTTGATTGGTTGCCTCTTTCCTGTTTTTCTTTCTTCCTTGCTCTGTAACATTGTATTGACAAAGCTTAGTTTGCTCTTCCCGTCCTCTTGCCACCTCTCCTTTTCTTTGTACTAGCCTAAAGGGAAAGAGGCATAGGTATAGACCAAAAGCCAAACAAGATGGAACTAGATCATGAGCAAGTAGCAGAATGGGAGAGAAATAGTTTAGTTAGGAATCTGGAAACTAGAAGGTTACCTGAGGTGGCTGTTGTTAACTGCCATCCAGTCTGCTTTGACTTATTGCATTCCAGTCAACAAGAGACCTCCAAGATATCTTGTCACCAACAGCATTTCTTCAGTCCTGCAAACTGAAGGCTGTGACTTCTTTGATTAGATTTATCCACCTGTAATGCAGTTTCCCCCTTTTCTTTCTACCCACTTTACTGAACTTGGTTGTCTTTTAAATGAGTTGTGTCATCTTGGGATCTGTCCAAAGTAGAATAGGTTCAGTTTAGTAATGTTGGCTTCTAGTGAGAGTTCAAGACACATTTTTTTCTTTCCAACAATCTATGGTCTCCATAGGACTCTCTCTTCAAATTTTAGCTTTAAAAAAACCTTACCATGGTGGTGCAATGAGTTAAACCCTTGTGCCAGCTGAACTGCTGACCTGAAGGCCTGAAGGTGGATGGTTTGAATCTGTGAGATGGGATGAGCTCCTGTCTGTCATCCCCAAATTCCCATGCGGGGATATGAGAGAAGCCTCCCACAGGATGGTAACACATCCAAACATCCCCTGGGCAATGTCCTTGCAGATGGCCAATTCTCTCACACCAGAAGCGACTTGCAGTATTTTCTCAATTTGCTTCTGACACATAAAAAAAAACCTGCTTTCAAAGTCCTGAATAGAAATTTGACTCACCATGGTCTGGATTAGCAATTCCCAAGCTCTAGTCCTCCAGCTACCTTGGTCAGTCATCGGGAATTCTGGGAGCTGAGTCAAAAACACATGAGAAACACTGGTCTACATGATTCTGATTTTGATATTTACTGATGCATCCTTAGACTCTTGAATGGATCCCCCTATTTTTGTGATGCATAGTAAGAAGATATTTCACAGAGAGCAGATTCTTTTTTCAGGGGCATTTCTCCTTTTCATATACTGAACCAATGCTGAAAGTCTCTTTTTTTCCAGGCTGGAACTACCTTTGAGAGTGGCAATGTATGTAACATTTTATTAAAGGTTCTCACTTGTAGATTTATATGGGCATTTTGACTTGGGCATTATGCAACCAAATCCCATTCATGCTTACTTCATAGTGGGTGTCCATTGGCTAAATGCTACTAACTCTCCTGTAATCATATAGAGCAGTGGTTTCCAACCTGTGATCTGTGGACCACCAGTGGTCCTCAAGAACTAAAATATGGCTTGCAGCCATATTTTACATTGTTGTAATGAGGGCAACTGGTCTCACAAAACCCTCTTATAGTTCCAACTATGGTTTTCTGTTGGTGAGCAGATGGCAACTACTGGATGGCATATGTTCTGTATCAGAAACTAGAGCCGATCTGCTCTATCCAATACAATTTTCTGACTCAGTACCCCAAATAACCAAACTGAATCTAAAGTTGACCAAAAATTGATTTGTAATCCTTTTGGTACTAATGTTGGAGAGTGGTCCCTGGTCAAAAAAAGGTTGGGAACCACTGGTATAAAGGGTAAATGTGCCTAGCCCAAATTTAAGGGACATAAAAACTAAAGATATAAAAGTCAAGAGATATAAAATGTTTATAAATATTTATGGAGGGTCTCATAATATGATGGAAGATATCAAAAACCAAATGTACTCTTTCCAGCCTCAGGTATAGTAGTAAAACAATTTATACCACTTGCGCAGAGCAAAATCCACCCCTCCCCGTCAAATTCCTTCATGGCTTACACAAACAGGTATATTCTGTATCATCGTAACTGCTGTTTCTATTTGACCTCTTTTTCATTCTAGTCATGATGAAAGGAAGAGAAAAAAAGAGTTTAACTAACAGATAGTGCTCTGCTCCTTTCAACCCCTCTGGGATTGATGCCAACAGAGCTAAGAAAGGGCTATTTATCTTTTAACAGGACCACCTTATTTGACCTGCCTTTTATGACCCATTTTTGGATGATGAACCAAAACAACTAAACTCCCTTTTTCATCAAATTGAAAATATAACTTGAAAGTGAAGGAAAGAAAGAAAGAAAGGGAGAAGAGAAGAATGAGAAATACCCATGCTTATTTTTTTGGTTTTCTTTCTTTTCAGTTTTCTTTTTTGAAATATTAATTCTATGTTATTTCCACCTGCTCATGGTACATATAAAACAAGACTAATAGCAGGAGGAGTAGCAATGGCAACTATTATTTCATCTTCTAAAAAATTCAGAATCTTTGGGATAGAAAACAGAAGAGTACAGAAAAGGGACAAAATGTTGGAAGCAAAGATGAGACAGAGAGTAGTTTTGAGAGGAACCAGTAGAGCTTTGCTCAATTTCTGTTAATTTGGCATACTAGTTAAAATAACAATACCATATTTGGGTTGTATTATCTGTGCAAAACCAACTTCCAGTTTCCAAGCTTGTCATTTTCATTTTTTGTCTTTATTTCAACCATCGAAAAGAGAAAAAGAACAACTTGGAATACAGACCAGATTCATTATGATGGAAAAGGAGCCCCAGTGGTGCAATGGGTTAAACCGGGGCTCCTTTTCCAACATAATGAATCTGGTACAAATGGGTTTGAATCCAGGGAGTGGGGTGAGCTCCCATCTGTCAACTCCAGCTTTTCATTGGGGACATGAGAGAAGCCTCCCACAGGATGGTAACACATCCAGGCATTCCCTGGGCAACATCCTTACAGACAGACAATTCTCTCACACCAGAAGTGACTTGCAGTTTCTCAAGTCACTCTTGATATGAAAAAAAGATGGGAAACTATTTTATAATGTAGTTGTCATCTTATAGTTTAACTAAGGGCCAAGCTAGTTGCAACATTTTTATGTGACTGAAGGTGATGCTTTTAGTTGTATTTAAATGGAATAATGATTAAAATCTGCATCAAAATGTGAGGTTTACCCCTTGCTCCCAGGTTTCTCAAGTTGCCCCTGACATGGAAAAAAAAACTCCACTCAGAGGAGATGGTTCATTTTTTTGATAAGATTTAAGATTACAATACGTATAGATATATCAACCTGATTTGTGGGAGTCATGTTTTTGATGAAAAATAGTTGACTTATACATAAATATAAGCACATACCTTAAAAATATAGGTGGGCCTCCATATCCATCCATACTGTATCCATAATTGGAATTGGCCATGCTTTGAAAATATTCTCCCTCCCCCCCCCCCCAAAAAAATCCAAAAATCCTGCAACTAAACCTCAGCAGGTACCAAGGGACCACTGTAAAAGGAGGAAAAGTAGGGTTATTTTTAAAGAAGAAGGACTAAACATGACCAATAGTTCTAAACCTTGCATCTCCAGATGCTGTTTCACTTTAATTCTGCTTAGCTAATAGCATGGTCAAAGGCAAGGGATTCTGGGAAAACATTCTGGAATGCCACTGACTGGGAACCACTGCTCTAGAGCCACCATGCTTGTGTGGTGTCTGGAAGCCTAGTCTTTTGGTCTTGACTTTTCAAAAGTATAGGTTGAGTATGCCTTATCTGAAATGCTGTGACCAGATATGTTCCATATTTCAGATTTATTAGGAGTTTGGAATGCTTGTAATTCCAAAATGAGATGTCTTGGAGATGGGACTCGAGACCAAACACAAAATTCATTTATATTTCATACACCCTTTGTGTATGGAGTCAGAAGATAATTTTGTGCATGAAACAAATTTGTGTACATGGAATTATCAGAAAGCAAAGGTGTCACCATCTGAGCCACTCATGTGGACACTTTTGGATTTTGAAATATTTTGTATTTCAGAATTCCAGATATGAGATGTCCAACCTGTGTTGCTTTCTAGTTCCTGTTTTCTCATTGTGTAGCAATTCTGCTATTTTGTTCAAGGACCCAGATTTAGAGAACACGTTAGGATTTGGTTTTAGCATTGTAACAACAAGCTACATCTCAACAATCAAGGTGCTGAAACGTTTTATTAATGGAACGCTGTAAAAAGATGTGGATAAGGTAATCACGATTTGCTATGAGATAATTCTTTTAATAAACAAATGAAACTTGTTTTTCTTAGGCAGCTGAATGGTGCCAAAATAACATAGTGTTACTATAATACTGTGTAGTGTTGAGTATCAGTATATGCTTTTTCTAAGAGCAGTCTCAGTGCCAGATTTACAGCTCCTTCTCACTGTACTTAATAGATAAAAGTGCAGATGTATTTTCCAATAATCTATTTGTCACTCCAAATAGGGCCTGTCACGCTAAGGACCTGGAAAAGAGGCACATAAACTCTCTTCAAACAGTAGCCAGTTTCAAAAAACAGAACTGTCACATTTAAGCGTTCTTGTCTCTCCATTAGAAAAGAAATAGGGTGTCCACTGTAGGTTTCTTTTTCATCTTCTTGACTACCCAACAGCCCCATAACAACTGCATCTGGGGATATACATTAGATAATATCAAGGATGGAAAAACTTTGGCACATAAACTAAAAGTGGTGGGAGCAAGCAGTTTAACTTGAATGCTGCTTATCAGTCATTAGGCAGACAAATTACCCTGGACTTTGTTACTTACCCCAAGGAGTGCAAACTTCTGGGGGTTGTCAAGTACTTAATGAACTACAAGACACATAAAATTTAGGATTCCTATGCTTCAATTACCCAGTCTATGGCAGCATACATATATTATCAATGCCACTGAAGTACATTATGCAATTTAAGCAAGCATTTGGAAGATCCATGCAGGGTAGTCAATGACAGCCGAATAAAATCCCACATTATTTGCTTTGCACTGGAATATATGGCAGTGTGGACTCAGATAACCCAATTCAAAGCAGATATTCTGAGATTTTCTGCCTTGATAGTCTGGGGGCCCTTCCACACAGCCCTATATCCCATAATATCAAGGCAGAAAATCCCACATTATTTGAGTGTAGCTCAGATAGCCCAGTTCAAAGCAGATATTGTGGGATTTTCTGCCTTGATATTATGGGATATAGGGTTGTGTGGAAGGGCCCTAGGTTATATGGCCTCTGAGTCTCTTGTAGTTCTTGCAATCTTGAGGTCATCATAAACCAAAGTCAATCTGATGACAAATAGCAATGATGGTTGATTTTTTAAAACCTTGATACCAATACCTTTACGTAGCCAAAAAGTTACTGGTTGGGAAGGGAAGAAAACCAGGATTTGTTAGAAATGAGAACATGCTGTGTGTTCAATCCACAAAATCTTCAATTATCACAAACAAAGGAATTATTTGTGTTTTGACTTTGATTGTAAAAAGGAAATGCCATTTTCATGGCACTATGCTGTTGGCCTTATAGCTGCTCATGGATGAGAGAAACGGGAGCTGTATGGGCTGTCAGAATAGATGACTGTCAGTCACAAAAACATTTTGGCCACTTTGGCCTTATGGATTCACTGGGCTGGAAATAAGGACACAAAAGGAAGAAATGAAATCAGCACGGAACGATTATTTCCTAATTTTTTTAAAAAAGAATTACCATATATATCCTTGTATACATTGATCTCATATATACATCAAGGGCAGGTTTGGGGGTCAAAAATATTAGTTTTGGTATGACTTGTGCATAATTTGAGGATAATTTCACAGAGGGGGGAAAAGGCCATAGCTGCTGTAATTTCCCCACTCAAGCATTCAAAACGTCCAGAAGCAATGCCATGGCAGAGAGAGTGAAGGCGACTAGTGCTTCTTTTAGGTTTGGGATGAGTTCTTGGTATTTACCATTCATAAGAGTTTAACCACAGTCCTCATACTGATCTATGGATAAGTCAACCCAAGTTTCTGGTTTGATTTTGTTGACTAAAACTTCTAGACTTATACATGAGCATGGACAGCTCTTTTCTTCTGATCCAACATAGATACAAGCACAAAATGCTAAACATAACTCCATAATGCTCATAATAAATTATGTGACAAAAAAGATTACAATCAAAAGAAAACATTGAAGATGAATACTGAATAATTAATTCTGAAATAAAAGAAATACTGTAGTACCATGGCACATAAGATTGCATTGTTTCCTTGAAGTAAAATTTCTGGCTGAAATTGACTAAACCAGTGTTTTTCAACATGGGGGTCAAAACACCGGGGGGGGGGGGGGAAGAGGGTGTCAAAGAGGTCACCAAAGACCATCAGAAAATGCAATATTTTCTGTTGGTCATGGGGGTTCTGTGTGCCACGTTTGGCCCAATTCCATTAGTGGGGTTCAGAATGCTCTTTGATTGGAGATGAACTATAAATCACAGCAACAACAACTCCCAAATGTCAAGATTTATTTCCCCCAAACTCCACCAGTGTTCACATTTGGGCATATTGAGTATCTGTTCCAAGTTTGGTCCAGATCCATCATTGTTTGAGTCCACAATGCTTTCTGGACATAGGCGAACTACAACTCAAAAACTCAAGGTTAATGCCCATCAAACCCTTCGAGTATTTTTTGTTGGTCATGGGAGTTGTGTGTGCCAAATTTGGTTCAATTCCATAGTTGGTGGAGTTCAGAACACTCTTTGATTGTAGGTTAACTCCCCAATGACAACATCAATTCCCCCTGCAAAACCCACCAGTATTCAAATTTGGGCGTTTTGGATATTTGTGCTAAATTTGGTCCAGTGAATGAAAATACATCCTGCATATCAGATATTTACACAATGATCATAACAGTAGCAAAATTATAGTTATGAAGTAGCAATGAAAATAATGTTATGTTTGGGGGTCACCACAACATGCGGAACTATATTAAGGGGTCGCGGCATTAGGAATATTGAGAAACACTGGCCTAAACATAAGAAAAAAGTCATGCAGATGCTGAATCATTAGGATAATATTTAACAGTGAGTCTATAGAGCAAGGGAATAATAAAAAATACCTGAGATGACAGCAATGAGAGTGGGCTTTAAAAAAAATTATACTAGAAAGTAATAATGGGTGAATTCAATTGCCCAAATAATAACTATGTTCAGCTGTGACTTTAATCTGTTAAGAAAGGCAATTTATTGACAACAGAACTAATTACTTTCTGGGGCACACTAAATGAAAGGGCACCTCTGACTAAGTCCTAAGTAACACACTGGGACTGGTTCAAAATTGAACCACTAAATAGTGACCTAGCTTATAATTAAAGTTCAACACATCCGTTGGAAGGATTATATCATAAACTTACACAATGTCATTCTACCTTTTAATGATTTCAAAATGAAGAAATCTGGTTGGGGAGAGACCGAAGATACAATATTAAGTAGACTGTACAGTAAAAAAGGAAGCCATGTTAGGTTAAAGTTATGGAAGTTTGCATGCCAGAGTAATAAACTAGATGAATTTTAAAAAATCTTATTCGCTTGACTGCTAGATGCTCATTTCAGCCAGGAATGTCAGCTAAGATACACTGACTGTAGTGAGAAGACAAACTTGCAAATACTCTGATTGTCAATGTCATATTCCTTCTTTTTGACCACATACTACCATAGCAAGAAAGTGTCTGCGGGTATGTAACACGGACACTCTTGAGGCAGAGTCCTGATCATGCTCTTCTTAGATTTAAACACTCTTAGTAAAGGTAAAGGTTTCCCCTTGACATTAAGTCTAGTCATGTCCGACTCTGGGAGGTGGTGCTCATCTCCATTACTAAGTCAAAGAGCTGGTGTTGTCTGTAGACACCTCCAAGGTCATGTGGCCGGCATGACTGCATGGAGCACTGTTACCTTCCCGCCAGAGGGGTACCTATTGACCTACTCACATTTGCATGTTTTTGAACTGCTAGGTTGGCATAAGCTGGGGCTAATAGTGGGAGCTCACCCCGCTCCCTGGATTCGAACCGCCAACCTTCTGGTCAGCAAGTTCAGCAGCTCAGCAGTTTAACCTGGCATTCTCAAATACACTCAAATGGGCTTTTCTTACTTCTCGAACAGTAGTGACCATATGCAAGCTTTTCACGCGTCTGGCAAATCAAATTGAAGGAGTCTCAATTAGCAATCCAATCTGCATGATTATTCCCACTGTTCTCCTCCCAAAAAGTAAACTTCTTCTGATTTCCTGGCTGCAGTCTGCATCTGCAGTAATCTTTGCACCTAGAAAGTCTGTAACTACCTCCATGTTTTCTCCCTCTATTTGCCCCTTATCAATCAGTCCGGTTACCAGAATCTTAGTTTTTTTTATGTTTAACTGCAACCCAGCTTTTCGACTTTTTTTTAAATACTTGATTAGAAGGCTCTTCAGCTCTTGCTCGCTTTCAGCCATCAAAATGGTATCATCTACATATCTAAGGTGGCTAATGTGTTTTTTTTCCAGCAGTCTTAACCCCAGCCTTGCATTTGTCAAGCCCCACACATCACATGATGTGTTCTGCATACAGGTTGAATAGGTCGGGTGAGAGTATACAACCCTGCCGTGCTCCTTTCCCAATCTTGAACCAGTCTGTTGTTCCATGGTCAGTTCTTACTGTTGCTACTTGGTCATTATAAATGGTAAGGGTATGGTAATGGGGTTGGGAAAGGGAATTTGTACTTTATTTATTTATTTGCAGTATTTATATTCTGTCCTTCTCACCCCTCAGGGGACTCAGGGCGGATTACAATGTTCATATACATGGCAAATATAGACAGACGCAGCGGCAATTTAACATTCCAGCTTTTCTTGAGGGTATTTTGTCCACCAGGGGAGCTGTCCCTTCACTGACCATTTGTGACATTGATGAAGTACTTCCTCATTCTTTGCATGCTTGCTGGAGATCTTTATGGCCTCGTAAATTAGTTAAATTTGCTTCTCCGCACGCACGGTACCTAAATTTCCTACTTGACAGATGCAACTGTCTTTCGGGCTTCAAAGGTCAACAGCAAGCTACTTAAAATTGGTTGGAAGCTCACTCCGACTTGGGCTGGCTTCAAACTCATGACAATGTTATAATGAAGAAAAGTAGTAATCTTAAGGCAGCTGACTCCCAGTCAGCTGCGCCACAGTCCTGGTGCCATTCCATTCTTCTCTATAGTGGTGCTATAAAGTTAATTAAAGTCCTTTGTTTTACATCTACTTTCTGAGTCCAGTCTGTTGTTTTGATATATCTGCCTTGTGATTTGGAGACAAATGATGTTAATTTGTCCATGCTCATGATGTCTAGCATTTTCTATATACAATCTTCTCTTGATGGTAGAGAAATACATTTCTAGCTTGATGTTGAGTGGAAAAATATCATGGCAGACTTCTCACATAGCCTAGTATAGCCTCATCTGTCCATTGTTGGGCATGTAAGTACAATTTGTTCCAGGTTCCGGTCCTTCCACTCTTTCCCTCCTTTAACTATCTTTAAAGGCAGCCCCACATAGAGAGCATTGCAGTAGTCTAAGCGTGACTCAGGTGTGGACTACCATGGCCAGATCTGGTGTCTCAAGGTATCTCATCAATCAAGGTGTCTCATCAATCACTGTATGTCTTTAGGGATGTACAGAAAGATTGTTTTGGTGTGAATAGCCAATAGCATGAAAAGGCTATCCTAACTCAGATGGAACAAGCACTTCATGCTCTTCAGAATGGACAAAAGTAAGCAGGATAGGACCATTAGAGAAGGAACACAGTTAGGGATCTTTGCAAAAGATTTCTGCTGTCAAGAAAGGTTCCCGAGGCAGAAGATTACCCATTCATTTCCTATGTGAGAGCACTCTTACAGGGGCTGTGTTGCTCCATCCTTCCTCTCTTTACCTGCCTGACATACTTGTCTGTGACTGCTCTGCTGCAGTGTGGCTTTCCAGGAATAGCATTCTTCAAGTGTCATAACGGTAGTCGTTCTGTCTGCCAAAATACAAACTTGCTTCCTGGAGGGATTCTTTCTTTTGACCTTTATAATTATTCCTGTGCAATGCTTCGTGTTATTTTTCCTTCCCTGGCCCTACAAAGCCCCCCCAACCCCTCCCCAAACTCTTGCAACTCCTCTCCAGAGTATTAGGGATGTGAGTGAAATTGATGACTAGAATGTCTCCAGTCTTTATGATGATGAATGACTTTCACTGCCAAAGCTTTTATTGTCTGTGATTTGGGAAGAAGGGGGAACTGATTTATCATGACTCACTGTCATGGCGTTTAATACAGTTATAAATCCTGACGTCACCCACTCTCCAGCAGAATGAACTGCTGTGGCCGAGGCACCCCTCCCCTCACCCCTATCTTCATTAAACTTTTATAGATTCTCCCTTTTCACAGCTCTTTGCTTGACTGTCACTATTATACTCATCAGAGGGTAGCGTTCAGATTGTAATTTAAAAGCATGGGAGTCCCCCAACAGCCAAAATTCCTACCAGATGCTCAAGGAGGCAGGCAGGGAGCAGTGGGGAGAGGTGGGGCAGGGATCACATCAAATGGGTGATTATGCCGGGCTTCAAAATTGTAGTGCCAATGTGGAGTTTCAGCAATGCAAGGCTGTGCTATATAATGACTGTACCATGGACGCAGCCCATGCTGGAGGCATAAGTGGAGCACTGCATGGTAGATCAGATAATTATTCTAGTGTGATTATTTGACAATGTTATAATGAAGGAAAGTAACTTTAAATCAGATTTAAGGAGTCTTCAAGAAACTGGACTAGTTAACCTGCTTTTATATGTTTCACAAGTATTTAAAATATGTTTGATATTCAAAACTAACATTTTAAATTTAGTTTACAATTCTTAAAGGAATATTTATGTTTCAAAATGTATTGATAATGAAAATAGTTGTGGCTTATCTTTTTGAAATACCTGTTTGGTGGTGGAAAGCTGTGTAACTGACTGTGAGTATGATCTATTTTGAAAGAGCTTATTTTAGAAATAGGGGTTGTCAGTTTGTAATTTTAACAGTGGGGCAGTGCTAAGTGGGACAAGGCAAGGGCAAGCTAAGCTGAGAACAATTCTAGCCAGTTGAGAGCATAGTCTGGCAGGAGAGAAATGGGGAGCATGAGAAAGGGTGGAAACCATTTTAAGAAATTACTTACTTTCCAGGTCAATAGTACTTACTTATAGTTAATAATTAGAATAAATAATAACAACAACAACAATAATAAAACTTTATTTATATTCTGCCCAATTTCCCCAAGGGGGACTCAGTGCGGATTCCAACATACGATGACAAACATTCAATGCCTATGTAAACAAACAAATATTAACATAACAATCCCAGAGGAATCCCACATATCAAAATAGCATAAGAGCCTAACATCAATAAATTTAAACCAATGTTAATTAAACAAAAATTGTATAATGGCATAAAATCTAAACATAAAAACATTCACCTTGATTTATAGAAGCCAACTATCGTTCACCAAATTGTGGTTGGTTGAGTGATGGTAACTGGGTTAGCATAAATTAAATTGAGTTTGGATACTAAATGGTACTTGACCAGAGCTCCGGTAGTAATCTCTCATTGTCTAATCCTCCTCATCTCTGTATGCTAATGAGCAGAAGCAAGTCTTCAGTTGCTCTTTGAAGGAGAGGAGGAATGGGGCCAGCTTTATTTCTTTAGGGAGAGCGTTCCAGAGTTGGGGGTTCACCACAGAGAAGGTTCTCTCTCTCATTCCCACTAGCCATACTTGGGATGGGGATGGGACCAAGAGCTGGGCCTCCTCCGCTAACTGTAGTGCCTGAGCTGATTTGTAAGGGGAAATGTGATCAGTCAAGTTGCCTGGACCCAAGTTGTTTAGGGCTTTAAAGATAATGACCAGCACTTTGTATTTAACCCAGAAGCAGTACAGCAGCCAGTGGAGCTGCCATAACATAGGAGTGGCTCTCTCCCTGTATAGGACTCCAGTTAGAAATCTGGCTGCCCATCTCTGAACCAGTGGAAGCTTCCAAACTATCTTCAAAGGCAGCCCCACATAGAGAGCATTCCAGTAGTTTAAGCGGGATGTGACTTGGGTGTGGACTATCATGGCCAGATCTGGTTTCTCAAGATATAGGTGCAGCTGGTGCACAAGTTTTAATTGTGTGAAGGCACTCCTGGCCACTGCCGACACCTAGGATTCTAGGGTCAGTGGTGAGTCCAGGATCACCCTCAGACTGCGGACATGTGTCTTCAGGGAGAATGTGACCCCATCCAATACAGGCTGTAATCCTACAACCTGATGCACCTTCTGACTGACCAGGAGTACTTCTGTCTTGTCTGGACTTAATTTCAACTTATTAGCCCTCATCCAGTCCATCACAGCTGTCAGACATTGGTTTCAGGGCATTCTATTTCCTAGTAAGTCATTTCATATTTGCTTATTGTATAACAGGAAAACTTTTGGGCTTAGACACAAATGGATAACAAAAGCAAAATTAAAGCAGTATTAAGAACATTGCATAGATCAGTTTTATAAATCATGCTAAATATAATGGGCCCTCCACTTTTGCAAAGTTTAAGTGCTCAGGACACCAGTAAACATGGAAAAATACACAAATTACCATAAAAACCCTGAGAGAAAGCTCTCTAGGAACCTCAAGGTCTTCAACTCCCAGAAATCCTAACAGCTGGTAAACTGGCTGGGATTTCTGGGAGTTGTAGGCCAAAAACATCTGGGGACTCCAGGTTGAGAACCACTGGCAATGTTGTTTATAGAAGTCTCTAAGTTCTCCAGCATCACTTTATGGTCAGAATCTGATGGAAGTTGAACAATCAACTCCACAAAATATAAAGCAGCAAGTGGAGGGCTGCCTGTACCAAAAATGTTAATTATTTAGTTAAATAGTTAATTAAAATGTTTCTAGGACCATATGCTATCATAAGGATAAATATTTAATTTTTAAAAAAATATTTATATCCTGTAATATATTTGAAAATCTCAAAGTGGCTTACAATTAACATTAGTTTAAAATAATAAAATCAAGAATTTTAAAAGACTAAAATGTATTAACTTGTCATTTCAAACACAGGCAGTTTAAAGCAGGTTAAATTGAACTGAAATTGTGAAATCATAGCACATGACCACCTGGCTAAACACAGTTAGGCCTGAAGGCTTTAATGCAAAAGCATGTTTCGACCATGCCCTGAAATCATACCAGCGGTGGTGCCAATTGGTCTCCAAGGGAAGATATTCCAAAACCAAGGTGCTACCTTAGAGATGCCTTTCGCTCTTCTTTGAGGCTAGTCGAACAGATTCAGCAGCTCAGTAATAATATTTTGCTGTCAACAACAATACAATTTTCTTTTAACTCCAAATTCTAACAGCAAGAGAGTCAAGGTGTTGATTTCATAAATCTGAATGTAATGAATATCCTTGAAGAAAATGAGCCAAGTGCTTGACCTTCTGGCGGGCAAGAGGATAGTGTCTGTGCATTTTCTGTTGGCCATTATGGTAACCTAACACAGCTATGGAATATTTACCATATACACTAATGTCTAATTTAATCTCAAATATAAATCATGGGAAAGTTTTAGGGCCAAGATATCAATTTTAGTATGTTCGATGGGTAGGTTGAAGGTCCTTCTGTGAAGCACCAACACCACCTCATTGGGTCAGCCATCCCTGGCTGCCAATACTGACATTTTTTCATCCAGGCCTTCAAAAAGTCCAACATAATGTAGTGGCAGAGAGAGTAGAGGAAGTCAGTGCTTCTTTTAGGTTATCCCAAGATAGATTAAGCGCTCATTTTTTGCTATCCTACTTTGAAAAAAGAGTTAAGGGACAATAATTACATTGACACATGAAGAAGTTAGCTCTGGGTTTCTGAAGTTGACTTTTTGACTAAAATTTCTACTCCTATACATGCATATATACAGTAATCTGCATTTAGCTAGCAACACCTTGAAATCTTATGGGCTTGTAAACAATGTGGGCTGTTTTCCTGGGGAAATGGTAAAGCTTTTCTTTGGAGGCATGGTAGTCACTGGGAAATCCACATCTATTCAATGCTGTGTGAATTTCAGGTGAACCCCATTTAGATCCCTTGCACCTAATGGCCTAATAAGAAGCTAAGCAGAACTGGTTTTATATATTATAGTCATTCATGATGCAGGACTATATCCACAATAACTGAATTAGAACATCTTTGGTTTTGGTTGTGATGTACTAGTAGATAGTCCATCCTTTTGCTGTAACTTTTAGTTACTTTTATATAGTTACAGGGTGTAATTCACTGAATAATGGTGAATTGGGTCTTTATTGATTATACCATTACGCTTTTGATTACATTGTTATGCTTTTGAAGGAAAAACATTTAGATATTTTCCTCTCTCCAATTCAGAAAACCAACGTGGTATCGTGCAGTGGTTCTCAATGAGTTTCCAAGACTGAGTAGTGATTCAAACCCTATTCTCCAGACTTCTAGTCCAGCACAGAAACCATTATACCAGTGGTTCTCAACCTGTGGGTCCCTAAGTGTTTTGCCCTACTACTTCCAGAAATCCCAGCCAGTTTACCAGGGGACCCACAGGTTGAGAACCACTGGTATAATGGCTTCTGTGCTGGACTAGAAGTCTGGAGAATAGGGTTTGAATCACTACTCAGTCTTGGAAACTCATTGAGTCACTTTGGACCAGTTACATACTATCAACCTCATAGGAGGGTAAATCCCTTCTGAACAAATCTCACCAGAAAACCCCATGATAGATTTACCATACCATTGTTTGAAAATGACTGAATCATACCCTCCCAATTTGACAAATTAAACTGTTTCATCAGTTGAAAGTTACTGTTGGATCCAACCCAATGGAATGCTTTAATGAACGTTATATATACATGCTAAGTATGATTAATTAATGTCATTTTAAACTCTAATGGAAGATTATATGAGCAAGTAGCAATATGCACAAAAGGTATCCTGTTGAAAAGGTGCTTATAATTAGTATCCTTTTGTGTGAAGTAGAAAAACAGAGACCATCTACACTGCAGAATTATAGCAGTTTGACACCCCTTTAACTGACCTATCTCTGTTCTATCCTGTTGGTTGTGGCACCAGAGTTCTTTGACAAAGAAAGCTGAATATGTCACAATATTATAAATCTCAGATAGCACTGAGCCATGGCAGTTCATATGGTGTCAAACTCCTATAATTCTGCAATGCGGACACAAATTATTATTATTTTTATCTTTTTGGGGTAGAAATGGTGTCAAGTTCCAGGAGGAGCTACATGTATTACTTTGCTGCAATAAATTACTAAAGCTGATCATCCACTTCATGATAAAGCCTGTAACTTATATAATCACTGTAAATCAATAGAGACCCAATTCGCCAGATAAAAGGTTATCCAATTAAAGTGTTAAATGAAATAAAACATTACAATTAAAATTGAAGACAAACTTTTTATGATGTATGGCTTCTGGCCTCACTCCCCAACTGCATTTGGTTGGATAAAATGTCTAATTGGTAATTGCTGCTTTCTCACTGTACCACCCTGGCTTCTAATATGTACAGATCGACAGCAAACAGGCATTTGGTGAGACTTGGAGGAGGCTCCTGTGTGTGGTGGCCTCACTATAATTCTTAAGTTAGTGCCATCATGCATTCAAATCAACTGTTAAAGATTACGGCTAAGTATATAATCTTTCAAAAATCTAATATTTAAACCCCTCTTTGTTGCTTTTAAAAATATCCTGAATTCTGATGTCTCTTCATTCTAAATTAATTCCAGAGATGCAGATCATAAATATTGATTTTATGAAATAGGAAATTTAACGTGGGATTAATTCCTCTGTGACATAAACCAATTGAAGTTTTCATTCCCAAGGCTTCTGTTGTTGCTTTAATCATTGACTAAGAAGATATCATCCTGGTTCATAAATCTAGCTCTGTGTCTGCATTATGAAACATTCCTTTAGTGAATTCCTTATGTTAATCTGCAATTTTAAAGACTCACCCTTTAACTCTCCTGCTTCAAAAATGTTGCAAAGGCAGAGTGACTGCTGGCTTTAGTAGGGAAGACCTATTAAAGTAAAAAAATGATCAACAATGTGTTTTATGGGTGCTCATTTATGTTGTATTTTTACTACTCCCTACACCTTGTGGATTTGAGTGAAGGTCATAGGTTAAAATACAATAAAGTCAGCCAGATTCGCTGGACATTCGGGCACAGGACTCCCACAAATGTGGAAAATTATGAATAAAAAACTCCTTTTTGTTTAATATTTGAGAGGATACCCTTGAGATAATCTCTTGGTCCCCTTGTGCAACTATATGATGGCCTTCAGCAGGAGGACTTAGGAATTTCTAGAGAGGTGTTCACTCAGGTTAAAAAAACAACAACACAGAGATATTATGCTAGGAATCTCTAGGGCAGTGGTTCTCAACCTGGGGTCCCCAGATGTTTTTGCCCTTCAACTCCCAGAAATCCTAACCGCTGGTAAACTGGCTGGGATTTCTGGGAGTTGTAGGCCAAAAACATCTGGGGACCCCAGGTTGAGAACCACTGCTCTAGGGCCCCTTCCACACAGCTGAATAAAACCCCACATTATCTGCTTCAACCTGGGATATATGGCAGTGTGGACTTAGATAATCCAGTTCAAAGCAGATATTGTGGGATTTTTTGCCTTGATGTTCTGGATTATATGGTTGTGTGGAAGGGCCCTAGATCATCTATCATAACTATGTGGAAAACTTTTAGTGGAAAATGACCACAGAGTTGCACTGGAGGATCTAGAGCAGTGGTTCTCAACCTGATGTTTTTGGCCTACAACTCCCAGAAATCCCAGCCAGTTTACCAGCTGTTAGGATTTCTTGGAGTTGAAGGCCAAAAACATCTGGGGACTCCAGGTTGAAAAGCACTGTTCAAGAGATTCCTACAGAGAACATTTAAATAAGATCAGTGAACAATCAAATTTGCAAGATTCAAACTTACAAATGTGGAGCTTTCCATGTTTCTGGTCCAGCCTTCTGCAAGCTTGGACCTTTCTTCAATCATGGAGACCCACTGGAAGTAATCAACATCATGAGATTGCATCCACCAGCCTCTCTGCCTGAAGAGAGGTCCAAGCATTATAGTATGGGCAATTTTGCCCGTCTGATGAAATCCTTCGTGGTCTTACCCCTGAGGCAATACATGGGAAGTAAGCAGTGTGATCCTAATTCAAAGGTGCACCAGTGGTAGGAGGTTAGGAATAGACAAAAGCCTTTATATAGTAGGCTGAGATGCTTGTATGCCAACATAGTGCCCTTCTGCCTCCTGATCTCAAAGATAAGCCAGCACAAATGTTCTTCCTGCTAAGATGAGCCATCTAAAGGGTGAAATTATGGAACAGTGCAGTTATGCCACATTGAGGCCTTCCCCAACTGATGGACATCGTCACTGTGTGAGCACATAGTTAAACAAGACAAATATAATCCCAAATAAATTCTGGATTCAACCCAGCAATAGGTTATCTAGGGGTGGCTCAACTAGGCATCTTGGTAAGATAAGACTGTGCTCAAAAGAAGCAAAGTGCAGCACCTGAATAATAAATGGCACTTCTTGATGGTGGCCCTGGTATTATGCCATTATAGCACATTAGTGGCTGACTTTTCTGACTTCTGAAACACACTTTTTCTGTGTTTATATCTCATTAATTTCCATGCTGATCTTGGGAATATATGAGGTGTAGGAGTACTAAAGGGACAGTTTGCCCATGTTTTTAATTGTTGTTTGCTAGTTTTTCTTCAACAAATAAAAAAAGTTTGCAATAAAACATTAATTTTTCTCTCCGTATTTTGTAAAAATGGATAGGAAAAATGATAAACATTTTAACCTATTCACTCATCAAAAGAAGAAACAGACACTAATATAAAAGAGTGTTGAGAGAAAGGTAAAATATTTTTAATCAGTTTTGTAATTTGTGCTAAAACATTTTTTTAAAATTTTAAGCACTTGTCAAGTTATGGCGACTACATAAATTCCATAGAATTTGTTTAGGTAAGGAATACTTAGGTAATTTTGCCACTTTTGACTTCTGAAATATAGCCTACAGCACCTGGCATTCATAAGTGGCCTCCATACAATGAACTCACCAAGAGCAGTCCTGCTTAGTTTCCAGGATCAGACAAAATATTTTGCCTTTAGTGTATTGAGGCCTGAATTAAGCACAGATAATATAATATTTTAAAATTCATAGATGAAATACTAATGATTAATATATGGGTGTTGAAATGATGCCAAACATACAACTATAGTGATTGGTTTGCCTACCCAATATGTCACTACAAAACATAAACTATGTGGGCAAAACTCTAATAAATTTGTTACATTAATTGTAATACATAATTCAATGATGCATCAAAATTGGCTTGCGCTCACCTCTCCCTATAGACAGTTGGGTTACAAGGGACAATTTCTGATCACCTATGGAATGGTATCCTTGAATGTTACCTTCAGTTTTCTCTTATACATGGCAAACTCCTGAACAGTAGTGGGTAGTGATTCTCATGTTATTGGGGGGGGGGGGGGGGGAAGGGATGTCGGACGATGACGATGAGCAAATGCGATCTGTATTCCAATCTGTATTTAAAAGGAGCTATCCAGGGTATCAAGCCCCACCCCCTAAACATACTATAGCTTGGGTATCACTGTTGAATTTTAGATCAAATCTTGGAATGCATTCACCACCGCTTTGGAAGCTATCAGTGGCTGCTGTCTAGCAGTCTGTTGCCAGTAGCAGAAATTGTAACTTGTAGGTGAGAACAATCCATCATGTCTCGTCCAACACAACCTTCAAAACACACAGATCACTACATCATCTCCGACTCAGCACTTTTTACAATCTGCAGGTTAGCAAGTGATGTCATACAATAGAAACATGATGCATTAACAAATTGTATTGTCAAAGGCTTTCATGGCTGGAATCACTGGGTTGTTGTGGGTTTTTCGGGTTATATGGCCATGTTCTAGAAGCATTCTCTCCTGATATTTCACCTGCATCTATGGCAAGTATCCTCAGAGGTTGTGAGGTCTGTTGGAACTGAGGATCTTCCATAGATGCAGCCGAAATGTCAGGAGAGAATGCTTCTAGAACATGGCCATGTATACACATTGTTCATTCCTCTGTAGTCATTCTATATATAGGAAAATTCTGTGTTTTTTTAAAAAATGTCTTGTAAAGGAAGTCAGAAAGTGCAGTTTCTATTTTTACCATCCATCAAGAAAACTAGATAAACCATCTTGTTTCTCTTTTTCTATCAATTTGCACTTAGGCTATGAGTTGGCTCCCAAAATACTAGAAACACCTAATATCGCTCAACATAAATGCCTTGGCTGCTGTTGCTGAATAGTGTTTGCAGAGGTTGTGGCTTGAGTTGTTCAAATTATTCTCAATAGCTTAATTCCACTCCAACATATCCCTGTTAAACACAGGAATATTAAACTATAGAAGACTGGGGAGTTGGTATTCCAAATGGAAGATTGCCTTTCTTTACCATCCGTCCAATTCCTAATACTGGCAGAGAGAGGCTAGGCCGATGTCCTATAAGTGCCTGCTGAGCTGCTCTTATTAAAAGCATTTCTGTGGCATTGAAAAGAAACAACAATAGAGGGAATGTGTTGCTGTGGCACGCGTTAAGAGCAGTGATCAAACCACATGAGATCCCATTTCGGGCATAATGTGCATCAGAGGGCAAAATTAGATTGAGAAGTAAATGGAGCCTAAAATTTCCATAGCTTTATCCGTCAAAAAGCTGTTTCATTGCGTGGTTTTAATTCTCCTAGTTCTTCCATTCACTGCTTATAGCATGCTGGCTGCAGTACATTTCAGAAATAATGGGGTGAAAAAAACCATCTTTAATTTGGCCGCGGTGGTGAGGTGCATCAAGGCAGTGCAATGCTGAAATGGAAGTAGATATGAAATAAATGGTGCAAGCTGAAAAAAAGCAGGAAGTGCTCCTTTCCTATGAGTTTGCTCTTGTTATTAATATTTTATATCTGTTTGGGGGTTATTCGTTAGATTAAATTTTCATTTCATTCCTGATTGCAAAACTCCAAGATGAATGTAGCCTACCTTTCATAAGGAAGATAATTTTGTGGTGCTTAAGCTAACCATTTGTGATAAATCACGCTATCTATTTTTAAGGCTTCCTTTTGTTCCAGTTCTCAACATGTCTCCATGACAGGAGTAGGCAAACTGGTCTTGCAAGTAAATAGACACATCCTTGTTGTGTTTTTGTTTGTTCTAGCTATTGAAGGCAATTCCTGATGTCAGTTCAAAAGTAACACAGATTGCAAAGCAAAACACCAAGTACAGTGAAACATTCCCCCTTGAAGGTGTGCAAAACGGTAGTTTCATGCAATTGACACAAAACGTGTTTCTAGGGTGAAAAGCAGAGAACATTTTTATATCTTGTGCAGTATTGCATTATCAATGAACTCTCCTTTAAACAGGTGGAAACACATTTTAGTGTATACACACACACACACACACACACACACACACACACACTATTTTTGTCCTGTTTAGCCACAGTTCTTGTTTCTGAAGAATAGGGAAAAAACAAAAATATGTATATTGTTTTAAATTTAGATATCTTAATCTAGTCTCCAAGTGTGTATGATCCTATGACAAAATGGTATCTAAGATTTCAACATGCCAGTGATAGAGTACATGTTTAATGTGCAAAAGACACTACGTTTTACTTGTTAATTTTCCAAATGGGGCTCAGATCTCCTGTCTAAACGGTTGCTTCCATTTGTTGTTTATTTATTTATCGTGTCAGGAGTGAACCAAAACAGTGGTATTGCATTAAAAACATTCATTGTAAATATACTGAACTAAATGAATGGATGGTCTGACTTGGTACAAGGCAACTTCTTGCATTCTTCTGGTTCTTTTGTACCATTACTTGCACTTATAACCCAGCCCCATTCAATACCTGGCCCTTGAAGTGTTTATAATAATTGCCGCAATCCTTAGTTGGGGACTCTTCCTCCAACCCCTGCACTGAGCGCTGACCTGTAAGTAAGTGGATCAGAGGATTTTCTTGGACTAATTGGAGAAGCGGACAGCTGTATTCCACTTGCCAAGAAAAGTATGGCAGCTTAACAGCAATGGTGCAAAACATTACTTACTATGAAGGAGCTTAAGTAAGCTTATTGGTTGGGCCTGTTGACCTCTCTATTCATGTTCACACATCTCCTTTGTTTCCATTTAAGTGGCAATTCATTTTGTTACTTAAGTGTGTGTGTGGTGACTGCATTGTGTGGATGGAGGATTCAAATGGTAGGAGGTAATTAAGTCATAAATGAGATATTAAGATGTTTCTGATTTTCTCCCAAAAGGCAGACTAGTAGTGTTTTTCTTCTTCTTCATTAATTTATTCATTTATATAGCATCGCCACATGATTGTACTTTACAAAGAAAAGTGGAGTAGACTGGAGGAGTCTAGCTTTATGCCAGTTATTAGGGCTGGGCGGTTTCGTTTCGTTAATTCGTAATTCGTTAAAAATTCGTTATTTTTTTGTTAACGAAGCAATAACGAACCATTCTGGAGCAACTTAAAAACGAAACGAATTTTTCAAATCGTTTCGTAAATGCTTCGTATTTCGTTATGTATTCGTTTCGTTATTGGTTTGAGGTCGTTTCGTTATTATTTCCGCATGTCTGGGGCAAGTTTTATAGTTGTTTTTTGTTTAATTAGTGAAAAAAATTATAATATCACACCAACAGTCAACAACAGAGGGAGAGGGAAGCTTCAGAAGTTTCCCCTGTCCCATTTGGAGGTTTTTTAGCGTATTGCGCGGTCGCGTCCGCCATTAACGAATCGATTCGTTATTGTTTCGTTATTGTTTTGTAATTTTTTTACCATTTACGAAATTTCGTAAATATCGAACTTTTTTTTAAAAAAAATTCAGAATTCTTTTAAATATCGAAACGCAAAAACCCCCAAAAAACGAATCGATTTTAGAAACAAATTTTTCCGTTGTTACCCAGGCCTATCAGTTATACATCACCATCTCCTTATCCACAAATATAATAGTTTCACTTTCCCATGCTAATAAATAAATAAATCCCCCCCCCCTTCCTGAGAAATGTTAATGGGCCTCTCTAGGTCCTCCAGTGTGATTCCATTGTGTGTTTCTGGCCCAAGTATCACCAAATATCGGTTTACTATTATCAATAATTTCATGTATCCATGTGGTGGGGAACAATGCGTGTCTTGGAATGTTTCTTCAGTGGATATAGAGATCGTACCTTACATCCTTAAGAGTTGGCTTTGGGACCAGGCGTTTGATTAGTGGACAGCGGCAATTGGCAAGAAAACTCAGGATATCCACGACACTGGATTTACCCTGATTTGGACTTAGTTTTACTTCACATGTTTAATTTATTGTTTAATGAATTTGTATAATTTTTTAATGATTTTACTGTTGTGTAATTTTTGATCGTTTATATGCTGATAGCATCATATGATGCTTGTGTGAGGCTGCCCTGAGTCCCCCTTCGGTGGGAAAAGGGCAGGGTAGAAATGTATGAAATAAATAAATAAATAAATAAAGAATACTTAGGCTTAACTACTAGGCGTTGTTCTAAAGGCTCCACAAAAAGACAGGTTGTTTTTTTTAGTTGGGCAGATGTGTAAGCAAACATCATGGTATGCCCTCTGATAGTCATCATTTTCTCGGGGTTAAGATTTTACCTGTGGACCACCACTTGACTTTTCCTGGTCTATTTGGCTTTTTTTCATTTGGAACGCATTGCTGAAAGTTTGGTCCCTAGTTAACCATAAGCATAGTAGCCTCCAAAGATTGGTGCAATTTCCTATTTGATTTGTAGGGAGTGAAAACGGAAATATTGGAATATGTTTTCGTTAGGCAGTGACTAATGGAATTTTATGGCACTCTAAGGGCTCATCTACATGGGTACTATACCCCAAAGTGGGTGAAAATTATCTCCTTGACATTTATACAATGCATCGGGCCATCTTGCCCCCAAGTCAGGGCACAGCCACTTATCACAGTTGTGTTCTGCATTAGGGAAGGTCAGGGAATGCTCTGGAGCAGTCTTGTTCTTCGGGGTCGTATGGGCCAGTTCTGATTTGGAACTGACCCTTTTCTTGACAGGTGTGCCTTTGATGACATTGGCAAAGGGATCAGGCATTGACCAGGAGCTCTTTGAAGCTCTGTGATTGCCACCACAATAATGAAGCAATAGAAGAAGTAAGTGTGGCCATCCTGTGTGGCTGAACTAGGTTTGGGATATGAAGGCAAGTTACCCTCGGGGCTGGTCTGGGACACTGGAATCCAGATAAGCTCTGTAGTAAGTGACCCATGAAGCTATGTCCCAAGTTCACGTTGCATTTGAGATTCCCTTTGGGACAGAGCTATACCAAAGGGAAATTCTTCCTTATTATATTTGAGATTCCCTTTGGGACAGAGCTATACCAAAAGGAAATTTTCCTTATTGAAGACAAAGGACTTGTGACTTTCTGAGCTATTGCTAGATTGCACGCAACCTTGGAGACCAAGAATTTACAGACACAGTTGCCACAATGCTGCTTGCTATTCTTGTATATGGGAAAGTATTTCAGAATGTTTTATCAAGGAAGTGGGCTGGACTGTCCACAGTTCACTTGGCAATATGCTCTGGAATTTGGATAGATTTGGAATTAACTTATTCCAAAATCACCATGTTTTGCAGAGATTGGAGGGAGAAAAAAACCCAAAACTTTCCAAGGCAGAATTCATTGGTTGCATAGACTTGAATTAAAGCCTTTGATAATAAACCTACAACAACCCAAATACCATATTCCAATTTTTCATAGACTATGTAGTGACAAGCAGAGAGGAAACTGAGATTTGAGCAAGGAAGTCTTGGAGGGAGGAAAATGGGAAAAATGCAGTTGATAAGATAAAGGGAATCTTTATTTGTTTTTTAAAAAGACTTTCATGGTTTTTATGATATTTAAGTGATCAAAGTAATTAATATTCATAGAATCATAGAGCTGGAAGAGACCTTGTGGGCCATCCAGTCCAACCCCCTGCCAAGAAGCAGGAAAATTGCATTTGAAGCACCCCCGACAGATGGCCATCCAGTCTCTGTTTAAAAGCTTCCAAAGAAGGCGCTTCTACCACATTCCTTCTTTCCTGAAACCCATATACAATGCTTATTCACAATAGCACTCTACAGTTTTTATTATTTTTTTATTTTATATAGTATAAAATAAAGGTGTGGGATCTCACTATAAAATACTTTTAAGACCTGCATTTTAGAGATTGCTTAAATAGTTGCTTTTTTTCATGTCAGGAGTGACTTGAGAAACTGCAAGTTGCTTCTGGCATGAGAGAATTGGCTGTCTGCAAGGACGTTGCCCAGAGGACCCCCAGATGTTTTTTTTTATTTTTTACCATCATTGTGGGAGGCTTCTCTCATGTCCCCGCATGGGGAGCTGGAGGTGACAGGGGAAGCTCATCCGCGTTCTTCCTGGATTCGGACCTCCAACTTATCGGTCTTCACTCCTGCCGGCACAAGGGTTTAACCCATTGCTTCACCGGGGGTTCTTTAAACAGTAATGAAAGGACAATTGAGTGAAGGTATGGTGAAGATATATTTCCATTGCAAGAATTCTTATTCAGCTTGGCATAGATTTCAGTAAAAATAACTTAAATAAGTTAACTTAAATTTGAGCGAAATAGTCTGACTATATTCCCACGGTGAGACAAATGAATGCAAACTCAAGCAGATTCATCTGCAGACACAAGTGTCTTGGTTTCCTTTTTGCCTCCCAACCTGCTTTCTGTTTCTGTGCAGGGGAAGCAGAGGGAAAATGTAAGGCTCTGTACCTTTCTGTGGATTGCTTACAGCAAGAAAAGAAACACACAAAGCAACTTCTGGTCTACGATTTCAGCAGTGGTTTCAATTTGAATTTTACGGCTATGGAGAACAGATACCAATACACTGCTGTCAGATACAAACAGTGTTGGTGGGCATTCTGCATTTCAACACATCCTCTGCTAATCTTTTCCCCACTGCTCCCATTCCCTGGCTGCTAATTTCACGCAGGCACTTAAACATGATGGATAATTGTGTTCTGCTTATCAATGTTTAATTTAAGGGCTGTTCTGTCTGACCTGGATGCCCTCTGCAAAGAGCTATGCCTCATTATTGATTTCACGGTCACACCTGTGACATTACCTGCTTTGTAGAAAGAAGACTTTGACATTCCTGTGAGGCCGTGGCAGCCGGACCTAATTGTCAGAAGAATAATCGAGCTAACAAAATCATTACAGCTGATCTGTGTGTTACTACTGTTTTATCTCTCTCCTAATTAGGTGCAGGGGAGGAAGCAGATTGTAGTAAGCAGGCTACACCACAGTTGATGCCCATACATATTTGCTGGGCAGTGGAGAAAGGAAAGAAATCACGGACATTTTGACAAGTTTATTTTGGCGATTTGTATTTAATTTGCTCCTCTGCACTCTCGCCTCCCTTTATGTTTTGGCTTGGGAAACAGGACTACAGTATGCAAGATGTGTTTGCTGTGAACTGTTTGGGAGAGAAAATGCTACTCTCCTATCCAAAATTAGTAGTGAAATAGAAATGGATTTAGAACAGGTCATATATACATTTTATTTGTAGGAGCAAATAAAGTATCCTATATGCGGGGGAATAGGGCATGTGCATATGGATATCTATATAAATAAAAATGTTATGTTCGTTTGTGAGATTAACATAACTCAAAAACCACTGGACGAATTGACACCAAATTTGGAAAAAATACACCTAACAGTCCAACGAGTGTTCATCACCCCTAAACACACACACACACACTCACAAAACTATAGTGGAATAGACTTAACCCCCCCCCCCCAAATACACCATATATACATACACACATACACTCATATAGATATACACATGGATACATTCTTACACACACACACACACACATATATATGCACAAATATACACATACATATACACATGCACATATACACACAAATATGCATATAGACAAGCATACACATACACAATATGCATGTACACATATAAAAACACAAATACACAAATATATACATACATGTATAGGCACACACACACACATGCAAACACACATATATACACAAATATATACACACACATAAACACATATATATACACACAAAATAATAATAATAATAATAATAATAATAATACTTTATTTATACCCCGCCACCATCTCCCCAAGGGGCGGCTTACATGAGGCCAAGCCCAACAACATATCAGTAAAAACAAAACAGCAAGCAAATAAAACAGTACAATTAATATAACTCACATATAAACAATAACACAGAGAATTTAAAACTTTATGGCCAGGCCAGATGTAATAAATTAAAAAAATTAAAATAAACACTGGGCGTGAACAGAGGTAGGATGTATCTAAGCAGGAGGGGTTTAAAAGATAATATACACAGACTGGGCCACAGCAGCACTTGGCAGAGGGTGGCTAGTTCATTATATTTTTCACTATTAGAAGTTTTCTTCCAGAAGAAGTACAGGAGGGACATAGAGTTAAAAATTACCTCCCCCTGTGCATTTCTTGAAGCAGATCATTTCTCCACAGTTGCGTTTTTATTATTCCGGTTTAGTATCCCTTATCTGAAATGCCTGAAACTAGAAATGTTTTGGATTTTGGATTTTTTATTTTGGAATATGTGCATTTCTCCATATATGTATATATTCTTTGAGATGGAACTCAAGTATAAAGACAACATTAATGTAAGTTTCATATGTACCTTTTACACAATATTTATAATAATTTTGTGTATATAATTCTTTCAGTAACTTTGTGAACAATTTTACATTTTTGTAATATTTCAGATTTCAGAATTCTTGATGAGGGATGCTCAGCTTGCATATACATCTATATAGGGATATGGATATAGAATACTATGTGAACATTTTTTTTCTATTGAGTTCCCTTAAGAAAGTAACCCAGATGTGCCATGCTTCTCATCCACAACACATCTACACATTAAGATGAAGATGCTGCCTTATTACTGATGCCAGACTACTTTCCACCCCCAAAATGACCTTGTATACATCGCTGTAGACAGCTTACATGCGCCCTAAAATCTAGTATGTTGGTAAAAAAAATGGTCAAATATGGACTCAAGAATTGCCAGCCTTTCTCCTCTGCACTCAAAAAAGCACAATTAGCCCAGACTGTCCAAAACAGCAGCCTGACCCATCAAAAAACCTACTTGCTAATGCCATACCTGTCCATTGTTCTTCAGGTGAGATGATAGCGGGCTTGCCAAGGGGCTACAGAGCCTCCAAGAAGGAATATTATCTTCTAGTCCATAGTGTCTCCTTGGGACTCTCATGGTCTGGATATCTTAGGGCTTCCTGCTCACTAGAATTGGCCAGTATTATTGAGTTTTTTTAAAAGATCAGATACTCTGATCTTAAAAAAAATTCAATGATACTGGCCTTGCTTCTGTTTGTGGCTGTTGTCTTCTTGCATGTTCTGGTCAGGGCACTTTGTGAGGAACAGGCTGCAAGTAGTAGCATCTATTATACGGGCTGCATTGCATCACGTCAGGCAAAGCTACATCTGGGGAGGGCACTGCAGGAAATCCAAAGACACACTGTCGTGGTAAGGCTAGATCAAGTACAGCTGTATCTGGTGTCAGAGGAGGCAAAAGCATCAGATAACATGAAAGTAGACTGGACTGATCTTGCTTATGGAAGGGGAGCACTTGCTTCAGCAAGGTACACAATCCATGTTATGGCCAGAGCTATTGGATACTAGGGTTGTGCATTTGAGGTAAACCTTAACCGTTTTCGTGTCCTGGCTGTTGGTGAGGGCCCTGATCCATTTTTTTGGGAGCCACACATGCACTCTTTCCAAGGTAAGGAGGCTGCTCACGAAAAGCAGGCAAGGAGCTGGGAACAGCTCTTGCTTGCTTTCGTGTCGAGCTGATTTTCATACCTCCTATTACGTGCTCCCAAAGGTAACAAAAGTAATGAAAGAATGGATGATCCAAAGGGAAATGGCTCTGCGCAAAACCCTATTGGCTACCACCACCTAAAGGATGACCAAAGATATTGGTTACTGCTTTTTTCCTGCTTCCTTAAAGGTCCACAGCTTTGAATCCCCACCGTGAAATAAGAGACCAGACACAAGATGTGGAGAAATAAACGGGCCATTTATTGACCTAATTAGAAACTGATAAGTGAACTAATTGACTACTTGTGGGGGGGGGGCACTGCAACATGGGTAATGGTGTGAGCCCAGGTATCTTTCTGGGACCACCTGCCAAGCCAACCACTGGATGAAACACCTGACCCCGGGGGCAGTCCACATAGATGGCTTGCTGTCCCGGCCGGTCATTACTGGAAGGCTGTTGGAGGGGACCTCCCCCCCCACAACCATAAAGCTCCACAGGGGAGAGGCAACCCCCTCCCCCCAAGGAAAGCCCTAAGGAAGATATTTTGGGAACCCTCTAAGCCATAAAGCCCATGGAGATAAACCAAAAATTCACCCCAGAATGAAGGGGTGCCAAGGTGTATGCTGATTCAATCTCTCCTCCCACTTCCCGCCAGGAACTCCTATTTATACAGCCCCACCCATTTAAATAGAGTTACCATTTCCTGCAGTGGGCAGGTGATAGGAGCTGCCTTAGGAATTAACCTTCCATAAGAGGAGTCTGGGTTGAAAGACTCCGAAAAGACTATAACATTTCTTCATGAAGTGCCTCCTCTTCATCATCTGGGCTTGAGTGCTAAATATGGTATCAGCATGATCTAATGCTTCTGTTATGTACATCTAACCACAAGCTGCTACAGCCCACTAACATCATTCTCCTTGTGAGCTTAATATTAGCTTATGAATATTGATTAGGAAGAGTAGGACATTTTATGCTGGGAATGTGTATGGCAATCTTTCGGGGGCTTTTCCATTTTAAAATGTTAGACACTTTTGAGGACGGCTTGGTTATTCCAACAATAATTTATTTCATCTTTCCTAAAATTGTGGTTACTTGCTATACCACTGTTGATCTATTAATCAACTTCCCAGCCCAATTTCCACAGCTTCCACAATTGGTTCCATGTTTACACCAGAACTTCATCTGTTTGAGATGCAATGGTAGGAAATAGCAAAAAAGAAAGGCAACTTTAAGTTTCTTGGCAAGATTGCCTTCATGACAAGCAGAGATCTTTTGCTTGCCAGTATATTGCTAGTTGGGAGGTGTTATTTGGCATTGCCCAAAATGCCTGTAGGGCATGAGAGTGGGAAATAAGTGCATTAAAATAAGCGGATGCTAGGTAAGTGTTTTTGCTCATAAGTGGGCAGTGCTCATATCTAAGATTCAATAATATAAGGGAGACAATATTAAAAGAAGCTGCACTTTTCCTTGGTAGTCCAGCTCATGTCAGAATTATGAGATGGTCCTTGTTGCCTTTGGATAGTTTACAACTTCTTCCCTAGATTTTAACATTATTTTAATTGGTTACCATCCCGGAATCCAGTTTAAATCATGCACAACTGAATTTGCTTGTTGGGCCTTGTTTGCTCTGACAATATTTACAAGTTTGAACATTTAATATGGTCCAAAATCTACATCAGATGTGGACATTAAGAACAGATGAATCATGCACATTATATAAGTAGGTAGAAGTAAATGAGATTATACTCTATAGCAGATAATTTTATAACAGCCAGAAGGAATTGCAAGATGATACCAAAAGAGATGATCATTTTCCAAGTCCAAGTTAGAAATCATAGGAAAAAATAAAGAACAGAAGGAAAAATTAAGCACAATTAGCAAAACTGCAGTGTTTAATTTCTGTCATTTTAACATACATATGTGCTTCTTATCCTTCCCCTTGCTACATCATCTGTCACTATGAATTATGAATTAGCTTTAGTTTTAATTTTGCCTGGATCATGCCAATTATTATTATTTTTTTAAATAGCCAAACCGTTTCATGACCATAAGGAAATAGTAAGAATTGGAAACATGGTGTAAACAAAGTACGATTAGCTAACTAGTCGGAGGACAAGAGTAAGTGGAAAGAACAGGATGTATTGATTTTCCTACTGTCAGTCAGATCCGTAGAGTCATATTTGATCTGGTCAGTTTTCTAGTTGCAGTCCAGTCCATTAAAAAGGAATGGACTGAGCTCCCTATGATTGATTGCCAACATGAATCAGAACAATGAAAGTGGGGAAATAGGAGAAGGATGTCAAAAGTTTGGTTTCATATTACTCTGTGTGTGTGAGTGTACGTGCATGTGTGTATGCACACACACATATTTATTTCTTTAGGGCCTAATGGCACTAGATTTCTAATGAATACTAAGCTCTGTAGGCTATATTTCAAATGAACTAATGATCTTCCTTGATCTAGCAGCTTCAAGTCTTCATATATGTCAAATCATGCAGACTGAGAAAACAATATACCTATTCCACTCCTTGAACCAATTGCAATAGGCACAAATAGAGGCTAATTATTGATAACATTTGACACAGTGTGCAGTGGTCATGTATCCACCTAAAAGAACTGAGTTCCCCTATCATAAAAATTTAAGAAGGCAAATTGGGATAGCAACAGATGACAGCAGAAGTTGTATTTGTATCTTCACTTTGGCTAATACAAGTGATGATGTAGGTTGAGAAATATGGTCACTGTGTAGAATATTGTTTAGAAAGCCAATGTGATATAGTGGTCTTAGCAATGGATTTTGGATCTGGAGACCTCCTAAATGACCTTGGGTAAGTCACACTGTCTTGGGGCCCTTCCAGACAGCCCCTATATCCAAGGATCTGGTCCCAGGTTTTCTGCTTTAAACTGGATTATCTGATTCTGCATTGCAAGATAATCTGGAATACATTCAAAACTTGGGATCAGATCTTGGGATATAGGGCTTGTCTGGAAGGGCCCCAAGACAGTGTGACTTACCCAAGGTGCATGTAATAGGAGCCGTAGGCAAAGAGCGCCAAAGGGAGGTGGCCAATCTAAACTCAGTTTGGAGTGTGTTCCATAGGCGGGGAGCCACCGCCGAGAAGGCCCTGTCTATTGTTCCCACCAGGCGCATTTGTGTTGTTAACGGGAGTGAGAGCAGGGCCTCCCTGGATGATCTTAGGTTTCAAGGTGGGATGTAGGGGTGGATGCGTTTGGACAAGTAAGCTGCGCCAGAACTGTATAAAGCTGCAGGGGTGAGCATTGGCATGCCAGCCTCCATCCCTCTGCTTGCCCTCTATTCCCCCCTGCATTTACCAGGAGAAGACTGGGCAAGGCCTGAAGACCCTGTCAGACTTTTACCTGAGATATCCAAATAATGCATAGGAATTCGTCCATGTTTTTTTTTTCTTTTCAAATTATAGTCTGGCCCCCTAACAATCTGAAGGACGGAGAAACAGCCCTCTGCTTATAAAGTGTGAGAACTCCTGGCATAGAGATAAGGGAAAGCAATAATAGGACAGTCTGCTAGGGAAGGACCTCAGGGCCTTATCACATATCTTTGGCGCTCTTTGCCTACGGCTCCTATTACATCCATTTCATAGATGCCCATAGGCAAAGGATCTGCTGCATGTGCCTTTTGTAAAATGGGAAACAATAGACTTCACTCATCTTTAATTATGTTGCATCAGAAATAGAGTTTTTGTGTGTGATGGTAGACTTGTCTGCAGTTTGTTTTCTGTGCTAGTGATGTGTCTTCTGGAGCATATTTTAGGGGTGGTCATTTCATTCCACTCTATTCTTTGCTAAATTGCCAGCGATACACTTCTGGTGGTAGTCAAAGAAGTACATGGGTATGACCATAAATGTTTTCAGCTTTCCCATGATTGTTTGGCAAACATTCAATGCCGGGACAAGAATTCATATAAGCATACATAAACATTAAATTTTTTATCTCAATATTAAAATACACCATTTAAAACCATCCTGGTCATCTGCATCAAATCTAATTGGCCTGACAATCTTTCCTATTGCTGTTTTATTGCTCTGTTTTGAAAGCTTGGTCCCACATCCATGTTTTTACCATCCTTCTGAAGGACAGGAGGGAGGGGGCTGGTCTGATCTCACCAGGAAGGGAGTTCCATAGCCGGGGGCAATCACCGAGAAGGTCCTATCTCTCGTCCCCACCAATTGCGCCTGTGAAATGGCGGGATGGAGAGCAGGGCATGTCAGAACTCCACAGCTCAATAGGAACAATATGTTATTTTTACATATCCCCACTGGAAAAAAACTTGCATGGTTGGACAAGGTTTATCAAATAAATAAATAAAGAACAGAAGAAAAACAGTGACATAGGGAAACATGGCACACATTGGGGATAAGTCATCTTTTGGCTTTGTGATACGTCTGACATGCATTGTTTTATTAGATACGGAAAGGAAAGAAGCATATGAGGGCCCTTCCAGACAGGCCCAAAAATGCGGGGCCTGTCATGCTTTTACCAGAGGCATCCAAATGACACCTCTGGTAAAAGTGAATTAATTTGGATTAACCATGGTTGTTCTGAATTAATTAAATACCAGATTAGACCTGGGCTTTCCTGAAAGGCTTGGGTCTAATGGGATATTGGACCTGTGGGGACTTACTTTCAGGTACTCCTGAGATGTGGACTAGGTATGCTGTCCTCATTTAGCATCCTTAAATGACAGATTGCCTGCTTAAAAATTGCATTTTTGAGGTGTATGTGAGGCTTAAGTATCTGATACAGAGAGGGATTTTGAGGGGCAAGGTGAGTGACCTAAGTGCTGGAGCTGTGAGGCTAGCCTGGAGAGGAAATGTCACATCATCATCATCTTTAGACCCCAGTTCTCCACTGGTTTGACACTTAAGGTGGTTTACAATATTTAAAATTAACATAGGTTAAAATCCATGACATGAGACTTCAAGCTTGAACCACAGTTTCCATCTACTTGGGTAGTCAGACTGGGGAAGGATAAGAATGCAGAATAAATTGTAAAGTGACACCTGAACTGAGGAGTCTTAAGCACCGTCGCTTTACTACTCAAGCTCTGTATCTCTGCTGTGTAGCTGTAAGTAGTTTTATTCAATCTGATTGCATAGAAGATTCATCAAATCAGGTTCTTTAAGCAACTGACAACTTTGTGATGGTTCTGAGTTGTGCAAACACCCGCTAGGGATTAATCTGTGACAATCAAAATCATTTTTACGTGTGACCTATTCTCAATCTAGTCTCTTGGGAAGGGAGGTTAGGGTATTAAGCCAGTATACTGCAGTAGCTCCTTTTGTACTTTCGCCAGTCAGAAGAGTTTAAAAAGAATGCTCACATTAGCTGATAACTGTCTATACCAGATTTTTTAAAAAAAGATATTAGTGATTGAAGAAGGAAGTCCCTTGTTCTGGGAGATCAGGATAAAAATGGATGTGTGGGCAGCCAGTAAGTGGCTTTGTAGCCCTCCTTCATGCCACCTGCATCTCTCCCTCGTTTTCTAATACATCTTTTGCAATAATTAATTACATCTCTTGTGGATTCCCTTCTTTTTTTATATACTGTTGTTGGCAATCAGGTAGATAAAGTGAAAAAATGGTTGGTGCCCTATAGTATTAAAAGTGAAGGGTTTTCACACTGTCAGGGTAATGAATTCTGCAAGGGTTTGGAGCGGCTGAGCTTGGGGGAACTCTCTCTGTGTGTCATGTGTCTGGGAGTGACAACCCCCAGTGGTTAATTACTGCCACGGATGAGAGCTGAGCTGGTAGCAAAATGAGATAAGTTCATTATGAGCTAAATTTGAAGTTAATTGGATTCACATTTTCACCCATTAGTATACAAAGATACACCCAGAAAGACACTTTTTTAGTGAAACAAAAGTTGTATATATGCAAGACACAAAACTCCTTCTGCTCCCAGCCTGGCTTATATGTCTTTATGTGCTACATAAAGGTGTGTATGGTTTTTTTACTTAGATTTTTTTATTGTTGCTAAAATTACAAATACAATAATGCCCAACATTGATGAAATCAATGTGGTTTAAGCAGTTTTATTTAAGATGGAAGCCTGGTGAGGTCAGAGCAATGATTCATCCCACCCAATGATGTGCCAGTGCTTGCTTCAAGCTATTGTAGAGGTAATTGTTTAATTTGTTGTAATTCAGGTTGCATCTAGACATAGAACTAATGCAGGTTGACCCTATTTTAACTGCCATGACTCAATGCTATGGAATCCTAGAATTTGTATTTTGACTAGGTCTCTTTAGTACAAAAGGTCAACTATATAAAACTATAACTCCTATGAAGCCATAGCATTGAGCCATGATAGTTAAAGGGGTGTGTTTGTGTCAAACTGCATTAATTCTACAGTGTAGATTAGGTTTGTGCAATTCGGCTCAAGGGCTATCTGTTTTTAGTATCTGGATTTTTTGGGTACCCAGATCCATTTTTGGGAGCTTCTCAAAAATCGGCTTATGGAAAAATCTATTTTCAGATAGCCAAAAGATCCAGGAAGATAACATAATATAAATGTATAACACTTTATTTATATTCCACTCTTCTCACCCTGAAAGGGAGTCAGGATGGATCACAAAAGACGTACACAACAAACATTCAATGCTGCTTTGTATAGACAATACACAGACAGACAGAACAGAAAGGAGGTGTGTTGTTTTGCCTCGGTGTCCCACTGTTTTGGTTCCATGGAAGATCAGTCCAGCTACAGGGGTGTGCGCATTGATCTGGCCCATTGGCAGGAATGGGGAACTTAAGAAGCTCCCCTTTTCATTCCTGGGGCCCTTTCCCTGCATGTATTTTATATAATGATTATGTGCTTTTAGCTATGTTGTAACCTGCCACAAGGAGAGACATGTAAGAAAAAAAAACGCAATTTCTCATAAGTGGTGACATTAAAATTGAAAAGTAAAACCTCAGTATCTGGTGGCATTTTCAAGGACCATTTCTAAAAATGTACTTATTTACTTACCTACAAGAATTATATGCAGCGTATTGTTAAAAATGCTCTATGTGATTTAAACATAATGTGATGTGCACCCATGATTAAATACTATAGAATCAATAGTGATTTATTTATTATTGATTGTAAACATATTTATTCATAATAAATAATTCAATTAAGTGAGGTAGCTAAGTTACACATTTTCAATGGATGCGAAATTCTCTATGTATATTTTGTCCTTCTATGAGTTCCTGATCTTTCATTTTGTTTTCACTATTTCACCCATAGACATATTAGCAATAACATATGATATGCTACTACAGAAGGTTTTTCTTTAAGACATATTTGAATATATATTATTTAATAATTATAACATTTGATCTAAGAATCAAACAAGAAAACAAAAGCTTTATATGCAGACATTGATTTTGTAACACAAAATTGATAATGTGGTTATGTAGAGAGATACAGCGGTAGTGATGGGATGCTGATGGTGTGCAGAAATGAAAGACTTTAAAAATATTTAGTAGTAGTTTTTGTTGTTGCTAACTGCCATCAAGTCGAGTTTAACTTGCAGTGACCCCATGAATAATAATAATAATAATAATAATAATAATAATAATAATAATAATCTTTATTTATAACCCACCACCATCTCCCCAAAAGGGACTCAGGGCAGCTTACATGAGGCCAAGCCCAGTAGTGCATTACAACAGAATAAAACCAAGACACAAAATAAACATTGCAGTAAAATAAATAAAACAAAAATGCAATAAAAATACAGTAAAAAATACAGAATAAGATAACTTCAGGTTCCCCTACCCCCAACAGTCCTGCTCAGGTATTGCAGACTCAGGGTCCTGGGCTTCTGTGATGTGGTCTTCATTTCCTACTGCCTTCTACTTTAGCAACCTTTATTATCTATTATTATCTATTATTATCTTTCTCATGATATGGCCAAAGTATGACAGCCTCAGTGGTGCAGCGGGTTAAACTGCTGAGCTGCGGAACTTGTTGAGAAAGGCTGGTGCTTTGAATCTGCGAAATGGGGTGAGCTCTCATTGTTAGCCCTAGCTTCAGTCAATATAGCAGTTTGAAAACACGCAATTGTGAGTAGATCAATAAGTACCTCTTCAGTGAGAAGGTAACGGCACTCTATGCAGTCATGCCGGCTGCATGACTTTGGAGGTGTCTACAAACAATGCCGACTCTTTGGCTTAGAAATGGAAATGAGCACCACCCCTGAGAGTTGAACTCGACTAGACTTAGCCAAGGGGAAACCATTACCTTTACCTTTATGACAGTCTCAGTTTAGTTATCTTGGCTTCCAGGGAGAGATCAGGTTTTATTTGCTCTAATGATGTTATCCAACCAGAGCTTTAAAGTAGGCAGCCCTTCATTTCTGCCACCTGCAGAATTCTGGGAAATGTAGTTTGGGAAGGTGAGGACCTCTGTACCTGAGAATTCAAAAGGCTCTGCCCTAAACTGGCAGAATTGGCAGAACTGAGAGGCTGCCCGCATTAAAGCCCTGGTGTGATAACGTGATAAGACTCATTTACTTGGCTGTTTAGCAGTGCAGAGTATTAATAGAACACTTCCCCAGCCCCACATTTCAAATGAGCTGATTTTCTTCCTATCTGTTCTTCATTGCCCAGCTTTCCCAATCATACTTAGAAATGAGATATCTGATGCATGGACAATCCTACTTCAGGATCTTGTCTAACTCACTCAAGTTTAGTATTTTGTTTATTGCTATTACTTGAATGAGATGTCAGATGACTGGTATAGAAGTACTCATTCAAAAAGCTTTTTGAAAGATGGTGCAATTCAAAGTTGGTTATGACTGCAGCATTTTTGTTAGTTTTTGCTAGTGGCCATGAAATATACCCATATTTACTCGAGTCTAATGTGTCCTCAAATCTAATGCGCACCTCAATTTTCAAAACCTTGAAACCCAAATAAAGCATTTACTGGCAAATGTAATGCACACCACCAAAAGTGCACTTTTTATTATTTGACAAAAAACGTATGCATTACAGTAGCTGCATGCTTACAATTCCTTCTTTAAAAACAAAAGTGCTGGAATACCAAAGCTTTCAACAATGGAAAAGAAAACCTTGGAATGCATCTATGCTGTAGAAAGAATCCTCTTCGTCTTTGTTCAATGCTATGGGGTCATGAGGGCTGAATTTTTGGGGACTGCCAAAGAATGCCAATAACTTACCAAACTACAAATCCTAGCATTGCATAGCATTGAGCTATGGCAAATTAGTGATGATGTCCCACAAATAGAAGCTTCTGAAGCAGCTTTCTTTTTTGCTTTGGCTCAGCACTAAGGTCATTTCCAGGCAGCCCTTTATCCCAGGATCATTTAGGTTTTTAAAATGCGGATTTTCCTGGGGACTTGTTCACACACACCAGAAGTGTGTGCTTTCTGGGGTGGGTGTCCAGGCAGTCTCTCAGGACTAGACTGGAAGAACGTCTGGAGGCCTTACCTCCCTCCCCCAAAGCGCCCAGACCCCTTTGAAAAGTAATGAAAACTTACCCGACCTCCATTACAGGCTTCGAGCAGCTCTCCCAATGCGTTGAAATGACTCACCAGGAGAGCGGGGCGGGGGTGTGTGTGTGCAATTTTCCTCCCCCCCCCCGCTCTCCTGGCACATCATTTCTGTGCGCTGGGAGAGCTTCTTGAAGCCTGTAATGGAGGCCGGGTAAGTTTTCATTACTTTTGAAAGGGGTCTGGGGGCTTCAGGGAGGGGGGTGGGTATTCCCACAGTTTGCTGGGCTTATTTAGCCCGGTAAACTGTGGGAATTGTGTCTGGGCTGTAGTCCAGACACTGGAAATAGTGGGTTTATCCCGTGCCTTCCAAGAAGATGCGTAATAATTCCACTATCTAATTAATTCACCACAAATTAGGGCAAATTAATTCAGGACTCTCCAAAACGTTGTCTGGACAGCCCCTCCATTATTGCAGTAGATACTGCAATAAAGTTACTGTCTGGATGGGCCCTAAGATTACCATATTACATAAATATAATGTGTGCACACCCTAATTTGGGGAAGGTGATTTCCATCACCAGTTAGAGTTAGTCCTTACAGAAAGTTATTGCATATGCAGAATGGCTGTGAACAGTGGAGGGCAGTGGACTGGTTGAGCAGGGCAAAATCCAACTCTTAATCTCAAATAGAATAGAACCATTTCACCAATAGGGTTGACATGAATGTTGACTATCCATTCAGTAAATGATTGGGTGGATCTGTTCTATTTAGTACCTAGAAATTGGACTTAGGCCATATAGCATTTAAACAGAAAGTTTCATTGGAAGTGCAAAAGAAATATGATTTTCCAGATTCCTCTTCAATGAATGACAGCGGTATAAGAACACATGTGACACAAGACATCTTAAATGTAGAATAGCTCTCATGTAGTAATTGGGTGGTACAGGAGATTTGTCCTGTTGATTGTGCCAATATGTGATTTAAGGGGGGGGGGGGGGACCTAGAAAAGGAAAAGCCCCTTTAATAAGGTTAAACATTAAAGAGAGTAAAAGAACAATAATAACGTTTTCACCTTTCCACAGAGAGCTGAAAGCAGTTGATTATCAACAAAATATAAACTGCCATTTGTCAGCTAATCAATTATCTGGAGGGCTCAGTGCTAAGAGCAGACAATATTCCTGTTACCAACAGACAAGAGTGAGCTGTATATGTTCCCTCTGTCACTGACAATGACATACAGTCAGCCCTGTTTGAGCTGACATAAGGTCATATTTTCCTCCCCAGTGAGACTGGGGAGCTCTAAGAACTGTCGGCTGGCGTTTTTAAACTATGATATTACAAACTCCACAGGCTCCTGTGATCTGTTTTACATTCCTTTGTTATTGAGTTCCTTGAGCTTGTGGAAATGCAGTCAATGAATTTCCCTTGATTCCTGGGCTCTGTCCTTCCCTCCCTTTTCTGATTTAACTTTTAATGAAAAAAGAAGGGACAATATTTCTAGCCAATTCTTAATTCAAATCCCAGACCACAGCCAATTAGAAGCTGCTAATAGCTAATAATTTAGCAATTGATTTTTTTCCTATTTCACCCAATCTACTAGAACATCTTAGGACCATGCCAGGCTCAGTAGATTTGACTTCTGATTGGCTGCTCTGTTCAAGATGATTACAGGATATGGCAAGTTTATAATTAATTCATTATTGCAGAATAAGGATCAGCTTGAAACAAATTCATGTTTATAATACCTACTTCTGTTACTAGTACAATGTATTTAGCATCCAAAGTGTAATGAGTGGGTTAGAACAAAATATTATCTAGGAGAACACAGGGAACTTCCAGACAGGGCTTAAACCTGTGTGGAAGCGACTTTGTCCCCATGCCCGCCACCCAAAAATGGGCTTTCCAGGTGGGGTGTCCCCATACCATTCTGGTAACTTTCCAGGCTGGCATGGGACCACTCAACCCCCTCCCGCAAAAGCCTTAAATGTAAAAACAACTTATTGGAATGATATGCCAGGGGGCCTGCCAGAGTAGTGTAATGGTGGCCCAGTAATTAAGGCTTTTGGAGGGGTGGTTGGGGACGGGGGGGGGGGTGCCCTCTTGCTTCTTTTAGCTCCAAGCCTGAAAAACCAAGAGGATTGTGGGGACTGGTACCTGGGTAGCCCTAGGACTACCAAGGAGTCAGTCCCCACAGGCCCCATACCCCATTAGAAGGGAGGGAGGGAGGGAGGGAGGGAGGGAGGGAGGGAGGGAGGGAGGGAGGGAGGGAGGAAGGAAGGAAGGAAGGAAGGGAGAGAGGCCTGAAGAGAGAGGACCAGTGGAAATTTGAATAGGGGTCGCAATTGGCTCCCAGACTGGACTTTGGACATGCCTACTCTAAACCTTAAGCACAGGCATTATATGAATCAATGCATTGGTTTAATGGTCTAATGCAGGGGTCCTCACACTTTTTAAACAGAGGGCCAGGTCACAGTCCCTCAAACTGTTGGATGGCCAGATTATAATTTGAAACAACAACAACAAATGAGTTCCTATGCATACTGCACATATCTCATTTGTAGTGCAAAAAAAAAAAAGTAAAACAATGCAATAATTAAAATGAAGAACAATTTTAACAAATATAAACTTATTAGTATTTCAATGGGAAGTGTGGGCTTGATTTGGCCGATGAGATAAGATTGTTGTTGTTGTGTGCTTTCAAGTCGTTTCAGACTTAGGTTGACCCTGAGCGAGGGCCGGGTAAATGACCTTGGAGGGCTGGATTTAGCCCTCAGGCCTTAGTTTGAGGACCCCTGGTCTAACGTATTCACTTTAAAGTAAACATGATCAACAGTGTTTTCTCAAAAGTAATGCATATTGATGTCAGGCCAATTTACATATGCAGTGCAGACTTCCACTGCCTCCCAGTGAGCTAAATACAGATGAACATGCTAAAGAAAGAAAATATAATAGTATATCCTACTTGCTCACTTTTTTTAAAAAAAGAATGCTGTTATTTTTGCATGCCTTCAAGTTGTTTCTCACTTATGGAAACCCTAATGGGAATATGTGAGAAAGTTTTCTTTCCAGATTTATTCAGAAGAGATTTGACATTATCTTCATCTGAGGCTGAGAAAGTTTGCTCAGGGTCACCCCAGACATGTAGCCGGGGGGGGGGGGGGGCTTGAGGGGCTTCAGCCCCCCCCCCCCCCGAAATTCTCATGGTGGTTCGCGAAAAGGCCTTACTGGTGCATTATTTAAACTGTTATGTTTATTCATATCATGATCTGATCACCATACTCAATGCATCCCATATGCATGGGGGTATTGGGGTAATGATACAAAAAGTTTGCTAGGCTAGACCCTCTTTCACTCAGACTCAGCCCCCCCCCCCAAAACTCAGCCCCCCAGAAACCCCCCTTGAAAAAAAATTCAGCCCCCCCTTCCCGAAACGAAATGCTGGCTACGCGCCTAGGTCACCCCATAAGTTTCCATAGTTCACTGAGGATTTGAATCCTGTTTCCTGGAGTGCTTGTCCAAGACTAAAACCACCATGTTACGCTATTTGTTTATTTACCACCCATTTTTCCTTGAACTAGTGAACTATTGTAAGCCCTAGATTGTCAGAATGGTTCAGTATAAAGGTAGTGTGTAATTGCATATGTTTTCAACATTTGAGCATAGGCAATATTGTAGGTTGGCAGTTAGACTTATAAACAGGACATTTAATAGGGAAGAAGCTGCTTTTATAGGGCTTTTGTTCATATAATTTAAATGACACTGCTATTATGACTCCATTGGAAGGAATAGCCTCACAAGCTCTTGGTCCAGGAGTTTTAACCTTGAGATGTGAAGATGGGGAGAAAATTACAATTGTCTGAATAAAATTAACAGAATTAACTCCTTCTACCCACATAAAGGTGCAGATACTCCTCCTGGCATGACATCAGTCACTACTAAACAATATAATCACAACAATGTTTAAGTTTCAGAAGCCCAACTTTGGTCAGAGGATCAGTTCTTCATCCTTTTTGGAAGGGAGGGGGTAATATAGCCTTGCAAAATACCCATGCTCCACAGTGTTTCAAACTTTAGTTGATAGTAAAGAAATTTATTGAATTTGAAAAGGTTTTCCAGGCATTAAGCTTACCCCCTACTATGACAGAATGAAGAAGAGAAATTCTGAGTTTACAAACTGCAGCTAAATAGTCTCTAAAGAGTAATCAGCCCCTTATTGGAAACAACACTTTGTTGCAGCCCTAAGGCCAAACACTTTAAAGAAGAACACTTAGATTTAGTTACCTACATTATTACAACTTTGCATTAAAAGAAACGTCCTGATCATATAATATTGTTTAATAATTGTAATTCCCAGGTGTGTCAGTATCATTCTCAGGCAACAATATTGATTTGTTCATATTTATACAGTATATTCATTTATATTAACATATCTCTTTTATGTAGATTTACTTTTATTTATATAATTACATATTGTTAATTATTTAGTCTTTACTGCTTCCTGGGAACTAGGTAATTGGCCATAGTATAAGAAAATTGAAGTAAACTAAGGGAAAAATTCAGTAAAAAATAAGTACAACTGATTTCCATTTTAATTTCAAAGGAATCTTAAGCTTGTGTTTAAACCTCTCCTGTTGAAACCAATAAATTAAAGTAAGAACTCTGTATTAGCCAGATTAAGTTTTCTATTCTTCCTTTACTGCAGTGGTTCCCTACGTTTTTATGACTAGGGACCACTTGACCGGAGACCACTTGACCCGGGACCACTTTGCAACATTAGTACCAAAAAGGTTATGAATCAGTTTTTGGTCAACTTTACATTCAGTTTGGTTATTTGGGGTGCTGATTCAGAAAATTGCATTGGATAGACCACACCATCTCTCGTTTCTGATACAGGACATAAACCATCCGGTAATCGCCATCTGCTCGCTCACAGAAAACCATATTTAATAATCTAGAGCTGATGTGGTAGTAGAAATCTTTCATGGGTATTCAGCCCCCCGCACATCCCCGTTGCCTCGGCACTGTAAGAGTGTTTCATGAGACTAGTCGTTGTAGTTGCCGCATGGTTTCAAGGCAATGGTGTAGTAATGGTGAGGCCATGGACCATAATTTCATTCTTGCTGATGGTGGTCCGTGGACCACAAGTTTGGAGCCACTGCTTTACTGTAAGGACAATTCAGGCAGAATTATGTTATCAAACTCTCTTTAATGGCAATATTAAACACATGCTTCTCTCTCACACTCTAAACTAAAATATTCATACATTTACTATACATACATACATGCACTTTGGATCACATAGGGAAGGGTTATTACCCCTGTGGATTTTGAAAAAATTTGGCTTGTTGTGGAAACAAGGATTGGTGAGAAGGCTTCAGTGGAGACACCTTTCGCCATGATAACTATTTCAGGAGTGAATTTCCCTTTCGAGGGGAGATTTCTCTCACTTCCTGTTGTCGCACCCTGTTCTTAACTAGGAGTCGTTTGTAAGTCGGATGTTTGTAATTCGGGGACTGTCTGCCTTTAGCTATGAATTATAGTAACTATAAAATTTCAGGAATACCAACCTTCTCATTAACTCATACTGTATGGCCTAGAAAGAAAAGATCGGGGGCAGAGTGGTGGTGGATACAAGGAAAGAAGAGTATTTTTTATCTTTTCGTCTGAAACTTTTGTGACTTCTAGAAGGTTTTCCTATTCATTGTATTGTTGAAGGTTTCATGGCTGGAATCACTGGGTTGTTGTAGGTTTTTTCGGGCTATATGGCCATGGTCTAGAAGCATTCTCTCCTGATGTTTCACCTGCATTTATGGCGTCACAACCTCTGAGGATGCTTGCCATAGATGCAGGTGAAACATCAGGAGAGAATGCCTCTAGAACATGGCCATATAGACCAAAAAACCTACAACAACCCACTTTCCTATTAGTGTTTTGGCGATCCTTTATGAGATACAATTGTCTGGTTGCCCCTGACCCAATAAGTGCAAAAAACACTTAAAAACAATGCAATAATTAATATGAAGAACAATTTTAACAAATATAAACTTATTAGTATTTCATGGTGGCACATGAAAATGACAGTGATTCTCTGAATGTGCAGGTGTGGTAAATGTATGTCCTGCTTCCTGTCACAATAGGAGATTTTATGCCATACTTGTACTTTCTGTAAAACTAAAAGTGCAGAAAGGCTATTTTCTTTTGTACCTGGCCACATAAATTCTCAGATATGTTGTGGAAGTGCTTTCAAAGGGGTTTATGTCAAAACTAGAAGTTTATATTGTGTCTGAAAGGCATTGGGAAACCAGTACAGCTGTTGTGTGCCTTCAAATCCTTTCTGATTTATGGTGACCCTAAGACAAACTTTTCAGATGGTTTGGTTGTCAAGATTCGTCATAGAGTTTTTTCCATTGCCTTCTTCAGAGGCAGAGAGAGTGTGATGTGCCCACAACCCCTGTGGGCTTCTGTGGTAGGGATTTGAACCCTGGTCTTCCAAATCCTAGCCCAGCATTCAAATAAGTGCACACTGTACTACATATCAGTTATTTGAATATGTGTGTGAAAGGCTCTTGCTAACCTTTTGCATTTCAAAATATGTATTTCCACACTTAAGATTTAGACATGTGCTCATAAAGGAAGGTGTTTTTAATGTATTACAATTAACCCGTTGGTAGTTTTTATCCAAAAAGATAAAAAAGTGAGATATGTTTCAGATCATTTTCAGCTAGTCGTATGTGTGTATGTCCCTTCAAGACCTTCAAAAAAGACATTCAGTCAAGCCATCAACAACATGGCAGGTAGTTACTAACAGCACATGCCACAGACGAAGGTCATTGCTGATTGGTTGGCTGATTTAAAGCCTACCCTTGCTGATTGCCTCTGAAACCATAGGTATGCCTGTATGGAATAATTTATTGTCATTATTGTTGTAATACAGTGAAAGTCCTAGTGTTAGCGAATTTAGTAGCATAAACATTGCCAAGCAAATATCCGCTCATCGCTTCATTAGAGGTCTATTCCATTAAAAAAATACCCTGTACATCTGAGCTTATTTTCTTTTTGCTTTCATTACCACCAGGTGCTTGGCATACCTTGTTCTCATAGCTGTTAGCACACACACACACATTAAACTATAGTACCTGACCTTTCCCCCCAATGAAACTGTGTATAAACTGCAATCATTTCTTTGTTTAATAAAAGCCAAGCTGTTGTCTCGGACTGTACTGACTACAGACCAAAGACCCATCTATACTGGCCACTAAATCTGGGGACAGTCTGGAGCAGAAATGGATGGAGGCAGAGGGATCAGGAAGGGGCAGAGAGGAGGGGAGAACAAAGTGATCCACAATGGTGGGAGAAGAGCAGGGGGAACTGAAAGGACTATGGCAGCTGATCTCACAGCAATGGCTATTTCAAACCATTGCAGGTCCTCCAACCCCTTCTACCCAGTTCCACTCCCTTCATCCACCCCAGACACCCACATACCACTTGTTCTCCCTCCTCCTGCTCCCCCCGTCCCATCCCATCCCATCCCATCCCATCCCATCCCATCCCATCCCATCCCATCCCATCCCTTCCTTCTACCTGAGTGAATGAGAAAAGGCATGTATGCACAGTTGGACCCTGCCAATGTCTAAAGATTTAACCGCTAGGCAAGCCTCATTTCATTGAACATAGCTAGGAGCTGCGGTAGCACAATGGGTTAAACAGTTGTGCTGGCTGAACTGCTGACCTGACGGTTGGTGGTTTGAATCTGCGAGACGGGGTGAGCTCTCATCTGTCAGCCCCAGCTTCTCATGTGGGGTCATGAGAGAAGCCTCCCACAGGATGGTAACACATCTGGGCATCCCCTGGGCAACGTCCTTGCAGATGATAAATTCTCTCACACCAAAAGCAACTTGCTTCTGACATGATTTTTAAAAAATGAATATGGCTCAGGCTGGTTTTACCAAAGTTCCTATTAAAAACATCAATGGGCAAAAATGGAGACAGTGGCAATTAATCTATGAATAATCAAATCCATGAACATTTAATCCTCAAATGTAGAGAGACAACTGTATTTTATCCTTGTCTGTATATTTATGCCTGAATATAAATTCATGCAGAATTTTGTACAAATATATCTGTGTAAAGAATTCTCTGGCTCACTATTAAAGGTTCTTGGTCATGTTTAAATCCACCAGAATTGTTCAGGTTGTTAGTTTTCTATCTTTGAAAATCTTTCACTGATTAAAGATAACATATGGAAATTCTTGCACTGCTGGTAACACATGCCAGTTAGAATGCATTTTAATCCCTTAAATTGGAATGCCAAGAGTCAAGAAAATAGGTAATTTTATCACAAGTCTGGGGAATATAAATTGTTGAGGCCACATTTCTCTTTTCAAAGGTACAAAAGTGTCTTTTAAAAGGTACAAAAGTTGCAAAATTGACTACTATTTAAGTATTAGCTCATATAATTGTGAATTAATGGTCTTCAAGAGCCTGCTCCATAATGAGCTTGTGACATTTTTTAAATGAGTGGAAGCCTGAGTGTACTCAGCTGAATTTATCAGTAATCATGGTACAGATTCTCAGATTCTTACAGACACATGATATTGTCTGTATTTGCCCTATAACCTGGTTTTGACCAGCCAGGAACTGTAACTGGTTAACATGGTTTTACCCAACATTAGGAGAAATCAGGGAATGCTCTGAACTTTGGATGAAGCTCTGAAGCATTCCTGCAGTTGAAGGTTGGTGTGAACAACTGGACTGGCTTTAGCTCAAACCAGTCCACTGTCAACATGGCCTGGCATTGCCATCTCCCTTTCCCTGCACTCCACAGCACAGGGAAAAGGGGACAGATTGGAACTTTGTCATCTGTGTCTCTGAAGCAGCTGGTCATGAAGCTCCAGAAGGCTCATGTCTGTTGCCAAACACATTTGTTGACATGAGCAAAGATGCCTGCATGAAAGAAGTATCAACCCCCTTTCCCCCTGGTTGTTGATATCTCGGCCGGGGGTGGTGGTGGTGGTGGTGGTAGCGGTAGCATGTATGAACAGCACAATGGAATCCAGAGCAGCTCAAGAGTTGAAATACTCTGGCCCAGCTCCAAATTTCAGTGTACATGTAGATGCACCCTCAGTGATGAACTATAGTTTTCTCTTGAATAGAACACCAATAAACAGTCCTTCTAGAATTAGGCATTGAGTTGTCTACAAACCAGTAGCACTCCATAGCTAGGTTAACCTAAATTTTGCATTCATAGAATCATAGAATCATAGAGTTGGAAGAAACCTCATGGGCCATCCAGTCCAACCCCCTGCCAAGAAGCAGGAATATTGCATTCAAAGCACCCCTGAGAGATGGCCACCCAGCTTCTGTTTAAAAGCCTCCAAAGAAGGAGCCTCCACCACACTCCAGGGCAGAGAGTTCCACTGCTGAACAGCTCTCACAGTCAGGAAGTTCTTCCTAATGTTCAGATGGATTCTCCTTTCTTTGAAGCCATTGTTCCGTGTCCTAGTCTCCAGGGAAGCAGAAAACAAGCTTGCTTCCTCATCCCTGTGAGGTCCAGCTTTTCTATTCAGGTCCAGCTTTTCTATTTTGTTTTAGCAGAAATCTAGCTATACCATGAAGTAGCTTAAAATTAATTTTAATCTTTATCCAAACATTTTTTTAAAAAAAATCTGATTGAGTTCCTCCACCTGGACTTTTTTCTGACCTCAATGAGAATACCAGTGCATTGTGGGAATGTTCTGTGTCCACTGGATAAGTTTATCAGTGCAGAAACAAGGGTATTTCACAATTCCTAGAGTCAGAAAACCACATGGCCATGTGAGGTGAGAGATTTGTTTTGAGCAACACTTAGGACCTCATCACATTGATGTCCTCAAGGTGGGGCGGGGCATCATGGGCAACCATGGGGAAGCAGGGGAAACCATTGTCCCATGTCCTATATTGCCCACATTGCTGCCTTTCCCAGCACACTGGGGAAAGCATAACCGCCTGACTTACCCCTGCCCTGTTCCCAGCTTACCTAATGAGAACATGGATAGCTATCCATGTTCTCAGGGCTCCGTCCTAGAAAGAATGCTTTCAAGATGGAGCCTTGCTGGAAGTAGCTCTGCATCATGTGATGGGCTTTGGCGGGCTCCATTTTGGACATGCCCAAGCCTCATGTGATGAGGTCCTTAGACTTATTTGAAAAATGAAACTAAGACAAATGCAAGACAGATGATTGTTTGGATAGTCAATTTTGCATATTAAAAATGTATGTAGAATGTAACAGACTTAGAGATGCTGTATCTCTTCAGATGAAATCTAAAATCTCCAACAGAATGCAATTCCTCCATCTTCCTGGGTGTGGGTTAAAAAAAGCACTCTTCCAATCACTCCCTACAAAAAAAAAATCCTTATTTTGAACTTCAATTGGTTCAACTAGTCAGACTTGCAAGGAAACTTGAGAATAAGCAGGGGGGAAAGTTGAGTTCAAAACCAGCTTGATGCTAAACTGTTTGCAGTGCCTTTTGCCATTGCTCTGTCTCTTACTTTGTGGCAGCTGATAAAGAAATGGAAATCCTGCCAAAGCGAAGGCTGGGGGGAAAACTTCCCACTTTGGTATTCGCAGTACAGTTATGACAAATGCATGGTCTGTGTTCTGAGTGTTAAGGGAAATGTAAAAACATGTCTTGTTGTTGTGAATGCTCACATGGTGATTTGTTGGTTTGATTCTTCAGGTCGTGATTTGGCAAGCACAACCCTCCCTGGATACCCTCCGCACGTCCCCCCTGCTGGACAGGGCAGCTATTCTGCTCCAACGCTGACAGGGATGGTGCCTGGTGAGTTTTCATAGAAAAAAAAGAAAGAAAAGGCGAGAAAAGCAAACAGCAGCAGTCTTAGCAGCAAAGCCATATAGTTCCTTTATGCTCCCTTTTCATGCCAGCAGCAGAGACAGAATTTTAAAAAAGAAGAGATGTAAAACAGGCAAATCAAACTATTGCATTTCTCTTTGTCTTTCCAATTTCACTCAAGTATCCTGAAACACTGCAGTAAAAGCAAACTGAGGCCTATTTGAAGTTAGTGTGGGACCTCCTAATTCCTCTTTCTTGGCTGCATTGGAATTATGGAGTATGGATAGCAAGATAATTTATTCAGCCGAAATACATAGGGAAAGAAGTGTCTAGCCTTGCTGCATAGCTTTTGGATACACATGATATAATGTACATAAGGTTAATCTCAGAGTTACCTCGCTTCTCTGCATTTTTGTCATGTGAATCATTTTAATTAACTTAGCTATAAGCATTTCTCCCAATTGTGCCTGAAGAATCTCATACTTTGAAATTACGCTGCTTAATATGGGTGTCTGCGAATGATCTCATCCAATGCTTTTCACACATGAGATCTTAGTCATTAATGTCTCTAGTGAAATACCTAATGTTCCTTGATGTTCACCTTTGGTCTTTATCATATCTTCGTTAAAAGAAGTCAAGCATTTCCAGAGCCGTTTTTGTGAAGTAACAGCTTCTCAAGTTGGATGTGTCATTGGAAGCACCCTTTGACAGGAGCAGGGCTTCACACTTTTCTGAAGTTGGAGAGAAATGAGAAAGTTTTAAACATCTTTTAAAAAAGACTCTTGCCTTGTTTTATTGGAACTTAATAATATATATGCAGACTTCTTGCTTCTTGGCAGGGGGTTGGACTGGATGGCCCATGAGGTCTCTTCCAACACTTTGATTCTATGATTCTATGATTCTATGACTTGGAACTGGGCACATATTACATACTTTGTGGTTAAGTCATGATTAATTGTTATCTCTTATTTAGAATGGCAGTTATATTTTATATTTAGGAAGAATGTAATTGATCACGAAGGGAGACTAATGCAATGTGGAAGAGGTATTCTACTTTCAGAAGCAGTGGAAATCTGTACAAGTGGATTAGTGAGAAACAGATTTTAGCATGTTTATTTCTTGACTGTCTAACTCCACCTTGCTTTTTCTGAGTATTCTGGCAGGGAGGTTTGCCTTCTGTATAAACAAAAGTAATATCACCAGTCAGCCATGTGAATTCATCCATTTTATCTCTCTTACTACCATATTTTTGTTAATATGTGATTGACAATTCAATTACCATATTGATTAATCCTCACATTCATATTTCTCAACATCATAAAAAAATCAATTAGTCTATTTGTTCCTAAATTAGAAATAAAATCTGAAAAAAAACCCCAAAGATCTCTGCTAGATTGCCACTTAATTTTGTGCAATCCAAGTATATGTGTGAAGTGGCAATCTAGCAGAGATCTTTGAAGTGATACTTCAATTTAAATGGCACTGTTTCCTGTCCCTCTTCGGCAGTGGTTCCCAACCTTTGGTCCATAGACCACCAGTGGTCTCCAAGAACTAAAATATGGTCCACAGCCTCACCATTACTACATTGTTGCAACAAGAGTGACTGGTCTCGTGAAACCCTTTTATAGTGCCAAGACAACGGGGATGTTGGGAAAGGAGAGGCTGACTGCTCACAAAAGGGGTGACTACAAGCCTCCTGACTGCTGCTTCTCCTCCTCCTCCTCCCTCCACCCCTGAGCAGACTAGTTCCATGTGGCACCTTGTTTTTTCGTTTTTAGGCCTGTTCCTGTGGTTATTTGGGGTGTTGATCTAGAAAATTGCATTGGATAGACCACATCAGCTCTAGATTTTTAAATACAGTTTTCTGTGGGTGAGCCGATGGTGACTTTGTTGTTGTCGTTCATTCGTTTAGTCATTTCCGACTCTTTGTAACCTCTTGGACCAGCCCACGCCAGAGCTCCCTGTTGGCCGTCACTACCCCCAGCTCCTTCAAGGTCAAGCCAGTCACTTCAAAGATACCATCCATCCATCTTGCCCTTGGTTGGCCCCTCTTCCTATTTCCTTCCATTTTCCCCAGCATTATTGTCTTCTCTAAGCTTTCCTTTCTTCTCATGATGTGGCCAAAGTTCTTCATCTTTGTCTCTACTGTCCTTCCCTCCAATGAGCAGTCGGGCTTTATTTCCTGAAGTATGGACTGGTTGGATCTTCTGGTGGTCCAAGGCACTCTCAGAACTTTCCTCCAACACCACAGTTCAAAAGCATCTATCTTCTTTCGGTCAGCCTTCCCTAAGGTCCAGCTCTCACATCCATAGGTGACCATGGGGAATACCATTGCTTTAACTATGCGGATCTTCATTGCCAGTGTAGTGTGATGGCAACTACTGGATGGCATATATTCTGTATCAGAAACTAGAGCTGATGTGGTCTATCCAATGCAATTTTCTGAATCAGTATCCAAATAATCAAACAGAATCTAAAGTTGACCAAAAACTGATTTTAACCCTTTTGGTACTAATGTTGGCGAGTCATCCCTGGTCAAAGTGGCCCCTGGTCAGAGTGACCCCATGTCAAGTGTTCCCTGGTTGAAGTGGTTCCTGGTCAAAAAAAAGGTTGGGAACCACTGCTCTTGGGGTGCCTTCTCACAATTATTATACAAAACTCTAGCAAATGGGAAATAATTTAACACCTTTCCCTGCACATTCTCCTTGTTGACTGATTTTTTTTTTTACTTTGGACAACAATTACTTTTCTGAAAGATGCTGTAAACTCTCTTTGCAATTCTCCCTTGGTTTTACATTTTTATTCCTCTAGCATGGTAAATTACTATTAAGTTGTCAAAAAGCAAAACAGGGCTTTGTAGTTGGCCACTTACATGTGGAGCCCTGCAATAAGATGTAGCAATGTACTTGTTCCCCTGTGCAAGGTTTCAGCCACTCAGTTTAGGAAACATATTTGTGTGAGAAAGAGGAATGCTAGATGAAAAGCCTTAACTGATTTGACTAACCATTAATGAGGTTGAAAATCTAATCTGTTTATGCTAACACTGGATGAGGAGTTTTAAAAAATCATGTTACCAATAACATAATACTAATTTTTGTTGTGTTAATTAGTAACATTAATCATTATGTCAGTCATTACTGTTAAATGTTTTAAAATAGATAGGATGGAAAAATGGAAACAGAGTACACTGTATTACTTTGGTTGACAGTCTTGCCCAATATTGCTGGTCCCATCAAAAGAGGTATTTAATGGAGTGAATGTTGTCAGCGCCAGTCTGATGTTGAGAAATCCCATGTATCTGGAAAGTACAAAGATGGGGAAGGCGATCCTGAAAGTATGGCATCTCAGAATGTTTGCAGTTAAGATCTGCCCAGAATCAACTGGATCTCTTCCCTTTCTTCCATCCTACTTACTCCTGGTAGCATGTTATTACATTGATTCACTCTAAACTCTGTGGATTGATTAAGAAAGAATAACATAAAGGTTGGAAAAAACCAACCTCAGTGCCTCTAAATACCACGGCAGCACAGCGGTTAAAGCCACTAGGTGCCTGAAAGGCTGCTGACTGGAGGGTCAACAGTTTGAAACCACGAGTTAGGTTAAGCTCTCGACTGTCAGTCCTAGTTTCTGCCAACCTAGCAGTTCGAAAGCATGAAATGCAAGTAAATCAATAGGTACCACCTCGGAAGGAAGGTAAAAGGGGGCTCCATGCAGACATGCAGACGTGTCGTCAAAAAGATCAGAGATGTCTATGGACAGCAGGCTCCTTTGGCATCTAAAATAGAACAACAGCACCTCCCCATGAAGTTGAGCAATGCCTCCAGATGCCAGAGATGGGAAAAGAAGGCCTTTACCTTATCTCTGTGTTGTATGTCATTGTTCATGTAAAAAGGCATTGAATGTTTGCCTCATATGTGTTTTATAATCTACTCTGAGTTCCTCTGGGGAGATAAAGTGGAATATAAATAAACTGTATTATTATTATTATTATTATTATACCACATTTCATCACATAAGTCGCCATCTCATAATAGTCGCACCTCACCTTTGGGGGTCCCGGTCTTGGTATTTTATGATTCTTTGCACAATTTATGATCCTTGCATAATAGTCGCACCCCCTGCCTGTGCACCAAGGGAAGCTCCTATAGCTCCGAGGGCAGGTACATGGGTGGGTGAGGGCATGAGAAGTATAGGGCTTCCCTTGGCCACCATCTGCTGAGAAAGTCCCCACAGTTATTACCAGCATGTGCACAGATGGGATGGGTGGCTAGTCAGCTACAGGGCAGTGGCAAAAAATGTCCCTTCTGTAATAATCACAACCTCACTCCTGGATTTTAAACAAAAAAGAGACAAAAGTGAGGCTATTATGTGATGAAATATGGGTAAATGTATAAAGCAACTAGAAAAATTACTCATTACATTGGAACAAGAAATGTTAGTCTCCCTTGTTACATTCCTTTCAAAAAGTAATTCTGCGGACCAATTCATTATGTCTAACTGTGTTGCTTTAATTCTTTCCTCTGGAAAACATCTGCAATGGGATGTTTTTAAATTTTACCCTCTCTCCACTTTTGTTTTTTTGTTTCCTAAATATTTTTGAAATTAAGCATTTTTTTTCTTACTCTTCTGAAAACCTCTCCTTTTTTGTGGATAAATGCATGTGGGATTCTTCTCAATTCAGACTTTTCTTTGCCTTGAGATATTATGCAGTAGTAGTCCAAAATAGAGCAGTATGTTTGGCAGTTAATTCCAGTTCAGGAGTTTATTGCCACTTTGTCTTTGTACACCTTTGAATATGATCTTTTTAAGGTTCTGACTATTAATGTCTGATTTCAGTCCATTTATTCTTTTCACCCATGCTACCCATGTAAAAGAAAGGGTGTCGTTTCATGTGATGGCATTGGTATAATCCATACCAAATAAAATTCAACACTAAAAACATCAAATCAAAATAAAATAAGCAATGAACATAGCAAACAATTAAAATTAAAGTTAAAACCGTCGTATACACACCAGCTACAAAACAATTTGAATATCAGACTAAAAGTATAAACACCAGGATAAAACTTCAACAATTTTAGGTCCTTCAATTATTGCATAATAAGAGCAGATTCTATGATGCTTTAGTGGCACTTTATGTTTTAATTGTGACAATGTTTTATACTTGTATGGGTGATGTTATGAGCTATAATTAATATGTTTTATTTGGATTATTTTCTCAATGTTCAGTGTTTTGTCCTTTTGATCTGTTTGCTTTGTTTTTACCTTTTGGATTGTAACTGTAATTGATACTATGTATATTGTTTTTTTTCTGTTGTAAGCCGCCTGAGTCCCCAAGGGGAGAAAGGGCGGGATATAAATATTAAATAATAATAATAATAATAATAATAATAATAATAATAGTTTGAAACACAACAAGTTGAGTCCACAGCAGACAAGATCACTCTAGTGGCTGTTGCACTGGATCACACGCTGGACACTTCCCAAGTGTCTAGGACTGTGTGATGTATGTGTATGATCTAATATGTTTCGGCATTGAATGTTTGCTGTTTATATGTTGCTCAGAGTGAGAAGGGTGGAATATAAATGCTTTAAATAAATAAATAAATGTATCAGTGAATAATGCATGCAGATCCCAGTAAGGTGGCCTTCTGCAGTTGGCAGATGGTAATTTTGTCAGCGCCGATTGTGTTTAAGTGCAGGCCAAGGTCTTTAGGCACTGCACCCAATGTGCCGATCCCCACTGGGACCACCTTGACTGGCTTGTGCCAGTCTTTGCAGTTTGATCTTTAAATCCTCATATTGTGTCAGCTTATCCATTATTATTATTATTATTATTATTATTATTGTCATCCTTAGGAGTTATTCAGGAAAATAAGTGTTTGAAGTGTTGTCTGGTTTTCTTGGGGTTAGTCACAATGCAAACAGAACTGGCACCAGTTATGTCAAAGGGCTTTACTTTCATTTTCCTCTCTTTATATATTCTTATAGTTGCTGACATAGCAATTTTAGAGAGTGTGCTGCCTATAAGTAATAATTTATAGTTAAAATTATCACACTGATAATTTTCAAGAGTAAGATGAACCATGATTTCATTTTAGCAAACCAGGCCCTACTGGTTTCATTTCCACATGTAACAGACTTTGCTTTTAAAAACATGCAAAGATTAAGCTTCCTGTTCCTTCAGTACTTCCTTTAATAACAACCTTCTGGTCTAGAAAGGTGAAGGTTATCTGCAATTCTTGTTAAGCTCTCTTGCTCATTTAGTCTAGGCGTTGCTAACTAGCATCCAAAATAACTTCTCGATCTTCTCTTGTCGCTTATCATTTGGAGGGCCAGTTTCAGAAGCCTCTTATGAATGCATGCAGTCTTTTATGATTTGGCTCCGAAACAGCTGACAGATCAGCTTTATTACACACACATCAGTGTTTGTACTCTGATATGACTGAATTATTCTGTCCTGACATTTATACAAGGAGAATTCATTTCAACAATTCTTGGAGACTCGATTCCTGACATGCCGATCTCCTGTAATAATTTTCAGAGCATATGCAAAAAGAGTGGTTATGATAAATCAATTACTAATTAGATATGAGTTATGTCTATAATTGGTTATTATAGAATGAAGACTTGCAAGGTGAAAAATAAGCTTTTTTTAATAATCTATTTGTTTTATCTTACCTACACTGCAACCTTCTTCTGAGAGATACTATAAGAGGCAGATGCAGATACTGACATAGTTTATTTAGCATTTTTCCTCTCGGGAGTCATAATGCATGATAAAAGATAACTTTAAAGTAGGATTTGGGTTTGTCAACACAGAACTGGATTCATCTGCCCTGGAACTAGATGTGCAATAGCTGAAAGAGGCTAGGGCTGCCTCTATGCTGTAAAAACAATGTAGTTTGATACCACTTTAACTGCCATGGCTCAATGCTATAGACTCTTGGGTTGAAGTATCATGGTGCACCTATTCTTTGACAGAGAATCATAGAATCACAGAATCATAGAGTTGGAAGAGACTTTGTAAGCCATCCAGTCTAACCCCCTGCCAAGAAGCAGGAACATCTCATTCAAAGCACCCCCAACAGATGGCCATCCAGTCTCTGTTTGATACCCTCCAAAAAAGGAGCCTCCACCACACTCTGGGGCAGAGAGTTTATAATGGTTTTCTTTTAATGTCAACAGAGTTCCACTGCTGAACAGCTCTCATCACAGTTAGAAAGTTCTTCCTAATTTTCAGGTGGAATCTCCTTTCCAGTAGTTTGAAGCCATTTTCCGCATCCTAGTCTCCAGGGCAGCAGAAAACACACTTGCTCCCTCCTCTCTATGACTTCCCCTCACATATTTATACATGGCCTTCATCATATTTCCTCTCAGGCTTCTCTTCTGCAGGCTAAACATGCCCAGCTCTTTAAGCCGCTCCTCACAGGGCTTGTTCTCCAGACCCTTGATCATTTTAGTCGCCCTCCTCTGGACACATTCCAGCTTGTCAACATCTCCCTTCAATTGTGGTGCCCAGAACTGGACACAGTATTCCAGATGTGGTTTGACCAAGGCAGGATAGAGGGTAGCATGACTTCCCTGGATCGCCATACTCCTATTGATGCAGGCCAAAATCCCATTGTTTTTTTTTTTTTTTGCCTTTGCATGACACTGTTGGCTCATGTTTAACTTGTTGTCCATGAGGATCTTTTTCACATGTACTGCTCTCGAGCCAGGCGTCCCCCATTGTGTAGTGTATGTGTGGGTGGGTACGGGGAGCATGATGAGAATTGGGTACATAAAGAAACACTGGCTTGGAAAAAGAACCATATGTTTGTGCAACCTGCACGGTTCATTCATGTATATGTTATTGGAAAATAATATCTATCTATCTATCTATCTATCTATCTATCTATCTATCTATCTATCTAAATGTAATGTTCATTTGTGGGAGAAACATAACTCAGAAACCACTGGATGGATTGACATGAATTTTTTTACACGATACGCCTAATAGTCCAACAAGTGTCCATCACCCCTAAAAACGCAGAAAAAACAAGCAAAACAGACTTTTAAACCCCCCAAAATAAAACATATATAAATATACACATTCATTCATATACACATACACATGCACACATACATACAGACATACACACATATATACACAAGCATACCCATATATACACACACATAAATATACACCTACACACATATACACATACACATACATAAACATATATATACACACACATATTTGCATATACCCAAGTGCACACACATACACAATATACATATACACATATAAACACAGAAATACACAAATATATACACACGTATACACACATATATATACACAGACACACATATATACACATATACACAAATATACACACACACACACAAACACATGTATATACCCACAAAACACATATACACAGACTGGGCCACAGCAACACATGGCAGGGGATGGCTAGTAAGTTACAAGAATGCAGCCCCAGTAGTGCGGTCTCTAAATGTGAACTGGTCTTTTAATTTTTGCACTGGTATGCAACCTATGTAGCATTGGTTGATTGCTGCTCTGCTTTTCTCAATACATAGTATCATTTGGGTATATCTGCACCATGGTTACATTACTGTGGGGTATGTATCTGGGTTAATTTGTGGATGATGCTTCCTTAGAGGCCGGAATATGCTTAGTTAATCTTCATGTCACTTTCAGTCGAGGTATTCTATTCTCTGTGATTCCTGTTTTGACACTGAATCTGTCAAACCATTTCATGGATGGATATGTAAAAGCATGAGTTCTATTATAGGTTAACAAGGTTTGAGGATGCATTTTTTATGGAATCACTGAATATGTCCCACAGAAATGTTCCACATTTTGTATGCTTTTTGTCTTTTACTGTGAACACAGAAGGCAAGAATGGTCAAAGAGATTAATTCAATGAACCATAAAGAACAAAGGAATAGATTTGCTTCTGCACATCAGTTATGCTAGTAGTTCAATCAGAATACATAGATGGGATGAGTTGTCTTTAAAACATAGAGTGTGTAGTAGAGGCAATAATAAGGACAGGGAAGCCGCTGTCTGTAAGAGTCATTCAACCTGTGGTTGTGGGACTCTGCTGTGGGAAATTTAATTTCTTTTGAAGGCTTATTGAGGGTCCCGGAGGGAGAACACCAGTTTGTGCCCCATAACTGATCATAATTCACAGGGGCAGGGGAGGAGAGCCCAACAAGCGGGAAAGGTGGCCACTTGAAACATTCACACCTAGCTCCAACAGACAAGAGTTCTTTCTCCCACCCTGGACCTTCCACAAATAAATAAACCCAATTTTCAAGTTTCCAACAAACCTCACAACCTCTGAGGATGCTTGCCACAGATGCAGGAGAAATGTCAGGAGAGAATACTTCTAGAACATGGCCATACAACCCGAAAAACCTACAACAACCCAATTTTCCAGTGTTCTTCCAAACCCAATATGTCACATTTTGCACTGCAACACTTTCATTTTCCAAGCAGTGTTTGGGAAACAGAAACTAGATTTGATTAGATCTCGGGTCAGCTAGAATGGTGATAGCAGTGTGGTAGACATCTTAATCCGAGAAGGAAGTAACAGGCTTCCCTTGTTGCAAATAGGACCCCAGAAGCAGCTAAGACTCAGGACCCTTCCAAAACTCGGGCCTGTCTCACTTTTACTAGAGGCATCCAAGTAACACCTTTTGTAAAAGCAAATTAATGTGGAGTAAACCGTGTTTTCAGTTTACTCTGCATTAATTAAACACCTTACTGAAAGGCCTGGGTTTGTTGAGATGACAGGCCTTGGTGGACTGACCTTGTTGAGGTCCTGGGCCTATGTGGTCAGTCCCCACAGCCATGCTGCGTCTTCAGTCTCCAAAAAGCCTGGAGGAGCAGGATAGCATCCACCTCCTCCTCTCCAGCCTCACATTTGGGTCTCAAAACTTACCAGAGTGGTTTGCCCACAGTGCAGTCCTCTCCCTACGATCCTCGTGGCACAAGAAAATGGGACATCAGGAGGGGTTGGGGGGGATTTCCCCCCTCCTGAAGCATCATTTTTTTTTTTGCTCCAGGCGGACTGTAGGGAAAGGAACGAGCAGCTGGCAAGCCTCTGCAGTACATTTAGGAACCCAAATGGGGCTCCGGGGTGGCTTTATGCCATTCCAATTTGACTCGGGATGGCATGTTACCCCCCCCCCCCCAGGAAAACCCAGATTTGGGTTGGGGGTGGAGACTAGAACCTGTGCAGAATCCAGTTATTTTAACCCATTTCCGTGCAAATTTTAGCTATGTGTGGAAGCGCCCTCAGATAATGCAACCCTATGCACTTTCCTAGGGATAGGTTATTGGAGCTTACCTCTAGGAAAACACATATTAGATGGTTTTCCTTAAGCCTAAAAAACTTCCACTGGAAGACATTTTCCTTCCAACCTCCTTCTTCACCAGATCCATAGCAATTAGTGCTCCTAAACTGGTGGGAATTTACAAACCTAGTTGGAAGTAAGTCCCACTGAAATGGAAGATTGATTAGCACCAACCTTCTCTATATATTTTTTCTTGATGTCACCCTGGTTCTGCTATGGGGGCAAGAAGGAGCCCCTTGAAATGCTCAACTCTTGCCACTAGGGGCTGCCCCAGCACTCCAGTTGTATAGCAAGTGCCTTCTCTCCTCTTTCCTCTATGCTTCTGGAAGACACAGAGATATTATGTCTTCCCAAGAGGATTAATAGTTTGCCTGAGGAAACAGAGGATGAGTCTAAAAGAAGAACTTCAGGGTAAAAACAGAGAGCCTGGCAACCTTAATCTTAACTCTGAAGTTAGATGTGGCTTTCTGTTTTATGGGATGGACCTGTGGGCAGTGTGACTGAGCCAGGAAGGGCCAGCATCACACAAGACAGATGAGATGTTGACGTTTGTAAATGGGAAGGTAATGAAAGGTTGAGTATCCCTTACCCAAAATGCTCCAAGGGTATAATTGTGTGCATGAGGTGCTTTTTGTCACGGCTTTGGGCATTTAGAATTCTCAGTCAGAAAATCCTAGTTAACAAACCTCAGGATTCCATCGTAGGTTGCTATGAAAATTAAGATGGAATCATTATGCTATGGTTGTATAATGTGAAATTCTGGTTTCTGTCCTCATCCCTCCTTGTAACTTGCTTTCTAGGTCTTATCCTAGCTAAGAACCATAATTTCTTTTTACTAGTATTTTCAGCTTGAAAACTTTCTAAACTTCCTCCTTGTCTTGCACTGTGGTTTGTAGCATCCCGTAACAGATATTGAATACTTACTTACTTAGGTGAGCCCTCGTTGTCTGAGTAGGATAGTCTTCTGAGATCAGTGTACTGGTGGATCTGTAGGTGACTGTAGAGCCCTATTCTTGATCTGCATCTTCTCCCACAGTAAGGGCATTGGTGGAAGGCGATCTCGGTCGGGGTTGGCTTGACGTGCCTTCCTCTTGGCACATTTCTTTCTTTCGCCCTCCATTCGTGCCTCTTCAAATACTACACCACTGCTGGTCACAGCTGACCTCCAGCTGGAGTGCTCAAGGGCCAGGGCTTCCCAGTTGTCAGTGTCTATGCCAGAGTTTTAAAGGTTGGCTTTGAGCCTGTCTTTAAATCTTTTTTCCTGCCCACCAACATTCCGTTTTCCCTTCTTGAGTTCGGAATAGAGCAACTGCTTTGGGAGATGGTGATTGGGCATCCGGACAATGTGGCCGGTCAAGTGTAGTTGATGGCGGAGGACGATCGCTTCAATACTGGTTGTCTTTGCTTCTTCCAGCATGCTGACATTTGTCTGCTTATCTTCCCAAGAGATTTGCAGGATTTTCCAGAGGCAGCACTTGTGGAATCGTTCCAGGAGTTGCATGTGATGACTGTAGACAGTCCACATCTTGCAGGCGTATAACAGGGTTGGGAGGACAATAGCTTTATAAGCAAGCACCTTGGTATCCCTACAGATGTCCCGGTCCACAAACACTCTCTGCTTCATTCGGAAAAAAGCTGCACTCCCAGAGCCCAGGCAGTGTTGTATTTCAGTGTCCATGTTGACTTTTGTGGAGAGGTGGAAATGGTCGATTTTTTTAATTCAATTATATTGAATAGGCTTGTTGTTGAATACTCAAGCTACTTCATTTCAATAGGTATTTGTTCTGCTTCTTGTATGTAAGAAGTTCAGACAATGCCCCCTCTTACCCTCTGTGTATGTGTGTGTGTGTGCTCAAAACACACACACATACACGCAGAGAGTTGTACCTTCTTCCTTTCCCCGGGGTCTGAGGTTTTGGCCTCATCCCTCATGCTTTGCTTTTCACTTGACTGTCATCCTCATTGTCCTCTTGGGGCTCTAAACGGAGGGTGACAGGAAAGGATAGACTGTTCGGGATAGTGATGCTGAAAATATAGCCATTAATGGGACTCTGGAAACCCAGATGTCCTTTCTGAACATTGGTAATTTGTTTTTAATGAAAAACCATGCAGTGACCCTGAACAAATGAATTTCCTTTATACGAAGTCTATGTGTGCAATTACCCGACTAAAGGGAACTGAAAATGATCAAATTCAAACCCAGGTTTCACTTTTAAAATACCATAGACACTGTTTAATGCTCTTTTGTTTAAGTTTCTGGGTCAAAAAGGCAAAGCATTCAAAAGACTACATGGAAACACGTGTAGAGTGTATTCTTTTTTTGAAAAAAGAAGAAACACTGCATGCTTGAGAATAGCGATCAAGAGAAAGAGTTGTTTTCAGGGATAGATATGTTCTATTTTGAAACTCTAAGCATCCATATAGTTCTTATTTCAATCCTACCTAGTGGAAATTGAAAACACCATGTTGCACATTCAAATCACAAATGATCAAAATGGTCACAGAAATAGATACCATTTAAGCCTATGAGTTGGTTAGTGCTTTGAAGAAATATATGCTGCAGATAATTCCAGAAAGGAAAATGAAACAAATTTGTTCTAATGCTAACTTAAAATCAAAAATTAAGTCAGAAAATCGCACCCAGAAAATAGCACCTTGTAAGAGGCCTAGGAGTAAAATGATGTTATCTTTTTGTGCTGCCGGGGCCATGGCAGACTTCTAGTCGAAGAGACAGGGCTGGAAACTGGTGTTTTATTTTTCTTGAGACTTACCTAGCTTTTACACTGGTATGACTTTATTGAATTTAGAATTACACAGATATGAGTGGAAGGAGATACGTGCTCTTTTTAGTCCGGCTGTCCTCTGTCCCAGCCTGGCTTCATAAACTGATAGTGTGACAAATGGTTTTTCTACACTTGTGGTTGGCGCTTATATTGTTCTCCAGCAAGGCAACATTTTACAGGCTCAGAACACTAACTGTGCAAGCTGTATTCCCCCTCTTTCTCATTTGCTCCAGATAGATTTTCTATTAAGAATAAGAAAAGAAAATTCATGGTCAAGGCATATTGTCTCCATAAAGTGACCTGCTAGTCGCTTATGGAGCGTATTCATCTGAGAATATAAGAATGTTCTTGCTCGATGAGACCAAAGTATAAATATTACATTCTGCCTCCAACACAGTCTCGCCAAATGACTCTGGAAGCCAAATAAGCAGGATATGGTCATAATTTCCCATTGCTTCCTTCATTTAGTAGCCTTGGAGAATTTTAAGGATCTGAAATCTTTACAGCTCTGATTACATTGTTGTACCTCAAACCATTGAGTTGTGTTGTTTTTAGCTCTGCTTGGGATCAAGATGCACACCATGATATATATAATTGCAGTTGTCTTAATCTATATAAATAAAAATGTAATGTTAGTTTGTGGGATTAACATTACTCAAATAGCACTGGACAAATTGACACCAATTGGACACAATACACCTATCAGACCAACAAGTGACCATCACTCATAAAAACACTGAAAAACACAGCAGAAGGGGCTTAAAAAGCTATATATATATATATATACACACAGTGCATACACACACACACACATATATACATGCAAACACACATATATACATATATACACAAATATATATGCACACATACACGCATATACATACACACAAAAACACATATACACAGACTGGGCCACAGCAACATGTGCCTTTCCAGAATAGGAAAACTCCAACAACCTGTCCCAGAAGCACTTTATTAGACTTTAAGATTGTTTGCACACTGCACTTACCCTAAAATCCGACATACCACCTGTCACATCAGCACTTTTAATCTGTACCCATTACATTTGGCCCGGGCCCAGTTTTATTGTGTTTTGGTGTATTGTTTTTATTGTTTTGTTGTTTTTGATATCGCTTTAATTGTTTTTGATTTGCTTAAGTTGTGTATTTGTTACGCTATGTTTTTGAGGCCTTGGCCTTTGTAAACTGCATCGAGTCCTTCGGGAGATGCTAGCGGGGTACAAATAATGATGATAATAATAATAATAATAATAATAATAATAATGTGTCAGGGGACGGCTAGTAATCTATATAAATAAAAATGTAATGTTCAATTGTGGGATTAACATAACTCAATAACCACAGGGCGAATTGACACCAAATTTGGATACAATACACCTATCAGGCCAACAAGTGACCACAACTCATAAAAAACACTGAAAAACACAGGGGAAGAGACTGGGTTGTTGTAGGTTTTTTCGGGCTATATGGCCATGATCTAGAGCAGGGGTCCTCAAACTTTTTAAACAGAGGGCCAGGTCACAGTCCTTCAAACTGTTGGAGGGCCGGATTATAATTTGGAAAAAAAATTAATGGATTCCTATGCACACTGCACATATTTTATTTATAGTGAAAAAGACACATAAAAACAATGCAATAATTAAAATGAAGAATTTTTTTAAGAAATATAAACTTATTAGTATTTCAATGGGCAGTGTTGGTCTGCTTCTGGCTGACGAGAAAGGATTGTTGTTGTTGTTGTGTGCTTTCAAGTTGTTTCAGACTTAGGTTGATCCTGAGCGAGGGCCGGGTAAATGACCTTGGAGGGCCGCATCTGGCCCCCGGGCCTTAGTTTGAGGACCCCTGGTCTAGAGGCATTATCTCCTGACATTTCGCCTGCATCTATGGCAAGCATCCTCAGAGGTACCTAACTACCTCTGAGGACATATAGCCTGAAAAAACCTACAACAACCCAGTGATTCTGGCCATGAAAGCCTTCGACAATACACAGGGGAAGAGACTTAAAAAGCCAAAAATTAAAAAATACAACGCATACACAAAACCACATGTAAATAGACACACACATATACACATATACACATATATTATACACACACACAAAACACAAATACACAGAGTGGGCCACAGCAACATGTGGCAGGGGACGGCTAGTAATATAATATTAATGTATAGACTGCCCTCTCTCTCCTAAGGGACTCGGGGCAGTTTACGCACAAAAAAGGCAAACATTCAATGTCCAAACAAATGCAAATAAATGAAAGTAATACAACATAATACAAAATAATAACAACAGTGAGCTTATCACATAAAGGAATTAAAATGTGAACATATAAGAAAGTGTAGTAGAGTGGATATAATGCTTCAGTAATTGATCAGGGGTCGAACCCCGGCCTCCAAAGTCTTAATGTGCATCTACACTGTAGAATGAATGCAGTTTGACACCACCGTAGTTGCCATGGCTCAATGCTATTAAATCCCAGGATTTGAAGCTTAGTTAGGCAGCAGCCCTCTTTGACTGAGAAGGCTAAAGACTGTAAAACTACAACTTCCGCGATTTGACAGTATTGAGCCATGGCAGAAAGTGGTGTCAAACTGCATTAATTTAATAAAAGATGTACCCACAGTTCATTCAATGCCCAAACTATACTAATTGAGAAAAATCAGACTATTGAATTTGACAATCACTTGAACAATATAAAGAACTTCACCCTAATGAGTAATGGGATTTGGGACCTGACATGACTCTATAGGATCTATTTAAAGCCAAGTGAAATCAATGTAAGGATTCTTTTTGGCATCAGCACGCACTGAGCAAGAATGTGCAGTCTAAGCCAATATATTCCATACCAAAACAGACTTTGACTCTTCTTTCTATGGCTTAAAATGTTGCACTTTTGTTTACTGAATTAGTGCCTTCTGCCCCTTTCACTGTGTGTTGAATGAAAGTCTAATTTCTGCCTCATGACTCCAAGGGAAAGCTGGACAGGAAGTACAAATGAGATACACAATAGGGAGCATCTTGGCAAGCTATAGGCATAATATAGCTTCAATTGTAAAGGAGAGATTTCTTTCCTACATTGTTTGCTGCACTTTGGCACTTTATTGTGAATATTACAGTGGTCTGAGATTAAAAGCCAAAGATGTAGAATTTGTCTTTGGGTCTTTAACAACTGATCTAATGTTCCCAAATGTAGTTTATTCTGATTACTGTTACATTAATGGGTTTTGGCCCAATGTGCCAATTTTGGATTCTGGGTACTTTCCTTTGAGATATGTATGCCTGACTATTTCTCTTTTTAAAGAGATATCTTTAAAAGGGAGGAGTAACCTTAACAGCTCCCCATGCTGATTTATGCTATTTGTTGCCTGCATCACATGGTACAGCTGGTCTATTTCCTATCTGTGCTTTCCCTCCTATTGCAAACCAGCTCTAATCGAGCCACTGGAAATTGGCATTCCAATAATAATAATAATAATAATAATAATAATAATAATAATAATTTTATTTATTTATTTATTTATTTATTTATTTATTTATTTATATTCCGCTCTATCTCCCCAAAGGGACTGAGGGTGGAATCCAAACATAAAAGGCAAACATTCAATGCCCGAATACAACAACAATACATCCATACTAACAAAATGTATACAATTCAATATATAAATACGAATTATAACTTAAAAAACTAAAATTAAATAAAAAGCACAGCCTGTTATAACAGACATAAGACAAAACATCAAATGGAAACAACAATTTCCCATTTCTTTGGGGAAAATCAATTAATCATTGCTCAAGATATCTTCATTCGTGATTGTGTTTAGTACAAAAATATAAACTGAACCACTTTGTGGTTCACAGATCACAATATGTTTTTGGTCTGAACAGTACTCTCTCATACCAACTTGTGGTGTGTGAATGAGGCATGTCAATCCATAATACAGGTATTTCCTGACTTACAAACATCTGATTTACAAACAACTCTTAGTTAAGAATGGGGGTGAGATGACAGGAAGTGAGAGATATCTACCCTTCAAAATGGCAGTTCATGTTTTTTTAAAAAAAATCAACAGAAAAAACAGTACAAATTAAACAACAAAATATTATGATTTACAACAAATTGACAGAAAAAGCAGTTCAATACACAGTAACGTTATGTAGTAATTACTGTATTTACGAATTTAGCACCAAAACATCGCAATGTATTGAAATCCAGGCAGGAGGCAGTCTGTGTTGGATAATACAGAACATTGGATGAGCGAAAGTTGGATAAGCGAGACTCTACTGTGTGTGTGTGTGTGTGTGTCTGTATATGGCTGAAGTTAACACTTTAAATTGTACCCCTGCTAGCTTACATACAAATTCAACTGAAGAACAAACTTACAGAACCTATCTTGTTCGTAACTTTGGGACCGCTGGGCATACTTATGGTGCAGGAAACATTTGTACTATTGTATTGCAGTTTTTTTTGTCTCAGATCTTATACTTTGTTGTTGTAAGATTGCTGGACAGTCTCAGTGACTAGAAAGGTTGCACATGTTCTGAGCCAGGCTAGTGTGAAGTCTGAGCTCTCTCTTTGATTTCATGTGGCTATAAGGCACGTTGAACAGTCAATGGCAGGCAGAAGACAGCAAAACATCCTTGTAGTTTAAGTTAGTAGTGCCTTCCTACAACTAATAAATTGGTGGTGCCTGGCCCACAGGTTTGCCATTCCGAAACCAGTAGTGTCTATCCCAAATTAAAGATAATCATTTGAGACCTTGTAAAATATAACTCAATTTTATTAGTGTTTCAGACAAACAGAAATTTCTGTGCAATGTCTTGTCTCTTTTTCTGAAACCTGGGAGACTTAGTACACTGGAATTAATGCAGTTTATTAATTAAGTCTATGGAATTCTGGGTATGGTTGTTGAGAGAGGCACCACTGCTCTTGTAACCTTATAACAATGATTCCATAGCATTGAGCTATGCCAATTCCAATGGTGTCAAACTACATTAATTCTACAGTGCACCCTTAGATTTAAACTGACCACGAGGTCCACGGGTGACCTTAGGCCATCTATTATCTCTAACCTGCTTTTCAGGAATATTGTAAGAGGAGGAACTTTGATGGAAGAAAGACAACATATATATGTAATAAATAAAGAGTTAATAAATTAAATAAATTAAGTGCCATTGAATTCAGTGGGATGTATGTTTAGTACTAGATTGCCCTGTGTTTGTTTCTTTAGGCTGTAAATTTGCTTTGTCTTTGACAATTTAGCATTCCATATGTTGAATGCATTTGTGTTTTATTGTTGATATTGCTTTCACTTCACATTGTGAGCCATGCTCTTAGGCAGGATATAAATATTTTAAATTAATCAATAGGGAAAAGTTGTGGGTGACAATTGTAGCACCTAAACCTCTTAAATCAGATTAACTCCCCTGACAACTTCCATCGCTACTTATTACATAAGTAAGATAGAATCAAGTTTCTCCTTAGGTAGTCTAAAAATAACTTGGCTGTGCCGACGTAGGAAACAATCATGCATGTTATTATGAAGTTATATCTTCTTCATATTTACTAGGATTTGGGGGTATAATTAACATATACATGTCGAATTATAATTCCACTGATTTTAGAATAATGTCTCTGCATTTCATTGGTTTGTTTTTTTTAAAGACACTCAAGTAGGAATGAGCGGGACAATTCTCAAGCATTATTAATAGGGGGTTGAACTGGATGGCCCATGAGGTCTCTTCCAACTCTATGATTCTGTGAGTCTATGATATTATTATTATTATTATTATTATTATTATTATTATTATTATTATTTTACTGACACAAAAACACAGTATGTCACAGCAAATGAGATATATATGCTAGATTTTGTATCACAAAATCACAAGTCGAACACTTCCCAAGCGTCTAGAACTATGTGATGATGATGATGATGATTATTATTATTATTATTATTTTACTGACACAAAAACACAGTATGCCACAGCAGATGAGATCTATATGCTGGATTTCATATCACAAAATTACAAGTCGAACACTTCCCGAGCGTCATCCCACCGGGGGGATTATTATTATTTTACTGACACAAAACCACAGTATGTCACAGCAAACGAGATCTATATGTTGGATTTCGTATCACAAAATCACAAGTCAAACACTTCTCAAGTGTCATCCCATCGGGGGGATTGTTATTGTTGTTGTTGTTGTTATTATTATTATTTTACTGTCACAAAACCACAGTATGTCACAGTAAACAAGATCTATATGCTGGATTTCGTATCACAAAATCACAAGTTGAACACTTCCCAAATATCATCCCATTGGAGGGATTATTATTATTATTATTATTATTATTATTATTTTACTGACACAAAACCACAGTATGTCACAGCAAACGAGATCTGTATGCTGGATTTCGTATGACAAAATTTCAAGTCGAACACTTCCCAAGCGTCATCCCATCGGGGGGATTATTATTATTATTATTATTATTATTATTAGTTGTAGATTCTCAACTGGAATAATTTGGTGTAGTTTTGCCTTGACTTCTGTGGCCCTTTGCAGATTTGCACCTCTCAGGGACTTGGCAACGTCTGCAGGAGAACCAGCCTTCTTGTTTTTTGCATCCTTATTTTCTCCTCCTCCCTTTTTAAAGTGAAACATTATGCATATCTAAACATAAGTAAGCAAGGCAAAGTGTGTATAAACAAAAGGCTCCATATTTAGAAATGGGGAGGAGGAGAGAAAAACATATTGTATTGCTCCACTCTTTGGAAATTTCTATGCATTTGTAATAACAAAATTACCATAATTTGCTCGTTAACGCAGCTAGATCAGTCAAGCATTGTTCCAAACATGCGGAGACTGCGCCTCGCTCTAGGTCTGCCAGTGAGTTAAGCACGGTGAAAATTAGCATGCAAATAGCCCTAATTCAGTACTTGAGCTGTCAGATTCACATTCAGTGGCTTGTTTCCATTTGAAATCCCTGACAGGAACGGTTTATGCAATCCCACCCTCAAGTAGTTCCAGCCAGAGGAGGCACCAAGGGGGCACTTTCTGAGTGACAGCATGGCCAGCTTCAGTCAAATAAATCAGTCACGTCAACTGGTAGCCGGAAGCAAGCCGGGCTGGAGGGGAAGCGGGAGGAAGGGCCAGGAGGGCAGCCTTTTCCAGCAGACCCCATCACCCAAACTTTCTGTGGCCCATCAAAGGCCTACAGCAGGGACCAGAGGTCTCCTGGCAATCCCTAAACAATTTGTTTGAAACATTGCCTGTGGGGGCAAGGGAGGGCATCAATGGGTTTTTATATTCAGATATTGATTTTCAAGCAAAGCCATAGTCCGCGCTGCAAAAAAGACTTCCCATTTAGTAGTTGTGATAAATGCAATCCTATGCTTACAATCATTTCTTTTTTAATACCATACTAATGATATTAGGCTTCTTCTGTGACAACTGAAGACATTACAGTGTGGTGTAATTGTAATGTCTGTAACATACTAGGCATAAGAAAAGAGAAGAAAAAGAAGAGTACAGTTGAAACAGAAAAGGAAAACTGGGGCAGAAAAATACCCCAGCTTTATTTTGATGCATTCATATTTAAATTATGGTCCACATCAGATAGATAGCCTACTCTTCAACAAATTTGTGAGGTTTACCGAGAAATGCTTTATCTATCTCTCTGCTCAAAATAGAGGAAGAAAACACTGCAAGTTTATTGGTGTGGATATATTACACCGGCCAATCCACATTTTGATGCTTCAAATATTAGCCCTGTTTCTGGGTATATTTGACTTGCTGATTCCCAAAATGGCACCAGTTTTCCCCTATCAGCTCTGGTTTTTGAGATACAGAACATATGTTTATTTATTTACTTACTGTATTTATACACCATTCTTCTCAACCCCATAAAGGACTCAAGATGGCTTACACATATAGGAAAAAAATTGATGCCAAAACACTCATAATTTTTTTTTCGTGTCAGGAGCGACTTGAGAAATTGCAAGTTACTTCTGGTGTGAGAGAATTGGCCATCAGCAAGGACGTTGCCAGGGAACACCTGGATGTTTTGATGTTTTACCATCCTTGTGGGAGGCTTCTCTCATGTCCCCACATGGGGAACTGGAGCTGACAGACGGAGCTCTCCTCAGATTCGAAGCTCCAACCTGTCAGTCTTCAGTCCTGCCAGCACAAGGGTTTAACCCACTGTGCCAACGGGGGGCTACAACACTCATAATGAAAACATATACATTAAAACAGTCAATTAAAAAAACCTTAAAACCACTTATTTAAAATCACGCAATCCAATATTGTAGTTTATGGCCATTCCAATTTGTCATTGCACACCTACTAATCGTCATCCATTCACCCATAGAAAAGCATGATAACTAAAGCTGATGATGTCTACCCAATGCAATTTTCCGAATCAGCACTTCAAATAATCCGAGGAACAGGCCTATAAATGAAGACACAATTAATTTTTTTGTTGGGCTGTGTAATGCATCCTGTCCTAAGCTATAGAATGAGCAGAGTGGTGTGAGTGATATGCTCATTATAAAACTCCCAATTATCACAAATCCCACCTTGTCCTATTGTAAGCAATCCCTAAATACACAAAAATAATGTAAATAAATATTTAAATCAATCCCAGAAAACATCTGGATTTGGGCTTCCTATTGAACAGCATTATTAAAATCATTGTTGTCTTCTGATGTGGAATACTGTTTTTAAAAGTTTGTTTCCACCACTCTTAGATCTTTAGTTAATGTGATATGATCTAGACGTGTTGACCTTAACAGGTTGTGTTAAAAATAGCAATGCTACTTTTCAAGATACTCCTGCCAGAATACAAAGTATCCCCAGACAAGGCCAATGTTGATTCTGTCATAAATGCACGCAGAATGTGTTCAGAGTAGATCTAAGATGTTTGTAGTCCATCCGCCTGTTTGTTTAGCTACATATTCTGTTGGATATTTCCAGTCTGGAAAAGCTTATCGACATCTACTTTCTTGTAAATTACACTGTGTAACAAAATTTGAAAACATTTCTGTTCCTGGTTTGAACGTGTTATTTCCTGTTTAAGTGTGTGGTCCTTATTTTGAAAGTAGTTGTTATACTCCAGAAATTTAGTTTTTGTGGCTGCCACAAACTATGTTGAATTGGTTGAGACTTTGCAAGAGATTCATTGAAAAACTATGGCAAAATGTGCTGCAGGATGTCCCACAAAAACAAAGTTGTTGCATTTAATAAACTTTCTCCATGTTTTTATGGTAGAACCAATTAGGAAATGACGCTTATAACAAAAATCATGTTACATAGAGTTATTCTCTAAATCTCCACCTTTGGCTTGTTAATGAATGTAACATTCAATTTGCTCAAATGTCTACTGCAACCGATCATGATTTATGTTCTTGTTTTTGGGCTACTTATTGCCTAACCTTTTATTTATTTATTTACAGTATTTATATTCCCCTTTTCTCACCCCTGGGGGAACTCAAAGCATTTTATACAGAAATAGTGGCAAAATACAATACCTTACATACCTATCTCCAGGATTGTCGCCTTGTCGCAGTGCTTGAGCGCCTTGGTGATGTTGGGGAAAATGGAAAGAAAAAGGAAGAGGGGCCGAGCAAGGACAAGATGTATGGATGGTATCCTTGAAGGAACTGGCTTGACGTTGAGGGAGCTGGGGGTGGCGACGGCTGACAGGGAGCTCTGGCGTGGGCTGGTCCATGAGGTCATGAAGAATCGGAAGCAACTAAACAAATAAACAACAACAAAACATATGTACACCAAATCACAATCAACACCATACAACTAAACATAAAATCAATAGAACAATTCATATAAGATAAATGGACATTTAAAACATGTAATATAAGAATTAAAACACCTAATAAAAACATTAAAATCACTTTGACTGGGCCATTCCAAATCCTGTCTTTATATCCAGAATAGTTTTCTGCACGGAGCCTTGATTCCCATACCTCAGCTTGGAAAAGTTATCACTGGTCCTGCCAACTGGAGACCTTCAAACTTTATAGTTGTTGTCAGTTTCTTAGGAATGGCTGAACAGAGGCCAAATATTTTATACGTTACAAACGGAACATATCTAGGTAGTGGCCAGACAGGTGGCTCAGGATGCTATATAATGCTATTCTGTCATTGCCCGTAGGCTAGGAACTATAGCTGCTAAGGATGTCTCATCCATTAAAAAATGGTTCAAAGGTTATAACAAAACTGAGGGGTGCTGGCGCTTCATTTCTAAAGTGTTTCTAAAGTATACTTCATGAACATTTCATTACTATAATGAGAGTAATGAAATTTTGTTACTATTTCATTACAGCAATTGCACATAATTAAATTACTATATTTGGGGGCATTTAAGGGGTTCCTATTTCCTTCATTTTAAAAGTTATTTGGATGAAACTTGGTACAATGGTAGAACACATTTATCACTGTTATCCCACAAAATTTCAGAATGTTTCATTTATCCACTGATTTTTGGCAAATTTTCAAAGTTTTTACAAACATTTTTTTATGATAAAGAAAATCTGATCCTAGTTTCAAAGTGTTGTTTCCTGTTTAATTGTGTAGTCTTTGCTTTGAAAGTAGTTGTTCTACTCCAGAAACTTTGTTTTTGTGGCAGAAACTTTGTTAAATTGGTGGAGCCTTTTGCATTCTTCGGCATAGGGCTCCTCCCCTTCCCAAACTACATTTCCCAAAGTTCTATGCTGTTCCCAGAATGCACTGCTCCCTCTTTTTATAGCTCCTAATGCTGAAAGACCATTAATTCCAGGCAGGCAGCCTTTTTTGGCTCAATAGCTTTGCTTTCTTGTACTAAATATGAAACTGATTTTGAAAGCCGTCTGAGATTTACAAAACTAAAACAAAAAAGAATGGGACAAGTTTCAATTTCTTAATGTTTGGTGTGGACTGCATATGCACATCAGGTATTGAGTTGTAAGTACAAATCATACAAAACTGATCCGACTTACGACGCTTTCCGATTTTTTTGCACATGCGTAATAACTGCAATAATTATTATCTTTCCTTATTATGTATTCTTTTGTCAATATAATTATTGTGGATGGGGAAGCAGTTATGTCAGGCTAAAGGTACATTCAGAAAACCTGGGAAGTTTTATCACTCATTTAGTTGTTTAAAAATCTATTAAAAATAATCAGATGTTTAATAAAACATTTTTCTGTCTAATTTAAAGAACATATATCCTAGTTGAAAAAAATTAATAAAAGAATGTTGAGGTAGTAAAACACTATAAGGTTATTTTTCTAAAGAAATGACTGTGGGAGAAGAATTTCCTGCCCCACTGGTTTGATACGGCAGTTAATGGTGATTATCAGGAAGGTGTTTTTTAAAATCATTTTGGCGAAAAATGCATTAAAGCATTATAGCACAATGGCACTCTCATTTCAGTGGCAATTCACAAATATTTTAATATTTAACAAAGACTAATAGAGAGATAGGCTGGAATGATGCTTTATGGGTGCCACAAAGATTATAGTGAATTTGCTAAGCTTTGGGTTTACTGTAGAAATCAATCATGCGGTATATCTACACTGCAAAATTTACAAAGTTTAACACCATGACAGTGCTATGGGATTCTGGGATTTGTAGTTTGGTGAGACACTAAGACTCTTTGGCAGAGAAAGCTAAAGTCATTGCAAAACTACAGGATTGAGCCATGACAGTTAAAGTGGGGTTAAACTGCATTAATTCTACATTGTAGATGCACTGCATGATTGATTTTAGGAGTATATCATGAAACACTGCAAAAGCCCCCTCTTTATAAAAGATGGTCGAGTGGCATTAAGAGAGTTACATCTATGGAGACCGTGTCTCTTCTGTTCGTTTAATAATATGCAGAATGTCATTGTCTGGATTATAATGTTGCTTAGATACACTACAAACAGTGAGTGGACAAAGTTGCCATCCTCGAAGACCCTCCATTTCCCCCGCTTTCTCCACATTTATGTGGTGAGGTCTGTAGTAAGTTAGATAACTTAAAAACTTCAAAACTTTGCCATTTTTATAATTCTACCCTTTTCCTACTTGGCTGTGAGATACAACGATTACATGCCAATGACTAATGAGTTGTGGGTTAAGGTGGACAAAGCGTGCTGTGAAGTTACTGTACCATTCTTGACCTGTGCTGCCTACAATAAAATTTTAATGCAGTCTTGGACATCATCATGAAAAATCATGCAAATATTTTCAGGGAGACAAGAATCCTTGCACTTGTTACGAGCCTGAAGATTTTTGCTTTCACATTTTTATGCACAGTGGTATTTAATTTTAATACAGAAAATGTAAGATGAGAGAAAGGATAGTAAGGTTGAAAATGTCTTAACTAAGACTAAGAGGAGAGTTACAGTGGATTTTGATGAAAAATGTCCTATTCTATTCTATTTTATTCATTTATACAAACAGTTCAACTTTGTTTTGGCAAAATAGGCAGTGGGCTTCCTCCATCCCGTCATCTCTCCCTCCCAGAGTCCATGTTATTTTAGGAATACACTGGATATCCCAATAGGAGAGAATATTTTTTATACTTAAATCACTGCTAAGAGATTGGCTTTTTTTTAAAAAAAAAAACCCTATCTTTATGTATTAGGTTTTTATTATCTAAGGGCCCTTTCAGACAGGCCCAAAAAGGTGAAGCCTGCCGCACTTTTGATGCCTCCGGTAAAACCAAATTAATTCAGAACAAAGCAAGGGTTCTCTGGTTTGTTCTAAATTAATTCAATAACTGGTAAGACCTAGATCTAAGGTAAGATCCAGGCCTTAGCAGGTGTGGACCCTGTGTGGGTTGGGCCCGGGGACTGTGTCACTTGATCCCTGGGCCCAATCCACACAGCTCTCTTGGTTTTCTGGTCTCCAGGAGCCTGGAAAATCAAGAGGGCACCCACCTCCTTCTCCAAAACCCCAAAATAAGCCCTTAAAGTTTAAAACAACTTACCTGGCTGCCATTAAGATACTGCTGGAGTCCTCCTGATATGTAGAAATGATACGCCAGAAGACATCCTGATGTGTGGAAATGATGCATCGGGAGGGGGAGGAGCAATTTTCTTCCTTCCTCCCCCTCCCGTTTCCTGGTGCATAATTTCTACATGCCGGAAGGACCCCAGCAGTACCTTATTGGTGGCTGGGACAGTTGTTTTAAAATTGAAGGGCTTATTTTGGGGGGCTTCTGAGTATCTAGACACCCTGCCTGGGAAAGCCAAGGGTTTTTTTTGGCGGGGGGGGGGGGGAGTGGTTCTTGTGGGGATAAAACCCCACTTTGAAGTGTGAATTTTACCCCTGTCTGGAATTGCCCTGTCTGGAAACGCCATTACTCTCTGTGTCACAACTCTTGCATGGATGTGTAACTGATAGAAGAATCAATCTAAAAGTGACATGGTTGGGCACAGAAGACTCAGATGGCAGGAATTATCTTATAAATTTGGAGCCTCCTCTAGTAAAGTTGTCTAATAAAATCAAGGGAAGTTCTAGCTATGTGATTTAATAGGAAGTTATCAACTGACAGCATTTGGGTACCCCTTTCCCCCATCGTGTGACAAGTAGACAGGTCATCCAGTGCCAGAAGTAGTACCATTGCAAGAAAGAATGGAGGGATCCAGTGTTTCTTTAGGTTCTCCTGGAATGGAGGAAGCTCTTGTGTTTTGCCATTTTGTCAGAGTAGGGGATGGTTCCTTTTTGATGTTAAGATGACAGTATGGTACATGGATAAGCTGACTCAGTTTTTTGGGGGTCAATTTTTTTGTATATTAGTACATTTGATTAGCAATATTTTTCATTTGCTTACATCTTGAGAGAAATGTTGCTCTATGCACCTTTATTTGAGCCATTCCAATCTTGTCTAAAAATCAATTTGAGAGCTTAATTACTTCATTAGCTATAGGACATCTAGAATTTTTTAGAATGAATGTAATCCAATTGGTTCCCCTAGACCTTTTAGTGAAATTCAGCACCTTAAATAGCAACCGTTTACTGTGTAAATGCTGTTTCCTGTCCAGTTGATACTAAAATAGGAGGAGTCCAGTTACCTTGCCTCATAGGAATTACTCTTGGATGTTCTGCAAACATTTTTTCCTTCCCAAATCACATCATATCTGTATAAAGGTGCTACAGGAGATTTTCAGAACATTTGGAGCCTTCATTGATTTATCACAACTTATTGTTTTTATGCACATTTGATGTAGGTGTAGTGGCAGATGAATTGATATATAAGGATCATGTTAACATAGATGAGAAAAAAGAAATTAAACTGAAAGCTGAAATGTAATGTGCATTTACATAGAAGCAAGTTCCACTGAATGCATAGGAAATTCGTTCTGGGTAAACATGCATAGAGTTGTGCTATTTGTGAAAGTGATTGAGTCCCCAAGGCAGGGATGTCAAACTCATTTTCACCTAAGGCCATGTGGTTACCTTCAAGGGGCCATTGAATCAATGGATGGAAAATTCGTTGATACAGAGGGCCAACTATAACTTTTTTGGCATAGTGGTCGGTTCTCTTTAGTTTTTGCCCAATGTGGGTCTCTGGATGTTGTTGAACAACAGCTCCCATCACATTTAATTATATGCCATGCAGACTGGGGATATTGGGAATTGCAGCCCAATAGTACTTGTGGCTCTGAGTCTGGGGAAAGTCTAAAGGACATTTTATTTCTCTATTTTCTCATTTTATTTCTTTATTGTATTTTATTTGTCACCTCTTCCTCCTGGACCATAGGGATGAACACATTTCCCCACTGTTTTCCTGTGATTTTAACAACTAGGCAATCTACATAAATATCCTTTTTTGGAAGATTGTCCAGAAACCATGAATGCTGTGGAATAAAGTGGCCTTATTCTTGATTTGGAAGACTGGCAGGAAGATCTGATTCATATTGGTTGGAAATTACACTGTCATTCTCTTCATTTTCAAGCATGGTTCAAGATGCTAAAGATTTGTCCATTTAATTTTGTATCTTCACCGATGTAAACAATCCCAAAATGTTCAGATCTGTAGGCAAATTCTCAATATTACCTGTCTTCATTCTAATACAGGTAACCAGCTCCCTTATTGCTATATTTTCTGCAATGGTTTTACTTGATTATCTACGTGTATTTTGAGTTCAGGTGCACATTTTGACTTCAGTTGCAAAAATTAGCAAGTGGTAAATACTGGTGGTCTAATTCAGAGCTTCTCAAACTTTTCCACTCGGGAACCCTTTTGGCCCAAAAAGGTTTTACATGACCCTGGATATATGGGTATATAAAATAGGTATAAAAATTATATATTTAGTGATAAATTAGCATTTACAAGGCTTATTAAACAGACTGATTTTTCTTTTTATGAAATACAGCTGAAGCATCTTCTGCAGAGTCCATGGTAAACACTGCACAGCAGATTCAAATAAATGTCTAAAACACACTCTAGGTGACTTTCAGAATTTTGTTTGGGACCCCCAACATTGAGGTGAAAGAACCTCATTTGGGGTCGGGACCCACAGTTTAAGAAACAGTGGTCTGATCAACTGGCAAAAACATGTTCAAATGCACATGTACATGTACACAAGATTTCCTTACATATGCTTTGATCACCTGGTTTGTTTATCCATAGCATGGAGCATTTTGTGCAAGGAGCACTTTATTGATGGACTTCATTATGAAGATAGGAAATTATAGGTACTATTCATTGCTGCTTTCAGGTGTCTTATGATAGCTAAAGCAGGATATTTTTTTTACAGTATTTATATACCGCTTTTCTCACCCCTAGGGGGACTCAAAGCGGTTTACACATAGATAATTGCAAAAATTCAATGCCTTACAACTACAATAGTAAAACCACACTTTAAACATAAATTATATTAAAAACAGTACATCCTCAAATATCAAAACAGTTATTAAAACCATAAAACAATCTCATCAGTCGAGTCGCCATTCCAGTCCTTGTCCCATTAAAAGCTGCATACATCTATTGTCTGAAGGTCTGATCCCAGAACCATGATTTTAATTTTTTTCTAAAGGTTAGGAGTGAGGGAGCAGATCTTACCTCCTTTGGGAGTGTGTTCCATAGGCGGGGGGCCACAGCTGAGAAGGCCCTGCTCCTCGTCTCCATCAGACGCATTTGCGCTGTTGATGGGAGCAAGAGCAGGGTCTCCCCGGATGATCTTAAATTGCGAGGTGGGATGTAGGGGTAGATGCATTCAGACAAGTAAGCTGAGTTGTGTAAATTGTGTAAATAAATATATCTTAACATATGCACAGAACTTCAATATTGTAAGAGCTACAGCATGTACTTACATTCTGTTAAGGAACTGAGATATATATGTTTGTGGGGTGGTCTACTATTTTGGTACTGATTTTTTATGTTATCTCTTTTGTTAAACCTATGCAGTTAAAAATCTGTGGCATAGGTACTTCCTAATTTGCCTCTGTCCCAGCACAACACTTAGGGTCCTTCTACACAGTCATATAACCCCAAATATCAAGGCAGATAATCTACAATATCTGCTTTGAACCAGGTTATCTGAGTCCACACTGCTACCCAGTTCAAAGCAGATAATGTGGGGTTTTATACCGCTGTGTGGAAGGGGCCTCGGTCACCCACTTAGAGGAAAAGAACTTGCACCCTTTGAGTTTATTCTTTCAACTTTCCTTCTTTATATTCAAGTCCTCTTCCAAACAGTACTTTTTTTAGTAATAGATTTTAAAGCTGTGTATGTTTTAGCTGCTATTTCATAATGGGAATATGTAAAAAGCAAACTGCTTCAGTACACTTTGTTTGCTAACTGGAGTGTTTAGGACTGTTTCCCATGCAGTCAAGCATATCTTAACATCCCAGCTAATGATTGTTATTGGAAGAAATTTATGAGCCGTGTTCCTCAAGAAAAAAACATTAAAGACTGATTTTTGTTTTTTTTTTGAAACCCAAACTCTTCAAAAACACACTACACTGTTCAGTTGTAGAGTTTAGTGATCCAGTCTCTTTATCCATGGATTTTTTATCCACGGATTTAACCATCCATGGCTTGAAAATTTTCAAGAAGAGTCTAAAAAGCACACCTTGATTTTGCTATTTTGTACAAGGGGCACCATTTTACTATGCCATGTATATAATAGAACTTGAACATCCATGGATTTTGGTACTGAGCAGATAACAAGCGCCCACAGTATATGCTTTGGGTTGTTGTAGGTTTTTCCGGGCTATATGGCCAAGTTCTAGAGGCATTTTCTCCTGACGTTGCCTCTAGAACATGGCCATATAGCCCGGAAAAACCTACAACAACCCAGTGATTCCAGCCATGAAAGCCTTCGACAATACAGTATATGCTTTGTTTGACAAGTTGGCATTTCTTAAAGGGGTATCGGAAGAATATGTCATTCAAACTGTGCATTTGTTTCAGATTTTGTGCAAGATGAAGTTTTAAATCTTTGAAATTTAGCATCAGATATGGAGTGGAAATGGTACCCAAATGTTGGGGATATGCATCATTTACAAAAACAACAGCAGGATAACAGCTACCACTATTCCCCTTTCCTTGAAATGCCAGGAATCTCCCTCACTCTCAAATTTATAAAAGAAAGTTTCTGTTCTCCCCTTTTTTATTATTAGGAATGGTATACTGTTCTTATCTCCCTACCATCTCTCGTGTGAAAACAGATTGGAAAATTTCCATCCATCCATTAATTTATTTATACCCTGCTTTCTTCTCCCTAAACCAGGACTCAATTTTTCATAACCTCAGAGGCAAAAACCTAAGTGTGAGGAATTTAACGTAGTGACAGTAGCTCTTTTGTCCACTGGTAGAAATTCAATACTTTGAATCTTTCAAACAAAGTGACTCAACTGTAAGTTGAACACTTAATCCCAGCCTAGTTTGTGACACAACCAATAGGACTTTTTGGCACATCTGCTGTCTTCTCACAGCCATGAAGTGTTGTTTTACAACCGTGGGGAAAAGGCAGTGCTAGTACTCTGTCCCTTGAACTCCTCCTAGTCTTCATAGACAGCAAAGGTATTTGATGAAGTAGAACCAGTATATGCTACAAAGTTTTCTCTCTTTGGGACCTTCCACACAGCCCTATATTCCAGAATATCAAGGCAGAAAATCCCACTTTATCTGAGTGTGGACTCAGATAACCCAGTTCAAAGCAGATATTGTGGGATTTTCTGCCTTGATATTCTAGGCTAGAGGGCTGTGTGGAAAGGCCATCAGTCTCAAAGGTGCTACAATCTGCCTTTACAACATGCCTATATCTTTGAAAAGTATGTGCTGGTTGGGGAAGTCTGCCATCTAGTATCTAAGGATGGTATAGTGGATTTCAAGCACAAGGGAAAATTAAAAGTAATTGAAATTGCCACATATGTTTTTGAAAACAAATAACTCCAGGGGTTCAACAAGATTCCCTTTAATATCTAGGATTGAGATGGCCCTTGACCTGATGTTCAAATTTCCTAAGTTTTTTGGTCTGTGGTATTTTTTCATGAAGCTATCCGACAGTATATCTGGATCAAATATTTGATTTGGATAAGGATTGTGGTAGAGGATATTTTATTGTTTTGTCATGATCAGGGTATTTACGTAGTAACTTTCTGTCTTTCTGCTGCTCTTAAATTATGAAATGGTAAGAGACCTGTTGGGCTTTTAGTTTAATAAATCCACTTCCCAAAACACCTTATGTGGTTTTCAAAATATGCATATGGTTATTGTCATCATTGTGGAATCTATTTTTGGGTATACAGATATCGGGTGTGACGCAAACCTCTTGTTACATGCAGTTGTTCATATGAGTTTGAATAACTCTCATAAGGTTCTTTGAACAGTGTTTTCCCCTAATACCTTACCATGCTTAACTGTTGCAGAAGGAATGACTTCTTAATGAAAAGAGTAATCCTAAAACCATTAAAAGAAACAATGTCAATATCTGTTCTGAATAATCCCCAAAAGTGGCTGAAAGGGGAATGAATGAAAACTTCGGAGTACATATACTTGCACAATAATATGTTAGTGGGGATTATCTTCTTTCCTTTTCTTCATTGCAGTAAAGATGGAAAAAGTCCATGCTTGGTCTTTCTCAGTAGTGACACCTTTCTTGGATTCATATTCACAACAGTTTCTGTAGTCTTTATTTTTGGGGAAATACAGAAATGACAAGCAACTGAAGAAGCTCACCCCATACATGTATAATTCACCTTCATAATGAACAATCTAATTCATAATGGGGAAGGTGACTAATCAATTCTGTAATGCTGTACTTGAAATATTCCTAGTGGACACATATGTGTCAATTGATGATCATATGATGATCCAGAATAGTTATTGACTCATTTTCCATTGATGAACCAGCTACAACCATTGACTAGCAAGGACCTGATTCCCATGGAAAAACAATTCCCATGGAAAAACAAAGATTCAACATGTTATACATGGATCTGTCACTGAAATCTAGAATCTGGAATGCTTTTAATAGATGTCTCTTCCCATGTACTCTGCTCATCTCTATAGATATGTAGTATTAGGAGAGTCTCTAATCTGCCAAGCATAAGACTAATATTTTTGGCAACAGATGCTGGGAAATGGCAGCAAGGTGGCAGAGAAGAGAGGTATATGCAATATAACCTGTCCTGCATAGCCCATTACGCTGTTTTCTTCATGTATAATGGAAATGCTATCCCACTGTCAGTATGTAGGAAAGTTTCAACTACCAGTCCAGATGGCTTTAGTACACATAATGGGGTAGGGTATCAACTTATACATCATTGTAGACAGGCCCGTAGCCAGGATTTTGTTTCGGGGAGGGGGGGTGGGAGGCTGAGTCTGAGTGAAAGAGGGTCTACCCTAACAAACCTTTTGTATCATTACCCCAATACCCCCATGCATATGGGATATATTGAGTATGGTGATCAGATCATGATATGAATAAACATAACAGTTTAAATAATGTACCAAAGTAATTATTGTAATGTTGGTTTATTGTCGAAGGTTTTCATGGCTGGAATCACTGCGTTGTTGTAGGTTTTTCAGGCTGTATGACCATGTTCTAGAATTACAGTCTGAAAAACCTACAACAACCAAGTAATGTTGGTTATTTTTCTGTTCACCTATAACACACCTGTCTCAGGGTTTTCTTTGCAAGATTTATTCAAAGAGGATTTGCTTCTGAGGCCGAGAGAGCATGATTTGCCCAAGGTTACTCTGATATTTAGTCTTGGGACCTCTTCACAATTGCTGGTGAAAGAGAAGGTCTGTGGGGATCTCATGGTGCCCCACACACCTTCTCTTCTTCCCCTATTATAAGGTGGGGACTGGACAGGGCACCTTGGCACCCTGTCCCTGTGCCCATCATATTTTAGAAAGGAAGGCAACACGGGGCAACAGGTATTGCCCCACCACCCTTTCCCCTATCATATGGGGGAAAGGGGAGGAAAGTGCAGGTAACTCCTTCAGATGTCTTCTGATGCTTCCCCTCCACTTTGCGGGAAATGTGGTAGGGGCATTCCAAGCATCATCTGATGACACTTGGCAATTTCTGTTCATGTCTTGGCCAAAAGCAGCGAAACGGGGCTATTTAGCGCCACGTGAAGAGGTCACTAGTCCAACACCCAAACCACAAAACCACACTAGCTCTTTAGAAGCACCTTTAAACAAGATTTCTTTTGTTGCCATGCCACTCTTTGCTATGGATTTTGTTTTTGTATCCTTACCTCACTGGTTAATAGAGTATTTATGAAATCGGATTTGCCATGACAAATTGGTCTCTGCAGTCAATAAGGGAGAAATAGTTTGTCACATTAGCAGCGTGTGTCTGTATGTAAACTACACTAGTAATGATCTCATTAACTTATATTTGTAATACAAAAGAAAGTGAGGCTTATTGTTGTTATATTATTGTTATAGTCAGACTGTTTGCTTGTACAAAGTAAAGAACCACTAGCTTTTCAATATTGCTCAACACATAACAGCAGTTAGTTGATGGTAAATGGTTCTCAGTAAAACACTCTAGGCAGTCAAGGAAATGTGGCCGGTATCTCAATACATTGCTTACTGTTGTTTTGTGTCAATCAACTTGTATATTGTTTAGGTCTGGAGGAAAGGAACTGAACAAGCAGGATTTTGCACTGCTTTATATGATAAAAATTAGACAAACCTCTTCCAGAGTTAATTAAACTCATATGCTTAAGGTGGGATGCAACCTCTCCCAGTCCCACTTCAATAGCTAAAGGCCTTGTAAGTACAAAAAGTAATTCGGTATAGGTATCATTGGTTATGTCACTTCCCAGGTCTAGCTTGAATGCTTCCAGGTAGAAAATCAAGCTTTCCACAAATTGGCTAGGTTTGGATAAGTCATATCCTGTTGTGATATTGTTAACATTTGAATGAAGAATTCTAAATACTAATTCCAGCATGCTGTCTGCCGACCCAATGGTCCTGAATAACAGTTAATCTTGGCCTCTCTGTGGAAAAATATTAACTCATTTTCTAGAGTCATGAGACAGGAATAGTTGAAATCACTGTCCCATCTCTTAGCATCTTTTTTTTAATGTCAGGAGTGGCTTGAGAAACCATCTCCGAGCATCTTGTTGACTAAGGAAGGTACATTTCTGCCATGTGGGTGGCTGATGGGATCATCTTTAAAGAGGAACAGTCTTAATGAAGGACTTTGCTATCTAATCATAGAAAACCAATATATTGAACCATCGTTTTACAAAATATTTCATCTTCCTAATCGTCTGACTCCTTCATCCATCCCCCCAACACAGACGAGTACACACAACTCCCGTGGGTAGCTGATGCATAGTATTGCTTTTGACTGGGTTGATCATTAAACAGTGCTGTCAAGAAGTATATCTGATGAGTGCAGGAGTATCTGGTGGAAATCACGAGGCACTCATGCAGCGTTCATTCATCTCGCTTAGTTTCACTGTACTCCTGCTCCATTTGTCTGTCCGAGGCCCGTGATGCTAATAGCGGGGCTGGTGGCTTTCCTCTGGCTCTCTTTCCACCTCCTCTGTTTCTTGCATGCTTCTCTCCCTCCCTCCTCCCCCCTCCCTTTTGCATGGCTGATGGATATGCAGAGTATGTGGGATGAAGCGAGCAATACTGTCACCGAACTGATGGTATTCAGTGACTCCTCTAGCTCTTGGCTGGTCTGTACTGCAGGAGCCTGACACCCTGACCACTGAGGCATAAAAAACAGAGAATTGGAAGCCTCAGCCTGTCAGGCAATAGAGCGTCCCCCAGAGAGGCCTAGAGATGTGTGTGTATGTGAATGTGTATGTGGTGTGTGTGTGTGAAAGAGAGGGGGGATAACAGGGAAGGGAGTAGAGGTGGAGGTGGTAGTGGGAAGAAAATCAGGGAATTAAATGTCAGCTTACTTCTATGATACTTGTGCAAGAGTGTCGGTGATTTTTAGAAAAAGTGCAGCTTCCTCTTGCTTAGCAATGCAAAGTCAGGGAGATGACACTGCCAACCACTGCTTCAGGAGTGTAGAAGAGATATAGCTGGGACTGGAAAATGAGAACTGATGAAAAACCCTCAGTAAATTCTGCCTGTTTTGGACCTCTTTCTTCAGTGGTGTAACTCCTTCTGCAGAAGTCATGGGGCAATGGGAACCATGCATTTCCTGGGACAGTTTAAGCCCATTGACTTACACGTTTTGGATTTTGTATGCATACATAAAGAAAATTGACCTGCTCCATAATTGTGAAGGATTTTCCCATTAGGTGATACTAGCATTATTAACCACCCTGACCTCTCATGGGAGTATTTGCTGTGTGATAAAACGAATCTCTGAACTTTAAACTATTATCTAGAAACAAGAGTGTCTTCTAAGAATATATAATGTTCTTAGTGTCTTCTAAGAATATCTAATATATAATGAAAAATTATAATTCGAGATATGTATATTCCAGTGTTCTTGCACATTTTTGTTGTAGTTATTATTAGATAAATTCAGGTAAAATTCATCATGCTAGTAATATGAACAATAGAAAGGATGCAGAAACCTGGGTGGTGATGCAGTCATCAAATGTATTTCTGTGTTCAAATAACTCCTATACAATAGTTGTCATGAGGAAGCACTAACTCTTAAATTCTCCAGATAGGGAGCTGAGCATATCACTCTTTTATATCCTTAAACATTTTGATGTCCTATAACATTTTGATGTCCATTTTGATGTCCTTAAACATTTTGATGTCCTATAAGGTTTTCTGCCAATGGACAATGGGTTGAGGTAGAGAATGATGGAGTCACCAGTGATCTCAGATAAGAGAAATAGAAGCTCAAGGACAAGAAGATGGAGTTTTGCAGGCTCAACTGAAGGGCATGTGGGAGTCAAATGTAGCACTAGGCCTAACCTGGAGTACTTCTGGGTGTTTCATTTTAATAAGGATACAGACAAGTTGGACCAGGTTCAGAGAAGGGCAAGAAGAATGCTAAGAGGTGTGGAGAATAAAACACGAGGAAAATCAGAAGGAACTAGCACGTTCAGCTTGGTTAGGAGAAGACTGACGAGTGACATGATTGTACCCTTTAAATAACTCAAGGACTGTCCCAGAGAGAAGACAGGCTTGTTCTCTTCTGCCTAGGACTGTAGGAAAAGATGTAATAGTTTTACATTACAGGAAAATAGATTTTGATTGAACATTAGAAGTAACTTTTTAGCAGCAAGAGCAGTTTGGCAATGGAACCAACTGCCTAGTACGGTGGTGTGGTCCCCTTCTCTGGACGTTTTCAAAAAGAGACTGGACAACTACCTGCTTGAGGTTTTAGTTGGAGATCCTGCACTGAGGAGTGGTTGGATTTGATGGCCCATGAAGCTTCTTGACAAAAATATAACATAGTCGTCTATCAAAGCAAGTGAGTAAGGCTTTGTGAAAGACAATAGCAATTACACCAGTGATTGTTAAATTACTTGGAGGAGCAACATGGAGTCACCTTCAAATAAATGCCGGAGCATCATCTGTGGTGAGGGTTCCTGTCATGTGGTGCAATGTGAAATAGGTTACTTGTCTGCCACTTCCCTGTGACAAATCTGATTGAGTGCTATTAATGACCATGCCATGGGGCTACAGCCTACTTGTGTGAAAATCTCTTGATCCATTTCTGTGCTAGCATGCTATCACAGAAATGACATCTGGGGTGGGACTGTCTTTCTGCCCACTCCCGTCACCTTAATTGGTATAATTAAATGTATATTTTAACCTAAACTGTGTTGTACAGGCAGACTCTGAGTTACGGATATCAACTTACATCCGACCCCTAGGTAAGAATGATGAGACTTTCTGTTGAGAGGAAATCTACCTCTAGAAAAGAAAATTCACTCCTGGAAGTATTATCATGGGAAAAGGTGTCTCTACTGAAGCTTTTTCACCAATCCTTGTTTCCACGACAAGCCAAAATGTTGAAAATGTAATTGTCATGGGGACAGAGGTGTTCTCTTTTTTATGCTATCCAAAGCTTTAAAAATATCTGAAGTTACACTTTCAAAACATACCAACTTAAATGCAACTTTAACTTAAGAACAAACCTACAGAATCTATCTTGTTCATAATCATAACACTACCTGTGTTTCTACTACACAGGTAGAGGATTGTTTCTATTTACATACATGTCGTGCTAGATTGGAAGAAACATATACAAGCTCTGATTAGTGGTCCAGTTTTTTGAGCACATCGGAAACAGAAACTGAAAAACTAAAAATGGTAGATGGAAATTGCATGCCGTTGAATTTAATTTACAAAGATTGCTATTTGGACAGTTAAATGCTTTCCAAATCACACACAGAATTTCTACTCACCAAAATGAATGTTCTTTATAGTACAGTTTATTTACTGCTGGCTTATAAGAAACTATCCAAAATGAAAACTTCAGTTATAGTACAGAGCTGAAAATATAATGCCTAGAAAAACCTGTGGTAGTCTTGAGGTACATAATGTTCTCTTCTGAGCAGGTCTTTACAACTACACACACTCATCAATCCTTCACATTTCATTTTTTATGTTTGTGTACTTGCCAGAATGAAGCATGTTTTCAACAGTCTCTAATTTATTTAATCTTGGTTGTCATGGTTTAACTCATTACCTTTTTTGGTCTCCTTTTCTCTTTAATCCAGGGAGTGAATTTTCTGGCAGTCCATACAGCCACCCGCAATATTCAACATACAATGACTCTTGGAGATTTCCTAATCCTGGATTGTTAGGTAAGATCACCCCCTCACCCTGCTTTTACAACTGATTACACACACAAAAACAGTTATATCAAGAAAACTCTATTAAGGTTGCCACCCAAAAAAACAAAAACACATATGCATGAAGAGACAGGTTTCTGTGTTGATGTTATGTTTTCACCACAGTGGTCAAGAGAAAGAGGAGCTAGTATCTAGATGTAAAAAAGTATACTCTATTTGAGATAGCAAGCTCTTCAGTGTGGTCTGAACTGGTTTAAAACACGTAAGCTAAGAAGAGGGGGAAACCATTCTTTCTAAGAATTTTGTTCATTTACGTGGAAATTTTCACTCCTCTTTTTGAATAAGTATTTTCAGATATGTATGTGCAATGTGATTGAAAACAAACTATCTATTTTTCTACAATATGAAGTAATGGTGTTTTGCATATGATCAATAATAATAATAACAACTTTATTTTATACCCAACAAAACAACAAGACATGTCCAACAAAACAACAAAATGCCCAATCATAAAGCTTTTATGTAAATAAAGAAAAATCTAGTCCTATAAATTTCTATCCAAGTTTACATACTTGGGACAAACTAGACTCTGTAGAGGGTGACCTCCCAATTTGTCTCCTTTCTATAGAAAGTCCAGCGAAGTCTGTGATTGATTTCTTATGTTTGGAGTTTTCGGAGCAATTTTTGCTATTTCAGCTTTAACAAGGTTATTTGTATGTATATGTGTGAACCTGCAGGACACCTGTTGACTTATAGTAACTACACGAATTTGAAAGGATCTCTGTAATAAGGAAATTGTATGGCCGCAGTATGGAGAAGATGGATCCATATGAACAGTAGACAGAGAAAAGACAGAAATACTTTACACCTCTTTTGTTTTGGTCTTCTCTCAGAAAGAAAACAGTACTCAATCAGGGGAAAATGAAGCAGATGATGCAGCAAGGGAACTGCAGGACAGAACAGATAAAGAAGTAGTACAGGAACCTATGCTAAATGAAGTCAGTTCTCCATGGCCAAATTAACAACATCTGGGGTATTAAAAGAATTACATCCAAGGGTATTACTGGTAGAATCATTGGCAATAATCTGAGAATTTCTGTATAACAGGAGAAGTCACAGCAGACTGAAGAGGGGCATACATTGTCCCCATCTTCAAGAAGGGGTAAAAAGAGCACCCAAGGAGTTACCATCCAGTCAGCCAGACATCAATACCAGGAAAGATTTTTAAAACTTAGCATGTCAAATGCTTTCAGGTCATTTCTGATTTACATAGACCCAAAGATGACTCTATCACAGGGGATTCTTGGTAATATCTATTCAGGTGATATTTGTCATTGCCTTCCTCTGAGACTGAGAAAGTGTGACTTGCCCAAGGTATTTGGCATGGCAAAGCAGTGGGGACGTCCTGCTGCCTCCAAGGCAACTCAGGCCGTCCCTATCAGACTGCCAAGCAGACTCAATTTGGTATCCAGGATGCCAGATCAAGACCGATTGATGGGTTCAATGTAGAACTTCCCTCAGAGTTGTGTGATATTTCAAACTGTTGTATGTTTCTTGACCCAAGCCACTATCATAGTTTGAATTTGCTTTGCTTCAACAAATGATCATCACAGATCATGATGACTGGCAGTTAAGCCATAGTGCAAGCAGATTTCAAACACCACGCAGCTACACTGGAGAAGTAGTATGTGAGCCTGTGAGTTGTACTCTAAAGTTTAGTTTTTTGTGGAAGTGCAGACATGATATATTATCAAGAAATGTAGATGAAAGATGAATGATGAAGCTCATTCTATATCTTTTGAGTTTCCATTGCAGAGTGAAGGCTGCTATTTTGGTTGGGCTTTGGGTTTCTAAATTAGAAGTGCTTGGTCTAGCAGTTTTTAAGACTGGTTTTGGTACGGTTTCCTTAAAAACAGTCTTTAAATCTGTTTGAAGAGCTATATATAAAGAGAAGCCTCGAGTGCTTTAATTGGTTTTAGTTATTTATTTAAAGTTTTCAAAGTATTTCTGCCTAGTGATCAGTTTACCATGTTTACCTCTGAGAACATGGTAAACTGAAAAGTGCATCTGTCTGTCTGTCTGTCTGTCTGTCTGTCTGTCTGTCTGTCTGTCTATCTATCTATCTATCTATCTATCTATCTATCTATCTATCTATCTATCTATCTATCCATCCATCCATCCATCCATCCTGAGCAGTGTAGGGGATCATTCTGCAGTGATGTGGTAAGGTGTTTTCCCCTCCTGGGGCTCCAGGTTATTTATGGTTGACAATAGAACAACAATAAAAAATGCATCTTATGGGAAGTTGAAGTATTCCTCCAACAATCTTAAACACCTTTAACAGCTATCGACTCTATGTAGTTTTTGCGGTTATGCCTGGACCACAGAAACAACAAATAGTATTGTTTCATTCTTTCATTGCAGAACAATGTGCTCTTGGGAGGGGAGAGAAAGTGAGGGCGAACAGACCATGCATGAACAGTTCTTCCTTGGAACAAAGATATATTTCTCCATATTGAACTCTGGATACATCCTTGCTGTACATTCTGCAGTATTCATGATGCCATTACAGTTAAAGAAAAGCCATCAAGCTTCTATAGTTCTAAATGAATGCCTTTCTTCCACTATCTGACTACTCAATCTTTTGTCTTTTTCTTACGGATTTAGGGCTTGGGGCATGCAGTAGGTGTTCTGGCAACATTTAATTTTTAGAGTAAAGCAGAATTCCATTGGTTCTGAAAAATCTCTCTGTGGGCCCTTGACTTCTGCTATAGTAAATCCCTGAGTAGTCCACCCCTCCCTCATTTAATAAGGAGAATAAGCAACATCCATTTTACACCACTGTCAAAGTCTGGCACACCCTGACCTTACATGTGTGTAGCACATGGTGATTAGAATTCTCCTGCATAATCTATGTGGATGAGGTAAGTAAAATACCAATTAATTGTCACCTCTCTAGCAGAGAGATATTGTGCCTTAGAGACTTTCAGATTTATGGATGGCAAGGTTGTTATGTGCGACCTCTAGCAGAGAAATAATTTTGAATTTTTGTCATTTTTAAAAATTCAGTTTCTTTGTTTTAAGTAATTGAGTCCCTAAGTAATTGAGCCACCTAAGCTCTACCCATCACATTTCTTGCCCTTAAACAAATCCTTTGGGAGCAATTGATGGGCTACAGCTTTTGGTGTCACACTGCTTCTTACAGTGCAAATTGCCATTTACTATGCTATAGTGAAGGGTGTGTTGTTGCCAAAATCAGAAGCTCTTTTCTATTGCAGTTTTATTTCTGCCGAGATTCTACTCAAAGCCAGCTTCCAATGTGCTTGTGAAATTCCAAGTCCCAAACAGTAGGTTTCAGGATCAAGCTGTGAGGTTACAAAAGGCATGAAGGGTAGCTCTTGGGGCTGTTACTCACTTACATGGATATTTCCTGATTATTCATGACTTGATAATTTTGCATTTGATGGCTTACAAGGTACAAGGACTCTCACCCAATAGAGTGGATCATAGCAAATTAAACTGTGGATGGTGTCACATTTTAAAAATATTCTCCCATGCAAAACTCTTTGCAAATAAAAACAAGGCTTAGTATATGTAAAGGTGTTAAAAATCTCTGTTTTTATTTTATTGCATTTTTTCAGATCCCACATATACCTACCTTTCCACTTTTGTTTAAAGTGGCCTTATGATTTCGTGGATGGTTTGGATGGAAAGCTTAATGATTTTGCATTCGTATATACAATTTCACCATTGACCGGACTGTTTGTACATGTTTGTACTTCTTTTTAGCTGTTCACATTTTAGAAAGTGTTTGCACAAATGAGCAAATTTTAGAGGTGAGGGTTTTTTTGGGTTTTTTTTTTTTGCAAAATGTCTTGGCAAGTGCAGAAAAAGGCTCTTTATTTGAAAAAAATTGACAAACTTCTTTTTCATCCTGAAATAGAGAAAAGTCTGAGCTCAGGTGCACACACCTGCATTTTTACTGATGATAAAAAGGTAAAGATAAAGGTTTTCTCCTGACATTACATCCAGTCGTGTCCGACTCTGGGAGTTGGTGTTCATCTCCATTTCTAAGCCGAAGAGCCAGCATTGTCCGTAGACACCTCCAAGGTCATGTGGCCAGCATGACTTCATGGAGCGCTGTTACCTTCCTGCCTGAGTGGTACCTATTGATCTACTCACATTTGCATGTTTTCAAACTGCTAGGTTTGAAGAAGCTGGGGCTAACAGTGGGAGCTCACTCCGCTCCCTGGATTAGAACCTGCGACCTTTCGGTCAGTAAGTTCAGCAGCTCAGCACTTTAACCCACTGTGCCACCTGGGGCTCTTTTTTTTACTGATGATGTCCTTAGCCGATAAATTCTTCAAAGAAGGCTCCCAGTTCCTTTCACCTTAGTGAGATCATTCTGTACCTTTCTATATACAGTATAGGAAGGTACAGAACTATATTATTTTATATCTGGAGAAAAGTGAAATCTTGGCTGTGGAAGCAGGAGTTTGGCAAGTAGAAGTTAAAGCGCAATAGACTCTCTCTGACCAAGTAACCTAGATAACAATTTTGGGTTGGTGCTAGGCTATGCCATGTTATGTTTTATATGTTTACATGTGTTAATTGGTTTTATTTGTATTTATATGCTTAATTGATTTTTAATGGTTATTGTATATAGTTTTGTTGATATTTGTATACTTGTGGCATTGAATGTTTGCCAAAATTGGAAGCCACTCTGAATCTCCCTTGGGGTGAGATAGGGTGGGGTAGAAATAAAGTAAGTTAATAAATAAATACTGTATTTATTCACTCAGTAATAGTATATCCTACAGTGGTTACTGAAGTAAGATGTGTAACTAAGCCAAACATGATAGATTTTCTAAAATGTGACTCTTTTTTAATGTTAATTTTTATTTGAGAAAATCTCAAAATAAAATATGCGAACAAGCCCATTTAGATGTACTGTATAAAACAACGTAACTACATACTTTCCACTACAACAGGGGTTCTCAAGCTGTGGGTCCCCAGATGTTTTGGCCTTCAATTCCCAGAAATCCTAATAGCTTGGATTTCTGGGAGTTGTAGGCCAAAACACCTGGGAACCCACAGGTTGAGAACCACTGCACTACAACTAAACAACCATTTTTTAAAAAGCTATAAACTTCCCACTATCTATCTATGGTTGATATCCCATATTAGTTGATAATAATGTGATCACAATTCTACTTCAGCCAATACACTACTAATTCATGAATCCTATAGTTGATAAAAGGGGTTGCAGTGGCACAGCAGGTTAAACTTCTAAGCTGCAGAGCTTGCTGATCAGAAGGTCAGTGGTTCGAATCCGCAGACGGGGTGAGCTTGCATTGTTAGACCCAGCTTTTGCCAACCTAGCAGTTCAAAAACATGCAAATGTGAGTAGATCAATAGGTATCACTTTGGCAGGAAGGTAATGGCGCTCCATGCAGTCATGCTGGCCACATGACCTTGTAGGTGTCTACGGACAACTCCAGCTCTTCAGCTTAGAAATGGAGATGAGCACCACCCCCCAGAATCAGACTCGACCAGGCTTAATGTTGAGGGAAACCTTTACTTTTACTATAGTTGATAAATGTCCCCATTGTCATTGGGATAAAAGTGATGAACAGGTCCCTATATTCCTTAACGTTAGTCAGAGTTTTCTCCTTAATCAGCTTCTTCTTGCATTGGGATAATTGCTTCCATCTCTGAGAATATACAGGTCTTGCAGCAGTTATCATATATTGTAGAATCTTCCCTATTTTTCTTTCTAAGTGGTAGTCTAGCATTCCCAAAAGATCTAACTCCAGTTTGATCTGAAGTTTAACCGTAACACTATCTTGCAGCATCAAATCTATTTAAGTCCAACACTTTCCACAAGACAACCACATATGATGAAATGCCTAAACATTATGTTCTTCTTTCCAACATTTGATAGAGCTGCCCTTATATCTCTTTGAATAATTTGCCAAAATTCACAAATTAACAAGAAGGCAAAAGTGTACAATTGCGCACTCTTGACCACAACGAAGGCCAGTGATGGATGGGATTGTAGAGAGTAGTGTATGACAACTCTGCAGCATAATCAAGTACTATCCAAATTCTTGACATAATTGGCCTTTTCCCTCCATTGGATTTTTAAAAGAATAATTACAGAGAAAGGGGAAGGAAAGAGTAGAATATGGGCTATGCATATACATTAATATCACTTGAACATTTCCTCCCAAAATAATAATCTAAAAACAAAAACAACAACAAATCTTCATGTGCTTATTTGGTGGTTATATTTTATCCTTGAAAAGATTTCATGATTATCCTGTTTTGTAAGAAGCTTAATGCATTTGGCCTTTATGTAATTGTTTGGCCTTCTTCAGGGGCTACGTTGGAATAAACATAAATTACAATATTAATTGTTTTAACAATTGATTTATTCTTGCCTTTTATGAAGAAGGCCACACTGGGGCTACACTGAAACATTTGAAATGTGAAGAAGGCGACACTGAGGTTACATAATGGCACTACATGGAAATATAAATTCCCATAGTAAAAATTGAAAAAATTATGGCTGCTTCCATACATGTTGGGAAGACAGGACTGCCTTTCTGCTGTTGTACACACATTCTTTGGCCCTACCACAGACCCCTGTGTCTCCTTAAAAATGCCCCCTCCCCATAACCAGAGATGTTTTAGTGCAGGGCTTCTTAAACCTTTCCACTTGGGATCCCTGTTGGCTGAGATGTTTTTGTGTGACCCCAGTGATATAGGTGTATAAAATAGGTATAAAATTAAACATATAGTGATAAAGGCCCCCTCCCCTGGTGGATCAATGGGTTAAACCGCTGAGCTGCTGAGCTTGTTGACCAAAAGGTCACAGGTTCAAATCTGGGGAGCAGCGTGAGCTCCCGCTGTCAGCCCCAGCTTCTGCCAACCTAGCAGTTCAAAAACATGTAAATGTGAGTAGATCAATAGGTACTGCTCTGGTGGGAAGTTAACGGCGCTCCATGTAGTCATGCTGGCCACATGACCTTGGAGGTGTCTATGGACAACGCTGGCTCTTCGGCTTAGAAATGGAGATTAGCACCAACCCCCAGAGTCGAATACGACTGGACTTCACATCAGAGGAAAACCTTTACCTATAGTGATAAATCAGCATTTGCAAGACTTGCTAAATGGGCTGATTTCCTTTTTTATGAAGTACAGGTGAAGCACCTTCAACAGAGTCCACTGTAAACACTGTACAACTGTGTAAATTTCTATAATAGTGACTAGGTGACATTAAGAAAAAAAATCAGGACCCCAACATTTTTATTTATTTATTTATTTATTTGTCGTGTCAGAGCAACTAGTCCATTATATTACATTTCTAACAGAACATTTAACCAGCTACCAAACTCACAAGTTGTGTATTTTTCTGTTTGTTTGCTTTGTTCTGTTAGAAACCCCAACATTGAGGTAAGGGGACCCCATTTGGGGTCCGGACCCACGGTTTGAGTGCTTTAGTGCACTTTTCTGTGCCCTACGTTTTGTGATAGATATCCACACCATTGTTTACTCTCCAGATTTGAGGGCTGCAGAAACTGGAACGATGGTCAGAGTAAAGCAATTTAACAACATTTTACCCATTTGTGTGTTTAATCAACCGGATGTTGTTAATCTCATTACTTGAATACCTTGTACACCTACAGCGCAATAAGGGTCTTTAAACCATAATAAAATGATGTTGTTGTTGTGGAGATGTGGTGGTTGAACTGTTGATATGCATTTGGTAATTTTTCTAATTGGTCTTTCCTCTGATAAGCATATCAATTACAGGAACAACTAAAGATGACATCAATCACGTTACTGATATCGGTAATCTCAGCACAATAGTTCTGTTTGTATTGTTCAGGGCTGGCTGTAACCCATCACTGTGGTATATGAGCGCCTTCCTGTGGTTCTGTAAATGACTTGACTGGCACCTGCCATGTGTCATATTACCCTGGGCTCTTTAATTTCAGATTCCAATCTGGAAAGGCTCATTGAAGCTGTCATTGAAACTTCACAGACATTTGCTTCTGACTTTTCTTGAAGTATCCAGGCCTGTTATTTAAAATGTAGACATTTTGATTGTGCCATAAATTATACATGCATTTAAACCTCTCTTTATCTCTGATTGCCCCTTATGTTCTCCCTTTTGTGTAGTTGATTCCAATCCACTTTTAGGCAAGGACTTAGTTTCAGGTTTAGGTTTGTACAACACCAGGCACACCTGGTATTGCAGAAATTGCAATTATTATGTCTTCCTATACTTCTGGAGGTTTCAAATCCTCAATTTTTGGACACAAGAAATTCTTGAGCCAACTGAATCCAGAAGTCACTGAGAAAACTGTCTGGTGTAATAGCATAAAATAGCAACGTCTTTCCTAGTTTGCTCTCTCTCTCACACACACACATACGAACACACAGACACCCAAGAGGTTTCAGTCACTGAAGCCTAGCAAGCTTGCGTGCTTAAAGCCTACTTAATACAAACATGCTAAAAGTGGATAATAGCAACACACTCTAATGAAGAAAAATGATTCAATTTCATGCTGGTTTGTTGTAATAACTTCTTTACCATTTTCACTCATTACTTTCAACTTGATGTTGATCATGGCAGATCTTGTTTGATGCACTGTTCCCTCTTCTGAACTGATGTGATTTGCGCACATTGTGAAATGTAAGTGAGCCTGACAGGGCTCCCGTTTGGATATACCTGAGCGATATATATAGCTGTTGTTGCAGAGGACAGGGTCAAAAGATTGACAATATTGGCATGGCTTCATATGAGGTGAAAGGGTTTGGAACCAGTCAATTAGGATTAGAATCAGTACTTCTGTGGGTTTCTATAAAAGGATTAGAGAACAAGTATGAGCCAGAAATGACTGTGTCAAGAAATAAATTGATGATAATATGAATTAGAAAGGAAAAAATGACAAAAGAATGGACAAGTTTATTCTAGAGGAGAGTGTAATGACAGGAGGAAAGAGTGAATGTTTTGCAATGTGATGTTTTCATTTTTCACTTTAAATACAGGCCTTTTTGATTTTACTGCACAAGTGTGAATCGAGAAGGGGGAAAGTCCAACTAAAGAAATATATAAAATGCTGCCAGGGAGCTACAGAGAAGAATTGTATTTTAATAACCATATTGTTCTGGTACAGCTGTACCAGGAGCTCCAATTTTGTTTGCTTTGCATTGAATGTTTGTTTGTAGTCCTAAGTTTCAGGGATTCTGCAGATAGGTGGCTTCTTTTGGCTGCAGTCATAGGGCAGGCCACCTGCCCATCATCGTTCAGTTTTGGTCCTGCCCCTTGCTCAGGGCAGTTGGGAAGGGAAGTGAGCCATTTTGTTAGTTAGTCTCAGCCAAGTTAGCTTATGTATAGGATGTGTGTAAGTTCCCCTGTACAAAAGCTTCAACCTTTACGAACTCCAGGGAAGCATTCCTACAGCTTTAAGAATTTCCAGGAAAACAGCCTTAAAGACTAAAGAACTCCAGCTGGACAACATCCACTGCCTTGCTGGTAGGTCCACTCAGCGTTCAAGAAGCAGTTCGGCCCGGTAGCGGAGCCCACATCAGTGAGGGTTGGATTTCAGTCAGCCTGGGAGAAGTTAAAAAGGGGATTTTCCTTTAAAGAAAAAGTTATTGAAGTCAGTTGCCTGTGCTTCGTGGGCAAGATTAGGAATTCACCAGTTCCCTAAAAGTTTGGAATCATTTGCTTAACTTTACTGAAGATAAGAGAAGTTCCTGTTTGATTGTTCATTAATAAAATACTTTGTTGCACTTCTCAAGCCATCTGAAGACTCTTTGTGGTGGAAACCTCTGAGAACTTCTCCTTAGGCCCCTGGCTTCCTGCTGGGCAAAGGTTACACATCCTATGTTTAAAGCCAACCAATTACAGGCCCAGCGGCGACAGAACACATATTATGTTAAAAGCATCATACTGTAAGGACTGGCATGGAAGGATAAGTTTGGAGAATGAGGAAAAAGTTGTCTCTTGAAGAGTTTTTTTAAAAACAGGTTTAGAATACTGTCAACAGCTAGCTCTTTGGTCATTTTGTTTGTTTCCAAGTGTTGCTGAAAAAATTCTGGCCCTCATCCAGAGCAATTTGTGCATCAAAATGTAACTCATACAGGTAGTTCTAATCTGCAAGCTGATGATAAAAGGCAAAGAAAGGAAAGTTGAACTGTTACTAACATCCAAGTGAGTAGATAATAACATCTGGAGCCATCTGAGATGACCCATTCACATGTAGGGGTAGATAGTGGTTCTCATAGCTGTGGAATGGTGAATATGATCTAGGTTTTAGCTTGGACTTCGAGCAAATTATCATATGCTGAGCCATGTCCTGATATGACCACATGCACAAGATTTTGTCTCCAACCCCCAGTCTGGGTAGGACTCTCACTGAGTTACCTGTACATGGTACATGGATGAGTTCTTATTCCATGCCAAATGGGAAACTTGGTGGATTTGAAATTTTAAAGCAACTCTTTATGCATACATCCATGGCCTAAATGCAATCTTACACCTATCTAGAGCAGAGATTCTGAAATGGTGGGTCCTGACCCCAAATGGGATCACCTTATCTCAATGTTGGGATCACAAAAGGCTTCCTCCTTTCCCAACCAAGATAAAGTGTTTGGACCCACTTTCAATTCTGTGGCTGTGGTTGTAGTTTAGAGAGGATCCATTAAACTGCTCAGCCAGGCAGGTCTTAGAGCTCACTAGACTACTAACACCAGAATTCTGCAGAAGGCAGCCACAGGCACTAACACTATACTTAGGGCCTCATCACAAAAGCCAGGCGAAGTGTTCGGCTTCACCAAGAAACGAGAGGGGCAACAGGGTGAATTGGTTGCTCTGCACACAGCTCCCTCTCAGTGACGCATTCCCCATCACATGGGAGAAGCATTGCCCTCCTGGTGAGGCCCCATGCTAGCTCCATTGGACAATATGGGGAAACCTTGTTGTAGGGAAAGCATCGAGCGACACTTAGACCCCGATTGGGGTGGCATCATGTGATGGCTGGCTTGGGGCTCAATCCATTAGACAGGGTAAAAGTGTCCTAGGATGCTAAACTTTCCCATCTGATGAGGTCCTCTTGTTTTAAATATTAATGTTGATAGGTTGGAGGTGGGGAAAAGGCCCAGCTCACACTGCTAAGGAACAGGAAACAAACTCAGGAAGACACTGAACAAATTCTGCTTTCCCAGAACAATTCAAAAAAATGATTTTATTTTTTATACCTTTCATCCTGTAAATAGTTCAATTCATCACAAGACAGGGAAGAGATTTTCTTTTTGTTGCTGTGATCTCCAGAGTCATGATCTATCGCTCAACCCACTATAGCACTTTAGTTCTTATGTATACAGTATATATAGGTTGAACATCCCTTATACAAATTTCCAAAATCTAAATTACTCCAAACCCCCAAATTGCCCACATAGGGCTGAGATAAAAATACCTTTCGGGGAGGGGGGGGGTCAATGTATGTAAACCTTTTCTCATGCACAAAATTATTTAAAATATCGTATGTAATTGCCTTTGGGCTATGTGTATAAAATGAATATGAATCATACATGAATTTTGTGTTTGGATATGGGTCCCATCTCCAAAATATCTCATTATGTATATCTTCGAACTATCTCATTATGCACATATATTCCAAAAAATTCCAAAACACCTCTGCATTTTGAATAAGGGATACTCACCCTATTGTGTCCGAAGTGTATTAGATTATGTAGATTGTTTTTAATTGTCTTAAATTTTTATTTTTTTAACGAACACTTCAGCTTCTTGAATAATCCTGAAATCATCTGAAGTAGGGTAGAAGATAAAACATTTTAACAAATGAAATGGAAATCAAATAAATAGTAGTTGTGCTGCAGCATCCAGTCAATTGTTTCTGTTCAAAACTTGAGTCACTTCCTAATGCTTGTGGTGAGCTGCAACCAGAGCGTTGGCCTTCAGCCAAATCCAACATGGATTGAAATGCTACCGTGATGTCGCATAACATCTTCCAGAAATGCATGCCCCAATATTTGTGCTAAAATTTAATGGGCTAAAAGCACTTCTTTGTTTTTGTTAATGATTATTAGCACAAGTAGTTTTTTCCCCATCTGCAACAAGTATTAGTATACCAATCCATTGGCTTCTGAGGCTGATGTTCAATATTTAAAGGACATTTTGAATACGTATCAGTTTGATACCAACATCCTATTACAGGTTACTTATTTAGAAACATGTTACTTATTTATTCTTGCTCCAATTATGGCAGGCAGGGCATCTGACACATTCCCATTTTGAAATATGTGCCAATTGCTTGCCTTTAACTATTATATAGGAAGTCTTTTTTCATCAGTATTGTACAGTGGTGCTTCTAGTCTCCTTCCAAATGCTCATCTGTTTGAGATATTGGACCCTTACACATGTCTTGAACTTTGTGACTTCTCCATGATATCTGTCACTGCAGTATTGATTTCTCCCTGTTTCTCTCCCTCTAAAACTGTCAGTAGATGCCTCCATGACATGGAAGGGTGTTGATGTTTAGCAATTTCATTGCTTTCTTTTTTTTTGTATGGAGAGGCTATATACTACTTATTGGTAAGAGCCTTTTGGAAGCGTTTGGAGTATTGTTTTTTTTTAAAAAAACTAAACCTCTTGGAGAATATATATTCACATACACTTTAATGATCTCAGGCTTATTTCATTTGAACTATGAGATATGTAGGCTTTCTTTGTTAATGCTGATTGTCTGCTTCCAGAAAGCAGCTCCAAACATATAAAAACATGTGGTGCCATCCTCCAAGGTTTATTCCAGTAAAAATATAGCTAATAGATGTTATCTTTGTCCATGGCAAAACTCATTGAATGGGAAAAGCTAGATTTAAACAGAGAAATATTCTAGTCAAATTAGTTCACCTACATGAAAAGAAAAATGCAACAGGGTGGCAGGAATCAGGCTGTTGGTCCTAACATTTTGTTGTGGTGTTTCTGTTTGTCCAACCCACAAGTTATTTACTGGCCAGTTTCCAACCTGGATGGCTTGGTAATACCTGGACTGCTCTTTTGTGCTGCTATTGTTGCTTTCTTGATTTTTTTTTCAAATCATTCTCAAGAATCTCTGCTGTTCCCTTGAAACTTGTTTGATTGTATCTTGTCTATCTGCCTGCAGCCTGAAACTGCATGTCCCTATCAGCTAATCTTGTTTGCCTGTCTCTAGGATGCTCTCTCCCAGACTGTTTTATATGCTCACTTGATACTCCTTGTTTATTCAGCTAGATATTGTTGATGTCCCTATTAGCATGGATCCTGACCCAACTAGGATTATGACTGAGTGTAATTGTGGCTGTTAATTGAAGTTTGTGACATATATATGAGTAACAAAAAGACTGAATCCTGTCAACTCAAAGGCTTCCATGAGTTTCCAGCTCTTGTGTTTATCAAGGAAAAGAAATTCCGAAGCTGGAAGATAAATTTTAAAGATAGGGACATAGCTCAATATATTTTGACTGCATTATAAATTATGCCCAGAATTCTTAAGGCCTGTTTATACTGGTAGCAAACCTGGATTTTGAAGTTGTTCCCGGATGTCCAGTTGACATTGAGGAATTTTCCATCTGTAACATGGAGTAAAACTGGTTAATATGATTTTACCCCAAATTATGAAAAGTTGGGAAATGCTACAGAGCTTTGGCAAAATTCTGGATCAGCCTTGCATGTTGAGGTTAGTGTGAGCAGCTTGATTGGTTCTAATAAAACAGGTTCACTGCATAATCACTCCCTTTTCACTGCACTCCATATCACATGAGAAAAGGAATGAATCAGGGCAGTGTCACCTTGTCACTGCAGCAGCAAAGGTGCTTGTGTAGCCAGGGTAAAAGAGGGAGGCAACCCCCCTCTCCTTCTCCTAGGAACCTCATCACATTAAGTTGCCTAATGTGGGCAGCAGTGGGGGGATTTGCTGGGCATCGCTACAAATCCATGGGTCAACGGGGGAATCCATTACCTTCCCCATCACACAGGGGAAAGCATCATTACCCAGTTTCCCCCTTCACTTGCTGGCAATTAAAACACAGGAAGCCTCCCGCTCTCATACAACGCTTTCAATACATCTCAGGGACGGAGCCCCACCAGAAGTAGCTGTATGTTATTTGATGGTATCTGGTAGGTTCCATCCCCAAATGGTGCTAAAAGCATCATGCAACAGGTAAATTTGCCCAGGTGATGAAGTCCTAGGTTGCATGAGCACTTTTGCTTTGCCCTAGCCTCAATTTTAGTGATATGTAGACGAGCCCTTAGTTCAATATACTTAATTAAGTAACTCCTCTTGGCCTAAACCCCCACCCCAACCTGACAAAAACATCATTCAGTCACTGGGTTGTTGTAGGTTTTTCGGGCTACATGGCCATGTTCTAGAAGCATTCTCTCTTGATGTTTCGCCTGCATCTATGGCAAGCATCCTCAAAGGTTGTGAGGTCTGCTTGCCATAGATGCAGGTGAAACACCAGAAGAGAATACTTCTAGAACATGGCCATATAGCCTGAAAAACATATAACAACCCAATGATTCCAGCCATGAAAGCCTTCGACAATACATCATTCAGTCATGTTCCAATCAGCATGAGCATGTAATTCCTTCTCCCCTTTCACTTGATTTCTAGTATAGGGGGTTGTGGGTTGGGGATGGAATTATGATCATGGCAACAGTGTCAAAATTGTGAGAATATGGAATGATCAGCTAGATTTACTCATTGATGACTTTCATATTCACAACTGTCCCTTAGGTTTGGGTTTGGCTATGCAGACACTTGTTCCTATGAGGAACCAGCTGTGGGTGTCCTGATAGCTATTCTGCACTCCCTGGGCTGAGGTGGTTTTCAATGCTGGTTCTAGTTGGCATTATGTGGCTGTGTAGAACTGCCCTAATGATTTAGACATTATTGCTATGATTGTAACTCCACTCTTTGCCTACTTAACTGCATCAGTACAAGGAGATATTTTCTGCCAGTGATCAGAACATTGTTGAATTACATTTCCACCAGATTTTGGAATAGGGTGGGGTTGGTGTGAGTAATTAAGAATACTTTAGTTGGTAGCTGATACATAATTCTAGCCTATGTTTTCAGTAATGAGGGTTTTCTAAATATGACAATGTTCACTTTCCTTGACACATTCAAACTAAGCAAAACAATACCGTTAAAGCAGATTTATATCAAATATTTCTGAAAATGGTTCATTTTAAGTACCGTATATAGCGGAGTGTATATACATTGTGGCATTGATTGTAAGGTGCACCTCAATTTTGACTATGTAATTTGGACAAAAAAGGTGAACATTAGATTCCGGTAAATATGGTATGGTAGTAATTCCACTAATTTTAGTGCATACTTTACTTTATTTGCTTGCTAACTTTATATATATATATCCAGCAGTTACAGGCTTACATTTTTTGTCATGTTTACCTCCTCATGCATAGCTAAGCTGATCACTTGTTGCATAGAGGCAGCCTGAATGGAAAATAACAGCATTATTCTTCTTGCCACTGGTTCCTCCGGCCTCCCCTAATCCTCTCTCAACTGTTTAAAAACAGCTTGTCTTATTGTACAAGTGAAGCACTGTAGTATGGATATTATTTTGGAAGCTCAAAAAAGGAGTGTGGGTCTTTTTCATGGTGACAACTATTATGCAGTGAACTATGATATGACAATATAATTTACACCACCATATTTGTTCCTGCTCCATGGTTGGTGTTTTTTAAAAAACAACAACAACAAGTTGTGCAATTCCATAATGCTATTGAAATACTACCCCACTGAAATTAGAAAAGATGAGCACACATCACTTCCATCATTTTTCCTATTCTTTTCCCCATAAACTTAGTGGTAACAGTGGGTGTGGTAAGCTTCTTATTTCTTCTTAGTATGCTGAAGATTTGGGGAAGTAGGGTAATTGATACTTAGCTCTAGGTACTTGGATTTGTTTCTGACACAATATTATGGTCCTGGTATAAACAATATGGAGTAACTAATCTGTTAAGTTTCATATATATGTAGTTTCCATGCAGGGAGCTACCATATTTCCCTGAAAATAAGACTGGGTCTGATATTAATTTGTGCTCCAAACGACACATGAGAGCTTATTTTCAGGAAATATCTTCTTTTTTCATTTACAAAAATCTACCTTTATTCTAATGTTATCGTCTAATATTATGACAACAATATTACTTATTTATATTTATTTATTTAAAATACTATTATTTTATGATTCAATACATTTGTCATGTGTTGCAATGGATGTGCTACCAGTAAACATATTTGGCTGGGTGACGTTTTTAACTGCGGCTTATTTTGGGAGTAGGGCTTAGATTATGAGCATTTTGAAAAAAAATATTCTAGGGCTTCCAGTTAGGGGAAACAGGGTAGAAAAGACACTGTAGAAGTTGTCAGATTCCAGTAGTTCTTTTTCTAATGCTTTGTTTGCTTGACTGAGTAGAATCATTGGAGTTTTTCTACTATGGCATCTCTTCTCTAGACTCTCCTTACTATTACAGTGCTGCAGCAAATTAAATTAAATTAATATTTAATATAATTACATTTATATTTAATTTATTATTATTATTATTATTATTATTATTATTATCATTATTATTATATAATTCAATGCATTTGTCATGTGTTGCAATGGATGTGCCACCAGTAAACATATCTGTCTGGGTGATGATTTCAACTGGGGCTTATTTTGAGAGCAGGACCTAGATTATGAGCATTTTGAAAAATCATTATTTTTGGGAAAACAGGGTAGAAAAGACACTGTAGAAGTTGTCAGATTCCAGTAGTCTTTTTTCTAATGCTTTATTTGCTTGACTAAGTAGAATCCTTGGAGTTTTTCTACTATGGTGTCTCTTCTCTTCTAGACTCTCCTTACTATTACAGTGCTGCAGCAAATTAAATTAAATTTATATTTAATTAGTTATTATTATTATTATTATTATTATTATTATTATTATATAATTTAATACATTTGTCATGTGTTGCAATGGATGTGCCACTGGTAAATATATCTGGCTGGTTCACAATTTTAACTGGGGCTTATTTTGGGAGTAGGGCTTATATTATGAACATTTTGAAAAATCATTCTACGGCTTGTTTTCGAGTTAGGGCTTATTTTTGGGAAATCAGGGGTGGAAAAGACACTGTAGAAGTTGTCAGATTCTAGGAGTCCTTTTGCTAATGCTTTGTTTGCTTGACTGAGTAGAATCCTTGGAATTTTTCTACCATGGTGTCTCTTCTCTCCTAGGCTCTCCTTACTATTACAGCGCTGCAGCCCGTGGAGCAGCACCCCCGGCAGCCGCTGCTGCTTACGATCGTCACTGACACAAGGAACCAAGAGGCACTTACTAAACATATCATGCCGGATGACACCCCTGGAATCATCTAGAATGCAACTGGAGAAATCGGACTACAAGGAAGGTTAAAAGAAAACATCCCCACAGACCCACACAATGATTGGATTGTTATTCTTCCAGCTAGGTGAACTGTGCATTACTTCCTGTTTTTCATTAATGAAATTCGAGTGACCTTAACTGAATCTCCCATTTTTTAAAAAAGAGCAAACAAAGAATCGGTTTTGTTGACATTCCCAGTGGCTTTCAAGATGCAGTAGCCTTGGGTTGCATACCGCTGTCTTGCTTTTGGACTGACTAGCTCTCCCTGATGCTCTTGGCCATGTCAAGGGAAGAGGAGCAGTTCTCAATGCTCAGCACTCTCTGTTGGATGTCTCTCTTTCCTGCAAATTGTAACCAGATGTGTGATCAAAATGGACCATATCGGTTGGGTTTCATTTTAAGAAAGGGGGCATTAAGGAAAAAGATTGGTCAGCTCAAATGACAAAGCACCAATGTAAATAACTTGCTTCTTTGTGTTACTGTAGAGTGGTTTAGCATCAAACACAGCAACGCGGACAACATGATGAATTTGAAACACATTGGAAAATATGTGTTTTGTTACTGGTGCACTGATTCCAAGAATTTAGTAAGCTTTAACACAACTTTGAACCAGGTTACCATTCATTGTGGCTATTTCTGGGGCTAGTGTTCTTTCTACATACATGACAGTCTAATATGCTCCATATGTTAGTACTGACCATATAAACAAATGACAAACATGGACAGCTAGTTCCACCTTAATTCCTGAATATTGATTTACAGGTATTTGCAACTCACACTCTCTGACTTTAAGTTGAAAGAAAGAATTCCAAAAAACCGAAGCCTTATGCAGATTGAAATAGAAAATATGTAAAAACTGGTTGTATATGGCCCAAAAGTATTATTATTTTCATGAGCAGTGGTGAACCGAAACTAATATGAAAACTAGGTTAAGGTTAGAATTTGTGCTGTTGAACACCACTTAAACTGCCACAGCTCAATGTTATGGAATTGGTTGTTGTTTTACAAGGTTTTTTCCTTTCTCTGCCAAAGTGTGCTGGTGCCTCACCAAACTACAAATCTATATCATTGAGCCATGGCAGTTAAAGTCAAATTCCACACTATAAATCCACCCTAATTCTCTCTTGATGTTATTTAACATGTTGGAGGTCCAGGGCCAACAGCTCCATGCAACCCATCCATATGTTGAGCATTGACATAATTAACAACAACATTATTATTATTATTATTATTATTATTATTATTATTATTGACATCAGTTGAGGAGAATGTGCTCACTCTTTAGATTCCATAGTAAGTGGACTCCATCAGCTCCCATGGAAATGTACCCATCGATATCTTTCCCTTGTGGCCATCCATGCCCAAAAATATGGATATTAGCGTCCAAATCAAGGAGGAGTATAGCCTTAGAGGCCGAGTTAGCAGCTGTTTTAACGGTGTTAAGATTTTTACAAACTTAATATATGAAAAGTAGGGGGAGGGGGATCTTCTGCAATTCTGGTTGGAAATCTGTGTCATTTGGAATATTTGGAGAGCTCAAGGAAGACCTTTTTAGGACTATGCTTCAGGATACATTAAAATAATATGGGCCACCGGAAATGTACTTACTTGAAAAGGATGTAATTCACCCAGAATAGGTTTGCATCATTTCTTGTGCAGATTTTCATCCTGATACTTGAAAGGGGATTAATAGTCCTGTGGCATTTCATTCAATGTTCTATGCACCCTATAGGCACCGAATGAAGTTTACAAATGACAGCAAAAGATGGACATCAATCACTTGTGACGCCATAAAATTCCCTTAACTCAAAAACGTTCATTTTAACCAACATTTTTTTTTAAAAGCATGCAACTACAGATGGGCTTTTTGGACAAAAGGAAAACTAGGGTGGAATTTTGATGTTTAGCCAGGAATCTAGGTCTATCCTTAACATCTTAATGGTGTCGGCAAGAAGATACACTTTGGAAGAGAGAACACCACTGGAAGGAGTAGGCTTAACTTCCTCCCAAAAGGTAGTCATTGCCCCCCTAAACTACTTTCATTGTGCTATTTTCCACCTGCTAAGATTTCCTGATATGTATTGGACATGGCTGGAAGTAAATGGTAGCCATGTTAGTCTGCTAAAACAACAAATGCTGGCGCCTTTTAGATAGAAAAAAGTTATTATGGCTCAAGCTTTCATGCGTTGCATTCCATGTTGATTTCACATATTATTTTTATGTCGTGCTACATCTGCTGGTCTTTCAGAACCATAAGACTTTTTAAAAAATCTAGCAATTCTCTAGTCATGTTGATGAAACTGGGTCAATCTATAGCTAGTGAAGATTCTGAAAAATGTGCCTATTTGAAGATTTAATGGAATTTTGGCATGCCCCCCCCCCCTTGCCACCTTACCATATGATGAAGAGAACAGCTCTCCTCTCTGGGACCCTTCTAGAGATGTTTTAATGACAGTATAGCAGCTCCGCTCTTTCCAATCCAGAACATTATTGAAAGAATCCTGCTGGTGATGAAAGGAAGGTTAGTTGCAACTAGCTCTAGGCCTGAAACCACTAACGCTAGAAAATTCCTTCCAGTTTTCATATCTGTTGAATATTGATTGGCCACTCTCAAAAGATTTGGAGGTGTGACTCTATTTTGATAAGCCCTAGAAAGAGTGGATGCTTATCTGAAACATCTCCAGTTCTTTTGAGGTTTATTTTTGCTTCTCTTTGTCGGATCTCAAATATTTTTTTCCAGTGAGATACATTAAATATAATGGGTTGAACCCCAGACATTTGTTGGGTCTATTCCAATCATGAATTACACTTAGAGTTAGACCCACTAAAATCTATAGGACTTTTACTCCATTCACTGCAGCAGTTATGCTCTAGGCATGCCTTAGGTTGGATCTACACTGCCAAATAAGGAAATTTGAACTGCATTCCAAGTGTAGACTCATGTAATGTACTTCAGTGCAGTACAGACTGCATTATATGGGTCTACACCAGGTATGGGCTAACTTTTTTTGCCTTGGGGCTGCATTACGGGCCTGGCTGGGAGGACCAAGTCAGGAGGGAGGGGGCTAAGCCCGTGCTGGGTGAGGAGGGCCTGGGAGAGGGCAGGGGCAGGAGGGGGCAGAGCAGGGCCCAGGCCATCCTCAGGTTATCCTCCCAGCTGCTCGCCCATCCTTATGCTGGGAGGAAGGTGGGAAATTTGGCGACTGCCCCAATCTCTCCCTGCTCCCCTCACCATCCTCCTTCCCGATCCTTGGGCTGTCCTCTTGGCATTTTTCTGGGAGGAGGGCAAGACAAGTGGCACCTCTCAGCCACTGTGTGCCTTCCTCGAGCCATTCTCCTGGCATAAGAATGGGGCCGCTTGCACCATCCTTAAGCCGGGAGGAGGACGGGACACACAGTGGCTGAGAGTACTCCAGAGGGCTCTTAGCTGCTACATGCCTTCCTCTCCCATTTTTTGGCATAACCAAGAGGACAGGGAAAATGAGGATGGCCTGAGGTAAGCATCCAGGGGCCGCATCTGGCCCCCGGACCTTAGTTTGCCTATGCCTGGTCTTCACTGACCATGTAATGCAGTTCAAACATTATTTAGCAGCATGGATCCAGCCTTGATCTGAATCCAACCCGTCATTTCTCTGAAAGAAAGAAAGAATGTATCTCATATTCTAAAGTCCTAGTCTGAAGTCACTGTTACCCTAGTTAGGATTGTCTTATAGCAAAAAATATTGACAGTTTCCAAGCAATCTATACAGAATATGTAAAACAGAACTTGATGAATCTCTTTAATATAAAATCTGAATTCTCAGTTCCCTCACAAGTGTTTTGTGCCAACATTTAAGCTTTCATTCTGTAAAAAAGGAAATTAACTTTTCAAAAAAAAACTTTAGGCAAAAGAAATGTGGGTTAATAATTCTAAATAGTAAAATAATCAGTGTTATTTCATTGATATCCAAGCACACTGCCTATGGGGTTTCCCTTGTTCTGGAAGAGCAGCAATCGTTTAAACCATGTCTCCATATTTTATGGCTGTATTTACAGCCTCACTGATTAAAGACTGTCTTGAGCATGTGATTCAATGGATTCACTTGATGTGTTTCGCCATCAGCCAAAGACATCAAGTGAATCCAGCAGACTCTTTCTCCCTACTCCATTTTCCCTTGGAATAAAATTAAGAGTTGGCCCCTAAATTGACATATTTATTTTTTTAGGTCAGACTGCAATTTAGTACAACTCTTTTCTAATATTCATGTAAATGGCAAGCTAAATATTTGGAATAATCAATGCCCAATTTTAATTGCTATATACAAAAGGTGACATTTTTAGTGTAAATTGAACCCTCCCACCTTCCAAAGGATTCAAACCATTATAGCTGGCATTAATGCAGCTTAACATGAAAAACAGCCAGATAAAACATAGATCATGCAAGACATGCTACCAGAAATGTTTCCATTTGTTTGGTCATCAGATCCTGCTTCCTGTGCATCCTTTCCGAATACCATCATGTATGCTGGCTTTCGGCATAACCAGCACAACAATATGAACAATAGAGCATTTTATGGACAATGTATGGTGGAACTGTGAGTCACATATATACATGCACACATATGCTTGCGCATACAGATTCCCTCAGAGCTGACTCAAACCAGCCTTTCCCCCAGTTAGTTTCCCAAGTCCACACTGACAATGTTAGGGATTTTTCTCTCGGTGTTGTAAGGCAAAACCCATGAGTGAGCTGGCATGCACACACATTATCACTTTGTGGTTTTTTGTATCAGAAGGCAATTAGAGACAATGTAGGTTTTTTGGGCTGTATGGCCATGTTCTAGAAGCATTCTCTCCTGACGTTTTGCCTGCAATTACAGGCAGTCCCCAAGTTACAAACAAGATTCCTGTTCAGAAGATTTCAACTTACTTTCCATCCCTGTAATAATTGGATTTTGAAAAATTTGGCTTGTGGAAACATGGATTGGTGAGAAAGCTTTAGTGGAGACAACTTTTCCCATAATAACTCTTTCAGAAGTGGATTTCCCTTCCTATGAGTAGATATCTCACTTCCTGTTGTCTCACCTCTATTCTTAACTATAAGTCGTTTCTAAGTCGGATGTTTGTAACTCAGGGACTGACAATAGTATCTTACCTGTAGGAAGCTATAATGCAGTTGTGCTCAATCTGTGGGTCTCCAGATGTTTTGGCTTTCAACTCCCAAAAATCCTAACAGCTGGTAAATTGGCTAGGGTTTTTGGGAGTTGTAGACCAAAACACCTGGGAACCCACAGGTTGAGAACCACTGCTATAATGCCTTTTTCAAGGAATCTGTGGAGGAAATGTATCTGTGACAAGGGGACTCTTGAATTGAGGTGCTGGAGGCCTTTTAATACCTGGAATCCAGAGAGCTGTGCTTAAGTACACCTGAGATCTTAGGTAGATCTTCCTTTGAAGATCTGTTTAGAAACATTACCATTTCACGATTTGCTTTTGAAAGCTCTCCTCCGTTTTTAACATTGTTTGTCACCAGACATTGGAGACTGCTGCCTGAGAAACATGAACCCAAAGCCACTTGAGGGAAGAGAGTAGAACTAGTTGCCCTGTGCATTGGATCCTGGCCAATGCAAACAGATGGTAACTAATAAAGTATACATTTAATTTTCCTCCAGAATGAATTCTGCAAAGATATAATGCATGAACAAACCCTCAATCTTCCCTTTGTTTTGCTCAGCCTTATGTTGGAAGAAACACTGTCCTGGTTTGTCACTTTTTAGCGGCCTTTGAAAATACAGGAAAAAAACCCAAATGTTCCATTGCAAATAGAATCCCTTTCTGAACGAATGCTACTTTTTCTCAAAGACAGACTTGTTTGTATTAATGATACCCAGCATAAAAGAAATAAATGTTGATTGTATTCACCAAAGTCTCTGATGGCTGTTTAGAAGCTTACTTTTAAAAACCAACAAAATAGACAAAACAAATAAGTAACAGAAAAAAAATTACAATTAAATTGCCTTTGAACGTAGGAGATGAATCAGTCTCCACACCGAAAAAAATGCTTCTTAAAATGTGTATGTTTTGTATTCTTTTTTTCTAGTAGGAAAAGAACTGACTTGAAATCTTGGTGTTTTTTTCTTAGTGCTGTGTGTTGCTTTTGTGTGTAATAATATTTGAATGTAATGACAGCAGTGCCAATTTGCCAAAGATGTCGGATATTTTGTTTGGTTTTATTTCGTTTGGGGGTTTGGGTTATTTTTTTTGTTTTGGAGCTGGGTGGGTGTTTAAGAGGTGGGTCAAAGGGAGGGGCCTTTGGGGAAGACGTTGATTTCTTTTTCGCTTTGGTTCTGAATTTTCATGTCAATACTGGACTTTGTGATTTTTATTCTAAGTTAAATGGTTGACTGCAAAAACATTTTATTTTAGATTAGTTGAAGAAACATGCAATAAGATTGGCGTAGTTTCAATATCTGTGTGTCTTTTCATGAGAGTGACTGTTACTTGTGAACATTTTGATTTTATGTAACCTTTATGTGAGATAATTATTTGTAAATATTTACCATAATTTTATTGGTTCCAAAAATAAAAGTAATTTTTTTAAGTTCAAAAAAATATCTGAAGTTCCTTTAATTATACACAAAAATGTTCCAGGTGGCACAAAAGACAGAACTACTCTTATAGAGGGAGGCTTGAATCTCTCTGTTTAACTCCAGGCCAAATTTGCTTGTGTTTAAGTCAAATGTCTGTTCTGTCTTATTTCCACTTCATCTGCATGAAAGCTCCCATTTAGTTTGATATATTTCCCCCCAAATATATACGTTATATTCCCCCAAATATACATCTTACATACTTAAGTTTCTGATATATATGCATCTTTGTACATACAGAAGTGGTACCTATTGATGTACTCACATTTGCATGTTTTCGAACTGCTATGTTGACAGAAGATGGGCCTAACAGCGGGAGCTCACCCCGCTCCCTGGATTCAAACTGCCAACCTTTTGGTCAGCAAGTTCAGCAGGTCAGTGATTTAACTGCTGCGCCACCCTGGATCTACAATGCCCTATTTTTTTTTTGTCGTGTCAGGAGCGATGTGAGAAACTGCAAGTCACTTCTGGTGCGAGAGAATTGGTCGTCTGCAAGGACGTTGCCCAGGGGACGCCCGGATGATTTGATGTTTTTATCATCCTTGTGGGAGGCTTCTCTCATGTCCCTGTATGAGGAGCTGGAGCTGATAGAGGGAACTCATCCGCCTCGCCCCGGATTCGAACCTGCAACCTGTCGGTCTTCAGTCCTGCCAGCACAGGGCTTTAACCCACTGCACCACCGGGGGCTCCTACACTGCCCTATAATCCAGTTTCAGAATGTGGATTAACTACATTGAACTTGATTATATGTCTACACAGCCCTATCAGCCAGATCAATACAGTTAATGCACATTCTGAAACTGGATTACAAATAGTGTAGATCCTGATTGCCTCCAAAAGTGTGTCCCTGATGATGCTCTAGCACTCTTTCATTCATTACCTATCCCTCTGAGATAGCCTTTCTATCCATATTCTGCCCTCTTGTGGTCACTGCTGATCACTGTAAACTTACTTTTTGGGTCCCTGAAGCTGAAAGAGCCCACTTTTTTAGTTGAAATTCCTCAATTATTTTAATTGCATATGGAAAAAATCCATGTGCCAAGTTTGGTCCAGACCCATCAAGCCATGTAGGAGCCTTTGTGGTACAAACAAACCAAATCAACCAACCATGAAACATACCTACATACATACTTTGATTCTTTTTAAAAAATACAGATAGATTTTGTACATAATTTTATACAGATTTGTATCGCAAAAATCAGAAAAAGTCTCCAATCCAGATGATAGCTATATTTAGTTTGGTGTTCAGAAAGTATGAAGTAGGACCAAAAACAAATCCACCGAAGTGTTGTCTAGTCCTTCTCTTACAGTTACTTCAACCATTGGATCCAAAGGCGTTCCAGAGTCAATAGATCTGCCAGGATTTCCAGCAAAGTAGTCCCAAACACCAATTTCTCACATTCACACTCGCAGCAGCAAGTCATACTTCTGTTTAGTGGCTGAATTCTCCCTTGTCCATTGTTCAAATAAGACTATTTAGAAGAATCAGCAATACCAAATCTAGAAAAAAACAATCTCCTGCAGAGTTTCTGGGGTGTTGCCATGTTAAGCAGCTATTAGTAAGCTAGGTAAGTTTGTCTGCATCCATACAAATGTTGGCTTCGTGACTAAGGTTCATCTTCAGTGTGAGACAAGGAGCTATTTTCTTCAATGTCGAAGGCTCTGTTGACATTGTAAAGAGCTGGACTAACCACAGTGCTCTTCTTGCCTTCTCAAACTGTTTCTGTAGTCATTCTCACCGCGCTTTGATCAAGGAATCACATTAGTTTAAAGATGGAAGCTGTGCCCTACTAGAGACAACGTTCCCTAGAGATTCTCATGCTCAGCCTCAGAAGCATTATCCAAGGATCGTTGGATAAAAATATTCAAGAACTTCCATTATCCAATTTTGTAGTTACTAATAGGCTATTAATTTTAACAAAAATAGTTGTTATTATCTAAATCCGTTAGAAAATGACAAAATTGTGAATGGCTGATTATTTAAAGTCAACTACCCAAAGTCAGGAAGGAGGAGTAATGTCACACAGGCTCCCATCTACACTGCCGTATAAAATCCAGATTATCTCCTTCGAACTGAATTTTATGCCAGTGTAGACTCATATAATCCAATTCAGAGCAGATAATGTGGATTATCTGCTTTGCTAATCTGGATTATATGGCAGTGTAGATCCAGTCACAATTCTGTTCCTCTCTCAGAAGGCAACAGTTTTGTCTGCTCTCTCAGAGCAAAAAACATATAGCACTCTGTGCTTCACTCACAAATTTACGTTGCAGCTAATGTGTCAGAAGGGTACTCTTTCCATTTCTTTATGGCTGTAAAGGGTGAACCTTACAGCTCTCTGATGGCCAGTTTACTCAAGCACCAATTTCAGATATGAAAGTGATGCCTTCTTTGTTTGGCTTGAAGAAAGCCAGATCCTTGTAAAATGCACCATTCTTTCAGCATAAACAGATCTTAGCAAACTCTACTGCCGCAGAAACATTTGCTGTAAATATCCATGTAGATATTTACATAAAAGCGGCTTTATTTATGTATTAAATGTTAACATTTTATTCTACATTTCTATTACAATGAATGCTGGGGGACTACCAAGTGTAAAATACAGAACAATATAAATTATAATCAGAAAGTAAAAGTAAATCACTTTTTTTTCATGTCAGGAGCGACTTGAGAAACTGCAAGTCGCTTCTGGTGTGAGAGAATTGGCCATCTGCAAGAACGTTGCCCAGGGGACTCCCAGATGTTTTGATGTTTTACCATCCTTGTGGGAGGCTTCTCTCCTGTCCCTGAATGGGGAGGTAGAGCTGACAGAGGGAGCTGATCCACATTCTCCCCAAATTCGAACCTTCAACCACTCAGTCTTCACTCCTGCCAGCACAAGGGTTTAACCCACTCTCCTATGGGGGCTCCAGCAATTCGCCTGGAGCCCCCATAGCACATCAATAAAATTTGTCTATTTTAAAGACAAAAAAAGGAGTGCATCTATAATGTAGAATTAATGTGATTTGACACCATTTTAGCTGCCATGATTAAAGAGGTTTCAAACTGCACCAGCTATACAGTGAAGGTGCACCCAAAGTTCAACAAACTGTCAGAACAATTTAAATGCCCCAATGAGTCTCTTTAAAAATATGCCTCAGAATTCTCTATCACAATCTACATTATGTAACTTTAAGTATACATAGATAATATATCAGAGGCACTAAGAAATCCTCTTAGTGTATTTGATGAAGTGAACAGGGACACCAAAAAGAGTGTCCTAGTGCATTTTAGAAACTGCTAATGCACCCTAGCTGGGTTTTTTTTTTTTTTTTGGTCATGTCAGGAGCGACTTGAGAAACTTCAAGTCGCTTCTGGTGTGAGAGAATTGGCTGTCTGCAAGGACATTGCCCAGGGGATGCCCAGATGATTTGATGTTTTTATCATCCTTGTGGGAGGCTTCTCTTATGTCCCCGCTTGGGGAGCTGGAGCTGACAGAGGGAGCTCATCCGCCTCTCCCCGGATTCGAACCTGCGACCTGCCAGCACAGAGGTTTAACCCACTGCACCACCGAGGACTCCATACCTTAGCTGGTGTCACAATATACATTGTTGATTGAACTTTGGATGCCATTGTGCAGTGGTAATTTTGCTGGTTCCCATACTTAGTAATGTAACCGCTCCATGCTGAATATGGACATTGTGAAATTGCTCCGTTCTGTTTTCTGCAGACTGAGTTAAAGATCGGGAAGGAAGAATATTAGGGGTAAGTTTAAGGAGATCACAACATCTTAGTCTGTAACATTTATGCTCCAAATGGTCCCAAAATGAAATTTATTGAAATGCAAGAGAATTTGACAAAATTAGAATACGATGGGCTCCTGCTATTAGGAGAGTTTAACAGAGTCCACTTTAACAACAACCATGTCAGACTACACAGAGAAGCCATTGAAATACCTAAGCATGTGGACAATTTCAACAGAAAGGAGGAAACCATGATCTGGCTACCAGTATTAAAAAAAACTCTAAAATTACAACAGCAAAAAAACAGAGAGGAAACAATCAGGGACAGCTAATCACTTCTCAACAAAAGATTCCCCCAGGCACTAACAAGCCACTCAAAACAACTGCCAGGCCATCAAATGCTAATCAAGGTGGTCAGTTGAAACATTCACACCTAGCTCCAACAGACAGGAGTTCTTTGTCCCATCCTGGTCATTCCACAGGTATATAAACCCAATTTTCCTAGTTCCAACATACCTCACTATCTCTGAGGATGCTTGCCATAGATGCAGGCGAAACGTCAGGAGAGAATGCCTCTAGAACATGGCCATATAGCCCGGAAAAAACCTACAACAACCCAGTGATTCCGGCCATGAAAACCTTCGACAATCATCACATCATGAGGAGATAGCAAAGCCTGGAGAAGACAATTATGCTGGGGAAAGTGGAAGGAAAAAGGAAGAGGGGCCGACCAAGGGCAAGATGGATGGATGGCATCCTTGAAGTGACTGGACTGACCTTGAAGGAGCTGGGGGTGGTGACGGCCGACAGGGAGCTCTGGCGTGGGCTGGTCCATGAGGTCACGACTGAACGAATGAACAACAACAACAACAAACCTTCGACAATACATTTGGAAAAACATTTCCCCATGGGCATCCATTGACGTAAAAGAACCATGAAATGTAGGAGACAAATTACATATTATTTACCAAAGCCGAGAATTCATAGATGCATTCGTAAAGAATACGAACTAATTATATTTTAACACTGATTGTGGCCATGTTGTCCTGCTTTTGGCAATGAAAAGAAATGCAGATAGTAAACTGGCAAACATGCATCCCAGCTTATTTCTTGTGTTTGGTTTGGTCAACCCCTAAAAGGAGATTTATCACACACTAATAAACGGAGACACTGAGAGTTAATTCTCAAGTCCTGATATGAAGAGCTGCATTGTACTGGAAGCTCTGCAGGTAATTGAGATTCCCATTTCAGACTATAATTTTTATACTTCAGATATATTTCTGTCAAGCGAAATGTATGAGCAGAGGTGCCGATCGGTTATGCTGTGTTCCGTCGGTTCCTCTAATAATAAGAAACCTCCTCCGCACTCTATTTGAATTGTCTTTTAGAGCAGTTGGAGGTATCGCATCCGATTAAAATACCCAATAACATTTCTGCCTGAGGTGCGGAGGCCATTTCCCTCCCTTTAGGTGTTAAGTCCCATGCCGCTCCATTCATCGTTGGATGCCCTTCAGACATGCAAATATGTCTTTAATGGACGTCTCCATATAAATAGGTATCAGGCTAATGTGCCGGGATATTGTCATTCAAACTTCGCGTGAATTCAAAACTGCAGGGGAAAAAAGAAGACTGCAAAAGTCCTGCAACCTCTATACTGTGAAAGCCACATAAAACAATATAAATGAAAATGCAAGGAGGAACATTAGCTCTTACTGGACCAGATTATTGGTTGAAGGAAGTATGCGGCATGTACGCATGAATATCTCTTTATGGACAGGATGCAAAGTGTTCTTCTGTGGCCCTTTGGGGAATTTCTCACCCTGCCATCTTGGAGTGCCTGGTGCTGCTTCCATAAGGTAGGAGGGAGAGAGAAAGGAGGGAAAGCCAAGAAAGTATCCTTCCCTCCTCTGGGAACCCATTCCCAAATTTCCCTCCTTCCTGAGAGGGTTTCCTAATATCCACACTGCCTTCCCACTATCTCAGTGTTTCTCAACCTGGGGGTCGGGACCCCTGAGGGGGTCGCAAAGAGGTGTCAGAGGGGTCGCCAAAGACCATCAGAAAACATAGTATTTTCTGTTGGTCATAGGGGTTCTGTGTGGGAAGTTTGGCCCAATTCTATCATTGGTGGGGTTCAGAATGCTCCTTGATTGTAGGTGAACTATAAATCCCAGTATCTACAACTCCCAAATGTCAAAGTCTATTTCCCCCAAACCCCATCAGTGTTCACATTTGGGCATATTAAGTATCCGTGCCAAGTTTGGTCCAGATCCATCATTGCTTGAGTCCACAGTGCTCTCTGGATGTAGGCGAACTACAACTCCCAAACTCAAGGTCAACACCCACCAAACCCTTCCAGTATTTTCTGTTGTTCATGGGAGTTCTCTGTGCCAATTTTGGTTCAATTCCATTGTTGGTGGGGTTCAGAATGCTCTTTGTTTACATGATAACTATAAATCCCAGCAACTACAACTCCTAAATGATAGAATCAATTTCCCTGCCAACGCCACCAGTATTCAAATTTGGGCATACTTGGTATTTGTGCCAAATTTGCTCCAGTGACTGAAAATACATCCTGCAGATCATTATTTACATGGTGATTCATAATGTTAGGGTTATGTTTGGGGGTCACCACAACATGAGGAACTGTATTAAGGGGTCGCGGCATTAGGAAGGTTGAGAACCACTGCACTATCTCTTTCCTCTCTTTCATACAAACATTGGTGCATGGCAGCATTTTCCAGCTTGGGGGTAGGATTTTGGATGTGGTGCTAAAGTCATAGCTTCCTGGACCCCGTGGGAAGGAAGGAAGGAAGGAAGGAAGGATGAAGGTAGTCCTAGTATAGAACTGCATGGACTGACCTTGGCTCAAAGGTTCTTGGGCAAGTCAATGCTTCTCAAACAAACCTACTTTACAGATTTCTGTAGGGTAATTGCTGTTGCAGCACTGATTATGATTTTTGTTTTCATGTCAGGAGCAATTTGAGAAACTGCAAGTCACTTCTGGTGTGAGAGAGTTGGCCGTCTGCAAGGACGTTGCCCAGGGGGCGCCCAGATGTTTTTGATGTTTTACCATCCTAGTGAGAGGCTTTTCTCATGTCCCCGCATTGGGAGCTGGAGCTGACAGAGGGAGCCCATCCTTGCTCTCCCCAGATTCGAACCTCCAACCTGTCGGTCTTCAGTCCTGCCGGCATTATGCTTATGATGCTCATCATAATTCTGATTATGATGCCCAGGAGTTTCAGATGGTATGTTTTTTGTTTTTGTTTTTGCCATCTGTTTTTTTTAAACTCATGACAAAAAACATAATTATATCAGTGAGTGCTACAAGTAGCCCTGCAGAACAGTGTCACACTGATTCACAGGAAAAATGCAGAAAACTAGGGAAATATATGGTGTAGTTTGTGTGTGTGTTTATTTAAATATTCACATCCTGCCCTTTATCCTGCAATGGATTATATTTTAGTAGAGGCTACTATTGGATCCCACAAATAAAAGATACAAGTCTCGTGTGCATATTTATTTTAGTTTGATATTCCTTTAAATATCCTATTCAGCAAAGGACAAGAGGGGCCAACGGAGGCGGCCTCGAGACCCTGCCGAAATGGCCAGGCGACCCCCCTTGGGGTTGCGACCCCCAGGTTGAGAACCGCTGGAATAGACCAACTAATGCTGGCCTCGGGGGGGGGGGGGGGTTTGTGCTCCACCCAAAACTAATACAAAGGAAGGCATCCACACTATTGGGAAAACCTAAACGGGGAACCAAAGCAGAGGAAAGGAAAAGGCAGGGCCAAGATTTCACAAGAGGGTCAATTAAGGGTCATTCCACACAACCCTATATCCCAGAATATCAAGGCGGGAAATCCCACATTATCTGAGTGTGGACTCAGATAATGCAGTTCAAAATAGATATTGTGGGATTTTCAGCCTTGATATTCAGAGATACAGAGCTGTGTGGAAGGGCCCTTACACTGCTATAGAGTAGTTCTGAGTAATAGGTTCCATATTTGTAACTGCCTAACAGGATTCCTGACTTATTATAGTTATTTGAATTGCATCTATTCCTTTCTCTCCCTCTGTCCCTTCTTACTAAATTCTTGTCAACAAATTTCATTAGCATTTTTATTCCCTTTTGAATTTTTGTAATGGTGGTTTTGGCAGGTATATAATTTTCAGAAACACTCTAAATAATTAAACTGCTTATATTTCTAATGGTTTAGACAGAACTGCCTTACTTTTGTTTCCAGAGAATGCACTCCTCTGCAAGTCCCACTGGACAAACAAGTACTTATTTCTATATTAGGAAGCTGCAATACTTTTAAATTCTTTTTTAGATACAGACAAGAATATGTATTGGTTAGAGCAAGGAAGGCAGGCAGTATCTGAAAGGCCTACAGAACCCTTTTAGGCACTGGCTAGCTTGCACTTCCCTCGGCAGAAGGATGGGGTGAGGTACCATCATTATGCTGGGAGGATGACCCAAGAAAGGCACGCTGTGGCTGAGAGCCCTTCATAGGGCGCTCAGCTGCCATGTGTCTTACTCTCCTCCTGGCATAAAGTTAGGGTGAGGAGCTCCATCCTTATGATGGGAGGACAGCCTGCAGATGACCCACCCTCCCCACCCCTTCCCTCCCGCTCCCAGTCTCCTTCCACCCATGGCCACACCACTTTCAGACCCTCCCTCTCTCACTCCCAGCCTGGCCCTAGCAGCTGGACCCACAGTCCAGCCCCAGGGCAAAGAAGTTTTCCCATGTTTGACTTAAACAACTGGACTGTCCATCATCAAGCAATGGCAAAAAAATTGCCATCATGTGTATTTTATTTCTTCTCAGAGCTATTAATCCTGTATAACACAGGTATTTCCCCCAATTTCTCATGCTTAAGTGGCTTTGTTGAATCACTGAGTCTGCATCTCCCTGTTTACCATGTGACAGATTAATACTTCATTTCCATTACGCAAAATCATCCCCCCAACATACCGCCAATCCCTAGAAGTCTTACTCCTTGCTTACCTCTATGTGCCTGGCATGCCCTAATATCAAAGGCTGATAAATAAAACCAGAAGGCAGGGGATTGTGACTGGCCCAATTCTGACAGGAGGATTTTTCAAACCATTGTCTAAAAAATAATTCTGATTAAATGACTATAAAAGGTGAAATGTGTAATAAGTTTAGCGTCCCTGTCTGGGAACATTAGAGGTACACAACTTCTTGAATATTGATTACATCTGAAAGGTATGTTACGGCAGAGGAAACAAATGTTTTGTGCATAGGGAAAACCAACACTTCTGTGGGAACGCACAATGGAAGATCACATCCACATTCAGACACTGAAATCAAACTAAGGCTGGCTGCAACAGAGTGTGGATTTCATCCTTCTACAGCATAATGCCTGAACTATCCCTCTGCTTTCAAGGAAATCTCAGGACTAAATCACATTGAAGTTCCGTGGAGGGCATTCCATGACCCACAGCCACTTCCGGTGGATGCCTAGGGAATCCGTCTTGCTAGCATGCTAGAATGGAGAGAAGTCAGCGTCACCCAACTCCTGATTCCAGAAAGCAGGGGAAAACGGTAAACTGAATAGCTGCCAGAACTGCATTTTTTCTGCGAATTTGTGCTTGTACTGTTTGAAGCGTATTGATTGTGCTTACATCCTATTTGGCCAAATCGTAATAAACGTCTGTAGCTTTGCCTTCAACCCAGAGTGCTTGTTCTCATTCTGGGCTGATCTGGTTTAGCAGAAGCTCACCAGGTATGGAACTCTTTATCCGAGGTCCTGGCTGAATTCTCTACTCCTGAGTAAAGGTTCCTGTTAACTACTGCACGAAAGAGGTTGCCAGATCAAATGAATCATGTGATCTACTGCACAACTGCAGAATATCTCCACTGTCCTGGCCTCAGAGGGAATGAAAAAATAGTAGGCGCAGCTCCATCATGTTTAGGCCCAGAAGCAGATGAAAGATCCTCCCACCATCCAGCTGCCACTGCCCCAGCCATGGAGGAAGACAAGAAGGGATATATCCACTGGACTTAATTTTCTCATAATGTCATTACATTTTCCCTTTGAATTTGAGTTTTTTATTGGTCTTTTACTTGTAAAACGTCATAAACAGTGATAGCACTATGTAAATACAGGGTGAGGTAGCATAACTTCCTTTTTTCAAAATTGTATGAATCAGAATTTTTTTTATAATGTAGGCGCATACCTAAAGTTTTTTTAACGTAGTTTTGAAGATCAAATTAGGTAGGTGACGTCCCCCATTCTCCAAACACTGAGTAAACCGATTTCTGGCATTTGTCATGACTCTTGCCAGTATAGCAGGCGTTATGTTGGCAATTTCTTCCTGGATGTTGGTGTTCAAATCTTGTAGGGTCCTTGGACAGTTCACAGAAACATGGGATTTCAAAAAAACCCCATAGAAGAAAATCACAAGGGGCCAAATCTGGAGAGCGGGCCGGCCACTCCAAATCCGCTTGAAAAGTAGGCCTCAACGGCAAAAGCACGCTTCTCACTGTTCCAACGCATGATGGCAACTGAAGTGTGTCATGACAAAACTTTATACTCCCACCTCTCGAACGAGATCACTAGCGCTCCGCTACGTCTTCAACCGACTGAATGGCGCACATTTTAAAAAAACAAGTTATGCTGCCTCACCCTGTACATCATCATCATCATCATCATCATCATCATCTCAGGCAGTGAAGTAGATGTATTTCTTGACATGTCTTCTTTAACATAATATTTGGTGCCAGAGGTATGAAAAAATAGGAATTAATTCCTGAACCACAGAAAAAAAAGACAAATCAACACACTTCAAAATTATAATTCACATGGGAAATGAACAATATAAAAGGTAAGATGAGTATTTTATAAGTAAATGAAAGTATCTTTTGTTTCTAGAAACCACTTGGTCTTCTTCCAAAATGAAATGATGACTTTTCCTTTTACCAGTCTCCATTTTGAAAAATAATTTCTTGTATTTTGGTGTCTAAACATATATAATAATGCATTTTTTTAAAAAAGCAAAACATTTATCCTCTGTTTTGATGTTCATTCATGCTGAGTAAAAGATTTAGTGGTTAGCTGCCGTTTATCTTGTCTTTTGTAGGAAGGAATGCACAGCTAACCAGGGCATCAATCCCCAGAAGTTTCAGAAAAATTCACACATCTACAGATTTTTGGGGATTTTTAAAAGTTTGGCAAAAACAATGTAGCCCCTCAAAAAGCGACAACACCAATCCCCTTGAATGCCTGTCTGCCTTTATGACACACAATTAACCACATAACTTCAATTTAGCACAGAATTATACTATTATTTACTTACTTTAGTCCTCTTTGCAGATTCAATCATTTTATTTATTTATTGGTTATTGTTCATTTATTTATTTCCGGCATTGAATGTTTGCCATTGTTGTTGTTGTTGTTGTTGTAAACCGCCCTGAGTCCCCTCGGGGAGATAGGGCAAGTTATAAATAATGTTTATTATTACAGTGGAATCAGCCACTGATAGAGTATGCATGCCCAGTGTGGAACACATCTCACCACGCTAAAACATTGGATGTGGCTCTTAATGAGACATGCCGCATTATCACGCGGTATCTGTGCCCTACACCACTGGAGAAATTACACTGTCTAGCCGGTATTGCACCACCTGACATCCGCCGGGAAGTAGCAGCCAATAGTGAAAGGACCAAGGACCAAGGCAGTGACATCTCCAGCTGTGTTTGGGTATCAGCCAGCACGTCAACGACTTAAATCAAGAAGTAGTTTTCTAAGATCTACAGAGACACTCGCTGGAACACCCCAGCAAGCGAGAGTCCAAAAGTGGCAGGCTCAAACCCAGAACCTCAAGCAATGGCTGATACCAAATGAGAGACTCCCCCCTGGGCACACAGAAAACTGGGTGACTTGGAAGGCGCTGAACAGACTGCGCTCTGGCACCACGAGATGCAGAGCCAACCTCAAGAAATGGGGCTACAAAGTGGAATCCACAACATGCGAGTGTGGAGAAGAACACACCACTGACCACCTGCTGCAATGCAACCTGAGCCCTGCTACATGCACAATGGAGGACCTTCTTGCAGCAACACCAGAGGCACTCCAAGTGGCCAGATACTGGTTAAAGGACATTTAATCAACTACTAAGCTTGCAAACTTTGTGTTTTGTCTGTCTGCTTGTTTGTTTTGTTAAAAATGTAATACAAATGTCTGGTTGCTCCTGACACAATAAATAAATAAATAAGCCACTATTTATTTATCGTGTCAGGCAACCGAACAGTTGTATTACATTTTTGACAGAACAAACAAACATACATACAAAAGACACAGAGTTTGCAAGCCTGGTCTGAATAACCCACTGATATCCAAGATTTAGGAGCCCCCGGTGGCACAGTGGGTTAAAGCACTGAGCTGCTCAGCTTGTTGATCGAAAGGTCGCAGGTTCAATTCCGGGGAGCGGCGTGAGCTTCCGCTGTCAGCCCTAGCTTCTGCCAACCTAGCAGTTCGAAAACATGCAAATGTGAGTAGATCAATAGGTACCGCTCCAGCGGGAAGGTAACGGCGCTCCATGCAGTCATGCTGGCCACATGACCTTGGAGGTGTCTACGGACAATGCTGGCTCTTAGAAATGGAGATGAGCACCACACCCCAGAGTCAGACATGACTGGACTTAATGTCAGGGGACTACCTTTACCTTTATCCAAGATTTAAGCCTTATTTATTGCATTTTTCCCTCTGCAGACAGGCTTCTTCAACCTATCAGTGAAAGCATGTGTCCTTCTGATGCTGATCCAGGTAAAAACCCAGGTAGACTGAGGATGAAGAACTTGAGGCTGGATGGACATAAAAAGAATTTCTGAAAATAAACTTCTCTGACAAGGGCTTTGTTTTGTTAACAGAGGCATGATTGTATCAGACTTCTCATATTCTGATTGAAATGCAAAGGTCTTCTTTCTCAATCAAATCGGATGATTTTCACTTTTATCTTTGAAGCCCATTAGGCCCTTTGCCAGGCATTAGTGTTTGCTACAAATAAAATCTGCACACGTAGACAGTAGACACAGAAGTGATATTGCTAGAACTGTATAACAGAATTTTGTCATGCTTAGAGGTGTGATTTCCACACAACAGAAACACTCCTTAATTTTCTTAGATCTATATCCTCTCTCGCACAGGAGCGCACACTCACGCACACACGACAGAATAAGCCATTAAATCATGACTAGAATTCAAGTCTAAATACAGTGTTTCTTCAAGCGAGTCTGCATTTGTTAATACAAAAAGGAAAAAAAATACTCTGGGATAAAACCCTTGAGATGGCACATTTCATTTCGAAGAGGGTCATGGGAGACAGCAGGCACTGTTAAATTTGTTCTATTATTCAGGCATGTACACAATAAAAAAGGCAATACAATTACCTATGCAAAGTCCACGATACTGTGAACTGTCAAAGGAGGCCAGGAGGCAAACTAGTAGAATTTAAAACAAAATATTACCATGAACCACACTTGATCTGACACTGCAAAGCCTTTTGATAGTCCTAAACATATTGAATGCCCAGTGGAAATTTAGCTTTTCAATCCAGCCCAAATTTGATTAAGCATGGCAGGGATAGAGAAATCCCCTTTCAGCTGTAGTCTGAGGTCACTGTTCCCTTCAGGCAGGTGAGGAAATGCAGTGGAAGGTATTATTTGGAAGAGATCATTCTGGACAATTTTTGATTGAATTCACAATAAATAATGCTTAAAGTTAAGCTGCTATTAACAAAATAATGTATCAGAAGGCTAAGAACCCAAATGTGCCCATTTGTTTGAAAATAAACATTGCTGGAAACAGTGAAAGCGACTCCAAAGTTATTTATTTAGGATGTTAGTGCCAAATTTCTCTCCTGAGGAATCTGTACAAGGACCAAGTAGCAACCGTCAGAACTGACCACGGAACAACAGACTGGTTCAAGATTGGGAAAGGCGTACGGCAAGGCTGCATCCTCTCACCCAACCTTTTTAACGTGTATGCAGAACACATCATGCGATGTGCGGGGCTTGACGAATGCAAAGCTGGGGTGAAAATTGCTGGAAGAAACATTAACAACCTCAGATATGCAGATGACACCACTCTGATGGCCGAAAGCGAGGAGGAGCTGAGGAGCCTTCTAATCAAGGTGAAAGAAGAAAGCGCAAAAGCTGGGTTGCAGCTAAACATAAAAAAAACCAAGATTATGGCAACAAGAATGATTGACAACTGGAAAATAGAAGGAGAAAATGTGGAGGCTGTGACAGACTTTGTATTTCTAGGTGCAAAGATTACTTCAGATGCAGACTGTGGCCAGGAAATCAGAAGACGCTTACTTCTTGGGAGGAGAGCAATGTCCAGTCTCGATAAAATAGTAAAGAGTAGAGACATTACACTGACAACAAAGATCCGCCTAGTCAAAGCCATGGTATTCCCTGTAGTCACCTACGGATATGAGAGCTGGACCTTAGGGAAGGCTGAGCGAAGGAAGATAGATGCTTTTGAGCTGTGGTGTTGGAGGAAAGTGCTGAGAGTGCCTTGGACTGCGAGAAGATCCAACCAGTCCATCCTCCAGGAAATAAAGCCCGGCTGCTCACTGGAGGGAAGGATACGAGAGACAAAGCTGAAGTACTTTGGCCACATCATGAGGAGACAGCAAAGCCTGGAGAAGACAATTATGCTGGGGAAAGTGGAAGGCAAAAGGAAGAGGGGCCGACCAAGGGCAAGATGGATGGATGGCATCCTTGAAGTGACTGGACTGACCTTGAAGGAGCTGGGGGTGGTGACGGCCGACAGAGAGCTCTGGTGTGGGCTGGTCCATGAGGTCACGAAGAGTTGGAGACGACTGAACGAATGAACAACAACAAAGTGCCAAATTCTGAAAATTATAAATGAATTCAAAAAGAAATCAGGTGGGCACTACATGACAGAAGAGACGACAAAGACAGTCAAGTGGCAAGATGTAGGGAACAATTCAACATTCAATCAACTTACGGTATATACTCAAGTGTAAGCCTAGTTTTTCCAGCCCTTTTTAAGCTGAAAAAGTCCCCCTTGGCTTATACTTGAGTCAAGGTTATTTATTATTTTACTCTGTTGTGTTATTATTATTATTACATTTATTATTTGACTATGTATTATTATGATTGCATTTATCATTGCACTCTATCATTATTACATTTATTATTTTACTTTAAAAATAAATGTAATAATGATAGAGTACAATGATAAATGTAATAATAATAATAAATTTATTATTAATAAATATAATAGTAAAATATATTATTTTACTTTACCGGAGCCCCCGGTGGCGCAGTGAGTTAAACTCCTGTGCCGGCAGGACTGAAGACCGACAGGTCAAAAGTTCGAATCTGGGGAGAGGCGGATGAGCTCCCTCTACCAGCTTCAGCTCCTCATGCGGGGACATGAGAGAAGCCTCCCACAAGGATGATAAAACATCAAATCATCCGGGCGTCCCCTGGGCAACGTCCTTGCAGACGGCCAATTCTCTCACACCAGAAGCAACTTGCAGTTTCTCAAGTTACTCCTGACACGACAAAAAAAAGGAGCTTACTCCTTGAGCTGTGAGGAGAAGTAGGTAAGAAATAATAATAATAATAATAATAATAATAATAATATGCATGGCATGGCATAGTAAAATGGCATCCTGTAATGGAAGAGGAGCGGAAATTCCTCTTCCTTTTATTGTGAACTACAACTCCAAAATCTCAAGGTCAATGCCTACCAAACCTTTCCATTATTTATTATTGGTTATGGGAGTTCTGCATGCCAAGTTTGGTTCAATTGCATCATTGGTGGAGTTCAGAATGCTCTTTGTTTGTAGCTGTAATACCAGCAACTACAACTCCCAAAAGACAAAATCTATCCCACTGCAACTCCAGCAGTATTCAGATTTGGGCATATCAGTTATTTGTGCCAAATTATGCCAAGTAATTTGAAAAATATGATCCATGTTAGTGTTATTTATCTCAAATCAATCTACACTTTGTGCAAGTTATAAACATTATAATAGTATCATCTACACTTGAACAAGACCAGCTTTCCACTTCTGTAGGGAGTAAGTTTCTCTGCTGGCTGGAGGGGGCTGGACCAAATTGCCTTTGGGGGTCTCTGGCATCTCATTCCCTGGAGCTATTTAAACAGGCTGGATGGCCATCTTCTGGAAGGGCTTTCCCTGGTCTTCCTTCCTGGCTGAAAGGGCTTGGGCTGGGTGGCCTTACTGTTATCACATGCTTATCTGTGTAAATATGGGTATCCTACTGTTCTTTCCATAGACACAAAGTCCTCAGTCATTCCAGAAACGGTCATTTCAGAGCAAATACCTCACATATATACACCAGAGTATCAGAAGCACATTGGCTACCTCTCACTTAATTGTCCAATAACCATAGAAACCTTAAACTATTTAGAATGATAGAATATTGTCACTGTATATTGTACAATAAAAGGAAATGCATTCCCCAGCACACATCACAAAAACAACACACCCATCCCTCCATACTTCAAGCACCAACCACCATTTCAGAAGGAAGGTCTGTTTCTGTGCATGGGTTGCTCCCATTTTGACTTCAGGGTACACAACATCAGCTTTTAATAGTAAAATACTCTGATTTTCTTTGTTTGTAGTCTCTTCCTTTTCAGCTGCTCTTAAATTTCTTTGAAGAAGAATATATAACTTGAATTCTGCAAGTAGGCAGCGGAAGAGTGGCAGGATGATGTTGTGGAGAAGGGAAGGGGAATGGAGGGGAGAAGGAGGGGGAACCAGAAGGGGAGGGGAGGGGGGAAGGGGAGGGGAGGGAAGGGGGAAGGGGAAGGGTGGGGAAAACAAGGGACAGGAGAAACAGAAGGAAAGAAAGAAAGAAAGAAAGAAAGAAAGAAAGAAAGAAAGAAAGAAAGAAAGAAAAGGCAAAAAGAAAAATAGAAAGAAAAGGATATGGAAAAAGAGAAAGAGAAAAGAGAAAACAAAGGAGAAGATAGATGTAAAAAAAAAAACCTACCACTCAATTTCAGTATTGAATATTGATTACAAATTATTTGCTAATGTCTTGGTAGAAAGACTCGAGCATTTTCTAAAAGAATGGCTAAAGGAAGAACAATGGGGCTTCTTCCCGTAATAAAGAATGAATGATAACGTCAGAATCATAATAAACATTATTATGAAAAGAACAACGACAAAGAATGTGCGTTCTTGGCGCTAGATGCAGAGAAGGCCTTCAACAAGATAAATTGGAAGGTCTTCATCTAATTCCTGCAAGAATTCGATATGGGGCACTACTTATTAAATTACATAAAATTAATATATAATAAGCAAGAAGCGTTGATAAGAATTTGGGGAAACTAGAAAAGCAGATTTCATTTATAAAAAACCCTCTGGATATCCCCCTTGGAAGCGTTACATAGGAAAGAACTAGGGTGGGAAAGATGGCTCAGATACAAAGAGATACAATAAACCCAAACAATAGTTATATTAAAGACTCAGGAAGAAATCAGAAAACTATATGGAGATCTCTCATGTTTCCAATATAGGCAGCTGAATGAGGCCTCCAACAAGGACAAGAAATTAGGATTTGAAGAAGGAAGAAAACTATGGGACAAGATAAGAGTATCACAGAAAAAGGTGATTGCTAAAATATATAAAGCCCTTCTAACATGTTCAACTGAGAAGGAACAAATTAAAGATTGCTTCACAAAGTTAGCAGCAAGAGAAAGAGAAAAGAAAAAGTGAATAGAGAAGGGCAAAGAGAAGAGGGAGAGGAGAGAGATGAAAGGAGGGAGAAGAGACAGAAAGAAGGGAAAGAGTTAAGAGAAAGGAGGCAGATGAGTGAGATGTGTGAGGTATGTGAGACGTGTATAGTGTGTGATAAGAAAAAGGTAAAAGACAGGGAAAAAACCAGAAAAAAAGAAAAATATAAAAAGAAAAAGGGAGAAAAGAGTGATCTAATATGGGGTGATACGAGATGGGCAACGTGTGTGAGATGTGCATCGTGTATGTGATGTGTGTGGAGTATAATGTGCGCTATTTGTGTGGTGTATGAACTGTGTGTACTATGTGTGTGGTATGTGTTCTGTGCGATGTTTGTATTCTGTGTGATGCATATGATATGATATGAAATGGTGATATGAAATGGGCAAATTGTGTGACATGTGTGTGGTGTATGATGTGTGATCTATGTGGTTTGTCTGGTGTATGACAAACACCAGGTGTGTGTATTATGTATGACCTGAGGTGTGTGTTCTGTGTGATGAAGTGTTCTGTGTGATGTGTGTGGTGTGTCAGATGTGGGGAGGGGAGAAGGAAGGGGAGGGGGAGGGAAGGGAAGGGAGGGGAGGGGAGGGGAGGGAGGGGAAGGAGAAGGGGAGGAAAAAGGGGAGGGAAAAGGAGATGGGAGGGGAAGGGATAGGAGGGAGGGGGATTGAACAGTCAGACTTTTGCCACAACTTAAGTCTTTGGGATTTCAAACTGGTGGGAAGTATAAAAAATAGAAAAAAAGAGGACAGTTCAGCCTGTTTTCCTTCAACCATGGCCATCTCCTCTCATTTCAAGATGTTTTGGGTTCAGTTCTGTTCATTACTGGCCAATACTGTGATTTCCTCTTTAGTTCAAATATAGCCAGAAGTGGATGAAACATCCAGACAGTTGAGGAGAGGAACGGGCATTGGGCAACCCATCAGGAAGAAGGCAAAATGCCTTGGCGTAGTGGTTCTCTTGATTTCCTCTGATTCCATCTGGCTCTCACTCCTGGTGCTGTTGTCTCCTGTTGTCTCCACACATTCACCTTTCTCTCCAAGTCTTTGCCACAGTATGTTTCCGACTGGCTTGATCCGGCTGAAACTCTGGCTGAAATCTTTGCCATATCCCAACACTTGTGAGGCTTTTCACCTGAGGATAATGATAAGAAGGACATCACATGACACAAGACAGCTTCACCAGCTTGGTGAAGTACCCAATTTTGGGCCAAGATCTAAAATATTATGCCTGTTGCACACCACCTGGATCCCTTCCCAGATCAGAAGTCCAGCAGGTAATAGGAGTTGGAGACCCCATGCCAGGAACCCAGCCAGACCAGTTCAAACTGCTTTAATGAACCAGAGAAGGAAATGCAAAGACTACAAAAAACTTTGTAGTGTGCTGCATTTGACTCACCTTAGGAGGAACAGGGCAACCAAAGAGCTCTGATTTCAGTTTGAAGCCACTGGCATCCTTCTCCTTGCATCGTTGGCAACAAAACAGGCCTGGGTCTTTCTCAGCCATGTGTGTTAGCATTTCTTCATGATACAGATTTTCGTGGTACAACTTATCCATACATACTTGTACCATGGGGGGGGGGCGGGTTGTGATCTCTCTGGAGCTTTGTCCGAAAGCTTTGCCTCACCCTTGGTGCTTGTGGGGCTTGTAGTCCAAGCTGTGCTCCTGCAGAAAGAAAGGGCTTTAGTACACTGCGCAAGGCGTATGGTTCCCAAACTGCAGTCCTGCTGACACAAGGATTTAAACTGATCCAAAGAAACAGCTTGAGAGTAGTTGGATGTCTTGCAACTGCCCAGCCTCCCTCCCTCCCAGATGCCATATCTGCTCAGACCTAAAGGTCATCCTGATAGTGACATCATCCATTGCATCAGAATGTTTGTGATCAGCTAAGGCTGCCTCCATGTCAACAACAGTTTAGACAACCAATGCAACGAGGTCCCATCTGCAATACTATATAATATTGTTTAACTGCTTTGAACTGCATTATATGAACCTACATATGGCAGAATACATGGAGCCTAGGGTGTTTCTTTATTTGAAGTTACATAATTGGTGTAGAAGAGTTTAACATGAAGTACTCTCTCACTAATCAAAAAGGGTCGGTTATGCACATATTGTGAACAAATAATTGGTAATATTGGTACAATACATTTTTTTTACATTTCAGTTGGAAGATGAGTAAGTGAAAGACTGTATGATAAAATGGGATGTTTATCGACCAGAAGTTGATGGCAAAAGTGACTAGGAGGCTGATATTGGAATCATATGATAATAGAGTTGGAAGAGACCACATAGATCATCATTAACTGACCCAAATAGTACTTTTTCTGTTACTTTTGTGAGTGTTGACTAAAAGTGTAGCTCAGAATTGTCACAGTTAGTTTCTCATCACAACATTACTACATGGTAAGAAATAGTTTATATACCACCCCACCCCCACACCCCCCTTATAAAACTATGCTATGAAAGTGCCAATATATGGGAGCTGATTTTCCAGCCACAGAGAACAGATATGACAATACAATGTATTTGGATCTCCAATATGGTTTTTTGGTATATGCAAGGTCTACCTCAGTGGTTCTCAACCTGCAAGTCCCCAGATGTTTTGGCCTTCAACTCCCAGAAATCCTAACAGCTGGTCAACTGGCTGAAATTTCTGGGAGTTGTAGGACCCACAGGTTGAGAACCGTTGCTCTACATTTAGTCAGGTAATATTGGGAACTTGTATTAACTGATCTAAAAATGCATGGGTTATGGATAGATGGATACACTGCACAAGGCGTATGGTTCCCAAACAGCAGTCCTGCTGACACAAGAGTTTAACCCTTTGGCCACTGGGGGCTCCATCTCACAAAGTAATTCTATAGTACTTTTTAGCAGTGTGCGTTGCATATATTAGGATGATCGTCTTAGAGTTCTGTTACTTGCTGTAATTTAGTTTTGCATATAGAAAAACATTTTGTATATTCCTCTTCCTTTTCAGAGTCTTTATTCTGCTTGCTTGCATGTTTGTATTTCTGTTCTATTGAATAACAATTAATGTGAAAGATGCCAAATGTTTCCACTTTGCTAAAATATAAAGCACTAAAAACTTTGGGAATGGTTCCTTCTTTCCCCAATTGCGGGTCAATTAACCAGGAACGGATCAGAAACATCACCAAGGAAATTTCATATTTCCAATTTGGCCACACTGGGACATCATCCTTTGAGTCACCACCACCATTTATTGGGGGCCATGGAGCTCTGCCTGTCTGTCACCTATCGAGTCTGCTAATATCAGAATGAGACAGCCATGTGATAAGCAAGAAGTAGCACCCCCAGACTTTGCCTAAATGGGGCAAAATAGCATTAAACCGGGAAAACCTAGAATACTCACCAAAAATACATGTGCATAGCAGATAAACTCTATGTTGAATTCAAGGTAAATTTGGGTTTTCTATGTAGTGTAGTTAAGCCGCATATAACTGCATCTGTAACTGATCCAAAGAAACAGCTTGAGAGTAGTTGGATGTCTGGCAACTGCCCAGCTTCTCTCCCTCCCAGCTGCCATCTCTGCTCAAACCTAAAGGTCATCCTGATAGTGACATCATCCATTGCATCAGAATGTTTGTGATCAGCTAAGGCTGCCTCCATGTCAACAACAGTTTAGACAACCTCTATGGGATCAGGCCTTTGCAGACTAGGCTGATCTGCTGGCAAAGCGATGGCTTTAATGGACTTGACAGACTGCTTTTAGGATGATAACTTAAATAGGCGGCTGTTTGAATGCTTTTATACTGTTTTTAGATTGTTTTTATTTATTATCCCGAATAGATTAGTGCAACACGCTGTACGTGGGGCTGCCTTTGAAGATGGTTCGGAAATTTCAGCTAGTCCAACGGGTTAGATTACTAACCGGGACGACATACAGGGAGCATATCACCCCCTGCAATGGCAGCTCCACTGGCTGGCGGTCCATCTCCGAGCCCAATTCAAAGTGCTGGTTTTGACCTATAAAACTCTATACGGTTCTGGCCCAGCTTACTTGTCCGAACGCATCCACCCCTATGTCCCACCTCATAATCTAATATCATCCAGGGTGGCCCTGCTCTCGCTCCCGTCAACAGCACAAATGCGTCTGGCGGGGTTGAGAGACAGGGCCTTCTCGGCTGTGTCCCCCCGCCTATGAACACACACCCAAATGAGGTAAGATCCACTCCCTCCCTCCTGGCTTTTAGAAAAAAAATGGTTCTGGGACCAGGCCTTCGGACAGTAGATGTATGTAGCATTTTAGAGGGACATTGACTGGAACGGTGATTTGACTGACGAGACTGTTTTAATGCTTGTTGATGTATTGTTTTAATCATGATTTATGTTTTATTGTGGTTTTACTATTGTAACTGTTTGTATTGGCATTGTATCGGTGCTCAACGTAAGGCATTGAATCTTGCCATTATTTATGTGTAAACCGCTTTGAGTCCCCTCAGGGATGAGAAAGGCGGTATATAAATACTGTAAGTTAAATAAGTAATAAATTGTATATTTGCTTGTGGGCACAATGGTGTTCCGGTTGTTAGCTGCCCTGAGTCCCTCTGCAGAGGTTGAGATAGGACGGGATACAAATGTTCAAAATAAATAAAATAATAATAAATATTGCAAGACTGAAAGGTATTGACAAGTTTTACCAATCAATCATTGGGTATCAGAGAATCATATGGAGGAAGCAATCCAGCAATGCGACAAATATGACATTGTGATAGTCAGAGGCGGCCCTAGGTCATTTTCAACGGTAAGCAAACAGTATTTTTGCCCCCCCCCCCCCACCCAACCAATCACTGATATATATTTTCTGTTCATCGTGGGAGTTCTGTGTGTCATATTTGGTTAAATTCCATCATTGATGGAGTTCAGAATGCTCTTTGATTGTAGGTGAACTATACATCCCAGTAACCACAACTCACATATGTCAAGGTCTATTTTCCCCCAAGAGCGCCTCAAGAGCGCCCCTGGGCAAAATCAACTATACTGCAAATGCTTACTTTGCGTAATGGTTGAGCTGCCCCTGGTGATAGTTAGGGACTGTCTCCAAAGATCAAGCCCACCTTCAATGTCTGCTTTCACTACCTTGTCTGATAAAGTCCTCAACCAGCCCTGCCAGAGGATACAAGCAAGAGAGTCAAAGGCAACCATATCCTGACCTTCTGAATGAACCCAAGACAATTATGCTTGCCAATTAGCACCTAGCCAATAGCAGCAGCTACCTTTTTTGCCGGGCGCTTATTTAAAGGGAAGCACACACTGATGCCGAGATGATTTTCAGTGTGTTATATCACCTTTGCAACATAATCAATAAAAATTTAAATGAGAAGAAGTTGGTTGGTTCTTTAAATCCCATTAAACTTGAGCACCAATTTATAACCCTCTGCAGAATTAAGTGTTTTGAGAACACCAGTTCTGTGTAATAGCATTTGCAAAATGCTCGCTGTCCTTTTGTTGATGTGATTAATCATTCCTATGGTGTGTTTTGAATATTCCAGTTGCAGGTTTGCAAAAGCATGTAACACATTTCATAAATTTTGTTCTGGCCGGAGTGCACATGGACGCTAATTCTATACAGCTTACACAGGCTGCTACTCCTGATTTGCACCAGGAACCCTACAGCTGGGAAGATACCAGGCATATTGAACTATACTGAACTAAATTGTATGTATTTCATGAATTTAATACCTCCTTTAATACATCTCATACATGCTTTTTGCATGAATATAATAAATCTGAAATGTCTAAAGTCACAGCAAAATAATACTATTTAAAAACCATCACTTTATCTATGCAGCAAAAATATTCATGTTTTTTATTGGGGAACAGAGTGGATGGCTCAGAAAGAATATGTAAATACAACAATCAATTCCAATATAACAACTGAAATAACTTTTAATTGTTTTCCCGTCCCTTATATTTTCTGCTTGGCTGACTTTGCTTACGGCTTTGTGAAAGGCCAACTCATCAGTTTTAGTTGTTAATCAAGAACAGTAATTGTGTAAGTTATAAACATACAGAATGATACTTTGCTTAATAGGATAACACATCCCAGAAAATGCAAAGTGGGGAGGTTTTTCTTTGTGTGTGTGCTAATAATTTGTAAGGTTGTTAGTTGAATAAACAAAGTCCCCAAGAGGCATTTGAAATCAAGATGTAACAGCGAGGTTTTCCTATCTGCGTTTAAGAAGCTGTGGGCATCCAGTCAGGATAAAAGGAAGCTTGTCTTGTAAATCTGAAAACCTGCTTCCTTGCTGTGCTCCTTCAGCTTGAAATCTGTCTAGCGCCAAGGAAAACCAGGAATACCCTAGCATGAAACTAGAGTAACAATGATGTTATCAGCTTCTGTGCTTTCAGCATCAGAATGTCTCATGTGAGCCAGCTGCCCAACAATCAAAATCTGGACCAAATGGATGCAGCGAAAACAGTATCCTTGCAACTCATTAAAGTTTGATTCAATGTAGGTGTTGTCCTGGCTTTTCAATTTCATTGGCTACCTCATCTGCCAAATGAAAATTCAATTGGCCAAATGAAAACCTGCCCACTCCCCTCATCTACCTTTCAGGTTGTCCAATCTTAACTATACATAAATGAAAGGAGAAATTAAAGGAAAGTCTATAAAAAAGAGGGTGGCCCTTGATTTTTGCCACATGAAAATTGGTTGCCAGCTGCAAAAGATGGATTGACAGTACCACCTCTGCGATGGATGGCCAATTTAAAAGGTAAAGGTAAAGGTAGTCCCCTGACATTAAGTCCAGTCATGTCTGACTCTGGGGTGTGGTGCTCATCTCCATTTCTAAGCCGAAGAGCCAGCGTTATCCGTAGACACCTCCAAGGTGATGTGGCCGGCATGACTGCATGGAGCGCCGTTACCTTCCCGCTGGAGCAGTACCTATTGATCTACTCACATTTGCATGTTTTCGAACTGCTAGGTTGGCAGAAGCTAGGACTGACAGCGGAAGCTCACGCCGCTCCCCGGAATCGAACCTGCGACCTTTCGATCAACAAGCTCAGCAGCTCAGTGCTTTAACCCACTGCGCCACGGGGGCTCCCCGGCCAATTTAGCAACTATGTATTTAGGATGGGTTGCATTGCATCGCATTGCCTGTGAATCATGAGTTTTATCTGATTCCAGTCAAATGGGGAGGTGTAAGGATGTATATATGAAACATGTTCATGGATCTGGCTAAAACACATTCCCTCCTTTTCTGTTTGTGTGTGTGTGTGAATGATGGTGGTGGCATTTTTTAAAAAATTGAAATTTCAAAAAGGAGCAACTTAAATCCTTATAAATAAAAATGTAATGGGTTCTTGTAGGTTTTTCGGGCTATATGGCCATGTTCTAGAAGCATTCTTTCCTGACGTTTCGCCTGCATCTATGGCAAGCATCCTCAGAGGTTGTGCATGTGTTGAAATGTTTTTTTTTAATTTTTTTGGCTTTTTATGGGCTTTGATTATGTTTTCTTGCCCTGGTGAAGGGAGTTGGACTGGATGGCCTTAAGTATTTTCTGTTGGTCATGGGGGTTCTGTGTGGGAAGTTTGCCCCAATTCTGTCATTGATGGGGTTCAGAATGCTCTTTGATTGTAGGTAAACTATAAATCCCAGCAACGTCAACTCACAAATGTCAAGGTCTATTTTCCCCAAACTCCATCTGTGTTCATATTTGGGCATATGGAATATTTGTGCCAAGTTTGGTCCAGATCCATCACTGTTTGAGTTCACAGTGCTCTCTGGGTGTGGTGAACTACAACTCCCACATTCAAGTTCAATACCCCCCAAATCCTTCTAGTGTTTTAAGTTGTTCATGGGAGTCCTGTGTGCCACGTTGGGTTCAGTTCCATCACTGGTGGAGTTTAGAATGCTCTTTGATTGTAGGCTAATTATAAATCCCAGCAGGCATGTAGCCGGGGGGGGGGGGGCGCTCGGGGAACTTCACCCCCCCCCCGAAATTTTCATGGTGGTTCGCGAAAAGGCCTTATTGGTGCATTATTTAAACTGTTATGTTTATTCATATCATGATCTGATCACCATACTCAATATATCCCATATGCATGGGGGTATTGGGGTAATGATACAAAAGGTTTGCTAGGCTAGACCCTCTTTCACTCAGACTCAGCCCCCCCCCGAAACTCAGCCCCCCCGAAACCCCCCCTGAATAAAAATTCAGCCCCCCCCCCCCCGAAACGAAATCCTGGCTATGGGCCTGAATCCCAGCAACTACAACTCCCAAATGACCAAATCATTTTTTGAGTGATGGTCACTCCTTGGGTTAGTAAGTGTCTTGAGGCCAAATTTGGTGGCAATTTGTCCAGTGGTTTTTAAGTTATGTTAATCCCACAAACAAGCATTACATTTTTATTTATATAGATTGAAAGGTGTAATCCAGGAATGGGTGGGAAATGAAGCAGTTAAAGGACAATTGTGGCATCATGCAGTGAGTAACAGCCAAAGACACCATTAGCCCTTGGTAATAATGCTTCACCAGCCTCATGTGATAAAATCTTGAGGGACCAAGTCAAAGATCCTAGTTCGCACTAGGCAAGTGAGGGGGTTGAAGCTAAGAAGTGAATTGATCTTCAGTGGCTTCCATGATTCTGTAGAAGCAGTCAATGGACTGCTGTTTGGGACACAGAGATGCAAAAGTTCTCTCTCTTCCCTTTAACATCCAGGTTGGCCTTGCTCCTCTATCCCTTCCACCTACTGTGGTGATGAGCATTTTGTAAGTATGTGCATGTTGAAACAACAAGGTTGCTAACAGATATGTTTGGGAACTTTTAGGTTGATCTAATGGCAACCCCAATTACAATTTCATTATCAGCAGTAATGTTTAAATGTAATGCGAGGTTTGGATGGGGTGCTTGTGCTAGTTAAATACTGCCATATAGCGGCACCAACCTGTAGCTTGACAGAAAATCTACTGAGTTATTAAATGGATTTAAGTGGATGAACTCTGGTGTAGTCTGCTCAGCAATGCATGAAGAAAAGAGTTTGAGGTGTAAAAATGTCAAATAGCTTTCTCATATGCATTAAACTATTAATAAAGATAAAATGATCTTTATGTTTTGGGTTTCTAATGTCTCTTTTATGAAAGTAACCAGCGGCTTTGATTCACGATTCGTTGGTTTCCAAACGGTGTGTCATTACTTAGAACACATCAAGAATAACGGGTAGACAAGCCACGGAGGAGCATGGCAAAGTGAACTGGAACATTATGGCTTTTGACACTGTGGCTTGTCCTCCTGGGGAAATTCTTCACTGGGCAAGGAACTGGAGATCATAAGTAGAGATACAAGAAGTGGAGAAACAGATAGGCAACTTCATGAATAAATTACAGCAAACTCTTCCCCCCTCCCAAGGCAACTGAAAGTTTTTTTTTTAAAAAAATAATGTTTATATCAAAGCATTTCCAAGAATGTTTATATGAACACAGCAGCAGCAGCAAAATCCTTGATGGTGGACATCAAAGGACGGCATCACAAGATTGATTCATATGAATTGTTCCTGGAGGCATCCTTTGTTTGGGAAGTGTCAACTGGCACTTGGTTGTTTGCTGTCTGGAATCCCCCTATTTCTGAGTGATGTTCTTTATTTACTGTCCCAATTCTGGTGTTTTTAAATACTGGTAACCATATTTTGTTGATTTTCAAACCATTACATTTATCGCCCAAGGATGTCACCCTATAATGGGAGCCACTAAAACCATTCTTATCTACAAAGAATAGGAGGTAAGTGGATGTCCAGGCACATGACAGGATAAACTCACTTGCTCTTTGCTACCTGTGCATTGCTGAACTCAGTGGACCTTCTAATTGAATAGATATGTATGGAATAAATAAGACTTCATATGATGTTGGAGGTGCTTGAAAATTTGCTAGAAACTCTGCTTTGGAGCAATGGGTTCAAATTACAGGAAAGGAGATTCCACTTGATCATTAGGAAGAACTTCCTGACCATAAGAGCTGCTTTACAGTGGAACCCACTGCTTCAGAGTATAGTGGAAGAGTCTTCTTTGGAGGCTTTTAAACAGAGACTGGATGACCATCCGTTGTGGGTACTTTCATTGTGCTTTGCTTGCATAGCAGGGAATTGGATGACCCATAAAGTCTTTTCCAACTTTATGATTTAGAGCAACGTGAACAGCTGGATTCTGTAAGATTTAGACCAGTCCACTGCCTTCATATGGCACTGCTGCCATCACCTTTTCCCTGGGAATGGATTGTGCCCATTTTGCCCCCATCACCATTCTCATCCAGCTGCAAATCTCTGTGTGCATCCCTGGCTATTGCGGGCATCCCATTCTGGCATCAACAGAAGCACCCGCAAGATGAAGAACAAGGTGAGGAGATCGTCTCCCTCCTTCTTCCTGGGTACACAGACACCTCTGCCGATATCAGAATTGGCCCCCACATGGGAGTCTGTGGCTGGATGGGAACAGAGATGGCAACACAGACAACAAATTGATGGTTCAGCAGGGCTGATGCGGTCTCCGGCCAGTTGACTATTGTAGATTCCAATCTGCTACCACAGCAGGTTTGGGAGTGTGTGTGTGTGCCTGCCTCTGGGGTAAGTCTGGAATACTTCTTCTCTAACCCTGAATTTACCAGCTAAAATGAGATTAAACAATGGAAGCAGAGATTTTGGTTAAAGAAACAGTTCTCAAATTAAAAGGAGGTAAATATTGGGATCCTTCAAAAGATCTGTCCTGCAAATTATCTCATGCAAACTTGTTGAAAATATAACATTGTGCTCCTTGACTTCTTTCATAACCCCGAGCCAGAGAAAAATGCAATATTAAAGTTTTCAGAGAGCCCCAATTATTCAAAGAAGCGGAGATCAAAGTGAAATGCTTGAAAAGTTTCTCCCTGAACAGGATGGAGAGAAAAAAAATAGAAAACAGGGATGGTTTCATTATCAGATTCCATGCTGATAATGAAGATGAAGAAAGTGATTCTAGATATACCATCTACTATCACAAATACTGTGTAAACCTATAAGTGAGACCTGTAAGAACCGTAACTGTTTATCCACTCAGCCTAAAGATTTGTGCTGGCTCAAGGTTTTCAAAAGTCATTTCCCCAAAGTAGAACAATTCCCACTCTACTTGAACTCTAATCCCCACCCATCCCCATCCCCATTTCTAAATTCTTTTATTACTAAGCACTAGGGACATTTGGAGGGGGGGGGGTATCCTTGTTTGTTTTTTGCTGTTGTTATTTATGTTTACCTGATGTTTCTGTCATTTTTTTCAGAAGCCCCATTGTGACTGGAAATATGGCACTGGCATCACATATGTTTGTTACAAGTGGAAATGACGGCATGACTGTGTGCAGAGTAAGGAAAGGTGCGGAAAAAGGACAAACAACACGATCAAGGAATTGGACCACCTTCTGTATAAGCTTACTAATTAGCTTACTAGTGCCGGGATGTTTTGCTGTTTAGTACATGTAGTGTGATTAAAAACCCATTAAGCCAAAGTGACTAACCAGGCCTTATCTAGGATAACAGGTTTTTACCATACGGCATGTGTTAATCCCCAATAGCAAGATGTTTCTGTTATCATAAACACTAGTTCGTGACTGGTCTCTGTGAAGGTTTAACATTAATTGTCACAGTACCTTATTATTATTATTATTATTATTATTATTATTATTATTATTATTGTCAGGGTTCAGTGCTTGTTTATTTTAGTAGTTTAACTGCTTTTCAGGGGAACGCCTTGGCAAAGTAGCATGAAAGCAAAAGGACAAACCTGGGAAACAATTAAGGCATTAATGAAACATGCCAGGATGGGTTACATATTACTTTAAGTGTGGCTCATGGGAAACCAATGGCCCACTATGGCCCAAAGGACAGATCCTGAAGGCCTCCTGGTGTTCCACCGAACCCCCTCCTCCCAATTCCACCAAGCCTACAGATCCTCCTTTGATGTAAAAAATGGATGACTTTTCATCCCTTCCTGAATTACTCAAAAACAGATTGTTTTACTGTTCCAGTCCTCTCCTCCAAGTTCTGTACATATTCCATAACAACAGAAGTCACTGAAAAATGAGACCTCATTCTTACTGAGATCTTCATTACATGCATGCTTCATTACATTCTACTGTTCTACTCATTTAAGAAATGGCAACCAGCAGTGTCCATCACATGACATAAGCTTCAAATGTAAAATAGAGATATCTACATTATTGTTTTTATCTGACAATTCATGAGCCGGTTGGCAATTGAATTATTTGTAATTTCCCTGGACAATTTTGGTATGTGATGGTAATCCCACTGTTGTCTGCTTGCAAATAAAACAATGACACCATTTGTGGGAGGAGTTGAAATGCCAATTTCAAAAAACAGCTGTCTTCAACTCCGCCATTACCTTTTGCTCACCATTGATTGAGGTTCTGGATTTGAGCCTGCCACTTTTGGACTCTCGCTTGGTGAGGTGTTCCAGTGAGTGTCTCTGTAGATCTTAGAAAACTATTTCTAGATTTAAGTCGTTGACGTGCTAGCTGATACCCAAACAGGGGATGAGCTGGAGATGTCTCTGCCTTGGTCCTTTCACTATTGGCTGCTACTTCCTGGCGGATGTCAGGTGGTGCAATACTGGCTAAGCAGAGAAATGAAGAGGTGTGATGGAGATAGGGAAATAATCCATTTCATTGACAAATTGAATGTTGTGAAATCCAACTATCCAAAATGCTTTATTTGTCTAGTGGGATGAAGTCCTGAAAAGTCACCCATGGACAACATTGCATCATAATAATCACCATCAAGATATTATAAGAGAAACCCAAAACAGGAATTTGGATGTGGCAGAATGTTGAGAACTCTTTGGTAGAAGATTATTACTAGGGTTGAAATGTTGGCTTGTGTTGCTGTATGCTGATGTTCTTTTTTAAAAATCTTATCTTTGATTTATTTATTATTTACATTTGGGTGCCTTTGGTTTGTTTTTTCAAGTTATTGTAGTAGTTTAATAAGTTTTAGTACATATCCAATGAATCATCACAGAAAGGGAAAATGTTGTGGAGGGCAAATAAACAATGCAATTTATAATATTATATTAGGTTACATCCAAGTTTTAGTCTCTATTATCTTGACATCCTTTATTTAACTACTAAAGTTTTAGACAAGTCAATGTTTCTTCTGTATGAAGGAGGGATCTTGTTGTTTTATAAGTCTACTGTTCATCTTTTTAAATAAGTGTCTATATCCTTTTAGTTATGTGATTTCTTTCTTTCTTTCTTTATCTTTTTAGACTTTTTTCTTAGTTTTACTTGTTGGGTTACTTCTTCTCATTGCCGAACCACGCTTAGGAAAATATTTTCTAAACCTGTTTGTTAGAACATTAATATTATATATACTTAATCAACCAGAATATATGTACTATATATCTCTTCATCACACTAGAGAATGAATCCACTTTAAATCTGGTTTCTGGATCCTGCAGAATTCTGGGGTTTGTAGTTTACTGAGGCTGTTAAATGCTCCTCCCCAAACTACAAACCCCAGAATTCTGCAGAAGGCAGAAACCAGGTTTAAAGTGATGAGGATATTCTACTACTCAGTTTCTCTTCTTTTCCAGTAGGGTTCAGATCATTTTCTGCATTTTTTCATTATCTATATTTTCCAGGCATAGAAATAGAGAAAGGCATGTATGGAGTGAGTCACCAGCTTTTAATGCTACTACATTAAAGCTTCTTTCCAAGTTGGCAACTTAATGTTATAAGTTACTTTTCCTATTTTGACACTCTAAGCAGCAGATTTGACTTTAGAGAAACAATCCCAAAGTCTTTTGCTCAAGAAAGTGAGAACAAAGTTAACTCATCAAGGTGAACATATACCTAAAACCACTGAGTCATTTTATTGAGTAAAGGGCAGTATGATGCACCCACAAGCATAACCCATAAATGGGCAATTTTCACACCGGAAAAGCTATTTAACAGACAGCTGAATTATGCAATTAGCACAGTGAAACCAGCTCCAATTAAAGATACATCTTAATTATCTATGTAATGTTATTTATGTTCCACTTGTAAAGTCCAGTTTGGTAATTAGAATTTGAATGTTAAGAGACTGAGGATGTGGAGGGGGCCAGAAAAAAATGCCTTGAAGCTGAAAAAAGAAGATACATGTTTTGGAGATATCACAGTGGAAATTTTCAAGACCTTCAGAACAAAGTTCCTTAGATTTTCCGTGGCTGCATCTCCTCTTTCTTTCCTTAGGAAAGAGAAAAATGCCAGAGAAGTACTGTATTATTGTATTGTACATTTTCATCCAAGAACATGGCGAAAGGGCGTACTTCCTACTGATCTTCCTCTTATTTACCTTAAATAGTTAACCTCTTGTCTATCTCCTAACAAATGCTACCGAATTGTTAGGTTGAAAAGTTTTCTATTTTTGCAGCACTAGTTTAGGGTATTGAATTATCCATTGGTAACTTCTAACAAATCTGTTGGGGAGACAAAAAAAATAGACACCTGATTCTTGATTTTGAGGACAGATTTCCCAAAATGTCCAAAAACAGTGTCCCCAACTGAGTAGATCACATCCAATCACTATCTCAAGTCCAAAATACTACAATGATAGTTCTCATACCCTTAGAGATGCAAATACTTTTATTTTTTGCTCTTGCATACCAGCAGTGAGGACCTGCATAATTTTCTCCCCATAGTTCTTGACTGGCAATCACACTATGCCAAGTGTCTTGGGGAATTATTCTGCAGAAGAACACAGAGTTATTGTGGGGGGAAAAAACATAGGAGAGTGTTATCTCCACTACTTTCTATGCAGGAAACATGAGCAGAAAAACCATGTGTATTTCTGTTTGGAAGAAAGTCCTGGAAAGACTTTGCAAAGTTCAAAAAATCTCACCATTACACCTTTCTACTTAGTGGTGGCTTTCTTGGAAACAGGAAACCCATGTGTCTGGTGGGAAGCTAATAGCGATGAATATATATTTGTTCATCTCCAACCTACACAGAACAATTAAATGATGATAATAAGCAATTACATTATACCTCTGTAATTTTTTTCACATATATGTATTAGCTCCCCACACACTAATAATAATAATAATAATACCTCAAAATTGAACTGCAAAGGCTCTAGCATAAACCAGTACAGGTGGTCCCACTAGTAATCGGGTGTGCCAAAAGATCTCAGCTGGCATTTGGAAACAATAAACAATGACAAAATCTTGATTGGTCATCTGCAAAAGGCCACCTTACTTAGATCTATGCACATCATTTGAATATACATCACACAGTCCTAAACGCTTGGGAAGTGTTCCACTTGTGATTTTGTGATACGACATCCAGCATATATATCTTGTTTGCTGTGTCATACTGTGTTTTTGTGTCAGTACATTATACAAAATTACAGAGGTATAAGAAAAAGATCTATGCCAGTGCAAAAGCTGAGGTCCAAAGAAGGACAAGAGAGCTCAAGAACATCTGGTGGACAAAGAAGGCCGAAGAAATCCAACACCTGGCAGATACCCATAATGCTCAGGGATTTTTCAAAGCCACAAAGGTCATCTACGGACCAAGAAACCATGGCATACAGCCTCTACGCTCATCAGATGGAACCAAACTCCTGAAGGACCAAAACTCAATTGCACTACGTTGGAAAGAACACTACCAAAGCCTCCTGAACCGCAGCTCCAATGTGGCCGAAGAGGTCCTCTCACAAATCCCGCAACAACAAACCAGGGATGAGCTTGCAGCACTGCCCAGTTTGGAAGAAGTCAACAATGCCATCAGCCAACAGAAGAATAACAAAGCCAGTGGACCAGATGGGATCCCTGCTGAAATCTTTAAAGAGGGAGGACCTGAGCTGACACACCAACTCCACCAGCTCATAGAAAAAGTGTGGGTGACCGAGAAAATCCCAGCAGACTTCAAGGATGCCACCATCATCACCCTCTTCAAAAAAGGGGAAAGAACAGACTGCGGAAACTATCGAGGTATCTCCCTTCTAACCTCTGCTGGGAAAATCCTCGCAAGAATCCTTGCAAACCGCCTTCTGCCCCTCTCAGAAGACACCCTCCCAGAATCCCAGAACGGCTTCCGCCCCTCCAGAGGAACCGTGGACATGATCTTCACTGCACGACAACTCCAAGAAAAATGCAGGGAACAAAACCAACCTCTGTACATGGCATTCATCGACCTTGCAAAGGCATTCGACACAGTGAATCGCAGCGCTCTCTGGACCAGCCTCCAAAAAATCGGGTGCCCAAACAAATTTGTGAACATCCTGCGGCTCCTCCATGATGACATGATGGCAACAGTCTTGGACAGCAGTGGCTCCCAAAGTGACCCATTTAAAGTGGAATCCGGTGTCAAACAGGGATGTGTTATTGCCCCAACTCTATTCTCCATCTTCATCGCTATGATACTTCACCTTGTTGATGGGAAGCTTCCCACCGGAGTGGAAATCATCTATCGGACAGTTGGCAAGCTATTCAACCTCAGCAGACTGAAAGCCAAAACCAAGGTTACAACAACATCTGTTATAGAACTCCAGTATGCTGATGACAATGTCGTCTGTGCGCATTCAGAAGAAGATCTACAAGCCACTCTAAACACCTTTGCAGAAGCATACGAGAAGCTCGGCCTGTCACTGAACATTGAGAAAACCAAGGTGCTGTTCCAGCAGTCACCAGCCAATCCCTCTCCAATGCCAGCGATACAGCTTAATGGTGTAACATTAGAAAATGTTGATCATTTCCGCTACCTTGGCAGCCACCTCTCCACCAAAGACAACTTCGACGCCGAAATACAACACCGCCTGAGCTCTGCAAGTGCAGCATTTTCCAGAATGAAGCAGAGAGTGTTTGAGGACCGGGACATCCGTAGGGATACCAAGGTGCTTGTTTATAAAGCTATTGTCCTCCCAACCCTGCTATATGCCTGTGAGACGTGGACTGTCTACAGACGTCACATGCAGCTCCTGGAACGTTTCCATCAGCGCTGCCTCCGGAAAATCCTGCAAATCTCCTGGGAAGACAAGCGGACAAACGTCAGTGTGCTGGAAGAAGCAAAGACCACCAGCATTGAAGTGATGGTCTTCCAACATCAACTCCGCTGGGCCGGCCACGTTGTCCAGATGCCTGACCACCGTCTCCCAAAGCAGTTGCTCTACTCCGAACTTAAGAACGGAAAACGGAATGTTGGTGGACAGGAAAAGAGATTGAAAGATGGGCTCAAAGCCAACCTTAAAAACTCTGGCATAGACACTGAGAACTGGGAAGCCCTGGCCCTTGAGCGCTCCAGCTGGAGGTCAGCTGTGACCAGCAGTGCTGCAGAATTTGAGGAGGCACGAGTGGAGGGTGAAAGAGTGAAACGTGCCAGGAGGAAGGCGCGTCAAGCCAACCCCGACCGGGACCACCTTCCACCTGGAAACCAATGCCCTCACTGCGGAAGAAGATGCAGAGCAAGAATAGGGCTCCACAGCCACATACGGACCCACAAGGAAATCCATAGTGGAAGACCATCTTACTCGTCCAACGAGGGTTTCGCCTAAGTAAGTAAGTAAGTAAGTGTGTCAGTAAAATAATAATAATAATAATGATAACAACAACAACAACAACAACAACAATAGGGAAACTAAAGCTTATATGCAAAAGGTAAGTGTATAGGTACTTAGACTATAACAGAAATGCCAGGAGTGATATTTAATTATTATCGAATCGTATCACTCTTTCCTGCACATTTTCTTCCTTTGGGTTTCTCCTTGAGAATGCCCCCACCATCCCACCCGTTTCTGGAGCAAAGGACAAAGACCCTATGCTTAGGCTTTTTGTGTGCTACAAGCCATGGTGGCCTCTAGTGGCCACACAGCACAAAGCTCAAATAAATCCATAGGATCAAGAATACCCAACTCCCAGCAAGAGATTTTCAAAGTATGCCATGACAGCACAGGGCGAAAAAAGGGGGCAGACTCAAGAGTAGATAAGGCAAATTACTTATGCCTAAACATTCCCAATCATCTTGCCATTCACGTAACTGAAAAGACTAAGAATTTCAATGAGTTCAAATGGATAATCCGAAACACCAAGTAGGTTGCAACCTAAATGCAAGCAATGTGTCCCACTCTTCATGCAAATGGTGAATTCCAATGTTTTGCAGACAACTACAGGGATTATTTTGTGTCAGTTGGATGTAACACTCCTTCAAAAATGATCAAGGGTCTGGAGAACAAGCCCTATGAGGAACAGCTTAAAGAAATGGCATGTTTAGCCTGAAGAAGAGAAGGCTGAGAGGAGACATGATAACCATGTATAAATATGTGAGAGAAAGTCATAGGGAGGAGGGAGCAAGTTTGTCTTCTGCTGCCCTGGAAACTAAGATGTGGAACAATGGCTTCAAACTACAAGAAAGGAGATTTCATCTGAACATGAGGAAGAACTTCCTAACTATGAGAGCTGTTCAGCTGTGGAAATCTCTGCCCCAGAGTGTGGTGGAGGCTCCTTCTTTGGAGGGTATTAAACAGAGGCTGGATGGCCATCTGTTGGGGGTGCTTTGAATGCAATTTTCCTGCTTCTTGGTAGGGGTTGGACTGGATGGCCCACAAGTTCTCTTCCAACTCTATGATTCTCACCCTGAGGTATGCTGCCTATGCTTTCCCATTTCTCACACCCGTGAGCTTCCTCTCTGTGCTATAGTTTGCATTCATGAGGCCCATATTAAATATATGAATTGGAGAGATGCTGTTTCTACTTCTGATCTTCACATGTTTCTACATATGTGCATATAGGTCTCTTTCAGCATGAATGCGAACCCAGAAAAAAGCAGTTTCCAAAAGCAAACTAAATACAGGAAGGCGAGGTATGGGAAATATAACAATTAATGCCCTCACCATTGTATTGAACATATTTAATCTATTTCTGTAACAACTTGTTCTATACTAGTTTCTTTGAACCACTATATGTTAGGAAACCAACCACAATGCATTTCATAGGGCTTTATCACACTTTTTTTTTTTAAAAAAAAACAATAACATCCTGCGGAAACTTACTGGCAGCACATGGGGTGCAGACCCAAAATTAGTAAGAACATCAGCCCTAGCCTTACTCAACTACCGAGTATGCCTGCCCTATTTGGCATAGGTCTGCCCATGCAAAGCAGGTGAACACAGCATTGAATGAAACATGCAGAAGAATTACAGGCCTGTTGATAAACTCTTCAAGCTAGCTCGCATTGCCCCCCTGATGTGCAATGGGAAGTTGCTGCTAAATGTGAGAGAAATAAGGTTGAACACTGTGAAATCCACCCACTACATGGCTACCAGCCTCCTCCTAGTAGACTCATATCAAGGAAAAGCTTTATGAGAACTACCACTCCTCTTGGTGCCCCCCAGCAACAGCAAGGGTATCCCTCTGGGAAGCTAAACCAGAAAATCCCAACTGGATGGCCCTCCACGAGGGTCTTCCTCCAGGGGCAAACCACGAATGGGCAACCTGGAAGTCCCTGAACAGACTCAGAAGTGGAATGGGCAGATCAAAAGTGAACTTGGCAAAATGGCACGACCTAAAAGAATCCCACACCTTGTGCGACTGTGGAGCAGAACAGACAACTCTGCATCTGTATGCTTGTCCACTATGCCCTGCCTCATGTACAGAGGAAAAATTGTTGGAGGCTACAGACAATGCCGTTGCTTTTGCCCGTTTTTGGTCAAAGGATATTTAGCCACCTGCGCTTCTCCTATTTTTATCAATTTTATACTAATTTATGCAATGCTTTTGATATGAAATAATATATCACACCGATCTGCTAATCTGCTACAGTCACATTATTGTAGATAATGGATATATATACTGGGAACCACAATAGTGCAGGAAGTTGGAATTATAAGGAAGTATGATTTTGGGACTATGGAATGGTGAATTGGAGCAATTGCACTCTTGAGGAGAGGTGTGATATCAAAGGTGCTGAGCACAGTATGTATCAACAATAATGTGAATCTACAGCCTGATTACATGGGGCGAAAGAAATGTCTCAGGATGCTTCTGCCCCAATTCACCCATGGAGCCCCACGCTGCCTGTCAAATCACTGCTTGTGTTCTGACTGAGTATACTGGGGAGCGCAGGGGAAATCCGGCAGTGATGACTTCCCCTGTGTAATGGGGAAGGGGGCAATGTGGACAATGTGGGGCACAGAGTGATGGTTTCCTCCACTGTCACATGGATTCACCACGCTGCTCTACAGCTTCCCTTGCTGCTGCCTGGCTTCAGGACCTCAGTGTGATGAGTTCCTTACTTCTTCGTGCAGCTATTGGCAGCCCTAGAAGACAAGAACAAAGACACCCCAGCCAGCCTTGTTGGCTGTCCTAGTTTGCATTGAGGTCTCCTTGGGCAATTCTTCAAGTTTTTCCAGACAAAGACTTACTGGACTATACTCAATTTTCCCAGTCCTGCCAAATCACCCCAGCCTTGTCCTGATCATGTGCCCATAATTAATTGTGTGTTCTTTCTTATTCTGTTAAATGAGCTTGTTAAACAGACAACTGAGTGGTCATATCCCTGCTGAGCACTTTGGGATTTATTTATACTTCCTGTTACACTTTACTGCTTCTAAAAAGCCAGCCCTTTCTTTTCTAAAACATTCATTTTTGAAATGGAAGGCATGTCTGAGTGCCACTTGGTTAGATATATACAGTTCTCCTCATACGGCAGCTTATGGGCAAATATGCCCAGCCGTTTTTTTTAAAAAAGTACAACTTTGATTCCTCAGGAAGCTTTACATGTGCAGGCAGGCAAACAAGCCAAGAAAACAAAGGTTTTGGTTTTTATATCATGATGTGGTGCCGCTCCTAAGAAGAAGAAATAATATCCATCTCAACTTATGACAGAGAGTGCATTTCACTAGGGAAACGAAGTAAGGTTTGCAAAGTTGTGTGCCTGCAAAACACAGACCCGACATGACCAGTGGTCACAAAGATAAAAGGCTGTGACTCACCGATTCACCCCAACAGCCGCAAAAGTTGGGCACCGTGACTGACATTTCAGTGAGTGACTAGAATAAACCATGGAAGATACAGCACCAGGTTGCTGAGTAGTGTAAATAGTCTGCTGAAAGTCTGCTGGCCGCAGGAGTAAAGGATCTGGGTTTATATATTTTTCATATTCATATAAGTATTAGTTAATTTTCTCTACTGTTCAGATCAGAAGATATTGTTACACTACATCCCTTAACTATAAAAAGAACCTGGAAGACTGTGGGCTCATTTACACGTGCCAAATCCAGGGGCGGTCCAGAGCAGAAATGCTCTGGATTGGCTTCAAAGGCCATAGAAGTGTTCAGATGTTCCACCTCCAACCTGTGCAGTGGCAGAGCAGGGCCCAATGGTTCTAAACGGATTCAGCCTGGCTGTACCATCATGCTTACCTACTCTGTTACTCACATCACCATGGTAGATGACCACGGAGCTCCTGGCCGTTGCCGGTCACCTTTGCTGACATCACTCCCATCACCATGATAGAAAACTCCTGGCCAACATCAGACACCTTTGCTGACATCAGCAAAGGTGTCTGATGATGGCCAGGAGTTTTCTGTCATGGTGATGGGAGTAACACAGCTCCAATCAACCCATTTTTCATTTGTACTAATGAGCAAAGGAAAAAAAGAGATGGCAGTGCCAGCTCTGTGTACACAATAGACTGGTTTGTTTTGGAGCCAGAGTGCTGTGCACACTCTGCATAAAGTGTGGGGCTGCTCCAAAATTTCAGCAAAACCCCCAGAGCATTCCCCAGCTTTGCTTGTTGTTGTTGTTCATTCGTTCAGTCGTTTCCAACTCCTTGTGACCTCATGGACCAGCCCACACCAGAGCCTCCTGTCGGCCGTCATCACCCCCAGCTCTTTCAAGGTCAATCCAGTAACTTCAAGGATCCCATCCATCCATCTTGCCCTTGGTTGGACCCTCTTCCTTTTTCCTTCCATTTTCCCCAGCATAATGGTCTTCTCTACGCTTTCTTTTCTTCTCATGATGTGGCCAAAGTACTTCATCTTGGCCTCTAATATCCTTCCCTCCAATGAGCAGTCGGGCTCAACTACTTTTTAAAATGTTCCCCTCTTTTATTCTAGCTCCACCCCTTTTCTTACTAGCCACTCTAAAATGGATACATTTCTACTGCAATGGCTACGTATCCATGGTAACACAACGACCAATCAAATATAACCAGCTCCTAACTGCCCTTGCCATTATATCGACACTAATAAACATAGACCAAAAAAACTATAATTAGCTTTTACGTTAAAAGTTACCATTTTACTATGCCATGCCATGCATATTATTATTATTATTGTTATTAGTATTGTTATTATTTCTTACCTACCTCTCCTCACAGCTCAAGGAGTAAGCTCCTATTTTTTTTTTTTTTGTCGTGTCAGGAGTGACTTGAGAAACTGCAAGTCGCTTCTGGTGTGAGAGAATTGGCCGTCTGCAAGGACGTTGCCCAGGGGAGGCCCGGATGTTTTGATGTTTGACCATCCTTGTGGGAGGCTTCTCTCATGTCCCCGCATGAGGAGCTGGAGCTGACAGAGGGAGCTCATCCATGCTCTCCCTGGATTCAAACCTGCGACCTGTCTTCTGTCCTGCCGGCACAGGGGTTTAACCCACTGTGCCACTGGGGGCTAGTAAGCTCCTGAAACCGAAGGACTTACTAGATATGAAAGACTAGAAGGTACTGTAGATGTCAAGGAGAAAGTTAACCAAGATGTATTTCCCCTTTTAAAACATGGCGAGATCTCACTCCCATGTCTCTCCTTTTCATAATACTTTTCCTATTCTTCCTGAAAATATATATCTTGGAAAACATAAACCTGTTATAAATGAGGTTTCTCTTCTTTACTTTTTCCCTAACTAGGGTACTCTCTGCTCCATCCTAAAGTTTTGGGTCAGCCAAAATATATCAAGAACCCATACAAAGACACAAAGGACCTCATCACATTGATGATATCCAGCGTTTTGATTCACCAGCCTCCATGGGGGGCAGCAGGTGCCCAGCGCCTGGTGCCGGCTGATGCTTCCCCATCACACATGGGGAAATGTCACTGTGCAGTTTCCCCCCACGCTAGCCTCATTGTTCCAAATGAAACATGGGACGACTCCTGTGTTGGTGCCGCAGCATCCTACACCTCCCCAGTTAACCCATGGAGCTCTGTTGGATATGAGGCTACGTTATGTGATGAGCACCATGGGGCTCCATGGGTCAACTGGTACAGAAGCGTTCTAGGAACCTGAATTTACATTGTGTGATAAGGTCCCTAATCAGTAAAATATAAACTTACATTTACTATTGTGCTGTCTGTAGTCCACAGGTGTGTTGTGTGAAAAATACCCCTTCCTTTCCCCCCGCCCCCCAAAACAAAGGCTGCCTGGCAGCCGTTTGAAAGGAGTGTGCTGGCTGCCCCTTGAGGAGGAGGAGACAATAGTGAGAGTAACTATGGCTGTATCCATTTGAATGGCGCTGTGCCCAAGCCAGGCCCTGCCCTCCCCTTATTTATTGTTTACTAGCTGTCCCCTGCCATGCGTTGCTGTGGCCCAGTCTGTTGATCTGGGAAATAAAGTAAAGAGAAAGCGTTGGTTTCTAATATATGTAATGTCTTTATGCTTGTGGGTAAACAGTAGTTCTTACTTTTTCTTTGTCAGTGTTGATGTGGAGGTTGTCTGGTTTGCCCACCCTGGAACAGGAAACATATTATTGACCTTCTTTAGGAGCCCCTTTCAAATCTATGATACTATATTATTATTATTATTATTATTATTATTATTATTATTATTATTATCTTTATTTATACCCCGCTAACATCTCCCGAAGGACTCGGTGCGGCTTACAAAAGGCCAAGGCCCTCAACAAAACAACAGCACAACAAATACAACAATAAAACTCATAAAGCAAAACAATAAACATTAAAGCAATAACAATAAAAATTAGAACAATAACACCACGACACATTTAAAACTAAGGCCAGGCCAAATGTAATGAATAAAATTTAAAAAGTGCTGGACATGACAGGTGAAATGTATAGGTTTTTAGAGGTAGGTGCAGTGTGCAGACAATCTTAAATCTCTAGTAAAGTACATTTGGGACATGATGCTAGGAGTTTCCTATTCTGGAAAGGCACACTGGAACATTATCTCTGTGTGAATCATATCTATCTATCTATGGCTGGATGGCTCTTTGTCAAGAGGGCTTTGATTACATTTTCTTGCCCTGGTGAAGGGAATTGGACTGGATGGCCTTAAGTATTTTCTGTTGGTCATTGAGGTTCTGTGTGGGAAGTTTGCCCCAATTCTGTCGTTGGTGGGATTCAGAATGCTCTTTGATTGTGGGTGAACGATTAATCCCAGTCACTATAAATCCCAAAGGTCAAGGTCTATTTTCCCCAAACTCCATCTGTGTTCATATTGGGGCATATGGAGTGTTTGTGCCATGTTTGGTCCAAATCCTTCATAGTCTGAGTCCATAGTGCTCTCTGGATGTAGGTGAACTACAACTCCCAAACTTAAGGTCAATGCCCACCAAACCCTTCTAGTGTTTGGTCATGGGAGTCCAGTGTACCACATTTGGTTCAGTTCCATCATTGGTGGAGTTCAGAATGCTCTTTGATTGTAGGTGAATTATAAATCCCAGCAACTACAACTCCCAAATGGCAAAATCAATTTTGAGTAAAGGACATACATTGAGTTGTTAGGTGTCTTGTGTCCAAATTTGGCGTCAATTCGTCCAGTGGATTTTGAGTTATGTTAATCCCACAAATGAACATTACATTTTTATTTATATAGATTTATTTACAGTATTTCTATACCGCTTTTCTCACCCCGAGGGGGACTCAAAGTGGTTTACACATAAGTAATGGCAAAATTCAATGCCAGTACAAACAATTACAATTATACACTACAATTAAACATAAATCAAATTAAAACCATGCATCCATAAGCAATAAAAACAATCATTAAAACAATCATTAAAACAGTTGTATTGTAAAACAGTCTCGTTGATCAAATAGCCTTTCCAGTCATTGTCTTCCTGAAATGCTGCATACATTTTCTTCTACTGCCCGAAGGTCTGTTCCCAAAACCATGATTTTAATTTTTTTTCTAAAAGACAGGCGGGAGGGAGCAGATCTTACCTCATTTGGGAGTGTGTTCCATAGGCAGGGGGCCACAGCTGAGAAGGCCCTGCTCTTCATCCCCATCTGTGCTGTTGACGGGAGCGAGAGCAGGGCCTCCCATATGATCTTCGATTACGAGGTGGGATGTAGAGGCGGATGCATTCAGACAAGTAAGCTTCTTTTTGTTGTCCTCAGCTCTCTGGTGAGGTAGTGGAAGAAGAGACCCTCAAAGGGCATCTAGTCCAATTCCATTCAGCCAGGCAGGAAGACACAATCAATGCCCTCCCAACAGAAAGCCATTCAGCTTCATTCAGCTTCTCCAGAGAAGGAGATTCAACTTTACTCCCAGGCAGTCTATACTTCAGTAGGGTTGAAAGAGACCCCCCAAAGGCCATCATGTCCAAATCCCTTCTGCCAGGCAGGAATGCACAAACAATGCAACCCTGGAGCACCATCCAGTATTTGTTTAAAAACATCCAGAGGGGTTTAATCACTACAGAAATGGAGTCCTGATGCTGTAGAAGTGTAGGTACTGTTACAACTTTTATAATTTGCACAACCTGTTGATTAAGTTGCAGTATTAAAATTGAAAAGTTTATAATTAAGAAAAGAAAATCTGCTGACAATGTTTGTGATGAACTACATGGAAAAGTTGTAGAGGAAACACAAGAATCAAAGGTAGTACATAAGAAGTATTAAGGAAACATTTCCAAAGTTAATTTCTACAGTAAAGATTATATGAATATAGATTAGATAGACAGACAGACAGACAGACAGACAGACAGATAGATAGATAATGTATGAAGCTTTTAAAAGGGCTTGGTGTGGAGCCCCCGGTGGCGCAGTGGGTTAAACCTTTGTGCCAGCAGGACTGAAGACCGACGGGTTGCAGGTTTGAGTCCGGGGAGAGCGTGGATGAGCTCCCTCTGTCAGCTCCCTCTCCTCATGCAGGGACATGAGAGAAGCCTCCCACAAGGATGGTAAAACATCAAAAACATCTAAGCATCCCCTGGGCAATGTCCTTGCAGACGGCCAACTCTCTCACACCAGATGCAACTTGCAGTTTCTGAAGCTGCTCCTGACATGAAAAAAGGGGTTGGTTTAGCCTCTGGTTTGCTAGTAAAACTGAATTACCATGTTGCAAAAGGATGCATGTCTAAAACGTATGCCACCACCATGAAAAGTTTGGAAAGCCCTGATATCGATAATATTAAAATCCAGTTCACATATACCCTTGATTTTAGACACTAAAAGGCAACTGGAAGGAAACTATTATACTGAATCCTTAAGCACATTGATATCTGAGGAAGTCCAATTTGCTACAGTGGAGTTTTCTCCCAGACCAGTAGGTATGCTTTTGACTGCAGGCTCCAAAAGCTTCTAAAAATGGTCTGATTTCACTGTGCCTCCAGGGAAAGGGAAATTTTGACACTAGGAAAGGAGCAGCCACAACGTATGCATCTCTGCATGTCTTTGGTGCTCAGACACCCCCCATGTGCTGTCAGCTCCAGAGAGTGTCCAGCTGCAGTCTCAGGATGTTTCTTGAAGAAGGATTTCAAAGTGGTGAATACATGAAGCACCCACAGATCACATGGGGATTGTTGTCAACCTCTTTGCAGAATGTTGCTATGTATTTATTGTTAAACTTGTCATGGAGATTTTCTTCTCTCAAAAGCTTAATGTGCTTATGAAGCAGCTATGCACAAAGCAACCTCAGAATAATGTCCAGGTAGCTGACTAGCACCCCATTCTTCAGCCGGAAGAGGTGGTCTGGCTAAGGCAGTGGTTTTTAACCTGTGGGCCACGGACCACCAGTGGGCTGCGGGGACAAAATTTTTTGTCTGTGAGCCTCCTTCCTCTTTATTTACTTATTTTATTTTATTTCCTTCCTTTGGCACTGCCTGCCACCCCTTCCCTATCACTAACCATGGCATATAACAACAACAACAACAACAACAACATCTGCCTGCAACAAAGAACTGGTGGGATCACAAGCCTGAAAAAGTTACAGAAAATGAACATGTCAAACTCCTCTGGGACCTCCAAATTCAGACTGACAGAGTTTTGGAGTACAATACTCCTGATCTCAAAGTATGGATCGTCAATGTTGCAATCCCAGGTGACAGCAGGATTGAAGAGAAACAACTGGAAAAGCTGACACTATATGAGGATTTGAAGATCGAACTACAAAGACTCTGGCACAAGCCAGTCAAGGGGGTCCCAGTGGTGATCGGCACACTGGGTGCAGTGCCTAAAAACCATGGTCTGCACTTAAACACAATCGGCACTGACAAAATTACCATCTGCCAGCTGCAGAAGGCCACCTTACTGGGATCTGCAGCATTATGTGCCAATACATCACACAGTCCTAGACACTTGGGAAGTGTCCGATGTGTGATCCAATACAACAGCCAGCAGAGTGATCTTGTCTGCTGTGGAGTCATCTTGTGTGTTTCAAATAATAATAATAATAATAATAATAATAATAATAATAATTTTCATGTCAGGAGCGACTTGAGAAACTGCACACTGCTTTTGGTGTGAAGGAATTGGCTGTCTGCAAGGACATTGCTGAGGGGACACTTGGATGTTTCAATGTTTTATTATCCTTGTGGGAGGCTTCTCTCATGTCCCCGCATGGGGAGCTGTTGCTGACAGAGGGAGCTCATCCGCACTCTTCCCTGATTCGAACCTGCGACTTGTCGGTCTTCACTCCTACCGGCACAAGGGCTTTTGACTAAGCAGCTCACCAGTAACTTTGTCGTGACCCACAGAACACAGAATGTCTTAAACAGCAGTTGAGGTGCAAAACCCTCTGTTTCTGCATCACTCCTTCTTCTCCTACTACTACTAGTAGGTATGGTGTCAGACTTGTCGGTCTTCACTCCTACCAGCACAAGGGCTTTTGACTAAGCAGCTCACCAGTAACTTTCTTGTCCCTACTTGAAGTCCCCACTTTACACCGGCCCGCACTTTACACTGGCATACGTTCTACCTCAATATGCGTTATGACAGTATTTCCTGCCCAGTTTACTGTATTGTTTCAGTTCCCTGTGCTCCTGTAAAGATGTATTGCACTCATTGAATCTATACCTCAGCTATGTTTCTTTCAGTTGTATTGTTTTTATATTGCTTTCAATTGTGCTGTTATTTGTTTTTATCTAATGTTTTAATTGGTTAAATGTTTTACATGTGTGTTTTAACTGTAATTTTGGACGTGTCCCTTGTAAGCCACCCAGAGTCCCCTAGGGGAGATGGTTGGCGGGGTATAAAAATAAAGTTATGTTATTGCTTTAATGTTTTTGATTTGCTTTTGGTTTATATGTAATTGTTATATTGTTGTTTTATTGTGGCCTTGGCCTTTGTAAGCTGCATCGAGTCCTTCGGGAGATGCTAGCGGGGTACAAATAAAGTTATTATTATTATTATTATTATTATTATTATTATTATTATTATTATCCCACTGTGCCATAGGGGGCTCCATGATAGGAATTCAAAAACAGAGAAATAGTATCATATCCTGTATCTGAGAGCCATTGTGGTGTAGTGATTGTAGTGTTGGACCAGTACTCTGGGAAACCAGGGTTGAAATCCCCTTTTGCAGACTAAAATCCATGGGGTGACCTTGAGCAAGGCACACTCTTGCAGTCTCAGAAGCAAGCATAGGTAAACCTCCTCTACAGAAATCTTGCCAAGAAAACCCTGTGATAGGTTTGCCTTAGGGTTGCAGTAAATCAGAAGTGACTTGAAAGCACACAACAACGACAACAAGTCTAACAAGAAGACAACAACATTTCCATGTCTCTGAAAACACCGCTCTTTTTGTAACCCTGTGAATAATCTTGTCTTTAGGGATAACAACATTTGGAGAAAGAATTACAAGGAACTGCTTTCAGCAATTTGGCAGAAGGCACTTTGTGCGGCTGAGAGATTGATTGAATTTGTTGTCTAGGCTAAAGTGACTCCACTAGGTTCTTCCTCTTGGAAATGCAAGCTAGTTTTACTAATAGCAAGAGAGGAGCGGAGAAAAATCTCAGAGTGGGAAGCCCTCCACCTTTTCTGGACAGTGGTCTCGGATTTAAAAGTCCTGTTTTGGCTTCAGTTCTCAACAAACCCATCTAGAAACCAGGGCCATACACAAGTGGCAAACCGCTTACCATAGAAATAATGTGAATATTAAGTTAATCAAAGAGCTCATGTTGGAAGAGAATTAAGAGGAGTGGTTCTCTCTCTCTCTTTCTTTTAAAAAAACAGCTCGTAACAAGCAATCCATGTCACTTTTTTCCCTCCTGCATACTCTTGCTCTGTCCCATTTGTCTAGCCGTAATCTACATTTCAAATGATTACATGGGAAGCTGAAGTGGTAGTGACAAGGATAAACGAAGCTTGTTAAACTAATAGCTGCACTAATGCCCAAATATGTGAACTTCCCAGAGTCAGGCAGCATCCGAGGCTGCCGGAGCTGTCAGCCTGGCTCCCCCTGGGCTCGTCCGCCAGCGGCTGCCACATGATGAATGGCCCTGTCGACTAAATTCATCCGGGGCCCAATTAAACAGGCAGAAATGAACTAGAGCCGTCAACCAGGGAGAGAGAGAGGGGGAAAAAGTGAAGGAGAGAGAGGAAGAATAAGCTAGAGAGAGAGAGAAAGAAGAGAGGCAATAAAGGGGGGGGGGGGTGAGAGAAAGAAAGGGGAAAATATTCTGCACAAAGTCAAGGAAGCGCCAAGGCAGTGAAGTCATTCTGTCAGAAAATGGCCATTTAATGCTTTGCCGAGCTCACGACAGATATGTCATCTAAAGAAGCTTTAGTGGAGTCCCAGGGCATTTCATTTATTAATTATCAGCTTCAAGAGGGGGATTGGAGTGAGCTGTGCTTGGTCTCTCCTCTCCCCTCCCCACGCACTTTCTCTCTTTTAAGCATTGTCAGTTCCCAGCCTTCCTCTTGTCAGAGTCTGCACAGGCCAGAGAAGCACAAAAGTTTGGACTGCCATGGAGGAAACATACGGGTGGATGGAAAAATGCCATGGAAACTTTGTGCCCTTTCCTGAGTTTGTCATGGAGTCACACTGCACAGGCACAAGAACCCTTCTGAGAATTATCACTAGCTTTCTCACCAGCTTCCTTTGAGGTTTAATGCAGCTTCCTTGAATATTTGTTGTGTGAGAGTGGCTCTTCTATATTCATCTTCAATTCTGTAAAAGTCCGTGGCACCCTGAAGATGAAGGAGGGAACTTCTTGGAGGAATTTTCACACTTAATGGATTCCCTCGTACAAATAATCTGGCTTGAGGGACCTCCAAATTCTCTCAAATGGTAGAATTACCTTCAGCAATTCTACCTTCTTCAAACTCACTGCTGCTTATGCAGGTTAGAAATAAAGATCTAAGGCTTTCATGGCCTGAATCATAAAGATCTAAGGCTTTCATGGCCCGAATCATAAAGATCTAAGGCTTCCATGGCCTTTCATGGGTTGCTGTGAGTTTTCTGGGCTGTATGACCATGTTCCAGAGGCATTTTCTCCTGACGTTTTGCCCATATTTATGGCAGGCATCCTCAGAGGTTGTGAGGTCAGATCTCACAGCCTCTGAGGATGCCTGCCATATATGTGGGTGAAACATCAAGAGAAAATGCTTCTGGAACATGACCATACAGTCCGGAAAACTCACAGCAGCCCAATAACGATCTAAGTTTGTTCTCCACAAAGGGAAATAGAGTCTATTCTAAAACTAAGTGGTTAAGTTCTCTATGATAATGTGCTTGTAAATAAAGGTTGAATATCTCTTATCTGGAATGCTTGAGACCACAATTGTTTTGGATTTGGGGTTATTAGGGTTTTTTTTGGAATATCTGTATTGACATATTTGTAAATAATGAGATGTCTTGAAGATGGGCCCAAATCTAAGCATGAAAATTATTGATGTTTTATATACTTCTTATACATAGTCTAAAGGCAAATTTATATAATATTTTTTTATAATTTTGTGCATGAAAGAAAGCACTAAACAAATCATCGGAAAGCAAAGATGTCACTATCTCAGCCACTCATGTGAACAAAGTTGGATTTCTAATTATTTCAAAATATGGACATTTCAAATAAGGTACACTTAACCAGCACTTGATAACTTGAGCATCTGTAAGTATCCTGTCTGGTGTTTGTGAGTATTCTTACCTGAGAGATTTGGGGAATTATATGACCATTTCTAGAGAGTAAGTACCCACTACGGTAAATTATCATACATCTGTCTTTGTCGCATAATAATAATAATAATAATAATAATAATAATAATAAAAATAAAAATATGAACATTATTATTATAATCAGCCCTCTCTCCCTCAAGGGACTCAGGGCATAACAAAAATGGCAAATATTTAATGCCTAACATATAGAACAATCATGATAGAACAAAGAATAAAATAAACACAATATAATTTATAGACAACCAAAACCAAGGGTTAAACTAAATAAACATGATAAGTACAAGAAGACAACTCAATTAAAACAAAATGCATTAAAAACATAGTATAATATATCATATAACAGGCTAAAGTATCTGATATCAAGGCAAGAAGATATTTTGGAATGCTAATCCTCCTCCTCTCCATGAGATAGATTATACAGATGGGCCTTTAAAATATTTTAAAGGAGAAGAAAGAGAGGCTCATTTTTAGTTCTTTGGGGGGGAGAGTTCCAGAGGCAGGGAGCAGCCATGGAGAAGGCCCCCTCGCTCATTCCCACCAACCACACTTGAGACAGGGGTAGTACCGAGAGCAGGGTCTCCTTCACAGACCGCAAGGCTCATGCTGGTTTGTACACAGAGGCACAGTTTTTCAAATAGTCTAGGCCTGAACTGAAATACTTTAGGACATTATTGGTAATAAGCAGCACTTTGTATATAGCCCAGAAGTGGATCGGCAGCTAGTAGAGCTGCTGTAACATAGTTCTCTCCTTGTAAGGTGCTCCAGTTAGGACTACTCGCAAAGTTCCATATTTTTACTCACAGTAAGAAGGAAGCAGGGTGGACTCTTCGCTAAGCTTTGAACCCCAAGTTTCGGCAGTGTCCAGGGGAGCATTTGCACAACTCAAACTTGTGCGCCAGTTGCGCCCGTACCTTGGGAAGTCAGATCTGGCCACGGTAGTCCACGCTCTGGTTACATCCCGGATTGATTACTGCAACGCGCTCTACGTGGGGTTGCCCTTGAAGACTGCCCGGAAGCTTCAGATGGTCCAGCGTTCGGCGGCCAGGTTACTAACGGGAGCGGCTCTCAGGGAGCACACCACTCCTCTGTTGAGCCAGCTCCACTGGCTACCAATTTGCTACCAGGCACAATTCAAGGTGCTGGCTTTAGCCTATAAAGCCCTAAACGGTTCTGGCCCTGCTTACCTCTCCGAACGCATCTCCACCTATGAACCGACGAGGATGTTAAGATCGTCTGGGGAGGCCCTGCTCTCGGTCCTGCCTGCGTCGCAGGCGCGGCTGGCGGGGACGAGAGACAGGGCCTTCTCGGTGGTGGCCCCTCGGCTATGGAATGCCCTACCCGTAGACATCAGGCAGGCCCCTTCGTTGCTGGAGTTCCGGAGGAGGGTCAAGACGTGGCTCTATGAATAGGCGTTCGGCCAACAAGGCAGCTGAACTCATGAAGATGGTATAAATGAACAAAGGAATGGTTGAAGGATTATGAGAACGGAATCTGATTTTACTGAGGCGTTGATGACCACGTTGTTCGTCTTGTATTGTCTGTTGTGTATGTTGTGTTTTAATCTGTCATTGTTATATAAATTGCACTGTAAACCGCATTGAGTCGCCGATTGAGGCTGAAAAATGCGGTATAAAAATGAAGCAAATAAATAAATAAATAAATAAAGAAGTTTGGTAAGAAGAAAATTCTCTGCTTCAAGGACAATACAATTTAAGAAGAAAAGAAAAGAAAAGACTAAAAGCATTTCCCCACATTTACACCATTTAGAAAACCTAGGAGGCGTGTAAGGTGAACTTGTCACAATACAAAATCCGAAATATGATGTTGGAATTAACTCAATTTTCACTTTTCACTTCAAAATTCTTGACAATTTGTAAGACTGAACATTCTCAAGAAGCTCTCCAAGGATACACAGAATATCTGACACCTGTCTTTGGCATCCTGCGATATGTGATTTTAATCTTGTCTATTTGACAGCATTTCATAGCTTGCATCTCATGATATTTTGCATGGCACCTTATGAGATTTCAGGCTTGATACCTATGAAAACAATCAGAGGCCAAAGTACTGGCTTTTCTAAAGAGGTTCAAGATTTTAATGGTGAATTTAAAGTGACATGTTTCAAGTGATAGCGTGGCACTAATTTGAAATGTTAATGAATATTGCTTTCAAAGTAGGTTGCAAATGACATCAAAATATATTCTTATTGTCACAAACCATATCAAAATGTTGTGAGTTATCAGGATACTTCCTACAATGCTGGCAGTAATGTGAGAAGAACAGTAATGCAGTCTTTGTCTCTAAGGATTTTATCACACAACTCTGCTATTCCAAAGCAGTAATGCAATCATCAATATTGGCAACATACTGGGATAAGCACCTTTGCTATTGCATATCTCTGCATTCCCCCAAGAGCTCCAATTCACCTATCTGTGGTCTCAAGGTCATACTTTTCCATAACGTCATGACTCCAGCCTCATGCACTTCCACTGTTCTGTAATTGTTAAAAACAATTTTAACACTTTTTCACAATTTCAGCTAAGGTTATTTTTTAGAAAAATCAAATAAAGCTTAAAATTAAAAAAGTACTGTCTCAGGAGAAGAGACAGTGGAAGAAGAGAACAATCCCAGACCTTGATGTCACCTCAGTACCAGCATGCCGACACAGAAGTGGAATGAACCCTTCAGAAAAGGTAGTTGATGGGACTATGGTATGATTTGAAGTTTTTATGGGATTTCCCATCAATAGCAGCGAATGGGTTTATCATATGGAGGAGGTGGACTAGCAATGGGATGGGGAAAAGTCACCAAATGTGATAGTCCTACTTCGTGTGATAAAATACTTAATGTATCCACAAAATCCAGTTGGAACAGGAACCAGTGTGGACCAGAGGACAAGGTGTCAGGCCAGAACAACAGAGACCCAAGTGCCAATCTCCTATTCAGCTATAAACTGGCTGGGCGATCTTACTTCAGTCATTATCACTCAATCAAAACTGACTCCAGGTTTGAAAGGCAGGGACTGTGAAAGCCTTGGAAAGAGGGTAGTGGTGTGCAAATGTAAATATGTGAGTGTCATTATCTTATGCAATGAAGCTACTGTTTATACTCATGTATAAATCAATGGCGGGTTTTGTGGCCAAAATTACAGATTAAGAGATGAAACCACCAATGCCACCTCAGGCGGCCAGCTAACTATGGGTTCCGCTGTGCTATGTTCCTGCCTAGGCTTTCAGAAAAGTCGGAAGAGGTGCCACAGCACAAAAATAAGAGGAGGTTTTAGGTTCTCCTGGGTCAGACTAAGCTCTTGCTTTTTGCCGCTCTACTCAGAGAAGTTAATGGCCAGAGAATTAAATGGTTCCTTTTAAAATAAGAGTTAAGGTATAGTTTCCTTCAAATGGGGGTCTTTCTCCTTCCCTTCCACATTGACGTGTGGATGAACTGACTCAGGTTTTTTTTGTGTTGATTTTTTAAACTAAAATACATATAACACAATGCTATGGAATCCTGGAATTTGTAGTTTGGTGAGGCTCCAGAACTCTTTGACAGACCTTGTAAACAGAGGCGGCCCTAGGTAATTTTCAACGGTAATCAAACAGTATTTTGCTCCCCCCCCCCCCCAACCAATCACTGATATATATTTTCTGTTCGTCGTGGGAGTTCTGTGTGCCATATTTAGTTCAATTCCATAATTGCTGGAGTTCAGAATGCTCTTTGATTGTAGGTGAACTATACATCCCAGTAACTACAACTCACATATGTCAAGGTCTATTTTCCCCCAAGAGCGCCTCAAGAGCATCCTGGGCAAAGTCAACTATACTGCAAATGCTTACTTTGCGTAATGGGTTGAGCCGCCCCTGCTTGTAAAGCTATAACTCCCATGACCCCATAGTACAGAGCCATGGCAGCTAAAGTGGTGTAAACTGCATTAATTCAGCAATGCAGATCCACCCTTATTCAGGATTTGAACTGATATCTGTCTAGTCCTAGTTCTAAACTCTTAACTACCATGCAAAACTAACTATAAAGACTCTTTGTATCCCCTGATTCTTGTACAATCAGAAACAAGGAAGTATGTGAAACTAAAGAAGAATCTATCTTCCTAAGACCCACAAATTTCTTTGAGTTGCAAGCAATGCCCAGCTTTCTTGCCCTTCCAGTTACAAATAGATGCTTTAAAATGTGCAAGCAAAGCCAAATGAAGCTTTTCAGTGAGATAAGGTTGCGGTTTAATTTGTCGCCCCACAACCAGCACTTCCAGAACAAATGAGGCAACATAAAAGAAATCATACAAATTTGCTGTTTTGCATAAGTGATACACAGAGAATGTTTTGGCATGGGAATATGCCAAAGCAAATTGTTGCCTTGGCATAGAAATCTGGATTCTGTTTAGCACTGAATACATAGAGTCCCAGGGTGCATCTCCACTGTAAAATTAATGCCGTTTGACACCACTTTAACTGCCATGGCTCAATGCTATGGAATCTTTGAGTTATAGTTTTGCAAGGTCTTTCACCTTCTCTGCCAAAAAGTACTAGTATGTCACCAAACTACAACTCCCAGGATTCCATAGCATCGAGCCATGGAAATTCAGGTGGTGTAACATGGCATTAATTCCACAGTGAAGATGCACCCTGAGTCTAAGGTACTTTGCAAGCTGCCCCTGAGCAATTCTTACAAAGCCGCTTCTTTTATGGAATTAATAAATGGTGCCAGTTCAGTCAATAATTTGTCATTGCTGCTCGCTTGCTTCTTTTCCTTGTGCCAACAAGAGATGTCCCTCTCTTCCCGGCCTCCAGCCATTCTTGTTTTCACAGCAATGTCCTTTGGTCCCAGAGGGGCAGCCATCCTAGACCTCTGAAACGGAAACGTACAGGCGCTCTCTCCATGGATCAGCCAGCAGGAGGTGTGTGGCAGTCAGCAGAGCTTTTTACAGCCTGCCCCAGAGGATCCGCTTCCCCAAACTCCATCTCTCAGCTCCGATTTCCTGGTTGGCCACCCATCCCTAAGCTTAGGCTGACCCCCAGCGCTGGCTAGCACACGGCATGTCATGTTGTCAGGCTCACCCTGTCACTGGTAGCCTATCAGTGGGCAACAATGCAAGTGACACTCAGCATCACTCGCTCTCATCAGGCCACCTTGTGTCCCTACTAAATAAATAACCCTTCTGAAGCTTTGTCATTTTTTTCCGTCTCTCTCTTTTTGTGTGGGCTAAAAGAAAATCATCCTTGATTTCCTAAAATGTGTCTTATAACTCCACTTACTATGTGGTTTTCGGATGTGAAAGACGGGATGTCTTTTAGGATGTGTACCAACATTTCTATCTCTCAAATTGCTACAAAAGGACAATGTTTAATTCCTTAAATTAGAATAAATTCTTACATCCAGAAAGTCAGCCTTTCTTTCATATCCAATTCATTCAGTGTTTCCAGTGGGATGTTTGTTTGTTTGGACCCCTCTATAAGAAATATTCTTATCCTGAAGTGTCCCTTGCAAAATCTGTTTTCCTTGATCTAGGGTGAAAAGTGTGCTGGGCATATCATCTTGGCAAAAAGGGAAAAGGCCTTTCTCTCTTTTTGCCTCGAGAAAAAAAATCTGTAAAAATATATTCGCTTACAAACATGTCCAGCTAGCTCAGGTACAGTCAGACTGGCAGCTAGTGGTGCGTGTATTCCCCATGTTTACATTCTCATGCTTCAAAAGGATTTCCTGTTGTAGGACTGGAAGCTCTTGTAAGAGCAGCAAAGAACTGTTTCCTTTCTTGTTTGCACTGCAAGAGTCTAGTGGAGCTGGCTGTGATAGTGGTGGATGGAAATATTGTCTCCTGACCTGCTACCAGAGACATTATTTGAAAGAGACAAAGAGAGAAAGAAGTTTCTCATGCCATTTAGGTAATCCTTATTAATGTGGAAAGGAAAACAGGAAATAACACATTACTCCTATGGAGCCAACACACTTCTGCCCCGGTTGGGTGACACCTCTCCTATGTGATGGCGGAAGCATCGCCGCACCCAGGGGGGGGGGGTGTGCGAGGGTGATAAGGTCCTTAAAGCAGTCCTTCCTTCAATCAGTTTCTGTTGTCCAATATGTTTATTTGCATTAGTAATTTGTCCTCTCCTGTTTTCAGTTCCACATTAACACATATTACCTAAATGGCATAAAAACCTCTTTCTCTTTTTGCTTCTTTCAAATAATGTCTCTGGTAGCAGTGCAGGAGACAATATTTCCATCTACAACCATCATAGCCAGGTCCACTTGACTTTTGTAGTGCAAACAAGAGTCTTCCCGTGTTTTTGAGGAAGTGTCCTAGGACATGTCTACATTGTTGGGGACGGGGCCTCCACTGGAAGCTGAGGGATTTCATGTGATGGGCTGTATGCCCCTCTGTCCCTCAACTGTCTGGCAAGCATCCTAGGATGCTTAAATTGGTAAGTGTGATGAGGTCCTAAGTGTCCTGCATAAAGATACTAAATGGCTAAAATGTCATGAATGTGAAAGAAAACTTGCTTCCTTGGATTTTAATCCAAATCAAATGTTCCTTTTTGTTCTTGAAATACTTTACTTTAGGTTGGATGATTTTAAAACCTCTTATTCTTGTGTCACAGTGTCTTCAGTTCTAGGGACCTTGACAATGTGACTTTGGAAGCTGTCCAAAATGAGCCGAGTTGGCTGTTTCTGTAGTGCACCTGGTGTTCTGTTCCACACAGTTTGACCCAATCCACCATCAGTTCTAAGTCCACCCAACCCTTTGCCTCCACCTTTACATGAATCCTACAGGGAAATTGGACTCTCTTAGGTATAGTTGACTGTGTGGATCATAATAAATTGTGGCAAGTTCTTGGTGGTATGGGCATACCAAATCACCTTGTCTCTCTCCTGAGGAATCTGTATAAGGACCAGTAGCAACAGTAAGAACTGGCCATGGAACAACAGACTGGTTCAAGATTGGGAAAGGCGTACGGCAGGGTTGTATACTCTCACCCAACCTATTCAACTTGTATGCAGAACACATCATGTGATTTACGGGGCTTGACGAATGCGAGGCTGGGGTAAAAATTGCTGGAAGAAACATTAACAACCTTAGATATGCAGATGACACCACTTTGATAGCCGAAAACGAGGAGGAGCTAAGGAACCTTCTAATCAAGGTTAAAGAAGAAAGCGCAAAAGCTGTCTTGCAGCTAAACATAAAAAAAACCCTCAAGATTATGGCAAAAAGAATGACTGATAACTGGGAAATAGAGAGAGAAAACATGGAGGCAGTGACATACTTTGTATTTCTAGGTGCAAAGATTACTGCAGATGCAGACTGCGGCCAGGAAATCAGAAGACGCTTACTTCTTGGGAGGAGAGCAATGACCAATCTCAATAAAATAGTGAAGAGTAGAGACATCACACTGGCATCGAAGATCCGCATAGTTAAAGCAATGGTATTCCCGTAGTCACCTATGGATGTGAGAACTGGGAAGGCTGATTGAAGGAAAATAGATGCTTTTGAACTGTGGTGTTGGAGGAAAGTTCTGAGAGTGCCTTGGACTGTGAGAAGATCCAACCAGTCCATCCTCCAGGAAATAAAGCCTGACTGCTCATTGGAGGGAAGGATATTAGAGGCAAAGATGAAGTACTTTGGACACATCATGAGAAGACAGAAAAGCTTAGAGAAGACAATTATGCTGGGAAAAATGGAAGGAAAAAGGAGGAGGGGCCGACCAAGGGCAAGATGGATGGATGGCATTCTTGAAGTAACTGGATTGACCTTGAAGGAGCTGTGGGTTGTGACAGCCGACAGGGAGCTCTGATGTGTGCGGGTCCACGAGGTCACGATGAGTCGGAAGCAACTGAACAAATGAACAACAACAAAAGGTATAGTTGTTCTCTTTAAATTGATGTAAGGTGGTAATGGCTGTAATGGAAAACACTTTAATTTCTCATGAACACTGATTCTCACAGTGACACAAGATTACAGTGCAATAGTACTGTTACAGGCCATATTGAAGAACACAGTGATCTGCTCAGAATCACCAATCTGTGAGAAGAGGGTATGGCATTTCCTTGTACATATGCAAGACAAAGTGGGGAAATTTACACCTTCTTGGTGTAATCAGGTGGAAGCTTTTGGCATAGGGTGGTTCTCTTCTGCACAGATAGGTTTTTTCGATGCGTGAATCTTATCACCCAACCATGACTTGCCTTAAACTGAGTTGGGGAAATGTCATGTTTACAGGCTTCCTCCTGTGCTTTCCTCTGCAACATCTCGTAGGATACATTGCAGCCATTGTTGCACATCTCCATCACACAAACACTTCATCGTCAACTTGAGGAAACTTGCCTGTTTTTCGATTGCACACCGAGTTAGGGTGGTTTTTTCTAACTTGTCTTTCCCTTTACCCAGACCAACTTCTCATTTACAGAGATCTTCCTTTCTGCAACTCTGTTTCCATGCTCCTCAGCAAAAGCATGATTGTCAACTTGGACTCTAGGATTTATGGCTATGTCTTTGTGTGATAGGTGTGATAGGTGATGTTATTTTATGTGATGTGTTTAATAGGGCTATCCAAACACGGAAAAAATTGTTTCTAAACTCGATTTGTTTTTAGGGTTTTTTTGCGTTTCGTTATTTAAAAGAATTCCGAAATTTTCCTTTAAAAAAAGTTCGATATTTACGAAATTTCGGAAATCATAAAACAATTACGAAACAATTACGAATCGATTACGAATCGATTCATTAATGGCAGCCGCGATCGCGGATTACGCTAAAAAAACTTCTGAAGCTTCCCTCTCCCTCTGTTCTTGACTGTTGGTGTGATAACTTTTTTTTTTCACTGAGAAAACAAACAGCAACCCTAAAACTTGCACCAGACATGCGGAAATAATAACAAAACATTTACGAATCAATAACGAAACAATTCCGAAACAATTACGAAACGAATTGGAAAAATTCGTTTCGTTTTTTAGTTGCTCCTGAATGGTTCAATATCGCTTCGTTATATAAAAAAAGAATTTTTAACGAATTATGAAATTACGAAATGAAACCGCCCAGCCCTAGTGTTTAATAATGTTTAATGTTTGATTAGGGGAGGGTCAATCTTAATGTTTTATACTGTTTTTAATTGTTGGCATTGAATTGTTGCCAACACTGTGAACCGCCCTGAGTTCCCTTAAAATATTGCAGATAAATAAATAAATAAATAAATCCCCTACTTGTACTGGTACTCATGGCCATTTCTGTGGGGGAAGGCAGCCTCTGCAATGTAAACACTCCCCAGCATTCCCTCCATGTGTCTTTTTGCCCTGCCCATCCCTCACTAACCACTCACCCATTCCTTCATCAAAGGATCCACCCACTCACTTTCACCCACTCGGATACCCATCCAACTGCCCAGCCACCCACCGGTCCAAAGATCCCCCTCCCTCCCATCTCACTCACTCATACATCCACTTGATCACCCATGCATTCTTGGGTTACCCCCTTCCAGGAACACTTGAAGGGGATGATCAGCAAATGGATTGGTGAGTGAGTGCCTAGCTGGCTGACTGGATTGGCAGGTGACTGGGCAGGCAGATTGATGGAAAGCTGGGCAAGTGAGTGATGGGTAGCTGGGCAAATGAGTGGGTGAATAAAGCATGAATGTGGGTCTTTGAATAGGCAGACGGTTGGGCAACAAGTTTGACTGGTAAATCATGAGAAAAACAAAAATACAATTTTGGGACCCCCCCCCCCCCCAAAGGGGAGTGCAGCCGGCTATCATACAATGGTGACTATTATGGATGAAATACGGTAGCGGTTATTATCTGTTTCCAAAGCTGTGGAAACCAAACTTGCTGAGGCACAATGAAATGTTGTTCAGATTTCTGGGTGCTTTTATGAATCTGCAGTGATGGCTGATTGTATACTGTAAGGACCTCACAATGAAATAAATTATACCCCCAGCACTGTGTTGCATGAATCAGCCTACCCTAACTATTGACTGGTTCATTGCTCATGTGTATACATTCCTCATCTGATAACCTTAGCACATCATGGTGCATGTGAACGAACCACCCCAGATAGTACACCCCAGGTAGAACTTCCATAGTGCCTTAAAGGCTGCGCTATTCAGTACAGTCCATTCAAAGATGCAGCAGGAAATTACCAAACATGGTTGAGTGACCAAGCAATGAGAAATCAAGCAGCGTGAATTCATGTGCAAAATAGCCCTTGGGATACTCACTGAGCAAGTGGATTAGGAAGACTAACAGTCCGAATCTGTGCCCAAACCACTCTTCAGAAAAGACCTTCAAAAGTTTCATTAAGCAGCAACATTAACAACATCTTTGGCACTAAGTAGTAGTAGGTTCCCACTCTGGGTGAAAGATGACAATCAAATGCAATAAATAAAGAACATAGTATTTCTATACCATTTTCCAAATTACATCAAACACTCCATACAAATTTTTAAACTTTCCAATATTACTCATTGGGGGCTGTGAAATAATGGGGTCTAATTAGATGATGCATAGGCTGTCCCAATCCATGTTTCCTCAGTGGAAGAAAAACTGTGGAAAAGATATCTGCCCTCTCTCAGCTTTAAAATCACATATTTTAAAACCCATCTGAAACTGGCTATTGTCTCACTAGCAGAGATGGAGGAAGGGGGTGCAGAGGAACACCCAGCTGTGGTCTTGTCCTTAGCACATCTATGCCCTTTCCTTAATTCTCTGCCGGCAAGACCTCTTTCTTCTCATTTAAATGTTAAACAGTGGAAGATGCTCCTGCAATTTGTTAGGTAAATAATCACTCCTAGGGGTTTCCAATAGATGCAATTCAACCTCCAGAGCCCCCTGGTCGCAGAGTGGGGTAAACCCCCGTGCCAGCAGGACTGAAGACCGGCAGGTCACAGGTTCGAATCTGAGGAGAGCACGGATGAGCTCCCTCTATCAGCTCCAGCTCCTCATGCGGGGACATGAGAGAAGCCTCCCACAAGGATGGTAAAAACATCAAAACATCTGGGCCTCCCCTGGACAGCATCCTTGCAGATGGCCAATTCTCTCACACCAGAAGCGACTTGCAGTTTCTCAAGTCACTCCTGACACAACAAAAAATAATAATTCAACCTCCTTCTCCACTCCATCCAAAAAAAGGTACAGTCTGCAGAGTCTGGAGCCACCTAATTATATGTATGGGTATGTTTGCCATTACAAATGCCATCTTTCTTCACCGTCAATATTCTTCTTCCCTCTTTTTGTTAAAAAATCTATTCACTAAAATGCTAATGATAGGCAGTGATTAGAAACTGCTGGCTGCTTGAGTTTTGAAAGTTCCCTGCGGACTTCACAGCCATAGCTTGTGACTTGTCAGTGCAAGAAGTGTTCCTAACAAATCACACATTACAGTCTGTGTTTAAAATACATATTTCATTCTGCTAATGCTTCAGTATCTTATATTCAACAGGGACTCTTGTATCAAGTGGTGAAGACCACAATATTAGTTGCAAAGTCAGATTTGATCGAAGCCTCTTGTAATAAGAAGTTGTTAACGTACACAGAGGGAAACCAGCTGGCAGCCAGAATGAGAGAGCCTTATCTATATAAATAAAAATGTAATGTTCGTTTGTGGGATTAACATAACTCAAAAACCACTGGATGAATTGACACCAAATTTGGACACAAGACACCTATCAGGCCAACGAGTGACCATCACTGATGAACACACTGCAAAACACAGTGGAAGGGACTTAAAAGCCAAAAATGTAAAATGACGCTAAAGCGCATGCGCAAAACCACACATACACATATATGCACAAACAAAACACATATACACAGACTGGCCCACAGCAACATGTGGCAGAGGACAGCTAGTGTTAAATAAAACAGAGAATGTTTAGTATGGGTTTTATCTAATGCTACTACACAGAGCAAACTGAGGGTGGCTTATGCAACTCCTTTTTCTGTTCCCCCACTTCCCTGTTTTTGTACCTTATGCCTCCCCAAAAAACAGATGAGGATCTTCTGAATGCTGGAAATGAAATTAAGATAGTGAATTCTTAAACTAGGTGATTATCCTCCATTTAAAAAACCCACAACATCAAACAATACAGTTATTATTATTATTATTATTATTATTATTGTTGTTGTTGTTGTTATTACAAAGGCACAACTCTGTGGCCCAAATGATTCACTGGAACTTATGTCACAAGTACCGCCTACCAGCAGTAAAGAATTGGAGGGATCATAAACCCGCAAAGGTAGTGGAAAATGAAAACGCAAAAATACTGTGGGACTTTCGAATCCAGACTGACAAAGTTTTGGAACACAATACACTAGACATCATGATTGTGGAAAAGAAAAAAGTTTAGATTATTGATGTCGCCATACCAGGTAACAGCTAAATTGACGAAAAACAACAGAAAAAACTCAGCCATTATCAAGACCTCAAAATTAAGCTGCAAGGGCTCTGGCATAAACCAGTACAGGTGGTCCCAGTAGTCATTGGCGCACTGGGTGCAGTGCCAAAAGATCTCAGCTGGCATTTGGAAACAATAAACATTGACAAAATCACGATCTGTCAACTGCAAAAGGCCACCTTACTTGGATCTACGCGTATCATTCAAAAATACATCACACAGTCCTAAACGCTTGGGAAGTGTTCGACTTGTGATTTTGTGATACAAAATCCAGCATATAGATCTCGTTTGCTGTGACATGCTGTGATTTTGTGTCAGTAAAATAATAATAATTGTTGTTGTTCATTTGTTCAGTCATCTCCGACTCTTCATAACCTCATGGACCAGCCCATGCCAGAGCTCCCTGTCGGCCGTCACCACCCCCAGCTCCTTCAAGGTCAGTTCAGTCACTTCAAGGATGCCATCCATCCATCTTGCCCTTAGTCAGCCCCTCTTCCTTTTGCCTTCCACTTTCCCCAGCATAATTGTCTTCTCTAGGCTTTGCTGTCTCCTCATGATGTGGCCAAAGTACTTCAACTTTGTCTCTAGTATCCTTCCCTCCAATGAGCAGTCGGGCTTTATTTCCTGGAGGATGGACTGGTTGAATCTTCTCGCAGTCCAAGGCACTCTCAGAACTTTCCTCCAACACCACAGCTCAAAAGCATCTATCTTCCTTCACTCAGCCTTCCCTAAGGTCCAGCTCTCACATCCGTAGGTTACTACAGGGAATAATAATAATAATCATCATATCATCATCATCATCTTTATTTGTACCCCGCCACCATCTCCCCAAAGGGGACTCGGGGCAGCTAACATGAGGCCAAGCCCAAAATTACAGTATAGCAAAATAAAATACAAAGAAGCAAAAATAACATCAACATAAAATACATGAAATAAGAAAATAAAAAGTTACTAAATAACATGATAGAGAAATAGGACACAATGGGCGGGCCAAATGCACAGGATAAAATTGATAAAACCCTGGATGAGATAAATAGTGGGAGAATGTGTTTTTGAGGAAGGAGCTCAAAAGGGGCGAACAGTGGGGTTAGACCTTTATTGAGGGCAGGGGTGGGGGGAAGTGAATCGCGTGGACTAAACTGTAGTTGGAACAGACACCTTCATTGAGGGTGGAGATAGTTTTGGCTGGTGAGGTTGGAAGGGAATAATAGCCTCCATGTCAATCAAAAGAGACATTACATTAACATGTGCCACTAACAAGATACCAACCATTATGTGCTCCAGAACAGTAATTTCAAAAAGTATGCAGAATCAGTTGATCATAAGCTGAGGGACAGAAGATGCAGGCCCATGTTTCACTGATTGCTACTTGTTGGAGTGTTTATCCTAATACTATTGTTTATCTGTTCTACATGGGGGTTCTCTCAGTAGAGAAAAAGGTGTGAAAAAGTGATGCTTGTTCATGTCTCTGGGCTGTTATTCGCCTCCACTTAGCCGCTATTAATGTGGTTAATTACCATCACTTTCTAATGTCATGGAAGTCAATATCTCTCAATAGGCTGCTGGATCACTCCTGGATTAAGCCAGACCTGGCTTGCCGTTCATTAGGAACAGTCTGAGCTAGATGTCAGGTTCGCATCTGCCAGGGACAGAATCATCAACTGTGAGGTCATGACAATCTCTTGACTATGAGGTATCTATGAGACTATGAGGTATCTATGAGCAACATTATGAACACTTTTTGTCGTGTCAGGAGCGACTTGAGAAACTGCAAGTCGTTTCTGGTGTGAGAGAATTGGCTGTCTCCAAGGACGTTGCCCAGGGGACGCCAGGATGTTTTGTTCTTTTACCATCCTTATGGGAGGCTTCTCTCATGTTCCTGCATGAGGAGCTGGAGCTGATAGAGGGAGCTCATCCGCGCTCTCCCTGGATTTGAACCTGCGACCTGTGGGTCTTCAGTCCTGCCGGCACAGGGGTTTAACCCTCTGCGCCACCAGGGGCTCCTGTTGAGGTTGGCCAATCAGAAACCATATGCAAATTTCCTTTCCCCTCTCAGCCACTTGAGAATTTTGGAATGTTGTGGCTGGTCAATCATAGACTATATGCAAATTGTACCACAGTGGCAGCCAGTCAGAAAGCTGCCACATACACCTACCTCCATCCTCCCTCCACATACTGATTCGGCCATTGCCACTTTTTTCCTCTCTGAAGCTGAGGTTCCCAAGTGTTGATCCAATCCAGTTATTGAATTGAATTTATTTTGAAATGATCCAAGTTTGCCTTTGCTGCATCTTGTGGAAGGGAATTATACTATTTAACTGTACATAGAGCAAAAGAAATCTTTCCTTTTGCCTGTTCTGAATTTTCCACCATTCAATTTCTGCAGATGACCTTGGACTCTCTAACAGAGATCTATATCTTCATCTCATGATTCATCTCATGATTAGATATACATCTGTTATGTCTTCTCTTACTTATCTCTTACTTACTTACTTAAGCCAAGCATCCCTCAGAATGGAGTTGTTTGGGTCTCTTGGTCCAGAGCCCTTTTTCTGCAGCGTTTCCAGTGCTGAAATCTCCTTTTCACTTGACCTAGAAGCATTCTCTCCTGACGTCTCGCCTGCATCTGTGTATAGTGATGGTGCTAGTTGAAAAAGGCTGTGTTTTCTGTTAATATATGTTAATTATCTCTTTCCTTGTATCTTATACATACTATATGGATTTGTTTTTCAATTACTTTAACTGTTATTTGTTTTATAGTCGATAACTACACTGTGTGATTGAGGGAAAGATAATTAATACATACACCAGGAATACATCTCCGGTGATGTAAATACATTGTTCAGTCATGAAGGGACTCATAAAAACTGTGGACCTTGTGAAACTAGGGTCATTAAGCACGTGGGGGTAATGTGGCCCTTGGGCTAGATGTTGTATATCTCTGATGTCAAAGACCGCATCTTGAATTAATGTCAAAAGGTCTACCTGTATGACTTGGAAGGTGGACACTTCCTAGCCATATAGTTGTTGTTCTCAAACTGGTAAACACACCCCTGATGTTTTACATGACTTTCGACAAATGAAAGTATTTTAGTGGCTGATCATTTGCCTTTTTACCAAATTACTGATTAATCTATTAGATTTAACCTACAAATAGTGCTTTTTGAGGAAAGATTAAAATAACAATGAATTTGTAAAAAGCTTCCTATGATTGTTATCCAGGAAAAAAAAAACACCTTTAATTCCTTCTTTGCGTAACACTTCAGGTTCAAATCGGCTCCACAAGATATAACCAATGCTCTTAACTGATTGCCCAGCTGATTAAAAGGAGCCCTTGCTGGTTAATCAACAGAAACTTTATTTGATTAATCTACTCATTAAAATGATTACCACCTACAACAGCCCTAATTTCTTCTTCAGACATTATGTTGCAATTTAAGTGATGGCCACTGATCCCTGCTTCACTTTTTCTTTAAAGGCATTAAAGGCAATGAAAAAGTAGGAATGAGATTTAAATCACTGGAGGGAAGTGTGGAGTAAATATAATGAAAGAACCTTATTGAAATGGTACAAAGATCTGGAAGGGATAAGCAGGGACGGGACTGAGATCTATAGGTAACACATGGAGTGACGCACAGTAGTTTGTAGGCATGTGCACAGAGGCAGCCCTAGGTAATTTTCAATGGTAAGCAAACAATATTTTGGTGCCCACCCCCAACCAATCACTGATATATATTTTCTGTTCGTTGTGGGAGTTCTGTGTGCCATATTTGGTTCAATTCCATCACTGGTAGAGTTCAGAATGCTCTTTGATTGTAGGTGAACTATACATCCCAGTAACTACAACTCGGATATGATATGTCGAGGTCTATTTTCCCCCAAGAGTGCCTCAAGAGCGCCCCAGGGCAAAATCAACTATACTGCAAATGCTCACTTTGCGTAATGGGTTGAGCCGCCCCTGCGTGTGCAAATAAATGGGAAAACTTCATAAAATTTGTGCATACAAATCAATATTAGAAACATGAAGGGAAAGGTGGAGAGATTTAGAAACCGAAACACTCACCAATAATTTTTGTTAAGTTTCTGTCACATTTGGATGCCTCCCAATGTCAGTTTAATTCTCATTATAAGCATTAAGCAACTTTGGTAATGCCAAGAGAAGATAAAGTGTTTAAAAAACCAATCTTTTTTCTTTGGCCCGATTGTTGCCATAAGCAAAGGCACTGGAGGCAGGACTAGCAAAGTTAATGGGCGGGAGACTGATAGAGCATTCTTCTTAGAAATGTAGTTTGGGAAGGCGAGGCCCCCTGTAGCAGAGAATGTAAAAGTGCAATGTGTATGCCCAAGTCAAAGTGCAAATCCAGTTTAAGAAAAGGTGCACCTACACTGTAAAAGTATTGCAGTTTGTTTGATACCATTTTAACTGCCATTGCCCAATGCTATGGTATTCTGTTAGCTGAAGCACCAGCATTCTTTGGCAAAGCAGGCTAAATATCTCGTTTTATCGTACGCTAATTATGAGAAAGACAAAACCAAGGTTTTCAACATCAAGAAGTTCAGGGTGTTTTCATTGCCTTGCCTTCTCTAGATTTTTGGCTGAGCTCAAAATGCTTGAGGAAAAGAAAAACTGAATAAATGGTGCTGATGCATTTTTAGGTACCAAAGCCTGATCCTCTAGCCTTCTGGAAAAGAAACAAAGAGAATGAATTACAAAGATGGGGAGAGGTGGAAAGGGGGGGGGGGGGGGAGAAAGCAGTCATATTGCTGATTAAAGAGGAACAAAAAGCGACATATTTTGTAAAAAGCAGAGATTATATTGCTCATTAAATGTTTCCAGTTCTGTTAAAGTACGGACCATTGTAGAAATAAGACAATTAGTGGCAACATATGAATAGATGATCCTCTTCCCAATTGTGAAACAGTAATGAGAAGTAACGAAGTCCTCATAATGAGCCTGTCTCGCTCACTCTCTCCCAATGCACCCTCCTTACCTAGATCTCAACTTGTTTTAAAATTGGCTGCGGCCAAAGTGTGCTAACTGAGGCTGACTGCCAAGAGCATACAACTTATTGGCCCCAACATCTCCACTGGATGTCAATCAGTTTTTGGACTATGTTCAAAGTGCTGGTTAGGACCTACAAATCCTTATATGCAGGCCGGTAGCCAGGATTTCGATTGGGGGGGGGGGGGCTGAGTCTGAGTGAAAGGGGGTCTACCCTAGCAAACCTTTTGTATCGTTACCCCAATACCCCCATGCATATGAGATATATTGAGCATGGTGATCACATCATGATATGAATAAACATAATAGTTTAAATAATGCACCAGTAAGGCCTTTTCGCGAACCACCATGAGAATTTCGGGGGGGGGGGGGGGTGTGAAGCCCCTCAAGTTCCCTCCCCCCCCCCCCCGGCTACATGCCTGCTTATATGGTTTAGGTTGAGATGATCTAGGAGACTGTCAGGTACGTGTGCATGTGTATGTGTTCAGCCAATATATCAGTCTAGATCAGGGGTCCTCAAACTAATTCCAGGGGCCAGATACGGCCCTCCAAGGTCATTTACCCGGCACTCGCTCAGGGTCAACCTAAGTCTGAAACAACTTGAAAGCACACAACAACAATCCTATCTCATCAGCCAAAAGCAGGCCCACGCTTCCCATTGAAATACTAATAAGTTTGTATTTGTTAAAATTGTTCTTCATTTTAATTATTGTATTGTTTTAAAGAGTTTTTTTGCACTACAAATAGGATATGTGCAGTGTGCATAGGAATTCATTCATGCTTTTTTCAAATAATAACCCCGTCCTCCAGCAGTTTGAGGGACTGTGATCTGGCCCTCTGTTTAAAAAGTGTGTGGACCCCTGGTCTGGAGAGCCAAGAAGGAGCTGTAAACTTCTGACAGCCCCCTCCCTTTAAAAAAAAAAAGACTGTCCAATCACTCTCTTATGAAACAAGCAGATTTCACCCAGAGTAAGACCTTTTCTTCCAAGTCTCCATGAAAACAAATTTGTTCTCCTTGCAAAATTTATCTTTGAAACCCTGTAGAATGTATCTCCTTGTATCAGCCTGTCCAGACTGAGATTTTTTAGGAGTAGCCATTCTTTTAGCCCCACCATGTTTGAGTAACTGTTATATGTTGGAGGCAGGTGGGAACATGGGAAACGGCCTTCTCAATGGCTGCCTCTGATCTCTGTCTAGGCAGGCTAGGATGAACCCTTCCTTGTTGTCCTTCCATTGACCTTTTATTTATTTATTTTTAAAAAATTAAGAATTGATGTCTTATGGCAATGTGGACTCAGGGCCCTTCCACACAGTCCTATATGCCAGAATATCAAGGCAGAAAATCCCACGATATCTGCTTTGAACTGGGTTATCTGAGTCCACACTCAGATAATGTGGAATTTTCTGCCTTAATATTCTGGGATATAGGGCTATGTGGAAGCACCCTCTGTCTAAGCAGGCTAGGATGAAACCTTCCTTGTTGTCCCTCCATTGGCAGGCAAAAACCTTTTTATTTTTATTTTTTTAATTAAGAGTTGGTGTGTTTTAAGAAAAGGGTATTACATTGTTTTACATTGGATTATTTTAAAACTGTATGTTTAAAAGTATTTCTATATGGTAAATAGTTTTATTCCTGTTAACATTGGTTTATTGGGTTTTAAAAATCATTTTAACTGTATTGTAATCATTTTAATTTCCAAGATACCTTGAATCTCAATTGAGGTGGGAAAGTTGAAGAGGAGGGGGTGGATGATAGCAAGTTTTCCCCACAGTGTAATAGTACAATTTTTGTAGCACGATGGCACCATATGTTGTGGCTTCTTTCCATAGCCTTCAGTAAGTGACTGGACCATTTTAAAGGACATTATCACACAAGTCTGTAAGTCATTTTGGAGGGTCCTAGGACCCTTCCACACAGCCATATAACCCAGAATATCAAGGCAAAAAAATCCCACAATATCTTCTTTTAACTGGGTTATCAGAGTCCACACTCAGATAATGTGGGATTTTCTGCCTTGAAATATTCTGGGATGTAGGGCTGTGTGGAAAGGCCCTAAGTCCACACTAACCAGACTCGTAGCCAGGATTTTGATTGGGGGTGGGCTGATTCGGGGGGGGGGGGCTGAGTCTGAGTGAAAGAGGGTCTACCCTAGCAAACCTTTTGTATCGTTACGCCAATACCCCCATGCATATGGGATATATTGAGCATGGTGATCAGATCATGATATGAATAAACATAACAGTCTAAATAATGTACCAGTTCGGCCTTTTCGCAGACCACCATGAGAATTTCGGGGGGGGGGGGGCTGAAGCCCCCAAAGCCCCCCCCCCCCGGCTACATGCCTGACACTGTCATTTATTTATTTATTTATTTATTTATTTGGTATGCTTGTATACCGCTAATATCTCAGCCTGTGCGGCGACTCATTGCGGTTTACAACATGTTAAAATATACAATGTTAAAAATATACAATTCGCTTAAGCATATAAAAATTAAAATTAAGAATACATACAAAAAACATACGCAGTATTGGGCCACCAATACAGATCGGGCATCTCATAGTTAAAATCGTCATCCAATTCGTTGTCTTGATTGCTAATCCATGGTCAGATAAAACATCACGGCGAAGGTCAATTGAAGACTTGCTCAAACATCCAGGTTTTTAGTTTTTTCCTAAATGCCATTAGCGAGGTGGCTGATCTTAGTTCAGTAGGGAGGGCATTCCAAAGCCGGGGGGCCACCACAGAAAAGGCCCTATCTCTCGTTCCCACGAGCCGCACCTGTGAAGCAGGTGGGATAGAGAGAAGGGCTTCTCCTGAAGATCTAAGGGTCCTGGTGGGCTGATAGGCCGAGATACGTTCGGATAGGTATGTAGGGCCAGAACCGTTTATATTTCAGTTCAAAGCAGAAAATTGGGGATTTTATTCAGCTGTGTAGAAGGGCTATAGATATTAATAAGAACACTTACTACTGCACAACATCATCTTAATCTCATCCCAAAACAAGTTTCAAGTCACGTTAAAATTGTAATAACGGAATATGGTTTTCTTTTGTCTTTTGGGTTCTGAATGCACTTTCAAACAGCTTTAGAAAGCACATTTTACAATACTGCAAGAGAAATCAATTTTAGCCAATTGATTTTGGGAATGTGTCATCTATTTTGGGCTGTCCTCCTCTGCATTTTCTATCCCCATTCCTCCCTATGACTACACAGCTTTCTGTCTAATGTTCAGCCTGGACCTTAGCTAGGCGAATCCTTCAAAACTCTTATATGCCTCCATTGTTGCATTTACACAGAGAACTAGGAGTTATAAATCTGCCATATTAAAATGTTAGTAATTGGCTAAAAATGTTGAAAGCCAGAAGCAAGTGCAATTCTCACAAAACAATTAGACTGAATAATGGGTGAACATTTTGCCACATAGTTTGGCCTAAAGAAGTCCCTTTTTGAGCAAGACAACCTTAGATAATAAGTCTGCTAATGATTTTTTAAATTTTATTTTATTTTAAAACAGAAAAAGTTTCTTTTACATAAAAAGTGGTAGAACATTTGGGTTGAAGAGAAGTAGAAAATAAAGATAGAAGGAGGAAGGGAGGGAGAGATAAGAAAAAAGAAAAAAGACACACATAAGGAAAAGGAGATGGGGGCTCTGTCGACTTCCATTCTAAACCTTTGTGGTTGTGATTTCCATTCTTAATAGTAGTCCTTTTCTTAAGTTCCTTTCCTCCTTGACATTTTGTCATTATTGATTCATTTTTTCCCATTCTTAGTAATAGTCCTTTTCTTACAGTGTCCTTCTACGTTGACATTCCAACTTTATTGTTTCTTTCTTTCTTTCTTTTTTCCCTTTTTTTTTCATAATCTACAAAAAGTTTCCAGTTTGTCTGTTTTATTGGATTTTCCGAGTTTTTCTTAATTAAAAATGTTACTTTATCCATATCTTTAATCTCTCTCACTTCGTTTATCCAACTGTCTATATCTGGTGTCTCTTCAAGTTCCCAAAGCTTGGTGTATGCTATCCTCGCTGGTAATGATTTAAAGGGGCACTGGGTGACATGACTAGATTCCAGTTAAGATTTTGTTAGCTGGTTAAAAGGGTGACTTTAACAGGATCTGGAGGGGGGATTTCCTCTGTAGAGCTCAGAAATATTGAGATGGTTGTTTCCTCTCTAGACCAGATCTCTTTCCATTCCAAGGATCCAAGCAGACTTCCAGATAGTGTTGAGCTATAACTTCCTGAACTCCTTATTCTTTACTTCTGTGAGCTGAACTTCAACAATTGGAGTGTTGTATGTTTCCCACACATGAGTAGGTAGTGCTGGGAAAGATGGCCCAAATGAGTTGAGCTGATATATAGAATTTATAATTTCACAGCCCAATGACTCCTTGAGTGATGTCTTTTTGAGAACAATGTTTTCCTAGATAGAAATAATAACAATAAATACAAGTAGTGTGTAAGTGTGGTGGTGGTAGTTATTTAATAGGGGGAAACGCTTGGCACAAGTAGGCAGGATCCTCTAAAATTACACAGTATTTTCCCCGGTGATGAAGGATCAATGCGAAGTCGTCATTGCAGGTAATTTTTCCCACCTCTTACATCGGCACAGCATGAGCAAATGCCACAACCTAATGGGGAGGAACAACAAACAACACATGCACCCCCCGCCACACACACAAGTCATTAGAGAGATTTGCAAGACATGCTTTGGAAGTGGGCCTTTCTCCCCTATGATCTACAGTCAAGAGCGCTGGTAGACTTTCTGAGATAATAGCCCCCCCCCCTCCTGCCGCCATTGGCAGGTTGATGAGTCCAATGCAATGGGTCCCCTCCCTGTCGGGCAGAAATAAATTGTAGGGCAATCTGCATTTGGCCAGGCTTTTGTTACCTGTCAACTTGCGCCTGAGTGCTTCCTTTGAATTCTATTTTCTCCTGCAAGTTTTCCAGCACGCATCCTCCAGTCCCTGATGCTGCCGCAATTGGCAAATTTAAGCAAATGCCAATAATTCTGCCCCATCCCTAAATCTCTTTTGTCATTGTCAATGGACCTGACTCACTAATGATTTCTTAGTGTTTCAGCCTGAATGGCTTTCCATAGATTTTCCTTCTTTTTGGGTTAGGCCTGGAATTACCGTTGGGTATGTTTCTGTCATACCGTTCTTTCCTCTGCCTTGGGTCCCAGCTGCTATCTATATATATTCAAGGCTGCAGAGGGATTTTGGTATTAAAAGGGCAAGCAAGGTTTTATACTGAAGCCACATCTTTATATGCGCTGTGCTGTTCCAACATGGCACTTCATCAAGCTCTAATTATGTCTGGTTGACAAATTTCTAGCTCTTTCAACTGGAAATGGAGTGTCTTTGACTGAGTCCATTAGGACTCATAATTTTTGATGGCGGGGTGGTGGTGGATTTGCTTAAATGAGTACTTATCCTGATCCCCCCTCCCTCGGATCCCACTAAAACTAACTTTATGTAACTGTAAGCCCAGGTTCATTTGCTTTATACATAGAGGTCCCTAAGAGGGAGGGAAGCAAATTATATTCTACATTTTAAGTTGTGTGCAGTTGCTAAATTACATTCAGAGTGCATTATGTTAACAGTTAAATGGAGGTGGAATAGGGAGAATAAGGTTAATAAAGTGACTAAATCTGACAGGAGATGTCATTGAGGAGTACCTTTATAGCTAAATGCAGAGGATGGTAGAAGCCAGGGAAATAAATATCCATAAAAAAATGAGTGAGAATTTATCTGGGTAGGCCAGTGCATAGGGATGTATTTTTTTCCTAATTAATTATCTTGGGAACAATTTATAATTTTAACTACAACATAGACCCTTTATCCACTGATTTGATATCTACAGTTTCACTCATGAATGCTCCTATACGGCTCCGGCCCAGCTTACTTATCCGAACGTATCTCTCTCTACGTTACACCTCGTAATTTAAGATCTACTGGGGAGCCCCTCTCTCGGTTCCACCAGCGTCTCAAACGCGTCTCGGGGGGATGAGGGACAGGGCCTTCTTGGTGGTGACCCCCTGCTTATGGAATTCGCTCCCCAGCGAGATTAGATCGGCGTCCTCCCTCCTTACTTTTAGGAAAAAACTAAAGACGTGGTTTTGGAGCCAGGCCTTTGGCTAGTGGGCACAGCAGCACTTTAGGCACTGAACTCGGACAATAGGGTTGTTTGAAAATTGGAAATGGCTTTATGACCTGTGATTATGTGATTTGTTCTATGTGATTATGTAATTTTAATTAATATCACTGTTTAATTGTTATGTAATGGATTTTATATTGCTGTTTTATATTGTTGTTTTGATACTGTTGGCATTGAATTGTTGCCTGTGTTAGCCGCCCTGAGTCCCCCCTCGGGGGTGAGAAGGGCGGGGTAAAAATGGTCTAAATAAATAAATAAATAAATTTCCACCTGGAAGTGTTTATGGGTCCATCTGGGTCCTCCAGTATGATTCTATGATATGCTAGTCAAAACATACGGTCCACTATTATTCATACTTTCAGGTATCCATGAGGGTGGTAGTAGTTTTGGAACCAATCCCCAGAGGATACATGGGGGTCATGCTGGATTTTCCTCCTGCTGTAAGTCACTGAAAATGATGCAATTTCTGAAGAGTATCTTTCGGTCCAGGATGTGCTTCTAGTGTGAGAAAATTGGCTATCTGCAAGGATGTTGCCAAGGGGATGATGTTTTTGTTTTTGTTTTACCATCCTTGTGGGAAGCTTCTCTCATGTCCCCTCATGGGGAGCTGGAGCTGACAGAGGAAGCTCATCTGTGCTCTTCCCAGATTCAAACCTCCAACCATGCAGTTTTTCAAGTCACTCCTGACATGAAAAAGAAGTTCAGAACTTTCTCTGCAAAATTCACACGTAATTCAATAACATTTCTGCTTCCTTTGCAGAAAATTCTAGTTCTGTACAAAAATACAATATGCAATTTTGATGGAGAATAAGTTCTGAACTGCAAAAATCCTCACAATTCCAGGATTCTCTTCTTCAAGGTTTCCCTACACTAAGGAAATCCTTTTTTTCAACCACTTTTCAAATATTTTGAAACATTCTTTCCACCTCTAGTCAGGCCCGTAGCCAGAATTTCGTTTCGGGGGGGGGGCTGAATTTTTTTTAGGGGGGATTTCAGGGGGGCTGAGTTTCGGGGGGGGGGCTGAGTCTGAGTGAAAGAGGGTCTAGCCTAGCAAACTTTTTTTATCATTACCCCAATACCCCCATGCATATGGGATATATTGAGTATGGTGATCAGATCATGATATGAATAAACATAATGCTTTAAATAATGCACCAGTAAGGCCTTTTCACGAACCACCATGAGAATTTCGGGGGGGGGGGGTGAAGCCCCCCGAGCCCCCCCCCCCCCGGCTACATGCCTGCCTCTAGTGGTCAGTTTATGTCCAAAAACAATTTGTCATCTTATTAGGGTTGAAACCCAATAAACAAAATTTTAATCCATTCATTCTATTACTTCAGTCAAATAATAAAGCACATTTATTTGCATATATCTGTACAAGGGCAACAATATTTTCAGGAAAGCAATAATGCTGCATTGTTTTGTTTTTTGTTTTTTTTGGTAATTAAATTCACATATGTGTCATAGTCAGTTTATTCTTAGCAAGTACATCTTTACCTGGTCTACAAAAGAAAGGAGAATGTTTCTTTTAAGGCAATGTTTGTGTAAATGTATTTTAAAAATATCTACTCTTTCAAAGCAATGTCCCCATGAATGGTGGGCCAATACACTGTTGCAATCCAACTTCTCTTATATTTGAGTTTTCTTTCTCATATGCAGATGGGTAAAATAAAATAAAATCCAAGTAGTGAACAAGGTGTGGAAAGGAACCACTAAGTTCTAGCGATGTATGAAAAACCCTTTACCCTATTCTAAAATGAGATGTATACTGTGCTGGTACAGCTGTACCAGGAGCTTCAGCTTCATTTTCTTTCTATTGAGTATTTGCATCTATTCCAAGGTTCCATGCATTTTGCAGTAAGGTGGCTTCACTTGGTTTGCAATTATAGGGCCAATGACCTGTCTATCATTGTTAAGTTTTGGTTCCGCCCCTTTTTCCAGGGCTCTGGGAGGGAAAGGGAACCATTTTTAGTTCTGTCTTATAGTGGAAAGCTTAGCTACAGGACGTGGATCAGCTCCATCTGTAGACAAGCTTCGTTTCTCACAGCATCTGGGGAAACAGAAGCATCCGGGGGAAACAGCTCCACATCTTTCGTGGTAAAGATCCAAAAGAACTCCAACTGGAGAATCTACAAGCCTTGACTGGTAGGTCTACTCGGGTAACCAGAAGCAATTGGAGCTGGGAGTAGAGCCCACACCAGCAAGCATAGAAAGTAGATTGCCTGGGAGGGGTTAAAAAGGGTTTCCCTTTTAAAGAAACGAAACAGTTAACGAAGCCAGTTACCTGTCCATTTGGGCAAGTTAAGAAGCATTTGTTTGACTTGTTGAAGATCTGAGAAGTGTTTGTTTAAATTGTTGAAGATCTAAGCAATAATAAAGGACTTTGTTAAACTTTTCAAGTATCTAAAGACTTTTGTATAGGAAAATCCTTAGGGCCTCTCAGCCAAGGCAACCAGGCTTCCTGCTGGGCACAAAGAGCACACCCTGTTCAAAAGACAATTATTATAGGCCCAGCACATGACAGCACGTATACCATCTCATTTGGTCTTGACTGCAACCAAGTAATCAAGAACAAAACTGTTGCAGCACAAGACTACCTAGAACCCCACTGACTAATCCAAGAGAACAGCTGATTATAAAGGAGATGGACCATAGCTGAATGGTAAATTTCATGTTTATAAGCAGAATTTCCCAGATTGAGTTCCAGAATCACATAGCAGGTGATGTGAAAGACCATTTTCTGAGAGTGACTGCCAGTCTAAGTAGAGCGTTATGGTATAGAACAGTGGTTTCCAACCTTTGGCTGTCTAGGTCTTTTGGAGTTTAACTACCAGAAACCCCAGCTAGCTTGGCCAAAGGTCAGAAATTCTATGAACTAAAGTCTAAAACAGTGATTCTCAACCTGGGGTCCCCAGATGTTTTTGGCCTACAACTCCCAAAAATCCCAGCCATTTTACCAGTTGTTAGGATTTCTGGGAGTTGAAGGTCAAAAACATCTGGAGACCCCAGGTTGAGAACCACTGGTCTAAAACATCTGAAGGAGCAAAGTTTGGGAACCACTGGCATAGATAATAAATAGTCTGCTCTGATTCAAGGTAACTTCCTATCAAGATCCACAAACATCTTACAAAATTAGGAAATCTCTAGAAAGGTGACATTGTCTGAAACACTTTGGATGACAAATCTCCAAGAAAATATTCTGGATTTGTTCTCTTCACATATCAATACACCTCCATAAATCATTCTCACCTTTTCTAGAAAAATACCTGGTTGTGCCATGTCCTTTGCATTCCCTGTATGCCACCTTCCCTACCTGTCCTGCCACGACAGAGCTGCTTCAGCTCTGAGATTTGAGTCAAATAAAAAGTGACAATGTCGAGACATTTTAAGTACTTGACTACAAAGGGTTCATGCAATTATCTTTTGTCAGAATTCATTTTGTCAGCTCTGTACAGTGCTAATGTATTTAGGTACTATGGAAAAAAAGAGAAAGAGAGAGAGGACAGTATGATGAGTGAAATGCCAAGAGAAACAACTTCAAGTTCAGGGTGATCTGTAATTAAAGTGAAACTATTTGGGGATGCATAATTACTGCTGAAGATTGAGAGAACTTCAGAGATAGGTGAGCTTGCTAAGGATAGCTGAGATCCTATCACTCACCAGGCAAAAAGCTCCACAGACAAAGTTATGCAGGCACTCTTACAGCCTCATCGCATGAGGAGAAATTGGTGTCCTTGCATGCTGCCAAGATGTGTCCCACTCAGTGTCCCCTGAATGCCATCACATGACATACGGCAACTTCTAGCAGGGCCCCGTGAAAGAAGTGTCCTTGCAGCATGCTTGGGCACTCAGAACATGGGAGGCTTCCCATGTTCCATAGGGAACAACAGGGCCAGTGTGGCGGTAAGCTGGGCGGTGACGCGTCCCTACATGTGATAGGGAAGTGTAGCTGTGGGTGGTGTGGTGTGCATGGCGATGGGATTGCCCCACCAACCTGCAGATTTGCCAGTGAATCACTCTGCACACCTACACCTTCATCAATGTGGTGAGGTCCTTAGTGAAATGGTGCAATTATAATTCTGGACATCGGGGAGACAGAGATACAAGAGGACTAGAGCGGAAAATGACAGGCACATTGGACATGATGGAAGTCTCTTGGACCATCCTTCAGTCATTGAGTGGACATTTAGTTCACACATAGAGCTGTGCTGCCCACCCCCTCGATGGACTGTCACCTTGTCGTGGTGAGGGGGCTTGCGTGTTCCGATGAACCTGTGGGCACAACAACTGGAGTCCTGCACTCCCAGGAGTGGCCGCGGGGGAGGTCCCAGACCAAGCACAGTCCGAAGACCCAAAGACCTCAACGGCGGAGCAGGCGGAGGATAACATGGCACATGTTACAACGGCTGCGAAGGCGGAAGAAGGCTGCAACAGACTGAGAAGCCATGGTCATTGTGTTAAACTACATCACCAGTGGAACCTTACTCTGTGAAGACTGTGTGTTGATCAGTTGTGCACTGACCTCCACACATTAAAAAAACCCACGCACAGGCGTCTTCCAAAGAAAATAAAAAACAAACCAACCAAAGTCCCATGGCGATCAGCGAGTGGCGACGGGGACAGGACTGTGAAATCTGGAAGCCCCTAGTCACAGACTGGCACATGGGCGGTGGGTACGGACTCAGTCGTTCTACCTCAAGGTCCGAGGCAGTTGAGTAGTTCGGCAGCTGTATCCGCGACTGAGCAGCCCTATTGAGGACCCACTCTGCTCACCCCACATGGGGAGGGGGCTAGAAAAGGTGCCCTCAACATAGTCTGCCTCACTTATCCCTGACTGGACTGCCGCGTCCAGTGGGGTCACCACCCTGCGGCCAAAAAAGAAAAATGAACTTCGGTACGTGGAATGTACGGACTCTGATGGACAACAGTGGCAGTGAACGCCCCGAACGCAGAACTGCCATCATTGCAAGGGAACTGGGACGCTTCAACATCGACATAGCAGCCCTTCAGGAGACCCGGAGAGCAGGAGAGGGACAGCTGAAGGAAGAAAAAAGAGGCTACACCTTCTTCTGGAAGGGACTGCCCGAAAAAGACCAAAGAATGCACGGAGTTGGCTTTGCTATCAGGAATGATCTGGTGAAACATCTGACCGAAGCACCCACTGGCATCAACGAACGACTCTCCACCCTCCGAATTGATCTTGCCAAAAACCAACGGGCAACCATCATAAGTGCCTATGCACCAACACTAGATGCTGATGAAGACATCAAGGAGAAATTCTACTGTCAGCTGGACACCGTCCTATCGGGGATACCTAAGGAGGACAAAATCATTCTCCTGGGGGACTTCAATGCAAGAGTCGGGCGAGACTTCGACCTGTGGCCAGGGACCATAGGAAAAGACGGGGTTGGAAACAGCAACTCAAATGGCATCCTGCTTCTCACCAAATGTGCGGAACACAACCTTGTCATCACCAACACGCTCTTCCGCCAGAAAAACAAGTTCAAGACATCATGGAAGCACCCCCGGTCAAAGCATTGGCACCTCTTAGACTATGTAATCACACGTGCCAGAGACCGCCGTGACGTGCTCCTCACAAGAGCCATGACAGGTGCTGACGACTGCTGAACCGATCACAGGCTAATCCAATCCACGATGGCTATCAAGATCGCTCCCAAGCGCAGACTCCAAGGAAGGAAAACAAGGCGCAAAATGAACACCCAAGCCCTTCAGGAGCCCTCCAGACGAGCTCATCTCCAAACAGCACTCAAGGACCATCTACCCACAGTACACCTCGAAAATGTTGAGGAACATTGGAACAAACTGAAGACCTCCATCATCCAAGCCTGCGAAGAAACTATTGGATACCAAGCCAAGAAACATCAAGATTGGTTTGACGAAAATGACATCGAGATCCAACAGCTAATCAACAAGAAAAGGAAAGCCTTCCAAATATGGCAGAGAGACATCAACTGTGCTGCTAAGAAAAAGATCTACGCCAGTGCAAAAGCTGAGGTCCAAAGAAGGACAAGAGAACTCAAGAACATCTGGTGGACAAAGAAGGCTGAAGAAATCCAACACCTGGCAGATACCCATAATGCTCAAGGATTTTTCAAAGCCACAAAGGTCATCTATGGACCAAGAAACCATGGCATACAGCCTCTACGCTCATCAGACGGAACCAAACTCCTGAAGGACGAAAAGTCAATTGCACTACGTTGGAAAGAACACTACCAAAGCCTCCTAAACCGCAGCTCCAATGTGGCCGAAGAGGTCCTCTCACAAATCCCGCAACAACAAACCAGAGATGAGCTTGCAGCACTGCCTAGCTTGGAAGAAGTCAGCAATGCCATCAGCCAACAAAAGAATAACAAAGCCAGCGGACCGGATGGGATCCCTGCTGAAATCTATAAAGAGGGAGGACCTGAGCTGACACACCAACTCCACCAGCTCATAGAAAAAGTGTGGGTGACCGAGAAAATCCCAGCAGACTTCAAGGATGCCACCATCATCACCCTCTTCAAAAAAGGGGAAAGAACAGACTGCGGAAACTATCGAGGTATCTCCCTTCTAACCTCTGCTGGGAAAATCCTCGCAAGAATCCTTGCAAACCGCCTTCTGCCCCTCTCAGAAGACACCCTCCCAGAATCCCAGAACGGCTTCCGCCCCTCCAGAGGAACCGTGGACATGATCTTCACTGCACGACAGCTCCAAGAAAAATGCAGAGAACAAAATCAACCTCTGTACATGGCATTCATCGACCTTGCAAAGGCATTCGACACAGTGAATTGCAGCGCTCTCTGGACCATCCTCCAAAAAATCGGGTGCCCAAGCAAATTTGTGAACATCCTGCGGCTCCTCCACGATGACATGATGGCAACAGTTTTGGACAGCAATGGCTCCCAAAGTGACCCATTTAAGGTGGAATCGGGTGTCAAACAGGGATGTGTTATTGCCCCAACTTTATTCTCCATCTTCATTGCTATGATACTTCACCTTGTTGATGGGAAGCTTCTCACCGGAGTGGAAATAATCTATCGGACAGATGGCAAGCTGTTTAACCTCAGCAGACTGAAAGCCAAAACCAAGGTCACAACAGCATCTGTTATAGAACTCCAGTATGCTGATGACAATGTCATCTGTGCGCATACAGAAGAAGATCTACAAGCCACCCTCAACACCTTTGCAGAAGCATACACAAAGCTTGGCCTGTCGCTGAACATTGAGAAAACCAAAGTGCTGTTCCAGCAGTCACCAGCCGTCCCCTCTCCAATGCCAGAGATACAGCTTAATGGTGTAACATTAGAAAATGTCGACCATTTCCGCTACCTTGGCAGCCACCTCTCCACCAAAGTCAACATCGACGCCGAAATACAACACCGCCTGAGCTCTGCAAGTGCAGCATTTTCCCGAATGAAGCAGAGAGTGTTTGAGGACCGGGACATCCGTAGGGATACCAAGGTGCTTGTCTATAAAGCCATTGTCCTCCCAACCCTGCTATATGCCTGTGAGACGTGGACTGTCTACAGACGTCACATGCAGCTCCTGGAACGATTCCACCAGCGCTGCCTCCGGAAAATCCTGCAAATCTCCTGGGAAGACAAGCGGACAAACGTCAGTGTGCTGGAAGAAGCAAAGACCACCAGCATTGAAGCGATGGTCCTCCAACATCAACTCCGCTGGACAGGCCACGTTGTCCGGATGCCTGACCACCGTCTCCCAAAGCAGTTGCTCTACTCCAAACTCAAGAATGGAAAACGGAATGTTGGTGGACAGGAAAAGAGATTTAAAGATGGGCTCAAAGCCAACCTTAAAAACTCTGGCATAGACACTGAGAACTGAGAAACCCTGGCCCTTGAGCGCTCCAGCTGGAGGTCAGCTGTGACCAGCAGTGCTGCAGAATTCGAGGAGGCACGAGTGGAGGGTGAAAGAGCGAAACATGCCAGGAGGAAGGCGCGTCAAGCCAACCCCGACCGGGACCGCCTTCCACCTGGAAACCAATGCCCTCACTGCGGAAGAAGATGCAGAGCAAGAATAGGGCTCCACTGCCACATACGGACCCACAAGGAAACCCATGATGGAAGACCATCTTACTCGTCCAACGAGGGATCGCCTAAGTAAGTAAGTGTGCTGCCCAGCACTGTTCAATTGCCATTGTGTATCCTGTAAAGAAAACACTATGCAAGAAGGGATACTTTCTTCCACAATGTGCTCAAAAGCACTTATGCAAGTGCAATCCCCTTACTAAGTATCTAAAGGTGTACCTACAACTGAAATAATGCAGTTTGATACCACTTTGCCTGTCATAGTTCAATGATATGAAATCATAGGAATTGTAGTTTGGAATGGTCCTTGATTATAGGTGAACTATAAATCCCAGCAACTACAACTAAAAAATGTCAAGGTCTCTTTTCCCCAAACTCCACCAGTGTTCATATTTGGGCATATTGAGTATTTGTGTCAAGTCTGGCCCAGATCTATCATTGTTTGAGTCCACAGTGCTCTCTAGTTGTAGGTGAACTACAACTCCAAAACTCAAGGTCAATACCCACCAAACTCTTCCAGTCTTTTCTGTTGATCATGGGAGTTCTGTATGCCACGTTTGGCTCAGTTCCATACTTGGTGGAGTTCAGAATGCTCTTTGATTGTAAGTGAACTATAAATCCCAGCAACTACAACTCCCAAAGCACAAAATCAATCCCCCCAACCCCACCAGTATTCAAATTTGGTCATTTAGAGTAATTGTTGCAAATTTGATCCCCAAGTGTCCAGACCCCCAGGCTCAGAAACGCTGCTCTAAGATATCAGATATCAAAGCAGTTAATGAGCTTTTGATGAAACCGGATCATAAATATCTAAGAAAAAAATTGAGAAGTTGAGAAATAACTGACTCATTCTCAACAAGTTTTGGGGTCGAACACTTTTAATGCTTCCTATTATTTTATGTAGGGGTGGGGAGGAAAAGAAGAGAAGGATGAGGCAACAAGCCATTTGCGGACAAATAAAAACTTGTAAAAGTGACTAGAGGTTTGCATCGATTCCTACAACAACCACCAGAATGACAACCAAAATCACTCCAGACATTTTTCATCTCGTAGATAACAAGGCTTCTCAGGACACAAGTCCTTGCATTAAAGTATCACTTTTTGATGACTTTTTCACAAGCCAAAGGTCAGCACTGTGAAGCAAAAGAAGGCTCGAAATTCATCTTACTTAGCATGACCTCCTCAGGTTAGCTTTGAATTACATTTCCAGATGGCCCGTGAAAATCTTTCATGTCTCTCGCTCCATTAGTTGGTACACTTAGCAAAGGCTGGGTAATGATCAGACATACTCTTTTAGTCATGAACAAGACTCTGCTAGCAATTGTTCATATATATATTTTTCTACCTGATGTCACTGTCAGGTGCTCTGAGCTGAGCACCAGAGGGTCAGACCCCTGCAGGAAGAAAGGCCAAAGAGGGGCAGAGGCAAAGGAGATGGCAGGCTACCCAGGAAGCTTTGTTTGAGGCATAGCTCCTCTAGCTCAAAGATAGTTAGAAGACTGAACTGAAAAGTCTGAGTAATTGTGACCACAGAGCAAAGGTAATGAGCAGTAGGAATCAGGTGGGAGTTTCTTCCTGAAGCACAGAGAAAAACTCTTTCCTGGGGTGCATCTGCATGATAGAATTAATGCAGTTTGATATCACTTTAACTGCCACGAATAAATGCCTTGGAATCATTCTCCAAAATATAAATGTCTTGCTCCAAAAATATTTAAAAATCTATTTTATTTTAGAATTTTAACTTAACAGAAGATACTATCACTGCTTTTGTGGTAAAACTATTCTGGGACACAGCATGGTAAGAGTTATGATCAGAAAAAATGTAGCTGTACTATATTACTATAACTTCAATCTGTTGTGGTAAACTGTCTACTCTTTGGTTAACTTTATAATTGTGGAAGTAAGGTCTTACTTGTTTAATGAAAGGTTGCAGATTCAAATCCGGGGAGCGGTGTGAGCTTCCGCTGTCAGCCCCAGCTTATGTCAACCTAGTAGTTTGAAAGCATGCAAATGTGAGTAGATCAATTGGTACCACTCTGGCGGGAAGGTAATGGTGCTCCTTGCAGTCATGCCGGCCACATGACCTTGGAAGTGTCTACGGACAATGTCGGCTCTTTGGCTTAGAAATGGAGATAAGCACCAACCCCCAGAGTCGGACACGACTGGACTCAATGTCAGGCGAAAACCTTTACCTTTAAGGTCTCACTAAATGATAATGGGATATTACAATCTACCCTTCGTATTTGCAAGTTTAATTTTTGTGGATTTGTTTATTCACACATTTGATTGGAAGCTGATCATAGAATTGTGCAGAAGGATCTAGAGCACTGCTCCTTAAATTGTGAGTCTCAAGGCCAATGGGGACCCCTTAACTCAATGTTAGGGTTACACACAAAAATGGCAACAGTAAAAGGTTTCTGAACGTCACCCATTTACACAAAAAACATTAGCAAGAATGTGCAGTTTTTACAGTGGATTCTGCAGAAAATGCTTCAGCTGTACTCCACAAAAAGTAAAAACAGCCTGCTTAGCAAGTCTTTCAAAGACTGATTTATATTCAGTAAGTGTTTGATTTTGAACAACAAATCCCAACACAATGACTGGCCCGCCATAATCTTGTCCTCTTGATGCACTTTACCTCATCCCCTAGTGAGAAAATTAAACCCCATAGCTTGTCCCATCCGTATCTCTCCCACCAGATAAACTACTCAATTTTCCTCTCACTCAATGTCCCCTGTTTTTATCCTTGCATTTGGACCAACCCACTTTGTTTAACTCTTTGTTTTTAATTTTTCATCTTACCTTGTATTCGGTGTTTTGTCCTAGTGTTATTTTTCTTTTATTGTGTTTTATTTGAGTTATTATCTGCTGTATGCATTTTAATTTGTTTATTATTTTTTTAGGCTTGGCCTCATGTTAGCCGTCCTGAGTCCCTCAGAAAGATGGTGATGGGGTATAAATAAAGAATAATAATAATAATAATAATAATAATAATAATAATAATAAACTGGAAACAACTGGAAAAGCTGACACGATACGAGGATTTAAAAATCGAACTGCAAAGACTCTGCAACAAGCCAGTAAAAGAGGTTCCAGTGATGATTGGCACACTGGGTGCAGTGCCTAAAGACCATGGCCTGCACTTAAACACAATCAGCACTGACAAAATTACCAGCTGCCAGCTGCAAAAGTCCACCTTACTGGGATCTGCAGCATTATTTGCCGATACATCACACAGTCCTCGACACTTGGGAAGTGTCCGACATGTTATCCAATACAACTGCCAGCAGAGTGATCTTGTCTGCTGTGGACTCATCTTGTTGTGTTTCAAATAATAATAATAATAATAATAATAATAATAATAATAATAATAACTATTTTAAATACCTATATATCTGGGGTCATGTAAAAATGTCTTGAATGGCAAGGGGTCATGAGTGGAAAAAGTTTAAGAAGCCCCGATCTAGTGGAAATGTCCCTCTACAAATATCTGAATCCTCCAGCACAACTCTGAACAATTGTGGTTGCCGTTTTCCCACTTTTGCATGTGTCCTGCATCCCAACCCCAAAGAATGTGGAAGACTAACTGCATGGTTTAAGTGTTGCCTTTGTTGTGCTTTGTCTTTCTACTTCCCAGCTATCGCATGTGTTGAAGTGGCAGGAAGAGGTGGTCTGGAGGAAAGTATTTTTTGTACCACAGGAGCTAAGTGGATGTTTGATAGAACAACTAAAAGTAATGTATTACAATCTCATCTTAAAAGCTGAATTACTTTCTAAATGCTATTATGACAATGGCAATTTAGTATATTTTGAGGGCATCAAAACATATTAATTTTTCAAAGCTGGTTTTCAAGCTCTGCTCTAAAGCTACTTGTCTCCTAGCTAGAAATGCTTTTTGCTGCGTGCTCCAGCCAGTGGCCCTGGCGGCACAAGGAAGAAGGAATTACTGCCTGGTCTGTGGGACACCCCATTTGAGCTTGGTGATGCCTGACAATCTCAGCCGCCAGACTATGGGTTTAATCAGTCCCATTGAGAGCAAGATAGTAGTCCAGAGACCCCCAGTGTCTAGCAGTGGGATGTAATGCCTGCCTGCCTGCTACTGAAACAAGAAACTTTCCTGCCAAATAAATAGCTGGCACTGTCATCCTTGTCAATTGCTAATTATCCATTGCAGGTAAAATGAACGAGGTGCCTGAAATCAGCTCCTTCCCATTTCCCCAAATAGGTGATCTGTCATCTCAAAACTGGCAAAGCCACCATGTACACCAGCATGTGTTTGGGTCAGCAACAGTAACAACATATTACCCCCTTGGGCTCACAGAATCATGGCCATCTCCACACAGTGCCCTATAACACTGAAGAGGGATAGGCACATGTTTGCTTGCCTACATGTAGTAGTGACTATTAAAAAACCAGGGTTGAATGAAAAGTAATGCCTCCACCTTCCTTACTTGGGTTTGGATGGGAATATTTTAATAAATCAAATGCAGAAATAATCCTTAGAATGTGCTCTTTAACTACCACTATTCACTTTTCCACATAATCACCAGACAATGGGATACATTTCTGCCAACGATGAACAAGTTTTCTGAAGCCGTCATGGAAGAAGTCGACACTCTGTTTCCGCAACCGGCGTCTCACAGTTCTCTCATCCTGGGTACCCATCATGCACAGATCTTCTGATAGCCAAGAAAAGCAATAATGTGACCCACATGTTCTTGTGAAATGCTGATTATGCTTGAAATTTCACTCTGAGTGATACGACAATCGTCCTGAATCAATCTGTCAATCTTTTGCTTGTGAAACTCGGTGGTTGCTGTCACAGGACATCCAACTCTTTGTTTGTCACACAAGTCAGATGTTTTCACCTCAACATCTTTAAACTTACTCACCCAAACTTACTTCCCAGAAGAGAGGAATGGAAAGAAAAAAACAAAAAGTTATCTGTTGCAAGTCTATTACTAATTAAAGAAGGTTAAAAATGGGCTTTTTGCACTTCTGAAATGCACATATGAGGAAATAAGCCCTATTAAACAAAGCAGAATTTCCTTCTGAGTGAATGGAAAGGGGTGTATTACAAAGTTCACAATGTCTAAGAAAGTGTGAGCACTTTTAGGAAGTTGGAAAAGATGGCAAGACTACCAAATCCACCCTGATCCCATAAAATAGAATTATCTGGCTATTTATGCAACATGTCTGCAGTATTATGGATGCTTAGAAACAAGGATGTGTCCACTTTGTACGATTATGGAACTTTGATATTACTTTATTTGCTGTGGTTTCATTTATGTTCTGTGATCTGCAGTTTCTTGAAATACTTAAAGTTTTCTAATAGCGAGTTCTAGCACTCAGGGCAATGCAGAAGATAATTCTAAGTGAAATGATAAATCCCAGTTTCTGTAAAATAGCACCAAAGTGTGCAGTGTGAATTCACTCAAAGTCACATGAAATTCAGTGACCCTTTAAAAAGACATTCACCAGATTGCTATGATCACTAATTAAGAATGCATGTTCTGCTGGGCAGGCAGCTACAATAAGATATTATGATTTTCATCACAATATTAAAGCTATTGTAATGAATGCCTCTGTTGTTTTTATTGCTTTACGACACTATTATTGCTCACCTACTTCACCAGAAGTGATTACATATTAAATTGAATTTTAAAATATGGAGCAAGCATCAGTGAGAAATCCTATTCATTAAGCATTTGGCCTGTACTTCTAAAACCAGGCAGTGGTGGTGGAAAAACACTTAATGAAATGCAAACAAATATATGCACTTTTCAATACAAGGAATTCTAGTGTGTGTTTAAGTCTCACTCTTTAGTTATCATTTCCACAGGCAGCCACCGGAAATGGCCATGAATGGAGTGGCCTTCATGGGACTGCACCTGAAAACAGAGAGAAGACACAGAGAAGACTGTGTCTGATGAGGTCCTTAGTGTAAGCAGGAAGAAGTCTGAGCGAGTTGCAAGTTAGAGTTTTCTGATTTAGATAAGGTTTTATTCAAGTTTGCAAATGCTTTTATGCTCGTGGGGAAAAAATCTTATGAAACAAACTGACAGGTAATCCATCCAGGGGTGGGATTGAGAGCAGGGCCTCCCCAGACAATCTTGACCTCTGAGATGGTTCATAGGGAGAAATACGTTTGGAGAGGTAAGCTGCGCCCAAAAAACACTTTACAGAAAAAGAAGGAGGCTTCCAACTATTTCTGATTTTGTTTAGGAGGGCTTCTGGTATGGCTCGTCAGTGATACATGGAGCTTACTCATCTATGGTCTACACCGGGTATGGGCAAACTTTTCTGCCTTGGGGCCGCATTGCGTGCTCAGCCAGGAGGGTCAGACCAGGTCATCCTCAGGTTGTCCTCCCAGCATAAGAATGGGGCTGAAAGTGCTCCGGTGGGCTCTGAGCCATTGCGTGACTTCTTTGAGCTGTCCTTCTGGCATAAGGATGGGACTGCTCACACTGTCCTTATGCCAGGGTGTGTGTCTCACCCTCCTCCTGGCATAAGGACAGTGTCATATATCATGTTCTGTAGTTGATGGTAGGCACGCAAGAGATAGCTTGCAGCTGGTTGTTTCTGGATATAAGGAGTTAGCCTTGGGACTGATCTTTGGGAGAAAAGTATTTGTCTTATTTTGGTGGTAGATGCTGCTGGTTTCCCCCCAGGTTTGTTGATTTTTTTGTATCCTGACCTGTATCCTGACCTGTATCCTGTTCCTGGAACCTTGAATCTTTGGACTGGTTTTTGACTACAGTATAGACTCTTGATCCCTGGACTTTGCTTATTGAACGCTCAGGATTTGACCACTGGACTGGACCTTTTGACAGTAGTGTTATCTTGAACCTGCAACAGTGTTTGCTGTCAGTTTGTTTTATATTTTGTGGTTGAGTGCTATCTTTATGTTTAGGACTATCAAAACAGCCAGAAAGTAAGTGGTGTTTTAATTAAATTGTTTAACACCAACTGAGTGTTTGTTTGGTTCATCTCTACCTGAATAAGGCAGAGCCCTGGCATCGTGACAGACAGTGTGTGCAGCCCCATCCTTGTGCCAGGAGGAGGGTGAGACACACAGTGGCTGAAAGCGTGCCAGAGGACTCTCAGCTGCTATGTGCCTTCTTCCCCCATCTTTTTGCCATAAGGACATGGCAGGCTGCTATGTCCTTCTTCCAAGAGGACAGGGAAAATGAGGAGGGCCTGAGGTAAACACTCAGGTGGCTGCATCTGGCCCCTGGGCCTTAGTTTGCCCAAGCCTGGTCTATACAGATAACTCAAAGTTATCTACTTGCCTTTTTCTTCATAAATCAAATGGCATATTAATTGGTATATTATTAAAGTTGTCTCTCCTTATCCATAGATTCTGTATTCAAGGATTCAATCACCCATGCCTTGAAAATATTCCCAAAAAATCCAAAAAGCAAACATTGATTTTGCCATTTTTATGAGCGAAATCATTTTACTACATCATTGTACACAACAGAACTTGAGCATACATTGATTTTAATATCTGCAGGGGGTCCTGGAATGAAACCTCAGCAGATACCCAGGGGCCACTCTAGTATGAGAAACATGATTTGCTTTATGGAGCAGAGAGAAAGGGGCACCTGATGGGCACACAAGAAATCAGGCGCCATGTGGCCGGCCTGAAAGAGGCATATTAAACAAATGAAGGTGCATTTGTGTGAGCCATACTGCATTGCTTGAGGCCATGCCTGAATGTGGGCAATGTGGAAGGATCGTTGCAACTAGGAGAAACCAAACTCTGCAGTAAGTGGGTTTGGAATAGAGTTTGAAACCAGGGCTTTCAAAGGCACAGCTGGGAGCCTTGCTACTAGATCAAGGCAATAATAAATGTGAGTATAAATGCACACAGGCACTGACACCGCCATGTTCACAAACTATGTCTGAAACAACCCCCTCTGCTCTGCTTGTGAGTTCCGTCACATTAACTCCTTTCAGGTCACCATGGCAACACATGTTAAGCACACACAGCATGGCTTGTTCAAAAACATCTTTTTCCAGGTAGCGTAGCAGCACCTTCACACCCCTTTACTCGAGGAAAACCTTGGGGAGACTTTCTCAGCTAACTGAATCCATCAGGTCATTTATTCTACCTTCTTAATTCTAACAAGACGGTACCCTAAGTGTTGGTACTCCAAAGCTATGCTAAGATGCCACCAACTGGCGTTGGTCTTTTATAAGTATACTTATAAAAATATCCACTGTTTTAATGTTTTTAAACACAGATTTGGGGACCAAATATTATGTTTTAATACTTTAAGGAAAAGTTGGGAGAAGGGAAAGTCACTCTGAAGTAACATGGCACAATGTATAAGAAGTAAATGACTGATTGAGGAATATTAAAACATGTTATGTTGCTTGAGCAACTCACATAGGACTTTGTCATACCGGCCTGCTATTTTGTTGTAATAATCACATTAGTTTAGGGCAGGGGTCCTCAAAAGGCCAGTTTGTGGTCCCCAGACTGTTGAGGAGCCAAACTACAGTTTGAAAAAGCATGAACGAATTCCTATGCACACTGCACATATCTTATTTGTAGTGCAAAAAGAAGAAGAAGAAAGAACAATGCAATATTTAAAATGAAGAACAATTTGCTTCTGGGCCCATCCAGACAGAGTCAAAATGTGGAACCTGTTTCAGTTTTCCCTTCTCCCTCCTTCTGATGCATCATTTTCTTGTGCCAGGAGGACTGTAGGGAGAACCCTGTGCTGTTGGCAGGCCTTTTCAGTAAGTTTGGGGACCTAAATGGGGGGGGGGGGGGCTTCAGGAGAACTAGAATCTGCACTGAAGTGGGCTACTTTAACCCATTTTGACACGAGTTTTAGTCATGTCTGGAAGAGCCCTCTTTCCTTTTTGAATATTTGTGTAGGGAAATTGTGGTGGTGGCAGCCAAGAGCAGCTGACTTCCTGAGGAAGTCCATAATTTTGGCCCCAAAACCTACCCTCAACTTATACAATAAGAGGTCAACCTATACACGAGTATATGCAGTAGTTGTTCTGGCACGGCTGTACCAGGAGCTCCAACTTACCTTTCCTTTGTTGAGTATTTGCATGTATTCTAAAGTTCTATGCATTTTACAATTAGTTGACTTTCCTTAATTTGCAGTTATTGGGCCAATGACCGCTCAGTCATCATTAGGTTCTCTAGTTCCACCCCCTTTTGGGTTTTGGGAGGGAAAAGGAGCCATTTTAGCTCAGTCCACACAGAGAAGTCTTCGTACAGAATGTAAATCAGGTCCTCCTGTAGAAAGCTTCGTCTTTTACAGCTTGGCTGGGGGAATACAGTCTCAGCATAGCCTTTGCTGGGAATTCACAGCCTTATAGCTCCTTTACTGAAGGGATCCAGCTCCACAGCACTACAGCCAGCCATTGCTGGGAACTGAAAGTCTACAAAGGACTCTGTCTGGTAAGGGCCACGCACAGCAGCCAGAAGCAGTTGGTACTGGGTGTTGGGGTCCCACGCCAGCAAGGCCTAAGACAGACTGCCCAGATAGAGGTTAAGGATTTCCCCGATAGCAAAGAAACAGTTTATGAAGATAGTTGCCTGTCCCCTGTGGACAAGATTGAGAAAGCCACCAATTGGTTAAGAAAGCCTTGAAATAGTTGTGTTTTATTAAAGACCTTAGCAACAATAAAAAATTTTGTTCAGCCTTTAAGCAATCTAAAGACTTTGTTTAAGGAAATCCTAAGGCTTCTCATCTGAGGCAGCCCCGGCGTCCCGTTGGGCACACAGAATATACGTCCTGTCTATAGTCTCTTGCACAGGCCCAGCGAGTGACAGCAGAGTAGTAGTAGTAGTAGTAATAATCTACTTTATTTGTAACCCAACCTATGCCTTGGGGAGGACTCAGGGCAGTTTCCAGAACAAAAGTGGCAAACATTCAATGCCATACTGTATAAACGAAACATCAAACAAAAAATAAATAACATCAATCAACTGATAAATAACAACCAAAAAGTAATTAAAAGAGAGAAATCCTATAATTTAAATTTACATAGTAAAAAGTCAGTGATTAAAGTGCATTAGAAGCATAAAAAGATGATGAGTGATGTTGTTCAAAATAGTTTAAATTATTATAATCAACAGCAGTACCTCCAGGTATGAAAGGCAACAACACTGTGTTGCAATATAAACTCTTCCTGGCAGTTGGATAAGAAATGAAGGGGGGGGGGGGGAGAGAAAAGCACCGGGATTGTGGCGCAGCTGGCTGAGTGTCAGCTGCATTAAGATCACTCTGACCAAAAGGTCATGAGTTCGAAGCCAGCCCGGGCTGGAGTGGGTGTCCAGCCATTGTGCAGCCCGTTGTCGACCTTTGCAACCCGAAAGACAGTTGCATCTGTCAAGTAGGAAAATAAGGTACCACCTTGTGTGGGAGGCTAAATTTAACTTAATTTAACTAATTTATGAGGCCATAAAGAAAAAAGACTCCAGGGAATGTGGAATGCGGAAGAACTTCATCGGTGTCGTTGATGGACGATGAAAAGCAGCAGCTCCCCTGGCGGCCAGAAAAAAAAAAGTTAAATAGCCTCGGTGTTTTTGTCTGTTAAACGTTGTTTGTCAAACTGGCATTGAATGTTTGCCATATATGTGTTTACTGTAATCAGCCCTGAGTCCCCTGCGGGGTGAGAAGGGCGGAATATAAGAACTGTAAATAAATAAATAAATAAATAAATAAATAAATAAAACAAGGACGAGAGGTCAGAAAGTTAGGTTTCTTTGTTATTTTTCTTGATAAAAAAATCACCATGGTCATCTATAAATAAATTAAAGATGTAAGCCTGGTATCCTTGCGTGATCATGTCTAGACCTCAGTGGCTAAAATCTAGCAGTGAATCTCAACTAGAGTAGATCCATTAAACCAGTATTTCTCAACCTGGGGGTTGGGACCACTAAGGGGGTCATGAGGGGGTGTCAGAGGGGTTCTGTGTGGGAAGTTTGGCCCAATTCTATTGTTGGTGGGGTTCAGAATGCTCTTTGATTGTCAGTGAACTATAAATCCCAGCAACTACAACCTCTAAATGTCAAGGTTTATTTTCCCCAAACTCCACCAATTTTCACATTTGGGCATATTAAGTATCTGTGCCAAATTTGGTCCAGCTCCATTATTGTTAGAGTTCACAATGCTCTCTGGAGGTAGGTGAACTACAACTCCAAAACTCAATGCTCACCCAACCCTTACAGTACTTTCTGTTGGTCATGGGAGTTCTGTGTGCCAAGTTTGGTTCAATTCTATCATTGGTGGAGTTCAGAATGCTCTTTGATTGTAGGCAAACTATTAATCCCAGCAACTACAACTCACAAATGACAAAATCAACCGCTCCCAACCCCATCAGCATTCAAATTTGGGCATACTGGGTATTTGTGCCAAATTTGGTCCGGTGAATGAAAATACATCCTGCATATCAAATAATGACATTACGATTAATAAAAGCAGCAAAATTACAGTTTTGAAGTAGCAACAAAAATAATGTTGTGGTTGGGGGTCACCATGACATGAGGAACTTTGTTAAGGGATCGCAGCATTAGCAAAGTTGAGAACTACTGCATTTAACAAATGGACTCTACCTAAGGATTGATCCACCAAGTTCAGTGGGTCTGCTCTGGCAAGGACCAGCATCTGGATGTGAGCCACTGCTTCCACTAGTATGTATATATGGTACTGCTGATGGGGATGACACTATGAGTTATTGAACTGGGTGACACCAATCCTAGCTGCAGAATTGTACACATGGTACCATTTTGTATAAGGTAGCATATGCCTTTGCATAGCCTATATACATTCCTTGTATGTGTTGCAACTTCATATAGGTTTTCAGCCATGTACCCTGATCTTGATCAACATACATTGTTCTACATTGGTATTCAGTAAAGAATGGCTTAATGTAACACCATGTAATGTGGTAGAGGCTCCTTCTCTGGAGGCTTTTAAGCAGAGGCTGTATGGCCATCTGTCAGGGGTGCTTTGAATATGATTCTCCTGCATCTTGGCAGGGGGTTGGTGTGCAGGCACAGCTGTACCAGAAGCTCCCACTTTATTTGCTTTGCATCAAGTGTTTGTTTGCAGCCCAAGGCTTGGGATTTTGCAGAAGGGTGGCTTCCTGTTAAAGTTTGCAGTTACAGGGCAGGTCACCTGTCAATTATCATTAGGTTCCCTGGTCCCGCCCCCTTTTGGGGCTTTGGAAGGGAAGTGAGCCATTTTGTTAGTCAGTCTCAGCCAGGTTAGCCTTTGTATAGGATGTGTGTAACTTCCCCTGTACAAAGGCTTCAAGCTTTAAGAATTTCCAGGGTTACAGAAATTCCAACAGAAACAGAAGGGAAAGAAATCCAGAGGAGAACAGCTTTAAGAGACTCCTAAGGAACGCCATGGAAGCATTCCCTCAGCTTTGGGAATTTCCAGGAAACAGCCCTAAAGACTAAAGAACTCCAGTTGGAGAATATCCACTGCCTTGCTGGTAGGTCCACTCGGCATCCGAGAAGTAGTTCGGCCCGGTAGCGGAGCCCAGACCAGCGAGGGTTGGATTTCAGTCAGCCTGGGAGAAGTTAAAAGGGGGTTTTTCATTTAAAGAAGAAGTTATTGAAGATAGTTGCCTGTCCTTCGTGGGCAAGTTTAGGAATTCACCAGTTCCCTAGAAGCTTGGAATTATGTGCTTTACTTTACTAAAGATAAGAGAAGTTCCTGTTTGATTGTTCATTAATAAAAGACTTTGTTGTACTTCTCTAGCCATCAGAAGATTCTTTGTAGTGGAAACCTCTGAGAATTTCTCCTTAGGCCCCTGGCTTCCCGCTGGGCAAAGGTTACACATCCTATGTTTAAAGCCAACCAATTACAGGCCCAGCGGCGACAGAACAGTTGGACTGGATGGCCCACGAGGTCTCTTCCAACTCTAGGATTCTATGATTCTAACTCCTGCGGCAGATATGTATGTTACATTGAAATGATGAAGAATTGTAACCATTAAGACGTAATATCTACTGAAATCCTTAATGCTGAGTGAACATCCTGGGGATGATACCATAAGCATGTTCACTTCTGTACTGGTGCATAGCCATTGCGCTGAACCAAACCAGCAATGCTAGCAGGATATTTTCTGCTGTTGACAAGATAGTTTGTGTCAAGCCCCTGTTTTTATTTGATCACGTCAGAGTAGAATCTTTTAAAAGGAGCTTGCAAAAGAAAGAAATAAAGAAAGAAAGGAAAGGAAAAAGAAGGAAAATATAGGAAAGGATTGGTCTTGAAAGCCCTTGGAGAAAGACATGTGGGCGAGGGAAGAAGAGAAACCTTGAGATCCATCAAACACATATTTGTCTCATTAAAATGTTTTTAATTTATAATGTCCTGGAATGTAGTTGTCACCCAGCTGTGCATCCATGACAATACCCCCCTCTGCCCCCCCCAGGCCCCCCTCCCCTCACGCATCCATTCCCCTCTTCCCACCTCACTGGGACTGCCATCAATTTCTTCTCATCAGCAGCAGTTACAGTAAATGGATTCATTTGTGGGCAATAGAAGCCGGGAGACAAAGGTGACAATATAATTAAGGTTTTTAATTCTATGCCTGAACAGTTAAGTCCAAAACTCATGATAATTAGCTGGCTGTAATGAAAGATCTTTAGTCGTTATTTTCCCTTTGTTTCCTGTAATGGTTCATTTTGGCCAGCCACGTTTGTCCCTTAATCTGAATTCTGCTTTGACTGCGCTCTTGTCACTCCATTGATACCCATGAAGTGCAAAAGTGAAGTGTCTCTGTGTGTGTGTTTGGGGGGGACGGGGACGTGACAGGACACAGAGAGAGAGAGAGGTGTTCAGTACGCACTGGAGTATAAAGCCTGGCAATTTGTACGTACACTGGGTGCAAGCCAATATACAGTTAAGCACACTTCAGTCTATTCTTAGAAATGCTGATGCCACAACAAAACTCATAGTGCATGCCACAGCAGTTTTAGACCAAACTCAGCTCAAGTTTGAGTCTAGCTACATGTTACTTTTACTAGGTAAGAAGTAACTTGGGGAAAAAATATCCTAGTGAGAGCATGAGAGATTAAAGACAACATGCACAAGGATGAAACATATTTTCATTAAGAACCACCCTCTTCTTTGAGTAGTAGAGTGGAGAAAAGTAAGAGCTTAGTCCATTGTAGGAGAACCTAAAAGAAGTCCATACTTTGGTTAATTTCTCCACCATGGTGCCTCTTCTGGCCTTTTTGAATATCTGGGAGGGGAAATTGTGGCAGCAACCATGGTTGGTATTGGTGCTTTTCTCTCTCTGCAGAATAACCCATAATTTATGCGTGGATCAGATCAAAATCCACAATTTTGGCTCCAAAACTTGCTGTCAATGTATACACGAGGTTGACTTCTACTTGAGTGTATATGATATATCTTTTGGAAGCAGTATCCAACCATTTCCTTCCTGTCATTGCAAAGAATGAGCATCATATTTTTATTCCTTATTAGATAGTGCAGAAATAAATGCCTAAATTAAAAATGTATTTTAAAAAAACTTGAATAAAATGGAGAAATGCATACATTAAAATGCATTAATATATATTAGAAAAAGACACGGATTTCTATGGAGAAAGGAGAATAAAAAAACCTTGCAATTGGATATAGATCTTTAGTGGGGTGAAAATGTTGGAAAACTTGGGAGAAATGCAATGAAAATTAAAGATTTTCTCTTTCCTAACTAGTGGCAATTATTTTCTTCTACTGTGATTTAATTCTCAACAACTGAGTATATTTTTCACGTGGTGAACACAAATTGCAGCCAAAGGAAAGATTACCAGGCCAATTAGATTAGACGCAGATGACCAAGATGGTTTTAAATAGTGTATTTTAATGTTGAGATAAATGTTTCGAATGTTTTAAGTATGCATATATGAATTCTTGTCCTGGCATTGAATGTTTGCCGTATATGTGCTGTGCTAACTAACAGAACAAATACCTTTCAAGGTGTTCTGGGCTGGGCAGCTTAAACAACCGTGACTTTGTGTAGCATTTAAAATAAATTGAGCTCTTTAAAAAGTTTCTTGAAGAAGGCCATCATCAATAAGACACTAAAGAGATGTCATCTCACCTTAACATACCGAAGGCCAAAACTTCAAAAAGTGATGAGAAATTGAAGTAATGCATAGCTATCTATAAACTCCATGCTATTGTGGACATTTGCTACAAACAAGTGGCAAAAAAAAATTCATTTCATTTAAATCCCCAAAATACAACAACAACAACAACAACAACAACAACAACAACATACTCATAGCAGAAGCAATGAGAAATAAGTCTAAGACAGAGATCCCATGTGATACTAATATCCAAAGGATTTCATCTAATATTTCCAGAGATTGCAGTTTACAGATGGATAGTGGTAAAATCACAATCACCATCATAATCACCACAATATATTTCATAAAGATACCAACCCTTTAGAGGGAGATGGTCTAAGTCCAAATGCTAGTCCCAACTAGGGTAGGGTCACTGAATTGATGGAATGTAAATAATAGTTGACTTCATATTGACTCTAGTTGATACTGGCAAGTGGATTGATATAACTACCTTTGACCTCTATTCTGAAGTGGTACAGTCCAGAAAAGCCATACCACTTGATTTTATGGAATGTATAAACTGCTGAGTGGAGGAACTATTCCTCCCCTATTAATTTCTCCATAAAACATTTCCATTCTAGCACTATTTGACAAGTCATTAGGAACTGTTTAACTCGCTCATCATAATCTAGAGTGTACATACTATTTTTTTCAGGGCCACTAAATCTCTTCTTCTTGCAACATAGAGTAGATCATATTCTGTGAAGTTCGCGACAAATGAAATACCATGGACGACGGCTTGTCTGGTATGGCAAGAGAAAGAAGAATTGGCACTGTTTCATATCAGGATTAGCCACCTGGACCTATTAAGAACGGGAGTGAATCAGACCCCATTTTAATTTTAATTTTATCTGGCACTGAGCAGGTGGGTCAAGCAGCTTTATTTGATCACACCTGAGGCAAAGGAACTATGGGCATTTGGCAAATCCACACTGGATAAGGGCTAGCATGAATGAATTTCAATGAGACAGTTGCTACAATTACAAGAAACCTTGTATACAATTTGCATGTTATAAAGCACAAGTTGGCAAGAGAGGCTTCTCGCTTTCATCTCCATTTTCAGTTTGCCATCAAATCCTTCTTATTTGTGACCCCTCTATACATCTTCAAACATGCATAAATCCAAATCCCTGGACTTTTCAGAAATATGGCATAAACTCCCTGTTTAGTCTACCCTTCATCTGGTAAAACTGTTAAACATCTCAAGCATTGAGGATTTGGATTAGTTATAAAAGGTTAGTCATAGCATGGTGTAGCGGTTTCAATGTTGGATCAGAACACTAGTATAGCAGTATTTGAATCTGTGCCTACCCCAAAAAATTAACTGGATGACCTTCAACAAATCACACTCTCTCAGCCTGAGGCAAAGCCAAGACAAATCCCCTCTGAACAAATCTTTCCAAGAAAATCCTATGAGAGGTTTTTACAAGTCTCAGTTGACTTGAATGTGCATAACCATGATATCATGAAGGCAGATCTTACACTAGTGCATGAAAACCAACAACTTCAAATCCAGAAAACAAATTTCCACAAGGATGGCTCTACTAATGTTGAGGCATTGCCACAATGGAGGAAGCTATTTTATTCTGAATTGGTTCATTGGTTCACCCAACTTCCAGAACTTGGTTTCTCATCCCGGGTGTATTATCACCAACCAGCCTTAAGTTGTCTCTGCTGAGTTTTAGACAGAGAGTTCATACTCTAGTTTTCAGAAGACAAACTAAACATGGGAGCCTTTGCATGCAAAACAATGTGTTGTGTTGTTGAGCCTTCCTCAAGCTAAAGCTGACATTTCTCAGTAGCTTTATATTAATCAATCTAAAAATTTATAGTTCTATAGCAGGAGTCAACTGCACTAAAGAGGCTAGAACAGCATTTATTAGAGTTGCCAAATCTCGAGGCTGGCCCTGGTCTCCAGTTTTCATGAGTTGTCTCCAGATGCAAAGTGTTCAGTTTAGATGTGGTCAGTTCTTCTGAGCAAGAGGAAAGGATTCTATGCAAATCTTCAGTTTAGCTAGAAGAACATGAGTTTGCAAGGCTCCATTGATTGGTTGCTGTAACTTTCAAAGTTTACATGTATGTGTGTGTATTTATTTCGTTAAGTTCTTCCTTCCCTCCCAGGGTACATCTACACTAATCACTTGGACTGCTTTGGAAAAATTATTTCATTGTGCACATGGTGAGATTGACATGAAACAGGTTTGAGTTTAGAGAGGTGACTACATTAAAGGTGTCCTCAAACTGAACACCTTCTGTGGAGGCATAAAGTGGGGGTGGGGGAGTGAAACTTAGCAGCAAAGCAGAGTATTAAGAAGCCTCCTGCTGACCAGCTATCTCCTTGGGGTGTTTTTACTGCAACAAAGCAGCAAGTGTGGACAATGGAGGCAGAAATCCTGTGACCAGCAGGTCTGTATGTGGACCTCTTCTGAAGTCCGTGGATTTTTTGCTCTTGATTAAAACCCACAATTTGGTGCTGTCTGGAAGCAGCCTAAGATACCTCTCCAAATAAGAAAATAAACTCATTCCCTCTCTCCCCCATCTTTAAATGTATTAATGATATCACCAAGGATCATCCTTCTTCTTAAGTTTTGGTCCGGAAACTTCAGGTACTGGTATGACCATTAGCTGGTAACCATCAACTATTATTATATTCTAACAACATGCTATTACTGGTGAATGGTGGTCATTGAATCAGGATTTCTGCCATGGGAAGTGGAGCCTTCAATCTTCTTCATCTTCAGCCATCTCTGTTTTCCAAGGTGTAATTTGAAGGTAATTTCAACTCAGAAAAGGCCATGCAAACATGTAAAAATATCATAACCTAGACCCCAACACACCCCAAATACCTCTAAATGTGACCCAGAGGTAATTCAGTGTATGTTTTGAGTTAAAATTGCCCTGCCACATCCCTTTGTAGTTGTCCATCCGGATGCTGATAATTATATACTTAGGCATGGTTTGGAAAATATATTTCCTGGAAACATCTGGTTGCCCTTTTGGAATCTGGAGTTGGATATGAAGGACATGTAATCTGATGCTGCACAATTCTTCTTATTTTCTTTTGCACAGTATTACTTCAGTATTAATTTTGGAAGACAAATTAGGACTTAGATACCACAAGTTGAAGAAGCCCTGGGATATTAGAAGCAACATGGGCTCAGGCATGTAGCCCGGGGGAGAGGGGGCTTCAGCCCCCCCAAATTCTCATGGTGGTTCGCGAAAAGGCCTTACTGGTGCATTATTTAAACTGTTATGTTTATTCATATCATGATCTGATCACCATACTCATCACCATATGCATGGGGGTATTGGGGTAATGATACAAAAGGTTTGCTAGGCTAGACCCTCTTTCACTCAGACTCAGCCCCCCCCCCCCGAAACTCACCCCCCGAAACCCCCCTGAAAAAAATTTAGCCCACCCCCCCACCCCAAAATGAAATCCTAGCTACGGGCCTGCATGTGCTTATACAACTTCTAACTTTGGTAAACAAAACATTGATAGGTAAAAGTAACAAAAAGAGGTAGGCACTGGTTATAGAAGTATCAGGCACATATGGCAGAGTATTTCTTCCTTTCACAGTATGAACCCTCACTTGAAACATTGGGATTGTTATGCAACAATAACTTTGACTCATCATATAACTTGGAACACTAATATCAATAAGACCCCATTAGGAGATCATTTTGGCACATAACTTGCATTTTGTGACCTGCCTTGATATTCATTTCCTGTTGCCTCAGTATCAATATTTTGTGGAGACCAAAACTGTATTTAGCAAAGCAGATAATGACCAATCTTGATGCAAATGAGAAGTAGGCGCCTTCTATTTTACTTTCTTCAGTCCAGTAGACTTTTCTTTTGCCTTCTTTCCCCCCTTGGCTAAGATTTTCTGCCTGGATTTTATGGTTCCTCCTCTCTTGTTATCATCATCTTTCCAATTTCCCAGCCATATCCTGCAGTTTCTTTGGATCTAAATAAAGCATTTTTCCTTTCTCTATTAAAATCTAGGTCAATCAATATTACTTTCAATGGGACAAATTATAATGCAGTGTTTGAAAATTCATGTTGCACAAAATGTTTCCTTAGACTGGGTATTCTTTTTTTTTAAAGAGAAAATAATGTTTTTGAAGCACTGCATGGTGCTATGCTCTTAACTATTGTTTGATTCAGAGTTTTCCATTGGAGAGTAGGAGGAACCACTGTATATAAGCAAACCTGTTTTTCCTAACAAGTCTACATGTATTTAAAAGCATATTTCTGCATTAAAATATATATTTAGTGCATAAACATGAAATGGTCCTTAATTAGTTTTGAATATAGACAGCTGCCAAGAATTGGCACATTTTCCTCAACATTGTGCACACAGAGGTTCAATCTAGATAAAATGTTGAGCAAACTGAGGTGGTCCCTCATATGGTGAGAGATGTCTGTTTATGATAGCACATGTTTTCCTTAATTCCATATCTTTCATTTTGGATTCAATGTTTTGTATTTGTCCATTGGAAGGTAAACAGACACTTGATTTTGAAGTCTGATTTCTGGGGCACATCTCTCAGAGGAAATCTTGCTATGCTAATGAGAAAATTTTAATTTCAGGGAATACAAAAATCTACTTTGGCCTTTCCAACCCAGAGAGTGCATATGAGCTCCCTTTATCAGCTCCAGCTCCATGCGGTGACATGAGAGAAGCCTCTCACAAGGATGTTAAAAACATCAAAAAAATCTGGGTGTATCCTGGGCAACATCCTTGCAGACGGCCAATTCTCTCACACCAGAAGCAACTTGCAGTTTCTCAAGTCACTCCTGACACAATATATTTTTTTTCTTAAAATAAAAACTCTGATTTTTTTTATCATAGTGGGAACAAATTGGTTGAAAGACAGTACTTAAACATGCCAATGAAATAAAATATAAATAAAATAAAGGAAGCATATTACTACAAGTACCAACTATGTCTATACGCTACCTTGGAATATAACATAGGACAATAGTCTGCAATTTTTCATTCCACTAAAGAGGCCTATCTTTCTCCTTTCCACAATGCCTTTCTTCTTTCTAGAGTCTTTTTCTCATTGTTGGCTTATTTTCTCCCTTATTAAAATAAACTTGTGGGTGCCATTTATCTTAAGTCTGGATGCAACCCACTAGTTGCTAAAAGTTTCATTGTTCCTCAGCTGGATGGGTCTTTGCATAACTGACAAGGATTGTATAAAAACATGGGTACATGTCTATATGTACTTTGGATATATCCCAAATGATGAACATCATTGGAAGAACTGACAACATTTCATAAAGTAGAAGGCAGTGGGGAAAGAGGAAGACAACATTATGGATACATAGCATCCAAAGAAGCTATGGCCCTGAATCTGCAAAACTGGAGTAGAACAGTTGAAGGCTGGAACACTTAGGACCTCATCAGAAAGGATGCCTTGTGGCGATTCCGGTGGTGCCCGTCGGGGTGTATGGGGAACCCATCACCCTCGATGCCCCACATCACTTGATTCACCCAAGTACCCCTCCCATGGAGGGAAGTATCTGCTGACCTGCTTCCCACCGTAGATCCAAGGCAACACAGGTGCACCTTCCTTTTCATGATGGAGCCCCATTGGAAGTTGCAATGTGGGCTCCATCATAAAAGGATAGGTGAACCAATGCATGCCGTCGAATTCAGCCTCATCTGAGGAGGTCGTATGAGATCTCTAATAAGTCCACATTGACTTGATTATAAAGCATAGTAAGAAACTTCACAGGGTGATCCCTTTCCTCTGCATCATCTTCATCTTTCAAAATACTCAAGAAACCTTGTCTGAATATTTCATCTTTCTAGTATCAAGAGCTTGTATAAGAGGCATATTTAGAAGCTTTCCCAAAGAAAAAATCTCAAGCATTTTTTGCAGCATTAGGAGGATTTTTAATGACCAAATTATGTAGGACTTTTAACAGAGGCCACTGAAGTTTTACTCTAGTTTTATTTTTGACTGCTTTTTAAAGAATATTGTAGACTTATAATTCTGTTGTGAAAAGTGAAGAGAGCGATGTTTTCTACAGTTTGACAGCTGAAGATGTCTGCTTTGCTTTGTGGCCGTGGATGGCTAAGAACAAGCCTCAGAATAGACACAAGGCAATTTTCTGGTTGAAACAGAAGCTGAAGGCTATGATCATATTAAAGTCAATGAACATAATATTGTTGTTGTTTATTCGTTCAGTCGCTTCTGACTCTTCGTGACCTCATGGACCATCCCACGCCAGAGCTCCCTGTTGGCTGTTGGCACCCCCAGCTCCTTTAAGGTCAAGTCAATCACTTCAAGGATACCATCCATCCTCCTTGCCCTTGGTTGGCCCCTCTTCCTTTTTCCTTCCATTTTCCTCAGCATCATTATCTTCGCCAAGCTTTCCTGTCTTCTCATTATGCGGCCAAAGTACTTCATCTTTGCCTCTACTATCCTTCCCTCCAATGAGCAGTCGGGCTTTATTGTATGGACTGGTTGGATCTTCTCTCAGTCCAAGGCACTCCCATCAAAGTGGTATCATCTGCATATCTAACGTTGTTAATGTTTCTTCCAGAAATTTTAACTCCAGCCTTAATAAATTAACATAATACCCAGTCATAATACCTATATTCTAGATCAGCTAAAATATTTTCATAGAGGAACAGCAAGTCCTGTATCTTTCCCCAGGCAGTAAAAATGCAGTAATAATAATACAACAGACTAACCATTTGTCACCCTTTTATGACATTCTGCTGTTTGAGATGGCCATTGCACCCTGTTTAATGCTAAGTGCTGCCAAACCACCAAAATGTCTGTCATGTGACTGTGTAGAAAGTGGTTTTGTTGTTCAAAATTGAATAGAAAGAGCAAAAAGTATTTTGCTGACTCAAAATAATCAACCTTGAAGAGCTGCAAAAGTATGTTGTCCTGTTAGCAAAATCTGGTAGGACTTCTAGCCAGGTACTGTCTTACCTGGATCCTGTTCATACTACACAGTTATAGTACAATATTTCCATGATAACTGTCATAATACTTCCTATGGAATCCTGAGACATTTAGTTTGGTGAGGCACTGGAACTCTATGTCTAATCATTCTAAATTCCTCATCCTAAACTTCAACTCAAAGGATCTTGCCATGATAGTTGAAGTGGAATCAGAGTGCTATAACTGTGTAGTGTGAAAATGTCCTGGATATTTGCCAATCTCAGCTATCTAGGAGTAGACTTTTCTGGCAAGCCTCTCTTAAATGGAAACAATGAAGTGTCAGTGTGAAATCTTTTATGAACTGGTCAAGTTGAGGGCATGAAACAGCATTTTAAAAATGGTAAATTGGTACAAATGTACACCAAAGTACTTTCCCCAATGTCCTTTGGAAACTTTAAACAACTACCGCAGCACAGCATGTTCCCTTGCCCTTGATCCATTAATAGAGGCTGAGTGATTAATTATTTTGGCACCTTTTATAGGACCTGAGTTAACTTGCCGCACATCCATACTTGCAATTATATAAGTGATAGAGTTAAAATAAGAGAGAGTTGAATTATTGAAATATTTATAATCAGAGATGTTCAGAGCGGAGGGCGAACCAAAGAAGGCAGCAAAAGTTAATGATTCAAAGATAAAATACTGTGTTTCAATAATCTAAAGGGAGTGTGGCAAATATGAGGATATTAAAAATTAAATGTCCCCTGATTAGATGAAAAGGCATGGCTAGACCTTTTGGTAATCTAAATCAGCCCCATTCATTACCTCGGCACTCTTAAAATATTTTTCTCCTCTCATGTTAGTTGCTAATAAACCTGCACCTGAAAATTGCAGGTTGTGCATTTAGCACAGTCTTGCAAGCGCTGCAGTTATGAAAACTGCAAGCATTCTGATCCATCTTTTAAACTTTTTCGGGTTTGCACCCCCCCTCCTTTTTTCTTTTTCTTTTTTTTTTTTTTGCATTTGTGTAATCATGCTGACAAAATAAACATAATCACATAGATCCCGTAAAGAAAATCTATGCATTCAGATGATGAGCATTAAATCTCCATATGGCATGCTTTTTGAATGTAATGTAACCATCCATGGATGTTGATGAGGACATATGCACTTGTCATTCATATCCTCTAATTCAAGTATGTTGTCATATGGAACGGCAAAGGTGATTTTTGCCTTGCTGAACTGGTAGTTTGTTAGGCATGCACTCTAATATATGTGGATGCAGCAATGATTAGGAGCAAATGAGACCCAGAACTTTATTTTCACCTAAGCAGTTTCTCTTTGTTGCCAGGAGTGTGTGTGTGTGTGTGATGGTGGTGGTGGTGGTAGTGGTGGAGGAGGAGGGATCCAACTTGTACACCACGTAGTAATGGGTCAATCATCATTCTAGAAGATCATTGTAAGGAAAAATGGGTTCTATATCTCCTGGTGTTAATATTCCACACAAGTCACAAAGAAGCTACAATAGCAACAATAAGCAACAATAAAAATATCTATTAATCTGAAGTATTCCAAGATCCAGAGTTGTTCATATTGATGACAGAGACAGTGATACCTTTGCTTTCTGTTTTATGCACAAAATTATTAAATATATTGTGTATAAAATGACCTTCAGGCTATGCGCATAGAGTGTATATGAAACACAAATTAGTGTGGTGTTTAGACTTGTTCCCATCTCCAAATTATCTCATTATGCATATGCAAATATTCCAAGACATTTTTTTTTCCAAAATCCAAAATACTTCTGGTCCTAAGCATTTCAGATAAGGGATCATTAACCCCTAATAGACCGAGCAGAATGGGGCAACTAACGGTAGTGGCTAACAGTATTGGTGCGTATTTCAGGCCACATGCATAGTGCAAGTTATGTATGTATATCTTACTAACAAAAGGCTAGTTTGGATTTGTTAGGTGTCATGTAAATATTTCCAGTTCCTTAAATGAGAGAACATTTAAGTATTTGGTTCATCCTTGAGTTTTTAAAAATATATATATTTTAAGTCAATAACCTACTTGCTGTGTTTGTAATTTGAGCTTCCTTCACAATGCTAAAGATGGCTTACATGAAAAGAGAAGATAAGCATGGTAAGCTGTTGGAAGATCTGGAGGACCCTGATGTTTCTGGGTGTTTTCTGCCAGGTCTGTCCAAGGGATATTTATTCCTGGGTGAAGCTCTACAATGGCAATCTCATTTGGATCAGCAGTCCGCCCTTCTTTCCTGGTGATTATGTATGGGTCTACTCTCACAACTGTTGGGTAGTTGGTAGATCCAACTTACGCTGCATTGGTAGTGGAAGACCTGGGCGTATAAGTATCGGTACAGACATGGTGCAGGTCAGGTGGGTGCTGTCCCATTGTCCCTGGTGGCAAAGGATAACTGGGAGTGGGCAATTGTTCCTGTGGTTTTCTTGCCCTCCGTGGTCACTTTGGCAGCAGCTAGAGGGTTGGGCTTATTGGCCAGGAATGGGCTAGTTGATGCCTGGATCCTGCCCCATGCAGCCGCCAACTCATTTGCTATAATAATTGCCATTTTGACCAATAAATGTTGTTTCAAAACCATAATTTGTTTGTGGTGCGTTTTGGTGTACTGGCATGGCCTTGTGCCTGACACTGCAATTTACAGCAGAATTAATGAATATCTTGCTAACTTTCCCCTCTAACCATATACACTGCCTACAAGTTAATGGGTGACAGATGGGGAAACACTGAATATTGTGATCTCAGAAAAGGGGAATCTATGTGACTTCTATTTTCAGTGGCCACTACAAATTGCATACAATTATTTCTCTATTGTGATATGCCTAAGGGCTAATCAATAAAATTACTACTACAACCATTTCTCCTGTCAGCAGTAGTTCAGGTTCACCCAAAGAACTTTATATTCATAGAATCATAGAGTTGGAAGAGACCTCAAGGGCGATCCAGTCCAACCTCCTGCCAAGAAGCAGGAAAATTGCATTCAAAGCACCCCTGACAGATGGCCATCCAGTCTCTGTTCAAAAGCTTCAAACCCAGCTTTTTCTGGTCCTATTCAGTACTTTGCCTTCTAGTTTGGTTGTGTTTTGCTTAATTTTCCTCAGTTATAAATAACTACCACATCAACATATACTTTTCCTTATCCACATAGGGTTCTGCATTTTGCAGGCTCTCTAGATTATTTTTAAAACATTAAAGGAGGTCAGTAAGAGAAGCAAGTTAAATTTGGATAACCCTGACCTGCTAAGCTCCCTTCCAGCTCTTGTGAAACCGTCTTCTTTTTTCTGCCCAGTTTGTGTGATCAGTTATTATAAGGGAAACTAAAGACCACACAAACTTACGCACTGTAGTTTCACAAAACTGCTTCTGTTCTTGTCAGATCTCTACCCGCAAAGTCATAGCTCAGTGAGCAATTGCCAGCTTCCCTGTACATCTCCTGAGAGCTGTCACACTCCTCATCCATCATAATTGAGGCAGTCCACCTGCTATGGAGGGGTGGGGGTCAACCTTTCAATTGTAATGATTGCTGAGATGCAATAGATACTTCTTGTCATCCCCTTCATTTTTATGTTAGTCTTGGATTTGGAAAGGTCAAAATGGAGGCATCTGTTCTGATGCTTTTGGTAGGTTGGCATTTGCTGATGGGCAGGTATCTATCATAAGTTGGCTTACTGATTGCCAGGACACTCATGTATGCTTTTAATGGGGTGAGTGTCGGAAGGGGCTGCAAACTAAATGAATTATTATTGAAGTTTAGAAGTGAATGCTCCTATACAGCATAACCCTATACCTATGTAATGGAAAGTAGTCAATTGAGCTTTCTTCTTGTTAGATGTATCTAACATTTCAGTCTTACAACTGTGTGTGGACATCTGGGAAGTGAGAGTCTGGAATGCCCATTTAATGGCTGATGCTTTTCCTGCAATAATAATATTATGATCTTGGGGTGAAAATATTGCTCTCAACATAGCTGGTAGTTTATGACTTTGGTGCATTAAGAACACTGTGATTTTTTTCCAGAAATAACTCCCAAGTTATCTTGTTGAAGTTAAACAAAAGCATATAAACCACTCCACATATCAATAATTTTAAATTGTAATGTCCTTTTAATTGATTTTTGTGTATTTATAATCCACCTTTCACAGTACACATTCCCCCAAGGAGGCATACAAAGATCATAATTTAAAACAATTAAAATTCATTGCAACATGACTTTAAAATAGATAACAAGAACAGTAATAAACAAAGAGCACTAAATGAGTAATTGATCATTTCAAGTTAGTCAGTCAATTTAGCATAAATTGAAAGGAAAGCCACAAAAGCATAATAAAACCCTAACATGTCTTTTTAATTAAAAGCAGGGTACAACAAAAATGTGTTTAAGCTCCACCTTAAAAAAAAGGAGGGGGGAATGATTTTTGTTCTATATCATGGTAGGTGGTAGCTTCCAAAGCACTGAATTGGTGAATATGTTAGTCTGAGCTCAAAAGCAATGATCCAAGCTATTGAAGCATGTTATGGTTGTTGTTGCTGCTGTTGTCATAGTCATCCTCATGATCATCATGGTCATCATCATCAAAGCTTAGACAAAAATATGAAGGAGATTTAGCATTCCACTAACATGAAAGCCATCACTCCATAATCTTAAGACCATTTCTGAAAAAGATGCCCACAACCTAACCATCATCCCTAGTGGACCATCCAGCAGAGATTCTGTAGCTGTTTTTAATATTCAAGAATGTTCATATAAAGTTGGGTGGTCTTAAATCTGTGTCTATGGACTAAATACTGAGTTGGGGGGATATTCTCCTCATTTACCTACTGACCAATTATACAGTATGCTTCATACCCAGAATCCTTCAGTTCAGTTCAATTTGGATAGATACATTGGCTTTATTGTTGAATAGTAAGTTAGCACCTAGGTAAACCCTTTTGGTGTAATTAATCGTCTCTAGTCAGACCTTACAATGGAATATAGACTTAGGACTTCATCATATTAAATTCCCCATCTTATCATGCTTCACCAACACAGCTGATGTGGAGCTAGCCAGATCTCATCACATGACACATATCTACTTCTGGGGAGGCTCCATATCAGCTGTGTTGGTGAAGCAGAGTAGGAGAGAGAATCTTGAAAATGGGAGACTACCTGTATTCAGGTTGAGAATCATGTGGACAACATGGGAACACTCCAGAAAGCTATGCTTTCCGGCATGTGATGGGCAGGCGGGTGGTGCAAGCGATGCAGGGCTCCAGGTGACAGATTTGCTACACTGCCCCACAATTTGTCCCACTGCCCTATAGGTCCCTGTGCTGGTACGGCTGTACCAGGAGCTCCAGCTTTATTTTCTTTCTGTTAAAGTTTGCAGTTATAGGGCAGGCCTCCTGTCCATCTTAATAAAGCTTTGGTTCCGCCCCTTGTTCAGGGCTCTGGGAGGGAAAGGAACCATTTTTTGGTCAGTCTCACACAAGGTAGCTAAGCTATAGGACGTAGACCAGCTCGTCCCATATAAAAGCTTCCTTTCTTACCAACTTCCAGGGAAAAAGAGCATCCAGGGAAAAAAGGAACTTCCAGGGGGAAAAGACCATTCAGGAAAAAGGATCACCCAGAGAAAAGGATCATCTAGGGAAACTGATCATCCAGGGAAACTGAAATTCACTGAACTCAGCTGAAATATCTTCAAGCCTCAGCCGGTAAGGTCTACTCGATACTCAGACACACTTGGATTCGGTAGTAGCACCCACACCATTGAGGCATAGATAGAAAGCAGCCTGGGAGAGGTTAAAAAGGGTTTTTTTCCTACAGAGAAGGTTCAGTTGATCAAAGTCAGGTGCCAGTCCATTGAAGACTAGACTAAGAAAACCTTAAAGTGTTGTTTGAACCTTTGAAGATTTGTTGTTTGTTCCATAATAAAGACTTTGTTGTATCATTAAAGACTCTAAAGACCATCACTTCAGAAAAATCTCCGAGAACCTCTATTTGAGGCATCCCTGGCTTCCCACTGGGCTTAAAGTATATGTCCTATAGAAAAGACAGCTATTACAGGCCCAGCGTGCGACAGAACAGTCCCCCTGCTGTCCCCTGCATCAAGGACCTCAATGTGATGAAGTCCTAATAACTTTAGACAGTTTTTATCTACTCCTGAGTCATGGGTATGAGACCTTCCCTGTGCTCCAGACAATTCCAGCTTTGGGTGGTCCAGAATAAATCTTAGAGATTGCATTCATTTTACTTTAGAAAGAGAGGTTTAAAAAAACCAAAAAACAGAACCACCTCCCCCCCCCCCCCCCCCCACACACACACTACAGTGTCCCTTTCTAGCACAGTCCTTGGTTGTGCTAAAAGTGGCATTTCTGATTATAGTAGTTGAACAAATCTGAGGGATGCTAGGTTAGGAAAGGTGGACTTAAGGACATGGAGGTTCTTAAGCATGGATAGCTGGAGAAGGTATTCATTGTTCAAGGAGTACTCTCTTTCACTTGTGAGAACTGACAGGTGCATATATACATGGAGCTCCATGTGAGCATTGCAGCCACTGAATTATACCTATTTGCTGTTTCATCTGCTCATTGGATTGTCCAGAAGATTTACAAAAAAGCATCATTCACTTGGTAAATAGAAATGTACTTCCCAGTGGATGTCTTGATATATTGGGGAAATGCTAGCTCCCTTTTTATCCGTCTGTGCACTTTTTCCCTAGACTTCTGCATATAATTTACAGTAGATGCTTATTTAAGGGTCTGTTCCCTTCCTTATGGTCGGTAAATGTTATGACATTCTGATCTTCAGGGCCTTTGCATCTTATTAGATTTATCTTTGCATATATTAAGCCTAACTGCGGTGAAATTTATGGTAATGGTGAATTTTACAAACTGCATGGAACAGGAAATATGTAAGTCACAATTTATACACTTCTTGCTAACGCTGCACTATTCACAGGCTGACTTTAATATATATATCGTTGGTGCTTTTCAAACAGTACTCAAGATCTCATTTAAATCCAGGAATTAACCTGTTTAAAGCACGGGGTTTGAGGCTGAATCTCTATAGCACAGCCCTTCCTTATGAGAAGGGAATGGCACCTGCACATGTAAAAATCCCTATAGTGTTACCATGTAAATTGTCTAAAAATTGAATTATATATGGACACTGGCATGGAAATCACAAGCACTCTAGGTGAGTCCAGGAAAGGAAGTATTTCTGAAGCCACAACCTGTGTCATGTTTCTAGTTCAGAGCTTTCCAAACTCTGTGTCGTGACACATTAGTGTGTTGGCGGCAGTGTGTAGATGCGCCGTGTTTATGTGATGAGAAACCTGAGTCTATATGAAATAAGTAATATCATATATTTAAAAATATAAATGAAAGGATTTCATGCTATATGGTGTGCCCATACATTTCGTCATTACAATTTATGTATGTGTCCGTATCTCTTATAAGGGATTGATTTAACTTCTGGTTTGCTAGTAAAAGTTAGACATGTGTGCGAAATTCGTTCCTACCATTTCTACTGTTTCTTTTGTGCCTTCCGTGTTTTTGGAAGCACAAAACAGGAAGCCCCTTCCCCATACAAAAATCTGCCTGTTTTTGTGTTCATCTGAACTTGCCTCCTTGTCTTGGAAGGAGAGAGTGTGTGTGGTGGGGCATGCAGGCAGCCAGGCCCAGAGCTCGACTGCAGGTGCCCCACTACACACGCACTCTCGGTGAATGTGGCAGAGCATGCGTGGCAGGGCGTGCAGGCAGGCCTGGAGCACGCCTGTAGCAGAATGCCTCTTACTCTGAGTAAGAGCCACTTGGCCGCAGGCACTGGCACTTTCTGGCCCTGCTGCATGCCCTGCCACACATGCACTCTCTTTCCAAGGAGAGTGCATGTGTGGCATGGGGTGCAGACAGGCCCGGAAAGCACACACCTGCCAGTACTGTAGAGTCTCACTTATCCAACATAAACAGGCTGGCACAATGTTGGATAAGCAAAAATGTTGGATAATAAGGAGGGATTAAGAAATTTGTCATTTGGGTGGCACAACAGCCTTATGTCAAGAATCCTCTCTAAACTGAAAAGTCTAGGATCTCATAGGACAGAGTCATGCCAACTAAAGTGGAAGCATCGTAATTGCATAGTATGAAAACCCACAAAATACATAAGAAATTATTAGATGCGCCATTCTCATAACACCCCACTGCTCCGCCTGCTCATGCATTGACATATAGGGCCCTTCCACACAGCCCTATATCCCAGAATATCAAGGCAGAAAATCCCACATTATTTGAGTGTGGACTCAGATAATCCAGTTCAAAGCAGATATTGTGGTATTTTCTGCCTTGATATTCTGGGATATAGGGCTGTGTAGAAGGGCCCATAATGGGATGGGGAATTTAAATTCTTGTGTGTTATTGTCTACTTGCGAGTTATATTAATTGTATTGTTTATTTTTGTTTATTGCTTGTTGTTTTATTATTGCTTGTAGTTTTTGATGTGTTGTTGGGCTTGGCCTCATGTAAGCCACTCCGAGTCCCTTGGGGAGATGGTGGCGGGGTATAAATAATTTATTATTATTATTATTATTATTATTATTATTATTATTATTATTATTGGGAAGCAAGTCCCATTGACCCCCGTAAAGTGTGTTCTGTGAAGGGGTGGACACTTGGTTTTTAGACATACTGCCTTTTAAAAAAACAGATGGCAAATGCCACAAATTTGAATGTAGGGTTCTTAAAATCATAAATTATGAAATTAATCATTCATTTGTTTTTAAAAAGATATTGAAACAAAATAAAAATAACCTGATTTCCTAGCTGCCTTTATGGAACCTTACCTATTAAAGGGAAGTCTACTTCCCTAGCTTGGAAAAACTTTGAAGCAGGGGATGGTTTGGAAGGTCTCACACAGTGCAGATCTTCGACACTGCCATATAATCCAGATTATCAAAGCAGATAATCCACATTATCTGCTTTGAAATGGATTATATGAGTCTAAAAAAGATAAAGGTTGTCCCCTGACATTAAGTCCAGTCATGTCTAACTCTGGGGTGTGGTACTCATCTCGATTTCTAAGCCGGCATTGTCCACAGACACCTCCAAGGTCATGTGGCCGGCATGACTGCATGGAGCGCCATTACCTCTTACTCTATATGAGTCTACACTGCCATATAATCCAGTTCAAAGCAGATAATCTGGATTTTATATGGCAGTGTAGAAAGAGCCAAAGGCACCTTCCAGATTGCATCTATATCCCTGGATCTGATCCCAGGTTATTTGCTTATCCCAAATTATATTTCAGTGGAGACTCATCCAGTTTAAAGCAGATAATCTGGGATCAGATCCTGGGATATAGGATAATGTAGAAGGGGCCTAAATCAACACATACCCAGACCATGGAAACGTTTGCTGTCCTCAGCACCTTATGTTCAAATGCACAAGTTCCATGGAAGCCCAAGTGATTAGCATGAGAATTAGTTGTTTATGTTGTTGTCGTCTTTATTTATATCCTGCCTTTTTCACTTCAGAGATGCCTCATGGGAATTTTACTTTTTCAGTAGGCTTCAGCTTCCCAACCGCTCCAGTCAACATGACCAATAAAATAAAATATTATGGAGAGTTGTTGTCCAAAAAATCTGGAGAAGGAAAAGTTTCTCATCTTGCATTTCAATTTGAGTGATAACCATTTGGTCCAGGATAGGGGGAATTGGTCTAAAATATATATTTTTTCCCAACTCAAAGCAGGGCACTTGGAAAGTCACTTTTAGCTGAATATTCCCCAATATAATAACATCCATATCAGCTGTGAGTTGTCAATGCTGCAAGTCAAATCACAATTGAAACTTCTAATTTAGACTAATTACTGGGATATTCATACAGAATTAATAATTTTTGCAAATAGGAATGAGCAAACAAAAGCATGTAGGTATGCACTGCAAATAGGGTGCTTATTGTTTATTTTGACCATCTGCCATGTAACTTTAATTAGGTCCATGTAAACAGTCTATGCTGAAAATGTTATAGCATGCTTCCCCAGCCCTCCCTCACCACCATACACAGAGTGAGGCTGTACTTTCAAATATATGGGAGAAATGGAAGAGCATTATGAGAGATGGGAGGATCCTCCAAAACTAGCTGAAATACGAGAGTTCATAGAAAAAGTGGGAGAACTGGGGTTCAGTGGTGCAATGGTTTAAACTGTTGAACTGTTGAATCTGCTGACCTAAAGGTTGGCAGTTCGAAGCCGCGGGTCGGGGTGAGCTCCTGCTGTTAGTCCTAGCTCCTGCTAACCTAGCAGTTTGAATGTGTGTAGATCAATAAGTACCGTTTTAGTGGAAAAGTAATAAAGGAGCCCATGCAGCCATGCCAGCAACATGACCAGGTGGTGTCTACGGACAACAGGATCCTTGGCTTGGAAATGGAACAAGAGCACCCCATGGCCAGAGTTGAGCACCACCTCAAGAAAGCCGGAGATGAAAGGGGAAGCCTTTACCTTTGTTCTGTGTATTTGTATGTCATTGTTATTTCCACTGCATTAAAGGCACTGAATGTTGGCCTATTTGTGTATGTTGTAATCCACTTTGAGACACCTCAGGGAGATAGAGTGGAATATTAAAAAAGTGTTGTTGTTATTCTATAAACACCATGGTCCTTCCTATACCCACCTGCTGATATGCCTATAATGTACAATGATTCAACAGATGAACTTTTTCCACTAATAATAATCAGTGTCTGCTACGCAAGCTATGCAAGACTTGTTTCTACTAAAGTATATCAGGTTTTTCAATTATTGAATGCTATGCATTGCTGATACTTACATGCATATTCAGCTGGCACATGTTTATGAGAACAGTTTGCAATAAGACCTTTGAATTACAATTTTACTTGAGCTTCTAAGGCCCCATCTACACTGCCATCTAATGCAGTTTCAAACTGCATTATATGTTCAGTTTAGACTCATGCAATGAAGTTAAACTACATTATATGAATCTACACTGACTCAAGCCACATTAGATGGCAGTGTAGATGGGGCCTTAGGCACACTTACTTGGGAAAAATTCAGTTGGAGCACAGTGAATTAATGGGTTGAGGAGGGACTGTAAAGACATAATCACAAGCATATTTACATGTGGCAAATCATAATGGCATGATTAGTTACTTCTGAGGACATATCCCTCATTCAGTAGCTAAGCATTAAAGAGAAAGGAGGCTGTTCAAGTCCTGAACCGGTGCTTGGCCACTGTAACAGTCTGGATGAGGGCGAACAAATTGAAACTAAATCCAGACAAGATAGAGGTACTCCTGGTCAGTTGTAAGGCCGAACAGGGCATAGGGTTACAGCCTGTGCTTGATGGGGTTACACTCCCCCTGAAGGCGCAGGTTCGCAGCTTGGGAGTGATCCTAGACTCATTGGTGAGCCTGGAACCCCAGGTCTCGGTGGTGGCCAGGAGAGCTTTTGCACAATTAAAGCTTGTGTGCCAGCTGCGCCTGTACCTTGGGAAGTCTGACTTGGCCACGGTGGTCCATGCTCTGGTTACATCCCATATTGACTACTGCAACGCTCTCTACATGGGGTTGCCTCTGAAGACTGCCCGGCAGCTGCAATTAGTCCAATGTTCGGCAGCCAGTTTACTAACGGGAGCAGGGTACAGGGAGCACACAACTCCTTTGTTGCACCAGCTCCACTGGCTGCCAATTAGCTTCCGAGTACAATTCAAAGTGCTGGTTTTAACCTACAAAACCCTATACGGTTACAACCCGGTTTACCTGTCCGAATGTATTCTCCCCTATGAACCATAAAGACAATTAAGATCTTCTGGTGGGGCCCTGCTCTCGGTCCCGCCACTTTCGCAATCGCGTCTGGCGGAAACGAGAGACAGGGCCTTTTCTGTGGTGGCCCCTCGGCTATGGAACTATCTCCCGATTGAGATCAGATCTGCCTCCTTCCTCCTGTCCTTCAGGAGGCTGGTGAAATCCTGGCTATGGAAGGCAGTATTCTCAGAGTAATCGTTGAGACCGCCTACAGAACAAAGCTATCGACGACACATACGGACTGAGTTGGACATGATTTTATCTTGGCGATTTGGCTTATTTGTAATTTTAATCGAAATGTATTTTAACTCGTTATTATATGATGTTTTTAGATTGTACTATTAGCATTGAATCCTTCCTGTAAGCCGGTCTGAGTCCCTCTATGGAGGTTGAGAAGATTGGAATATAACAGTTTTAAATAAATAATAAATAATAAATTCAGTGTTTGGGAAAGTTTCATATGTCAGACAAGTGAAGCACTCTTGGAACAGGTTGGGGAACATTTGTCTCTCCTGAAGTTGTTGAACTACATATTCCATCACCCCTTATCTTTGACTATGCTTGAGCCTTTCCACTGCCTTATAACCATAGAAGTCCAATTCTCCTGGGCAGTTTTTCTCTAATGTTATTATAGATTTCACACCCATCTTAGAGAACTACATAGTTGTCTGATCATATAACTTGCGAATACTTGTTCTGCCAGAAGCCCCGGGTACAGACTTCTTCAGTTGTTTAAATCTCTTGTTGAAAACCAGTAACCTGCTTGCCTGAAGGTAATAGGAAAGATTATTAGCTCATGCCAGAACTGTTCTGGTTTGGTCACCTTTTGTTTCTTTAGCCTTAGTCCAATTTGTGTTGCTCTTCAGCGCCATCTACTGGAAGATGTCGGTATCAGCAATTTCATAGCTACTTCTGCCTTCATGATGACAATACGATTGGAAATTATATTTGTCATATTTTGTTTTATGCCATTCAGAACACACACACAGAGAAAAGAATAGCACAGCAATGAGATTCTTCGCACTGTGCAATATATGTTGGGGAATTATTCTGTACAGAAATATAAAGACAAAAACTACATTGTTGTGCAGAAATGTGTTTCCTGTATAAGAAATAGTGTGTTTTCTGCAGATTTACGAGGGTTGAATGAAAAGAAATACTTCCACCTTCGTAACTCTTCAACACATAGCAGTACTGGTATGCAGCAGTACTGGCTTATTCAGTAGACTGTCCTCTACAGTTCTATATTGGCAGGAAGCCTTAGCATTGAACGGTTGTGTTGTTAAAATGCGAAATATGGAACCCTGTGCAGACAGTCAGATAATGCGACTTAAGCAACGTGCAATCATTGAATTCTTGACAGCAGAAGGTGTAGATGGGGCCTTAGAGGATTAAGTAAAATTGTAATTCAAAGGTCTTATTGCAAACTGTTCTCATAAACATGTGCCTGCTGAATTAACTACAATCTCCCCAAAGGAGATTCATCAGGGAATGCAAGCTGTTTATAGTGATTGTGTCGATGTGAGTACTGTGTGTCATTGGGCAAATAAGTTTAAAGATGTTGTGGTGGGAACATCTGACTTATTTGACAAACAAAGAGTTAGACGTCCTGTGACAGCAACCACAGAGTTTCACAAGCAAAAGGTTGACAGATTGATTCAGGACAATACTCGTATCACTCAGAGAGACATTTCAAGCATAATCAGCATTTCATAAGAACGCGTGGGTCACATTATTGCTTTGCTTGGCTGTCAGAAGATCTGTGCCCGATAGGTTGTGGAAACAGCGTGTCGACTTCTTCTGTGACGGCTTCAGAAAACTTGTTCATCATTAGCAGAAATTTATCCAATTTTCTGGTGATTATGTGGAAAAGTAATTAGTGATAGTTCAAGAGCACATTCTAAGGATTATTTCTGTGTTTGATTTATTAAAATATTCCCATCCAAACCCAAGTAACAAAGGTGGAGGTATTACTTTTCATTCAACCCTCGTATTTGCACCAAAACTGTTTTTATGCAGATACACCATATGCAATTCACTGAGAGTGTTTGCAAAGTTCATACACATCTCCAGAATGGTGCAGAAGTCTTTGTTTCTCTCCCACTTTAGGCAGAAATATAGGTGTCTATCTCTCCAAGAATGAGAAGATTTACATCCCTAAATGATAATAGAGAGGAAGCACCTAGCAACCATGCCAAGAATCTTATTTCATGGATGCTTAATATGGCATAAGGGAAACGGGACACTGGATCCATCTCATAAGCTGATGACTCACCTATAGTTAGGCTAACTGTTCAGAAAATAGCAGTGGCATGGGCCAGCTAAAAGTAAGCTCTTGTTAAGTCCCACTGATTTCAATCATAGAGTCAGCCATGTGCTCAGTTGCTCTCAGTGAAATCAATGGGACTTAAAACTGCATTATCCTTGCTTCAATTGTCCCCTGTATTCCTGCCACATTTCTTGCAGGCATTTGTAGGTGAAATTGTGGTACATAATGAAAATACAATGCATCGTAGACACTTTTAAAATATCCCATTGCTGCTAAAGGGTATTTGTTTCATTTTGGTTTGGAGTGCTTGTTATCTACTGCACAGGGCTCGAGAGAGTTTTCGGCCACATCTACACTGCCGTATAATGCAGAATCAAATTGCTTTATATGGCAGTTCTGATGGGACCTTTCTTCCAGCCCCATCTTCAAGATTGTGCTATGGGTTAGAAAAACTAACCCTCTTTTGTTGTTGTTTATTCATTCAGTCACTTCCAACTCTTCATGACCTCATGGACCAGCCCACGCCAGAGCTCCCTGTCAGCCGTGGCCACCCCCAGCTCCTTCAGAGTCAAGCCAGTGACTTTAAGGATACCATCCATCCATCTTGCTCTTGGTTGGCCCCTCTTCCTTTTTCCTTCCATTTTCCCCAGCATCATTGTCTTCTATAAGTTTCCTGTCTTCTCATTATGTGGCCAAAGTACTTCATCTTTGCCTCTAATATCCTTCCTTCCAGTGAGCAGTTGGACTTTATTCCCAGAAATATAGACTAATTGGATCTTCTTGTGGTCCAAGGCACCCTCTCCTTTCCATATAATATTTTCTTAAAATGTATTAGGATGGAAAGATGATCACCTGATTTAACATTATATAAGGTGCACCTACAATATATAAGGTGCACCTACAATATAAAATTTATGCAGATCAACAGCATTTTAATTGCCATGACTTAATGCTGTGGAATCATGGGATTTTCAGTTTTACACGGTATTTAACCTTCTTTCTCAAAACTCTAAAATCAGGACAGTAAATAAAGATCAACACTAAAAAAAACAGGGAATTCCAGGCAAGAAACAATTAGGGCCAGCTAATCACCTCCCAACAAAGGATTCCACCAGGCAGGAAGCAGCCAAGCTTTGAAGCTGCAAGGCTCTTCAATGCTAATCAAGGTGATCAATTGCAACATTCACACTTGTCTCAAAAAGAAAAGAGTTCTTTCTCCCACCCTGGACATTCTACAGATATATAAACCCCACTTGACTATTTTCTAACAAACCTCACAACCTCCAAGAATGCCTGCCATAGATGTGGGTGAAACATCAAGAGATAATGCTTCTGGAACATGGCCATACAGCCTGGAAAACTCACAGCAACCCAGTGATTCCGGCCATGAAAGCCTCCAACAACACATAGTAAAATGTTTCCTGTTATATGAAATCTTAAAATCAAGGTCCACTTTTTGGAATATCTTTTTGAATATTTTCAAGACACTGATGTTGGAACCCATGGATAAGGAATTTGTGGATATGGAGGGCTACTGTATTCATTGACAAATAGTGAGAACTTACGTATGTCATTTCAGAGAGGTAAGTCCTATTAAATCCAGTGGACTTACTCTCAGGTCAGTAAATATAGCATTACAATCTTACAGCAGTCTCATTGGCAGACATTGGAATTACTATGTCTTGTACTTCCAATTTTCTACTCTCCCCATATTTCTTTCTCTTTCGCACTGTTTGCCAGTCTTGAAGAAAATGCTAGCAAGCTTTTCTGAAGTTCCCAATATGAGCTGACATCTGCAGGTATATTTTTCTGTTAGCAAAGAAGACACATGAAAAAATATTTATCTTCAGGAATCCCCTGTAGGTTTCCTCCCACAAATATCTTGCACATCTCTGGAGTTTCATCTTTGGCTCTGCTCAGTTGAAGTATGTGAAAGATAGCAAAGAATCCACCAGAGAAGGACCGATCAGCAATAATTGTCTTGTTTTTATTTTCTGGGAGCTGCCAGCTATTCCAAAGCTTGGAAATGTACTGAGAATGCAAGGCTGCAAAACATTCAGTCACCTTTGAGACCAGATTTTTCTTTTCTATACTTGCACATTAAAAAGATGACTAAGCCAACTTTCTACTCCCATAAATTGAAGAAAATATTTGCTCTTCTATAGTTTTTATTCTTCTTTTTTTCTTTCTTAGGCGATCCCTCGTTGGACGAGTAAGATGGTCTTCCATGATGGGTTTCCTTGTGGATTCGTATGTGGTATGAGAATGTGTATGTTCTATACAGTTCTCTTTGATACCACAGGTTGAGCATAATTTATCCAGAATGTCAAAATCCAAAATACTCCCAAATCCAAAATTGTCCATATGGTTCAATGTACACCAAATTTTGCACACCAAATTATTAAATATATTACTTAAAATTCAGAATATGAATTTTGGGTTTAGACATGCGTCTCATATCTAAGATGCATCATGCATATCCAAGATTTGCATAATGTATATGCAAATATTTCAAAATCTGAAAAAAAAATCTAACATATGGATCACTTCAGATGAGAAATGCTCAAGCTATATTTTGATTATTTGCTAGAGAGCTTTCATGCTATAGTGCAGAAAGAAATACATTAGGGCAACATCTGTCAAAGTTTTGCTCACTGGGTTTTTTGACCAGCTTCCAGAAGCCTTTGGCCAATGGTCATCATTTCTGGAAACTAAAGTTCAAAACAACTAGAGCAGTGGTTCCCAACCTTTGGACTTCCAGTTCTTTTGAACTTTAACTTCCAGAAATCTCAGCTAGTTTACCAGATGTTAGGAATTGTGGAAACTGAAGTTCAAAACACACAGAGGACCAAAGGTTGGGAACCAATGATCTAGATCAGTGTTTCTCAAACTCTTCTCCTCCTGGTGTTTTGGATTTCAGCTCCCAGAAATCCCAGTCAGCTTACCAGCTGTTAGGAATTGTAGAAGTTGAAGTCCAAAACATCTGGAGGAGAAGAGTTTGAGAAACACTGGTCTAGAGGATCAATGAGACAGAGGCACTAATGAAACCAACCTCATTAGAACTAACCATGGCAGCTAAAGAGCTGTCAACTAAAGAAATGACATAAGTGTAATACAGACACTCTATTGTTGAATCTAATGAAGTAGACACAGGTCATGAAGGCATATACTATAAATTTATTTTCCCAGTTAGTCTCACCCTGTTAGTTCCTGGCTGTCTACATTATCTTCCTCCATTTCTGGTAAGCATTGTGTGCTACACCAGTTAATAGAGCTTTGACCCCACTTTAGTAAACTAAAGCTTAAAACTACAGAGTCTCCTACAGCTTCAGGAGCATGAGGATGGCAGGATTAGATCTGAACTCCCTTGTGACCAGGAAGACAGTGAAAGTGACAGCTCTGCCCTTCCTGGCTGTCAGCACAGATACCCACAATGGCCAGGAGTTCTGTGGCTGGCTGGGGACAATGCTAGTGACACAGAATATGAGATAATAGTCTCATAGGACCAATGCTCTCTCAACCCAGCTGGACCATGTAGACTTTAGGAGGATGTGTGTGGTCACCTCCAGGACCCAACTGGTGCATTTCTGTTCTGAACTGGCCCTGGATTAGCTGACCAATGTAGACATGGTCAGGATAATAATTTTCAACGCTCAAGGATTCTCCTTCCTTACCCTCTAGAAATAATAGTTTTTATTTTATGATTTCCTAAAGATTTCCTACATATTTTAAAATATTATTTCTATTTCCAGTCACTGAAACTGGGGTTACATCATGAGGCAACACAAGTCATTGGAAAAGGTGACAATGCACAGAATGTTGAAGGTAGTTAAGAGAAGAGACTGAATTAAAGGTGGATAGATTATATTAATGAGGTTTTGGTCCTGAGTTTGTAAATCTGAGCTGTTACTATTGCCATTCATTTGGTACAGTGTTCTCTCGCTACTTTGTGATTCACTTTTCGTGGACTGACAGGGAGGCGGAGGAGGGGGAGCTGTGGGGGGGGGGAGGAAAAGGAGGAGGAAGAGGAGGAGGAGGAGGAGAGGAAGGCGAAGAAGGCATGCATGAGCAGGGAAGGAGGAGAGCGAAGAGGAGGAGGAGGGGAAGGGAAGCCAGGTTCTTAAGGAGGAGCCAGCAGGAAGTGTGGTGTGCAAGGGGAGTGAGGAAGGGAGTGAGGAAGGGAGGGGGAAAGAGGAGAGGAAAGAGAAGGCAAAGGGATTGAATGAGTGAGAGAGGGGGGAGGGGGAGAGAGGAGTGGGCGGTTCTACACCTTGTCCCTACTTTGCGGATTTTCACTTATTGCAGGTGGTCCTGGAATGGAACACCCACAATAAGTGAGGGAACACTGTATTCCCACTTCTACATTTCCCTTTCAACTGCCATATGACTTCTTGATTCCTTTTGCACCTTCATTCACAGCCCAAGCTTTTTCTGTGAGGATCCTGAATAATTTGTGTGAGCAATTGGCATACAATATAATTTTGGTGATATTAACTTTTTGAATTGATGTTGAGAGAGCAGGAGATATCAGAGTCTGGTGAGATTTAACACTCATCTCATTCAACTGGTTACTGCTAACACTTAAGAAGAAGCAACCCACTTAAGAAGAAGTTGGATAAATTAGCCAAGTGCAACCACCAGAGTTACATAACTCTTTCTTCTTGAGATGACTTCAAAAGGCAATAACCATTCAACTTTCCTGGAGTCTTGAGTGGCTGGATGCTAAAATGCTTGACAGTGAAAGCATTGGTGCTTTGCATATAACAAGTTTGGCTACAGCCAGGTTACTTGTCTTTTCACTCTTGCTTTCCTTCCTTGTTTTTTCTAACTTTCAGAAGCCACAGTCCTTACATTCCAAACTTCTAACGCCCACTTTTATATGTCCCTCATGTTGAATTATGCTAAAAACAAATGATCTGAATTAGCTGTACTATTGCTTGGCAGTCATTTGTAGAGATGTAATTCTATGTTAATTTAATTATCAAAAGAAGCAATGTAATTTTAAAGCCAATGATGGTGATCCCCATCCTGCAGAAATTCACACATTCCCTTTCATTTACTCACACCAAAAGAGGAAATGAGCTCTCTAGGAATTTGCTAGGGCCTCCATGTGAGTCTATAGTTAATTCCCTAGAGAAGATACCTCCTCAGTATGTTAGGATTCGAAATCATATTATTTATTGATGTTCTATTGTATCCACAGTTCAGTTAACCTCAGTCTGGCTTGGATCCTGTTCCCCAAAGATACAGAGTTCTTACTGTACAAGCATTCAATTTTATAGCTTAGTGAGGTCCTAAACATGGTCACTTTGGGAGCATTCAGTACGGATTTCTAGCAAAAGCATTCTAACTGGGTCACTAAAAGTTTAGTGAACAACAGACTCCAGAGTTTGGTTCCCCTGATAGTTAAAGCAATGTTAAAATATAGCCCAGGAATCAGCGCTTTTTTGCCAGACACCTGGAGAAGGTGAAAATGTTGTCTAAATCAGAGGGACTTCCAGTTCAGTTGCAAAGCCCTAATGTATTTGGAATGGGAGTGCCTCTGCTTGAAAAACTGAAGTGACATTTTGAAAGAGCTTTGGGAATTGGTCTTCTGTGCAGATTCATGTGAGAGGGTGACACAGCTGGTGTCAGGAATGTTTTTGCCCGGCTCAGACTAATGTACCAAATGTACCTCTTTCTGGAGTAGATGGCCCTAGACTTGGTTGCAGTTGTTTTGCTTTGAATGTATTCTTCAATGTTTTGTGTGTGGGCTGTTTTGAAGAACATTTGGAAGCTCCAGCTGGGCCAGAACGCAATAGCTACTCCTCTACCTACAGCTGGGTTTTCTGAACTTACAACTGCTCTCTTATATTAGTGACATTGGCTGGTGCTCTGTTTCTGTATTCAGTTCAAAATGCTCGTTTTGCCTTTTAAATGGCTTTGGGACTGGCATATTTAAGAGACAGATCCCTCCTATATTATCACAGCCATATATATAAGCCAGCTGGAGAGGCCTTTTTGCATATCTTATGTCTATCCGAGTATAGTTGCCAGGACTGGTTGAACCAACCATCCCTGTTGCAGCACCCAAGCTGTGTAGACACCATACCACAAGAGGTCCATCTGGCCTCCTCTGTGGTGGTATTCCAACAGCAGCTGAAATCTTTTTTGTTCCAACAGCCTAACTGGTCTCTAGCTGTATTATTTCCAGCTTTCTCACTGAAGTAAATCATTTCATCGAGTTTGGATTTTTTGCCCCAGTGAGCATAATTTTGCATTATACTTTACATTACACGTTACATTAAACCACATTTGCTGTTTTAATGCCCATTCCCTCAGTTTGGAGAGCTCCTTTTTGCATCTCTCTGCAATCATTTTTTTGTTTTAATCACCTTCCACAAATTGAAATAGTTAACACACCTGGATGTGTCACTTCAACCCTAGATCATGTAAAAAAATGAATAAAAAAAGATCAACTGTCCAAATGCTAATTCTGTGGAACTTACAGTGTACATCTCTCCATTAGAAAACTATCAATGTATTCCTAACTCAATTTCCTGACCCTTTAGAACAGTGGTTCTTAACCTTCCTCATGCTGCGACCCCTTAATACAGTTCCGCATGTTGTGGTGGCCCCCAACCATAAAATTATTTTTCCTTCCTACTTCATAACTGTCATTTTGCTATTGCTATCAATTGTAATTATCTGATATGCAGGATGTATTTTCATTCACTGGACCAAATTTGCCACAAATACCCTATACGCCCAGATTTGAATACTGGTGGGGTTGGGGGTGGGGGGAGTTGATTTTGTCATTTGGGAGTTGTAGTTGTTGGGATTTATAGTTCACCTGTAATCAAAGAGCATTCTGAACCCCACCAATGATGGAATAGGGCCATACTTGGCGCACAGGACTCCCACGACCAACAGAAAATACTGGAAAAGTTTGGTGGTCATTGACCTTGAATTTTGGAGTTATAGTTTGCCTACATCCAGAGAGCACTGTGGACTCAAACAATAATGGAACTGGACCAAACTTGGCACGAATACTCAATATGCCCAAATGTGAACACTGGTGGAGTTTGGGGAAAATAGACCATGACATTTTGGAAGTTGTAGTTGCTGGGATTTATAGTTCACCTACAATCAAAGAGCATTCTGAACTGCACCAACGATGTAATTGAACCAGTCTTGGCATACAGAACTACCATGACCAGCAGAAAATAATGGAAGAGTTTGGTGGGCATTGATCTTGAGTTTTGAAATTGTAGTTTGCCTACATCCAGAGAGCACTGTGGACTCAAACAATAATGGAACTGGACCAAACTTGGCACGAATGCTCAATGAGCCCAAATGTGAACACTGGTGGAGTTTGGGGAAAATAGACCTTGATATTTTGGGAGTTGTAGTTGCTGGGATTTATAGTTCACCTACAATCAAAGAGCGTTCTGAACCCCACCAAGGATAGAATTGGGCCAAACTTCCCACATGGAACCCCCATTACCAACATAAAATACTGTGTTTTCTGGTGGTCTTTAGTGACCCCTCTGACACTCCTTCGTGACCCCTCCAGGGGTCCCGACCCCCAGGTTGAGAAACACTGCTTTAGAAAGTCTTTCTTTTTATCCTGTGGATGTTACTTTTGTTCAGGAGTATTGGTGAAACACTTACTCTTTTTTAATTTTTAGGATTTGTGACACAAAACTTTGATCCCATCCGTAGCTGTTGTGGGATCATTGATAGTAGCTATACAGAAGAAATACCTTCTCATAATTGCACCACAATTGCACTCACTTGCCGATACTTGCTCCCATACTCATATTTACGTATACCCTCACTCTCCTAACCCTATGATCCCACAATTCTGCTGTTTCATAATTTTTGAATTAAATTCTAGCAGTTGTAACTTAATTAAAAAGCCAAATACTATTGAAAATAAAACATAACTACCAACTCAGGAATTGTGAGGGGAAAGTGTGTGTGTGTGGGGGGGGGGGGGGAGCAGAAGAAGAATTCTGTCCCCTGACGTCAATTCATTTCCACCGTGCCAGGACACAAGAAGGGACCCATTGCAGGTGTTGAAAGCATTTTGGGATTGGCAGCTATCGATGGGTTTTGCCCCATCAATAGTAGGGATGGGTTAAGTGTTGGGAGAAGGCTGACCAGTAGCAAGATGTGCATGGTATCATGCAATAGGTCAAAGTCCTGCCTCAATGTTAGTTTGCTCCACTTGTGTGAGTCCAAGGGCACATCCATACAGTGCTTAAAACACGCGCACACCCTTATTTTTAATTGGGGGATCCAAGTGATGCCTCAGGTAAAAATGAATTCCTTCAAGACAAAACAGGAAAACTTTGCTTTGTCCTGAAATAATTTGACCCCTGGAAATACCTGGGTCTTTCCAACTGTGGGTGCTGTATGGATTGGGTCCGGGGATCACATCATGTGACTCCCGGTCCCAACTCACACAGGTGTCACAGGATTTTTGGACTCTTGGAGCCTGAAAACCCCAAGATAGCCCCCATCCCTCTCAAAACCCCTTTAAAAACCTTTAAAAAAGAAAATAACTTATCTGGCTACCATTCCCCTTGCAAGTCGCTTCTGGTAAAAAAACAAACAAACCATCCCTCCTTCTCTGGAGCTCTCTAGGCTCATAGAAATGACACGCCTGTAGAAGGGGAGGGAGAAGGAGAATCACTCCTGCCCCCCCCCCTTCTCTTGGCATGTCATTTCTATGCACCAGGAAAGCACCAGAGAAGGGGAAATGTCAGCCGGGTAAGCCCTTTTTGAGTTTTAAGGGGTTTTGTTGGGGGGGGGGGTCTGTGCACCCTGAAAGTCTTGCAGGGCATTTGGACACCTGCCCCCCGCCCAAGAAAGTGGATGTTGGGGGGAGGTGTGTGGACTTTATCCCATGCCCAATCAGGTTTAAGAAACCCAACTGGGCACGGGTTAAAGTCATGTGTGGAACCGCCCCAATTTCTAAGTAAACAAGGCCTACTGGATCCCACCTGTCCAAATGTTTAACGGCACTTTCAAGGAACCCTTAAAAAGTAGTGAGATAGGACTCGCCATTGTAGAAGGCGTGTTGATTCTTTTTCAGTGGGGTTTTTCCTTTCACATATTTAAAATATTGATAACACTTCCCATCAGTGTGTCTTTCATTTCCTAGACCTGACTTGGATTCTGTTATAACAGAATTGGACTGACTACTTTTCTATCTTCTGGTTCAAAGGCTTGTCTTAGGAATATGTTACATGCCTTTCACAGAAGATCAGTAATGTCATATTTGAGTTCTTTAAGAACTCTCAGATGGATACCATCTGGACCCAGTGATTTGAATTTCTTTTTAATTGTCAATATCTGTCAACTCAGGAAAAAAACGGGCACTGTGTAATATACCTACTCTTCTGTGGTTACATATTGAAGTCTAAAGGGTTTAAGTTGCAGTTTTATCTAAAGTAATGAAATGTGCCTTTTAGAATTTTGATTTCTAATTTTTCTATGGTAGAAAATTTGCTATTTTTCCTGTATGTTATTTTCTTAGATATTTGCTTTTGACCTTTGGATAGCAAATAAAAATGACACTCACAAAATCCTCCAGCTACTTTCAAAACACTATGTTAAAATATAGTAGAGAAAAAAGAGAAACCACCAGAGTTAAATATTAAAATGGTACACAAGACTTTATCAATTTTACTCTTTGTTGTCTGTCTGGATGAACCCACCTGGTATAAAAGAGAGGATGATGTGACGGGAACAGCAATGCATTTAAAGCCAGTGTGGAATCTGATTAACCTATTCCCCTTCATGGAGTATTAAAAGTCACTTCCGAGCTGCCCAGAGAGTGATAAATGTGTGGGTTGAACAACCTTGGGATTATGCCAGAGCATTAACATAAATAAAAAGATCACCTTTGAACAGGGCTGTGCTGAAGCTACTCACATTTTAACAAATATTTCCACTACTGCAAATGGGTGAGTCAATTTGCTGACCCTGCCCACACTTGCTTTCATTGTCACTGGTACACACTTGCCCTTGGCAACAATAAGGTCACTGGGTGAGATTATCTTTTAGTGGAATCGGATGGTTTACACTGTACCATAACATTAAAGTAATCACTATGTGATCCCTAGTTGCCAAATAACAATTGTGTGCCTATATTAGGAGGAAACGAAAACCAGATCAAGAGATAGAATGGAAGCTGCAGCTAACTTAGAAGTGGAGGCAGAAAGGCACAGTGGGTTAAACCGTTGAGCTGCTGAACTTTTTGACCGAAAGGCTGCAGGTTTGAATCTGGGGTGCGGGGTGAGCTCCCTCTGTTCACCCCAGCTCCTGCCAACCTAGCAGTTCAAAAACATGCAAATGTGAGTAGATCAATAGGTACCACTCTGGCAGGAAGGTAACAGCGCTCCATGCAGTCATGCTGGCCACATGACCTAGGAGATGTCAAAGGACAGCACCGGCTCTTCGGCTTAGAAATGGAGATGAGCACCAACCCCCAGAGTCTGCTACAACTGGACTTAATGTCAGAGGAAAACCTTTACCTTTACTTTAAAGCTCACTACCACTGCTTGTTTCCTCTGATATTGGATGAGGACAAGTCCCATTGTTGGCACCAAAAAGGGATGCTTTTTGGGGGGGTACACAAAGTCAGCATTGTCACCACAAAGTAAATTTTGGGATGCATAGGGGAAGAAGAAGACAGAGTACTCACAGGATAGAGGCAAGATTGGAATTCAAGCAGGATGTGTTTTTATCTTGGGTTTGGATGCAAGCTTTATATTGAAGGATTCTCACCGGTTGCACACTTGTGCAAGTGTTAAACACTTGTGCCGTCAGGACTGCTGATGGTCAGCAGTTTGAATCCTGGAAAGGGCAGGTTGAGCTCCCTCTGTCAGCTCCAGCTCCCCATGTGGGAACATGAGAGAAGCCTCCCACAAGGATGATAAAACATCAAACATCTGGGCATCCCCTGGGCAATGTCCTTGTAGATGGCAATTCTCTCACACCAGAAGCGACTTGTAGTTTCTCAAATCGCTCCTGACATGAAAAAAACCAACTTTTCTAATACTTAGGAAATTGCTATTATTACCAATACAACACAGGGATTGCTTCTCAAGAAAAAATGAAGGGAAATACCTTTAATGGGAAACAGTGGTCCAATGCTGCTGTTTATTTTGGTTTTTTGAATGGTAATATTACACCAAAAGCTTCCAGAACCACTGGGGAAAAAAACTTTGCAGACTAGCAGGTAGATGGGAATGAAGTACTTTAATCTTCTCTTGACTTTAATTAAGTTAAACATGGGCTGCAAGGCTGAAGAGGTTCATATTGGAATCAAATATCTCAACAGACAGGGTTTTCTTTTTCCTGATCTTGTCTGTCCCAACCTCGCCTATGCAGTTGCTATTTAAAACTTGATATAATATCAGGCCAGCCAAAGGTGCAGAGACACGCAATGCAGAACTGCTCTTGAAATTAAATCATCATTCCTGGTTTTCAGTACACTTTTTTTAAAAAAGGAAAAGTTTGACCTCAAGCACTTTCACTGCAGGAACTGTCTAGCAAATTTCTTCCCTGGGAGGAAATCCAAAAAACAAACACACACATAGACACACAATGGGACTATTTAATTACACATCAGAAGGTTCATACAGCTACCACTTGGTTTGCCGCTTGTTATTTTAGTGCCCAAGCCCTACTAATTTGAACCAACATGGTATAGTGGTTTGAGTGTTGGACAAGGACTCTGAGAGGTTTGCTCAACTATGGCAACCTTGGTACATCATACTCTCTCACCCAAAAAGGAAGGCAACGGAAAACTTCCTCTGAATAATTTTGTCAAGAAAACTGTATGATGGAGTCACCTTGAGTGAACACTAGAAGAAACTCTTGACAGTAAGGGTGGTTCAGCAATAGAAACAACTGCTTATAGGGGTGGTGGTGTCTACTTCTCTAGATATTCTCTAAAGCACTTTAGATAACTAGGGATGCTTTAATTCGAGATCCTGCACTGAGTTATGAAGACACATGACAACAATCTAACAATCTTCTTCTATGCCTAGTGTGTCACATCCAAGGCCAGTCAACTGAGAATCCAGCAAAACTGAGACTAGAGCCAGATAGAGTGCTGGAGAAGACCTTGGAAAGGTAAACCCAGAAGCAAAGACTCAATCTGAATCAAAGCACCTTCCCAAAAGGCAGTGGACAGAAGATTGGGCTAGTACTAGGACCGTAACCAAAAAAAAAATTTAAAAAAATGGGGGGGGGGGGTTGAATTTCTTTTTAGCGAATCTTGAGAAGTAGTTCCATAACACAAAATAATTTAAATAGTATGATTCATTCTATGAGGGCTGGAACTTTAATAGTAGCAACTATTTGTTTACATATAATACAAAAGTGAAACGTGCCACCAAGTTTTACAGTCCTTCAATATAGTCACCAGCATTGTGTGCAACCCGTTTCCAACAATGTGGAAGTCGTAGGACACCTGTTGCAGTGCCTGTTCTGTTAATAGTTCGAATGGGGCGGTCTTCTGCTGCAAAATCTCTGGAACAGTTCTGAAGCGAATGCCACAAAGTGGTCCCTTCATCTTAGTAATTAAGTCAAAGTCACAAGGACTTTAGTCTGGGGAATATGGTGGATGGTACAGCACTTCCCAGCCCCATCGATCGATCAAATCATGTCACCCCTCACTAAACTGGATGCCTGCCCCATTAACCTTTCCTCATATGTACTTTTGAAGACTTTCACAGCTGGAAAGTGGATAAAAAATAAGTTCCACACTGATATCTATTTGGGTGTTGTGTGATTTCTGGGCTGTATGGCCGTGTTCTAGCAGGATCCCCTGAAGATGTCAGCCACAGGTGCAAGTGAGAAAAATGCTGTTACAACACAGCCATACAGTCCAGGAACCACACAACACCCCACTTTCCTCATGTGTTTGTTCTCCATACCTCTTCCCATTCTTGTTGACCTACTCTGAACCCACTCCAACTTGTCTCTATTCTTCTTAAAATGAGACACTGATCACAGTACTCCAGATGAGGCCTGAAAGTACAAAATATAATTAGTTTGAAACATTTTTGTTTGGATTTTGCTGATTATGGGGCTGATAGAGATAGATAGATATGTTTTATTGATTGGCCTATTGGCCGTATCAAAACATTTAACACATAACACATTTAACACATAGTCATACAACATACAACCCTCAGTTAAAATAAAAGAGGTTAAAATAAACAAACTGTTGGCAGATCCCGTTCAGGTCAAATATCTGTGTCACCTCCACAGTTTACCCCAATTGAGTCTAAATGTGCAATTCTCAGCTGTATTGCTTTGAATAGAAAAAGGGCTGTTTTGTGTGTTATTTTAGGATTCTGGCCGGCCAACAAAAATGAAGTTTTAATATGTGGATCCCAGTGTGTTTTGTGAATAATTGTCCAAGGCAATGGTCTCTCTCTTTCTTATACAGCTCACAGTTGAACAGAACATGTGTGATATCCTCCACCTCTGATGCTCAGCAAATACAAACTCGTTCGTTGTATGGGACTAAGGCTGATAGAGATCTATGCCAGCTCAAGAGCCCTAGTTTTGAATCCTTAAAATTAAATAACAAATTATTTAATTGTAATAGGAGTTTTTATAAATGTTTTATTAAATAATATATAGTGCAAGCAGACCAGTTTAAACTGTAGCTGCTTGTTGGCTGCGTTGCCATAGCAATGTAGGTTTCATTAGAAATGTATCCATATCGCTCCAGGCAGGAGCCAAAAGAGGCGGAGCTAACTGCCAACTAGAGTGGAGCAGACATTTTAAAAAATTCAGTCTTTGACCGGGGAGTCAAAGTGGTAGTTTGGTTCTGGCTGGTTGGGAACCGAACCAAGAGTTCTAAGACTTCAGCCTGATTGTTTAAAGTGTCAATTGTAACCTGTTTGGATCAGGAAACAGCTGTTGAAATAAAGGGGAAGGAAACCCCACTAGTAATCCATAACTTCAGTGGGATAGCTGAAGGGAGAAAAAGGCAGTGCCCTGAATGTCAGTCAAGAGAAGAAAGATATTAAAAAGATACCTTAAAGTAAAATAAGTTTAAACCAGTCTGGTGAAAGGAAAGCCATACTGAGGTTATATTGGAAACTGTCTCAAGTGTTTGTGACAACATATACCAACTGTAACAACATCTAAGAAGATATTGAGTAACCAGAAAGCTTTGTATATCTGAGAATTCTTGAATAAACATTTTCTTGTTCAGTTCATCATAATAAAGACTTGTGTCTAATTATTGAGAAGTTTTACCTCAAAAGAAGGTGGCTGAAGATATTGAAGGAAAGTTTATGGTAATGGTTTACTCATTTTAAGTGCCTCAGGCAAAACATTTTAAAAAGTCAAGCTTCACAACAGAGTTACAAGTGTCTCTCAAACATACAGACTTAAACAAAATAATAAATAAATTGCTCAGCCACAGCCAAGTTACCTACACTTCCATTTTAATCTTCCACAACAGTTCTGGCTGCTCTACACATAAAATATATTGGTGGCAGAGGTGGGATAAAGAAGAAAGGTCCCTCCTGCCACACCAATCCGGCCGTGGCCTCCACAGGTGTATATGGGTATTTAATAGACATGGTTAGGTTTGGTTGAAATCTTCGTAATTTGGAATAAATTCGGAAAGATTTCCTTTTTGAAGTGATTTCGCAGTTTTTAAGGAAACCGGAAGTCCCTTTGCCCTTCCGAAGCTTTTTCCGCCATTTCTTTTACGAATCAGTAAGTGAGTTGGAAATGATTCAGCTTTCCCCCCGCCACAGATCAAGCCAGAGTAGCGTTCTAAACCAGTGTGGATGGATTCCCTTCTCTTCCCTTCATTTCCTTCCCTTCCCTTTCCGTCCTTAGTTTTAACCAGTGTGGATGGATTCCCTTCCTTTCCTTTCCCTCCCATGTCAGTCTTAAGCGAGAGAAGAAGTTTTAACCAGTTTGGATGGATCCACGTCAGTTTAAACCAGTGTAGATGGATTCCTTGCCTTTCCCTTCCACTTCAGTCTTAAGCAAGAGAAGCGGTTTTAACCAGAGTGGATGGATTTCTTCCCTCCCCCCCCCCCCTGCTTCTGGAATAAAATGACTACTTTCAAAATAAAGACCACCCAATGAAACAGGAAATAACACCATTAACGAGAACCATTAACAAGAAACCATTAACGAAGGATTCGGAAGTCTCGGAAGTTTCGCAAAGTTCTGAACATTTTTTTCTGTGAAAATTAGAATTGACTTTAGATCTGAACCATCAGCACCCCCTACATCCCAAACGAGTTTTGAACCATTCTTTTTTTGATCAAACAAGCCTAATATTTAATGTTTTCAGATAAGACTCTACTTGAAATGTGCTTGAAACTTTCTTCGGTTACTTGATAATAATAATGTTTTAAATGTATTTTAATCTAATGTTTTCTTTTGTATAATGTTATACGTAATGTGTTGTATGTTGTTGGCATCGAATTGCTGCCGTTGTAAGCTGCCCTGAGTCCCCCTTCGGGGGTTGAGAAGGACGGCATAGAAATGTTGGAAATAAATTTTTAAAAAATTAAAGAATAGTAGCTAAGTTTTTTTTGTGGTGGGAAATGCATTTTGCCTTTTCTGAGTTTGTCCAGTCATGATACAGCCCTGAATATGAACAAGCATTTGAAGGAAGCAAGCTTGCAGCACCTCCTTGCAAGTGAAGGTGGTTCCTGGCCATTCCTGTGCAAGACTGTGTGGTGTAACTTTCTATGAGCAGCTAAAACAGTGAAGGACAGTGCTCCACATTGGTGGCAGACATGGAGGCATGGGGCGCCCGTGTGGAGGGGATGGGTTGCTCTTGGGAACTCGGAGACAGCTCCCCCTCTGACAGGTAACTGATTGGATTAAGAGGCTTGCCTGACAGCATGTCTGTTCAGCCATGCCGGCTAATCAACCGCCCTATCCTGCCTGCTAATAAATCCTGCACCGGGGACCATTCCGCTTGATGATCTCTCCTTGGGGAGTTTTTAAGGCTTCTCTGCGAGAAAACTACTCCGAGTCTATTAAAAACCAGAGCTGTGCAGTTGTCAGGTAGTCCCAGGGAGTCACGGGAGGTGCCCATCACCCAGGTGGAAGTACCTATTACATATTCAAGCAATAACCATCAGGGTAGGGAAATGGGGGGGAGAGAGAACGGGGCAGGGCTGGAGACAAGAGAAATTGCCATCTACATGAAGGAACACCGGCATTTCTGAGTCGCATCAAAATACTACACACATACAAACACTCACATGCATGTGAAATAGTATACTCATGACATAATGGATCCCAAGGCAGAAAATGTGCCCTGTCTTGTTTATCAGGGGATTAAGCAAAATGTAATTGTTTCTTGGCTCCAAAGACAGAAAAGCACCTCTGCAGCTGCTTCTGTATTCAAAGCCAGGCAGTTTTAAAGAGCTAAGAGCAAGCTGTCTCTTGACCCTCCAGATATAGTCTGTTGGCCTAATAATGCAGTGATATGAGTCTTTGACTTTGATTTGCTGGGAGGGAAGGAGGGAGGGAGGGACTTCTTTCTGTGTGTAAAAAGCTCCTGAAAGAGGACTTGCATGAATAAATTAGAAGGCAGTAATTGTGAGGTGTTATAATATCTGTATGAGGGGTGCATAAATAAATTAAAGTTTTAATTATTTTTTTCTGGATGGGGCATTGGAGAACAAGATAGGCAGGTGCCCAAAGACAGGCTGGATCTAAACAGAAGATGAGAAAGAAATACTGCCATTTCTGCTTATTGAATGTCTATGGCGTTTATTATCTTGCATTGACACAACAGAGCATTCAGAATTTATAGTCTGTGTTGCATAAGATGTTTAAAATATGACCACTTTCAATTCGTTGACAGCTGCAGTCCCTAAATCCACTGACTACTTCTAAATGAAGTAAACCCCTTGTATCAAATGCTGAAAGGTGAATCTATGCTTCTGAAAATGTAATGGTTTAATAGGGGCTCATCTACACCAACAATATACCTTGAAGAGAACAAGATTGAGCTCATTGGTATTTCCATAATATATATAGGCCTATCTCAACCCCAACATTTGACATAACAATTTAATGTGGTTTTGTTCCATGTTAGGTAAAGTTGCAGAAAGTTCTGGAACTTCCCTGAAGCTCCAGAGCAACCCTGCATTTCAGTGTGTGTGAAAAAATGGGCCAGTTCACCTGTTCCATTGCGCTTGGCTCATGCTACACAGTGCAGTGAAAACAGAATGACATTTACCTATGTTTGTCTTCTGTTAGTGCATGGTTGCCACAGTCACCTATGGACCCACCACCAAGACCTACACTTGGAAGGCAATCATACTCGGCCATGAGTAGCCTATGATGATGATGGTTGCCACTGAACTCCAAGGAGCTGCTGGTCATGGCTTGACAACTTTGCCACTGTCATCAAAGGCAGCCGCATGACTTGGAAAAGAGAGGGGGATTGTCCCCTTCTTCCCTCCTCCGAGTTACACAACTGCCTTTAATGACATTTGCATATGTGCCAAGCAATGGCCAGAAGTTCTTTGGAGCTCTGAAGTCAACAATATGGTGACAGAAGAATGACAATGGTAAAGATGGCTGTCCAGTGGGGCCAAACCAGGTTCATTTCCTTTAAATAGTCAGGACTATGTCTCGCCCCTACAGTGGGATGGAGGGAGGTAGTGTAGCCACCCTTCGGGCCAGTACGGAGTATTGACACACCAGACTATCCCTGCCATAAGTGGTCCATATTAGGGTTGGATAGGTTCATTCGGAAGAGCCTGAAAGTCGTAAAAAAACTTCCGAATTTTGACTTTTGAAGCAGTTTTCGACCATGCAGGAAAGTGGGGGGGGGGGGGGGGAATCTGAATTTGAACCATTTACCTTTTTTCTGAAATATTCCATAATATTCCGATATCTCCCAAGGTTATTTTAATTTTCACAACCATTGAGCAACTTTGGTAAAGCCTAAAAACTTTTAAAATATCATGCTTTTCCTTCCCCAACGATGCAAGTGACGGATGAGGTGGGTGTGGCTAAGCACAGCCATTGTTGTAGTTTGTGAAGGCCAGGCCCTCAATGGTAGAGATTGCAAAAGGCCCTGCTGTTAAACTACATTTCCCACACTGCCTTGCTGCTCATTAGCCAAAATGGCTGAAGGACCCCTATAGCTATCTGTAGCAGTCTTCGTCTAAATATAAAATAAACAGATTGAATCTACAAAGTTGTCTAAAGAAGGCAGCAAAGCAATAAGCAACTTTTGCAAAGCCAAAAAAACATAAACTACTTAAAAAACAATCATTTCACTTTGGCTTGATTGCCATGAACAAGGCATTGGGGTAGCCAGCCTCAGCCAGCCAGCCCTTTACATCAGTAAGTAATGATAAAATAAAATGAATGATTGCATCTGCAAATAGGAATAAACTGATGGATGTGTCTTGAGCATCCCCTCCAACTCACTAGAGGAAGCAAATGGATGTCAGGAGAGTTTGGATGGTGCCTTTCTGCCCAGATCAAGGGGGTTAGTCTAGATGTCCCTTGATGGTGTCTGTACTATGATTTCTGTCCTCCACTAATTTAACACAGTTTGTGCCATGCAAACAAAGTTTCTGGAGTAGAACAACTACTTTCAAAGTAAAGACCACCCAATGAAACAGGAAACAATACTTTCAAACCAGGAACAGATTTTCTTTATTATTAAAAAGTTTTATAAAAACTTTGAAAATTCGCAAAAAAATAATCCATGGATAAGTCAAAGGTTATGAAATTTGGTGAGCTAACAGTGATCCATGTGTTCTACCACTGTGGCAAGTTTCATCAGGCTTGGTCTAAAAATGAGGGAAGGAGAATCCCCTGAAGTTTCCCGTGCCAATGCTGTTTTTTTTTTCCTACTGCGCATGCATGTCTGCCATTAATGAAGCAATTCAGAAGTTTTGGAAGTTTTGGAAAGTTTCAGAAGTGACTTTAGAATTGAACCACCACTGCCTCCTACATCCGAAAAGAGTTTTGAACCTATTTATTTATTTATTTATTTATTTATTTATTTATTTAATTTTGGATCAACCAAGCCTAGTCTATATATATGTACCTCAGGTCTTCTCTAACTTGAAAGAGGACAGAACGAAAACCTTAGTTACAAAAGGTTGAAAATCATTGTTTCACTGCTGTAAAATTTAGGAGGCCAGCTCTATTGAAGTGCAAAATAAAGTTTCCAAGTTGTAGTGAAAAAAAAAGTTTCCAAGATCTGAAAATGCCTGGGAGCATTGTTTCTAGTCAGAGAAGACTGCCTATTGAGGTTTGAAGGACCATCAGTTTGTTGTCAGTAAAAAGCTACTTCCTGGAATCAATATATTACAGATTTTCTACTAAGAGGAGACAGTACACTGTGAAATAAACTATACTTATGTTTGTAATTTAAACTGCAGGAGCAGAAGTAGGTCTGAAGGTCCTTCTTTAATCTGAAGTAGCAGGAATAAAGGCCAGCTTTTACATGTGTCTAACTATATGCATAACAGGTACATATGTGATCACTTAAAGTGTGATGCCTGGCAGTTGAATGTATGAACAAAAGTCCACATGAAGTGACATTGGGTGATGCCTGTGATATTAGATTTGCAATTTTAGACTTGTCACAAACTCATAGAAAAAAATCAGAAAGCTGTCTCTGCAACAGCAGGGGTCCAACAAAAAGAAGCCAGGGGATGCCGAAAAGAATAAATAAATAATTATGGAATAAATTATTTAAAGAAACTGGTGACCCCTTTGTCTTTTCCATTCAAATCCTCAAGTCATAATAACACATCTCAACAAGGCCTAAACAGAGGTAGTTGTTTTGTTAAGTAACACACTAGAAAGTAATATATTGGTGTTTTTATTTTTTCCATTTTTTTCATTACTTAGCTTGTTTTGTTCGCTGCTACATTAAAAAATAATCCCCAGGATTGCTAAGAGAATGATACAAAACATGAAAAATTGTATTCAAAATACTTTTCAAAAATACCCTTAAATATATATTTTAAATATAAAATAACTTTAAAAAATAATTGCATATATAATGTTTCTTTTGAAAAGTAGCTTTGTTATATCCCGTTAAATAACTTTTCCAAAGTTCCTCAGGGAAGATGGCAGATGGGGGGGGGGGGGGGGGCAGGGACTAGTTTTCTATGTGGAAAGTATTTTTTCTTTCTATTCTATGTGGAGGGTAATTTCACTATTTTGAGTTCCTACCTACAGTATTTCCAGTACAAATTAAGCTAAATTTGTCCTTTTGCTGAAATATATGAGACTAGTGCTACATCTTTAGCCCTACAAGAAGAAAGTAGCTGTGCAATGGGGAAGGGATTTTTCCCCAGAAGAATAATATGTAGACGCGAAGAGGGTTAAATAACTCCTGTATTCTTTCTTTCTTTTCTTCCTGATTTCAGTCTTCTAAAACTACTTTGCATTTTTAAAACACTGGCCAAAAGAGACAAAGAAATCTGTCATAGTTAACTTTAGTGTGTAGCAGCGGATGCTTAAGGTTTCCACACTCTCAGAACCGAGAGCTCTGCATCTATAATTTAAAAAGCAGTTTTCATGAATACATGAAACTATGGAGTATGATATGCATGCCTTAAATTACCATCAGCTCACATAAATATGTACATTACTTTTAGAAAGTAGTCCTAACCAATTCCATTGTAGGTATGCACACAATTGCAATCTTTACTGCACTGTCCTATGCATGTCAATTCAAAAATAAACCCTACTAAGCTTGGTAGGGCTTGTTGTTGTGTGCCTTCAAATCATTTCTGACTTATGACAACTCTAGGGTGAAGCTATCATGGACTTAAATATTATATACAAATACATATAACAATGACAGAGCTGTTATCAAGAAAAGTTATAGGAATATCATCAGGGACGTAGCCAGAAAAAAATTTCGGGGGTGGTTGAAAATTTGGGGGGGGGGAGTTTTGAAAATTTGGGGGGAGTGGAAATTGGGGGGGGGGCTGAAACCTGTCTCAGCTCATGCTGAAGCAAAGAGCACAGCAGGGGCAGAGCAGCCTTCAATAGCCTGCAGCTCCACCCCTGTCAACCACCCCCACCAAGTCTGAAGTCTGGTCTCCTTCATGAGGGCCTTCAAATCTAACCCCCCCCCCCAACTTGGTTGCTTCGCTACATCGGCTATTGCTGCAAGTAATGACAGCGAGAATAAATTGTCGATATTTGCTTGAGATAGTGCTTGCAGTTCTGGAAGGACTCTTAATTTTTTGTGTCTCATAGACTTAGCAAGTTTAACCAGTTAAAATTCATGAGTAAACCAGGTTTATTTTTTTTTAACCTGAAAAATTTCGGGGGGAGGGGGGGTTGAACCCCTAACCCCCCCCCCCTCACTACAGGCCTGAAAATCATCTACATGTGCATCAGAGTAGTTCCTGCTCCCATTGACAAATCTCCTGCTTCCATCATACATTTCCTCCTCCCACTGATACATCTTCTGCCTTTATTGAGAAATTTTTCACCTCCATTGATATGTTTCCTACTTTTCTTGATAAAAATCAAGTCTATATCCACATTGGATCCAGCACACATGCTTCAGGCTGGTTTCCACTCATCCATGTCCTGATTTGGCCTTCTGGAGTAGCTGAGGCATGCTGGACTTCTAAACCCATGATTTCACAGTTGTTGAAATCACAACAGAACTGAGCAACCTCATTTCTTTGAGAAAAGGCACATCTGAGTTTGAGTATATTGAGAAAAGGAGCTGACACTTGACTGTTGTCTACTTACAATCTTTGGGCTGCATATCCTTCCCTTTTCCCTCCACCAGTATAGAGTTCCAGATCCATATTTGTGAGGTCAAGCACTTTTAGCTTACCACAACTGGTGAGATTTGTTTCCTCCCACTCCATGCATTTCCCCAGTTTGTCCATTCCTCTTCTTTTTCTCCAGAAGAACAGCACAACTCTGTGAGTTCAAAATTTCATAAGATTTTTCAATTAAGTACTTACACAAGTTCACATCCACTGTCCTTTTAAAAACTGGAAATATGATTTTTGCAATTATGCTTCTCTGCTTTGTGTATTTTATTTAGAACATTTATATCCTGTCCTATTCTTGACCTCTGAAGAGGGACTCAGGGCAGCTACCAGCAGACAACAGTTTGATGCCAATACAATATAACATCAGCAATAATATACACAATTACATAACATGATTATAAATATACATTAAAAAACAGTTTGCCATGTTTACAACATCCTCTGAATCAGTCCAAATTATGGTCCATAAAATCTCAACTTCACCAATAAAATCCATCTATTTTATGAACACTTGCTCCCACAGCCAGGATTTACGCTTCTTGCAAAAAGTCAGGAGGGAGGGGGCAGATCTAACCTCCTTAGGGAGGGAGTTTCACAGCCGGAAGGCCACCACGGAGAAGGCCTTGTCTCTCGTCCCCACCAAACGCGAGTGCAATGGTGGTGGGACTGGGCCTCCCCAGATGAACTTAAGGTCCTTGATGGTTCATAGGGGGAGACACGTTCGGATAGGTAAGCTGGGCCAGAGCCCTTTATGCTGAAAGGGGGATGTCTACTTTTCATTGCCAAACTTGCACAGGCTGGAGGTTTGCATAACCTGGCAGTTCTGTAAATAATATCATTTTTTTAAAAAAAAATGAAATCTGCATTTTTCAATTACAAGCCTTTCTCTAGTTTGTTTATTCTGCAGGGGAGAGGTCTACTTCTCATTGCCAAATCAGCTCAGACTGGAGTTTGCAGCGGTTCGCCTCCAACAACCTGCTGCAGCAAATGGAAATTACCAAATAGTATGGAAATGCTTGACAAGAAGGGAAATCCCTATTAGCGGTGAAATTGCACAGTTTCATGAATTGCATTTTTTTTTGAAAAAGGAAGAAATTGGGCAAAAGAAGACAGTTAAGACTTTGCAGCCAGAGATTTTCTCATTCTGATTGCTCGGAGTAAAATGGCTAGCACTATGGCCATGGAGAAGTGAAGCAATTCAAAGTGACACTCTGAACATACCTGCAATAACTTAGTTCATTACTACATGCTTAAAATTTTAAAATCCTAGGATGGGGAGTAGGTGTGTAGTCACTGGGCAGTGGATAAAAATAATTTTTTTCTCTCCAAGTTGAATTGTTCTAGTGTTCCTAAATGTCTAGCATGGCAGTAATTCAAAACTTTGATGAGCATTTCAAAATTGAGTTTAGACACCCAAAGAAAAGAGGCAAAGTTATCGAGGAAATGAGATCACCGCAAATAGGAGTGCCATGGCTGTGAATTATTTTCAATGACTCATGCACTAGAACACTAGAAATCTGAGGAATGAAAAAAAATAATCATGATAGTGGGGTAAGTGCCCTAAAGGCACCGTATCCTATCTGATCTTGGAAGGAAAGCAGTTATAAGTTACTTCCAAGATCTAGGGAACTAATGCTACCCTTCTATTCTGCTTTGGTTAGACCACACCTGGAATATTGTGTCCAGTTCTGGGCACCACAATTCAAGAGAGATATTGACAAGCTGGAATGCGTCCAGAGGAGGACGACTAAAATGATCAAGGGTCTGGAGAACAAGCCCTATGAGGAGCGGCTTAAGGAGCTGGACATGTTTAGCCTGAAGAAGGGAAGGCTGACAGGAGATATGATAGCCATATATAAATATGTGAGAGGAAGCCACAGGGAGGAGGGAGCAAGCTTGTTTTCTGCTTCCCTGGAGACTAGGACGTGAAACAATGGCTTCAAACTACAAGAAAGGAAATTCCATCTGAACATGAGGAAGAACTTCCTGATTGTGAGAGCCGTTCAGCAGTGGAACTCTCTGCCCCGGAGTGTGGTGGAGGCTCCTTCTTTGGAAGCTTTTAAACAGATAGCCATCTGTCAGGGGTGATTTGAATGCAATATTCCTGCTTCTTGGCAGGGGGTCGGACTGGATGGCCCATGAGGTCTCTTCCAACTCTTTGATTCTATGATTCCGGGTTACTTCAGATTATGTTAACAACTCTTCTTTTGTTGTGTATTCGGTCAGATTGCCATCTAGTTTCTCTCTAGACAATAGCCTTTGATACTTGTTATATCTCCTGAATTTGAATTTCCTACACTGTCTTTTCTAATAAATTCAATAAAATTTTCCCAATTCGTTTTTTGTCTTTGTATATTATTGTCTGTTAATTTTTGCACAAGTAGGTCCATATTCATTCTGTCCCAATCTTTCAATAGCCAGTTTTCACGAACAGATACTGAATGTTATAGGCTATCCTTCCAGTGGTCCCCAACCTTTGGTCCTCTAGGTGTTTTGGACTTCATACCCAGAAATCCCAGCTGGGGGAACTGTGGGAGCTGAAGTCCAAAACTCCTGGTGGGCCAAAGCTTGGGAACCACTACTTCAAAGGAAAGAACTGGGAAGCCACTTCTAAGTATTCCTTGCCTAAGAAAATCCTGTGAGATTCATTGGGTCACCACAAATTGACAGGTGACTTGAAGGTTCATATCATATCTTAGAGAAGAGATTTCAACTATTATGTGTATGTTCCTCTTGGAAGTACACTGAGGAGAAGAACAGCAAGAATGGCTCATTGGCTACTCTTGCTAAATTCTTAAGTCAGTACCTATGCAGAATCAATAAACAATATTTTAAGAATGGGGAGGGGGGAATTTGAGAAATGTGTTCAATAAAAAGTAAGCATCTATCCCGCTCCCCTCTTCTCTTCCTGGTCTCCTTTTCTTCCTGGTCTGAGATAGAAGAATTCGCAAGACAGTAGAGTAAAATCTGAAAGGCAAACACTAAACCATCTTTTGGATGAATGATGGCCTCTTAACTTGCTTTACATATTTATTGGCATTTTTCATGGTCTCCAGCCTCTTAAGATATCAAAATGTTCCACTTTAAAAATCTTATTTGCACTTTTTAGTCATGGAAGGATATTGTAAAATGCCTTATTCACTTTCATTGATTCTGTGCTTTTAAGGGTGTCATATAAAACTCTTTAATAGGTAAAACCAACCTACCTGAAAATGGTTTCTATATAGTCTGTAACAGATTAAGATTGGTACACTTGTGTCACGTTAAGTGAAAAAAGCAGATCATAGGCAGAGCTAGTTGTCTACCATGCATCTGTGAACAAGGCATTCAGCATGCCATTTGTCCTCACCAGCATTTTTATTTTATTTTTCAAAATCAAGTTTCTAGCCCTCATGATGTGAGGTTAACAAAAAACAACATCTGTGTAAGATTTTATTGATGCTCCGTATATATGATAGATTGTGGATTTTAAGTGCCTGGTATGGTTTCATCTTTCTTTCATCAGCTGAGCATATAGGATAAGAAAATCAATCAAGACTTTATTGCGCACATTGCATTTGCATGATCAGAACCTGTTGGAGCATGTAAGGAATCAGTGAGTCTGTGTGCATCAACTGTAAAATAAGATGCATGAATCTGATTAATTGGGCTATGCCCAGGGAGCAAGGTGAGCCTGGGACTTTTGGATACTGTTACATTTTTGTTCAGACTTCAGCTGTGCAGGTGCTTGGAGCAGAAAGACAGGGAAGCAGAGAGTGACAGAGTTTGGAGTGTGTTCTTGCTTCATGAACTGCTAAAGGAGCTTATCCACATGGACAAAGAAAGATCATTTAAAATCTCTCATAAAAGGACATTATATGATCACATTGAACATACTTTGTTCTGAACTATGAAGAGTAAACTACTTGTTATTAATCTGCGCAGCATATTTTCTTTGTCTGGCATTTGATGGGCTGATCAAATGTGAACTACATGTGGTTTATTTTGCATTACTTCACAGAACCTACTGGTGATCCTCACTATGGCACTTCCATTTGTTCTGCAATTTGTTCTGCAGTTGCTCCATAGTCCATACTACCAGCTACAACATAACTCTGCCTTACCACAGTTCTGCTGCTCTGGAAAGTTATTTTAAAATAATCTTTATAAAAAACTACTTTGCAGTTTCGCCGAAGATTAGCAACACAACATTTTAAAAACTTTAAACCAGAGCTTTCCAAACGGTTTGTGTTGGTGACATGCTTTTTAGACAGGCCTCCTTTTGCGACATGGTAATTCGGTTTTACTAGTCAACCGGAGGTTGAACCAACCTGATAAGAGTTTCATACAATATATATAACACGCACAACTTTAATACAATCTTTACTATTTAAATTAGATTTGGAATGTTTTCCTTTACATTTCTTTTGTCCTACAGTTGATTCTTGCGTAGTTCCCTCTAGAATTACTTCATGTAGTTCATCACGGACATCCTTGTCAGCAGATTTTCTTTTTTTAATTAGAAGCTGATCCATTTTAGTAGTCATTACTGCAAGTCAATCAACAAATTGTGCAAATTATAAACATTATAACAGCACATACACTATATTGTCGAAGGCTTTCATGGCCTGAATCACTGGGTTTTTGTGTGTTTTCCAAGCTGTATTGCCATGTTCCAGAAACATTCTCTCCTGACGTTTCACTTGCATCTGTGGTAGGTATCCTCAGCGGTTGTGAGGACTTCACAACCTTTGGGGATGACTGCCATAGATACAGGTGAAACATCAGGAAAGAATGCTTCTGGAATATGGCCATACAGCCTAGAACACACACAACAACCCAGTACATACACATCTGTAGTGCTTAAACCTTTCTGGAGGCTGGATGGCCACTAACGATGCTTGGACTATGTATTCCTGTCTGGTTGAAGGAGGTTGGACTAGATGTCCTTTGGAGTCTCTTATAGTAGAGTGTCCTTCTCTGGAGGTTTTTGAACTGAGGCTGAATGGCTGTCTGTTGGGAGGACTTTGATTGTTCCTTCCTGCTTGGATGAAGGGGGTTGGACTAGATGCCCATACTTGAAGAAGACAGTCTATTTATAAAAGGCATGGCTACATTTTATGAAATTTTAAATCTTATTAACAAGGCTTTATCTGTCATTTTATGTAAAATTATTGTGTAGATTTATATTGTTATCATTATATATGGTTATGTACTTTGTATTTTGTATGTACAGCACTTTGGAGTGCTTTTGTGAGCCACCTCGAGATGATGGCGGGATACAAATCTATTATTATTATTATTATTATTATTATTGACTCAAAAGCACAGCATGTCACAGCAAACGAGATCTATATACTGGATTTCGTATTACAAAAATCACAAGTCAGACACTTCCCAAGCGTCTAGGACTGTGTGATGTATTTTTGAATGATGTGCGCAGATCCAAGTAAGGTGGCCTTTTGCAGTTGACAGATCATGATTTTGTCGATGTTTATTGTTTCCAAATGCCGGCTGAGATCTTTTGGCATGGCACTCAGTGCGCCAATGACCACTGGGACCACCTGTACTGGTTTATGCCAGAGCCTTTGCAGTTCAATTTTGAGGTCTTGATAGCAGCTGAATTTTTCCTGTTGTTTTTCCTCAATGCGATTGTCACCTGGTATGGCGACATCAATAATCCAGACTTTTTTGTTTTGCATAATTATTATGATTATTATTATTATTAGGTCTCTTCCAACTCTAGTGAAGTATAGACTGCCCGGGAGTTCGGGTTTTTAAATGGAGGCTGGATGGCTATCTTTTGAGAGGGCTTTGTTTGTCTTCCTGTCTGGCTGAAAGGGGGGGGGGGTCTTCACTGTCATATAATCTGGGATAAACCAATTATCTGGGCTATGGGGCAGTGTAGAAGGGGCCTAAGACTCCTTTCACAGCAGCACAACTGAAATTAGAAAGGAATATCTGGAAAAAAAGGGGTTGACCTTCCAAATAAAAGACACTGGAGGAGAGAGAACCATAGACTTCCTTGGCAAAGAGCTAATATTGCCTGGGGACGCCTATTTCTTGCCTTAAGTGAAAATATGGCTGCACAGCAGATTGTAGAATCTGTAGCCCAAGAAAGTGACCTTTCCAGGCTCTGCTTATAGACCCCTCTGCCCTGTTAGCCCCAGACACACATTGTAGATTGCCAAGTATTTGACATAACCCTATAGTCTGCTGTTCCAAGGAAACAGCAAAAAAAAGATGACTGCTGTGAACTGCATTTGGTTTGCAGGGTCACAACTTGTGCTGCCTCCACAATACAAGTCGGAGCAAAAGCTTCATTTTTAATATGTGTAAATTAAACATACTGAGTGTAAATGAAGGGAAGGAGGGAAAATCACAGAGCAACCAAGTTATGGCTAGTTTATTCAAACCCTGTAAAAGGTTTTAAATTAAATCATGACATCTCCCAGTGGGTGATGATGTTTTCCATTTCAGCCATCTAGGAAATACAATGGCACCTGGGAATTATTTTGAAAGAATTATTATTTTTCCCAGCCTCTACTTTGATAACTATTACTATGGATAATGGAACCTAGGAAATGATACAATGTTGGAGAACAGATGTTAATTTTAAGGTTGAAATAACATTATTGATGAGAGCACCGTCATGATGGCTTCTCATCACAATAAAAGTGCCAACTCCACTGTCCAATGTAAGAGAGGATCCTGTTTGCCATTTTATATTCAGATTAAGATTTGCACGGGCAATTTTCTGTAGCTGCATGCTTTGATTTTTTGGTCTCCAAAGCCTGTTGTATATAAAAACAAGCTTTTTTAAAAGTTGAGAGCAACAGTCTGATCTTGTGCATCTTAGTGCAAATCCACAACCATTTCATTATATGACACCCTTCACTGCAGTTTCTCAAGTCGCTCCTGACATGACAAAAAAAAAACCCCTTCATTGCCAGATGCCATATTTTCATGTAAATTGATATGTTGACTCGGGTTGCATATACACCAGGCAGGTTACTTCAGTGTACAAGGGGCTGCTGATAAGTCTTTGGCCTTGTGTTCTTGTTTTGTCCTTGGCACTGACTTTGTTTGTGTGTGTGTGTGCGGGGGGGGGGGGGGGTGATGACGACATTTTTCTGATGTTTGTAGCTTATGTGATCTAGGCATGTGGGAAAACAAAATGGCAGAGTCTGAGGCGATATTCACAGCAAATGAGAACAGAGGTGTGATAAAATTCTTGTTTCTGCAAGGAAGGTCAGTGCAGGATATTCATGGTGATATGTCGCAGACATTGGGGGACCAATGCCCTTCATATCCTACAGTTAAGGACTGGGTTGCCAAATTTAAAAGGGGCCACTTCAGCACCAATGATGAGGAACCTCCTGGACGACCGAGAGTGGTTGTTGTTCTGGAGATCGCCAATGCTGTGCACAATCTCATACTGGAGAATCGGCGAATTCCAGCTAAAGGAATAGCAGACATCATGGAGATTTTTTGTGAACATGTTCATGTCATTATCCATGAACATTTGAGCAAGGGATTAAACTGAACTTTTGGACTAATTAAAGGTAGTTCTGAAGGCTAAAAGGCGTGGCAAGCTGTCCAAAGGAATCTTGTTCCTGCAAGACAACGCCTCCACTCACACTGCACAAGCGACCATGGCAAAACTGGTGGAGCTAGGCTTCCAGCTGGTTGACCATCCCACTTTATTCACCAGATCTAGCTCCCTCTTACTATCATGTGTTTCCAAACCTGAAGAAACACCTCAAAGGTTCCAAATTTCACACCATTTCTGATGCCATGGCTGCTACATATGACTAGTTTGAGGCACAAGCGAAGAACTTCATTTTGCAAGGCTTACAGAACTTGAAATACCTATGTAAGAAGTGTGTTGATATCAGTGGGGAGTATGTGGAAAAAATGTAAAGTTTCATCTTCCTATCTCGTTTCTTTCTGGGTAAAGCCAAAGACTTATCAGCAGCCCCTTGTATATCTGACACAGAGCAGCCCCGGATCCAGCATGTATGTAGTGAATCTGGAATTTGCCCAAACTGGCTGGGATCAAATCAGCTCAGTGGGCTGTCACTACATTTTTTGTATTGCTGTTGCCATTCTGGCACCCACAGAGCTCCGGGAGAACACCAAGCCATAAGCTGTCATGTCTGTGATGTCAGAACGCGTCACCCACATGACTAGTCAAAAGGGGAGAGGGTCAATTTTGAACAGAAAGAGTGGTAGCAGCAATATCAATCTGTACAGAGGATCAAAATTAAATGAATCCTATCCAGCTGTCCAGACTGCTGCAAACTCCAGAGCATCCACCATCATTGCCTAAAGTAGGGCAAAGTCAGATTAAGGCAAGAAAACCTGGGATACTCACCTGAAATCCCTTGGTGTTATGGATTCATGGTCAGCCTGGGTTTTCTGGCCAGTTCAGAAAAGCCCAGGAATATCCTGGAGTTGTCCAAAAAAAAGAGTAGCTTTTCAAAACTATCCATAAATACATGCTAAAAGCCACATCTTATCCTATTGAGGCAGCATTAATTATTGTGAAAATGAGAACAAGGCGGATATGTTACCAAATAAGGAAAGGGGGTCTCGTGTGCAAAAGTTGATTGCAGGGCTTTGTGCAAAAAGTTGAGTGCGGGGTGCAGCCCCTGAAGGAATCATGTGTTTTCCTGGAAATCACATGATTTCAGGGAAATGAGAACTTTCGTTTTTCCAAACATATATAAAGAGTTCAGTCCACTAGATGGGGGTCTTCCTAAGAAATGCGCCATGTTGCGCTGGGAGGGGACCTAAGCAGCTGCTTATTTCAGTAAAATGCTTTCCTGGAAGAGAACACGTTGTCTGTCCCATTGATTCTATCGCGCTCGCATTTTGACCTTGGTTTAGAGTCCCAAATGGGACTGGAGATCTGCTACATTTTTGGTGCCGTGACTCGGATTGCCTAAGACGAGCCAAGAGTCAAGGACAGATCCTGTTGGCAGGACGATTCCTGGTCAGTGCCGGGGACTGGAGGCAACCACTGTGAGCCGAGTAAGTGGGGCCCCCAACTGCAGAACGGCTGCAGTGCTTCCCTCTTCTGTCCACGTCACCGGACCAGGCAATCGCAACGACTTTGACTCACCAGAGAAACCAGACAGGAGGAAAAAGAGGGATCCTAAGGAGGAGGTAAAAGTCCAGAGGCGAAGGGTGTCCCGACGTCTATTGAAATCTGGTGATTATAGTGTTTAAGTGAAAAAGCTAGCTGGAGGGAGGCAAGGGGGGGGAGGAACAGAAATCCCCCAGATAGCTGACTCGTGAGGGTGGCCCGAGACCGAGTCAGCATTGCTCCCTGAAAAAAAAAATGGAAAAGAAGAGAAACAGACAGAGAAGGGGGAGGAACTGACCCCCTTGAAAGTTTAAACAGTTTGCCATGTCAGAGAACTGTCGAGATAAATTGTGTGTGTCTGTGTGTTGCAACACTGAATTGAGATTTGTGCATGTCTGAAGCGCTGTTTTGTGAAAAAGAAAGTGAGAAAGAGGAGTTGGATTCTTGTTATTTTCAAATGGAAACCTGTTGTTTCAGCACTCAAGAAAGGAAAGGAATGTGGTTGATGGAATTATGTGCTAAAAAGAGAGCTTTGTGTAAGTTGGCAGATCACTTGGTATAAGGTATGTCTAAATGATACAGGACTGAGTTCATTGATGGAATGCCAGGGAAGGTTGGGAGAGAGAGACACTTAGACATGTTGAACTGAAAGGTATATGGAATGTTAATTGTGTTTGAAGGATTCAAGAAAGAAGGAAACAAAATGCTGATTCAATGGGAATTGATTTATGTTCAAAATGCCGCCATTTGAAAAACTGTGTTTTTAAAATGTAAAAGAATGTGTTGATAATGACCAAATGGGTTATCTTAAATAATTGATCCTTTTAATAATTGTTTTGAGTTTTCTGATGTTCTGTTCTGTGTGCTGTGTTCAAATCATGTGAGTGTGCCAATATAAAAGCTGACCTTGAGAAAATTTGTGTGTGTATGCATGTGTGTGCATGTGTGTATAAATGAGGTTTCTTTGTGTGTGTGTGAACGTGCAAGAAGCCTAACAACTAACAAACATTGTATGTGTGAGTGAGATTGAAAAGTGAATAATATGCTATGTGACATTTTCTGAAATGGTTAAAATCCTAATGTGTTCTGTGTCTATGAAAAATGAATCTTGCACTATGAATGTGTATCTGAGATAACATGAAAAATTCGCCCACTTGGGTGTCAGGAATTGAAAAAAAAAAAGAAAAGCAGGCTATTTAAAAACTTACATTGGTGCCAGCCCAGAATAAGATCAAAGGGTGTCTATTGTTCTTGGAAAAGGAAAAACTGATTATTGACTGTGTTTTAAGAGTATATATATATATATTTAAAACCTGAGGTCTAAATTTCATTTTTTTTTTTTTGCTCAAGAATATGAAATGATTCTTATGTTTAAAACAAACCTAATGGACAGCAGCTGCCTTACAGAGCCAGAAGAGAGATAACAGAAAGATATATGGCAGCCTGCCAAGACGTTGTTTTCAAAGATGCTTTATTTTACTACCCCTAGCCCCTCCTTTCTTTCAAGGACTGTTATTAGATGTTAACTCTTTAAAGGTTGGGACATTTTTAAGGTTTGTGTCAAGAAGAGAAAAGTTACATCTGTGTGTGTGGACAAAAAGGTTTTAAAGGATTCAGGTTGTCATAACTTTTACAGGCTGAGTGGCCATGTTCCTGAGGCATTCTCTCCTGACAATTTGCCTGCGCCAATGACAGGCATCCTCAGATGTTGAAAGTTTAAACTTTTTCTTTTGGCTATTTGGAGATGCACTCACTAAGAACTGTGTGAGGGCTAATAATTTACAGAAAATAGGGATTTTCCAGCAACTTCTTTTGCGATAAAGAAGAGGCACAGGATCCATGTCTAAAATTTGTTTGGGACAAAAGGTGTTACCGGAGAGTCTGATTTTGTCTCAGGACAACAACTTGCTAAGAGTTATAGAATTTCAATGCATTTCCTTTTGAGGGAGGATTCAACCCCTCCTTCTTCGCTCCTTTCTCTCTGTTGTTTTGTTGGAGATACAAGATAACAAGATGGTTTTTCTTCTACATATGACGGTGGGTGACCGCTGTGATTTTATGTTAAAAATACATAAAAACTCCCTCAAGATGTCAACAGATAAAATATGTTTTAAGTTAAAACAAAACAAAACTGCTTTTTTAAAAGTCAAGTTGCGAGACATTGATTGTTAAACAGAGTTCTTTACATTGTTTTTTTGTTTGTTTGGTTTGGTATTTAATTCAAAAGGAAACCAACAATTGATTTTTACAACAGAATTTACTTTTATGTGGATACAATAACCCTGGACATAAATCATAGAATCAGGGAGTTAGGGAGTTGGGGGAGACCTCATGGGCCATCCAGTCCAACCCCCTGCTAGGAAGCAGGAATGTTGCATTCAGATCACCCCTGACGGATGACCATCCAGCCTCTTCTTTATAGTCCTTAGCCCGAGGTGGCTATATTTCACAGCTTTCTTCAAACATAGGACAAAATACCTCTACAGATTTTGTTATTTAGACCCAATTCCTCTACAAAGTTACTAAAAGAATTAATTTTAAAATGGGACATCAAACCAGAAAGACAGGGCAGTTTGCCCTAGAGTGCCAGATTTAAAAGACAATGCCTTGCAAAGGGCCAAAAAGGTTTTTGCCTGATTTGAGAGACATTGCCAGCAAAAAGGTTAAACTGTTTATTTAGTTGAAAAAGCAGGTTGAAGTTGGAAAAGCAAGTCAAAGATGGAATGAGCTGTTGCTTGCAGTAGATGGACAGAGGAACGTGAGATAAATCATGGAAAAAAAACCATAGAGAATTGTTTAAAAGGATGGAGATTGGTTGAGAAGACTTCGAAGTGAGAGATTGTGGAGGCCCGCCAATGGATGGAGTAAAAGCTATCGACGGAAACGACGACAGATGGGTAATCAATATCCCCCTCCCCCTTTTCTCTCACTATCTTTCTATTTATCTTTTCCAGCTCTTGAGCTCCTGATAATGGGAGTCCAAAATACAAGAGCCTATCCAAAGCACCACCTGCTGGATAGGACAAGCAAAAGACATAAGTGTTTACAACTGTGTTTTAAAAAGAGACAGAGATGATGTCATCACCAGCCTTGGGCCTACCTGATATGGAAAAACCCTTCATTCTGTTCGTATCGGAGCAAAAAGGAATAGCAGTGGGCGGACTTACCCAGGCTTTAGGGTCATGGAAAAAAAAACCCAGTGGCATACTTGTCAAGACAACTAGACACAATAGCGCAGGGAATGCCACCATGCCTGCGGGCTGTGACAGCAGCAGTAGATTAAGTAAAAGAAACAAACAAATTGACTTTAGGGCAGCCACTGGTCGTAAAGGTACCACACCATGTGAAGGCGTTGTTAGACACCAAGAGACCACGCTGGCTCACAAACGAGAGACTGACAAAATATGAGGGGGTGTTATGTGACAACCCGATGATAACCCTAGAAACTTGCGCCACCCTGAATCCGGCTACCTTGTTGCCTGCCCCGGGGGAGGAAATGGTCCACCAGTGCATTCAGGTGATGGAACAGGTATACTCCAGCCGACCCGATTTAAAAGACGTACCAATATCCAACATAGACATGACCCTATTCACTGATGGCAGTAGCTTCGTGGAGAATGGTGAGAGACGTGCAGGATATGCGGTGGTGCGGGGGGGGGGGGAGAGATTCTGGAAGCAGAGTCGCTCCCTCCGGGAACCTCCGCTCAGCGGGCCGAGTTGATAGCTCTCACCAGGGCACTGCAGTTGGCAAAAGGAAAGCGGGTCAATGTCTACACGGATTCAAAGTACGCTTTTACTACGCTTCATGCCCATGGAGCTTTGTACAAGGAGCGGGGACTCCTTACGTCGGCTGGAAAGGGCGTTAAGAATGCAGCTGAGATTGTGGCCCTTCTGGAGGCGGTTTGGGAACCGGATCAGGTTGCTGTAATGCATTGTAAGGGACACCAGAGGGGAGAAGATCCAGTTACGCAAGGAAATAGGTTAGCTGATTTGGCCGCGAGGGAGGCAGCCAAACACCCCCGCAATAAGCAGTGCCTGCTAACTGCAACTGCATTAGAGGACTCCCCATTAAAAAAGTTTACATGTACACAAGAGGAGGAGAATTGGGCCTTGGGGGAAAAGAGAAAAATGAAAGAGAGAGGTCATAGTGATGCCAGATAACCGCGTCCACGTCCCTAAGGACATGGCGTGGCACATAGTCCGACACACGCATTACACTACACACCTGGATAAGACGGCCCTGGCAACGTTGTTGGGACGACAGATGTACATCGATGGGCTCCATAGCTTAACGGCAGCGGCTGCACACAGGTGCTGGATCTATGCCAAGAATAACCCTCGAGAAGAACCCTTAAAGCCCCCAGGAGTTCAACATGTGACAAAGTGCTCATTAAGGAGTGAAAGATTGACCCGCTTAGACCAAAGTGGAGAGGACCCTATACTGTGCTGTTATCAACCCCTACCGCCATCAAAGTGAAAGAAGTCAAGCCTTGGATACATTACACCCGTGCCAAGTTGGCGCCCTCCGTGTGGAAAGTGGAAAAAACGGATCAGAGTGACCTGAGACTCAGGATCGTCCGGCAACCCCCTACGGGGTCAACAAGGCCATGAAGCTGACCCCATCGGGTACAACAGAACGTCGAAGGTCAAATATGTCGCAGTGTGGCCCAACAAAAACACTATCCTGAAAGTGATAGAAAGACAGTGTGATGGGAAGGGGAGGAAGAGACACCAGAGAACCAACAGGAGTTCGGACAGTTTTTGGGTTCCTAATGCTTGTAAATATGATCACTATGATACAGGGAAATTGGCTAAAAAAACATGCAAGACTTATGTTTGCCCAACATGGTGAAGATGTGTCTCTTATATTAGGTTGTTTCATTCTTCTATTGTTAATATGTTGTTTTCCAATTATGCTCCAAACCTGCCAAAACTGTATAATACAAATAACGCCAATAAGAAAGATAGGCCTCATCCAGAGGAAAAGTTAAAGAGACCCATAATAACCTTTGCTGATTTGCTTTCGCTTTTGTAAAACGCTTAGCAAAAAAGAAAATGGAGAAATGAGGCAGCATTAATTATTGTGAAAATGAGAACAAGGCGGATATGTTACCAAATAAGGAAAGGGGGTCTCGTGTGCAAAAGTTGATTGCAGGGCTTTGTGCAAAAAGTTGAGTGCGGGGTGCAGCCCCTGAAGGAATCATGTGTTTTCCTGGAAATCACATGATTTCAGGGAAATGAGAACTTTCGTTTTTCCAAACATATATAAAGAGTTCAGTCCACTAGATGGGGGTCTTCCTAAGAAATGCGCCATGTTGCGCTGGGAGGGGACCTAAGCAGCTGCTTATTTCAGTAAAATGCTTTCCTGGAAGAGAACACGTTGTCTGTCCCATTGATTCTATCGCGCTCGCATTTTGACCTTGGTTTAGAGTCCCAAATGGGACTGGAGATCTGCTACACTATCACCCTGTCAGCAACATCTTGCAATAAAAATCAGAATTCTGTATTTGTTGTTATGTGTTTTTGAGTCTACCTCAACAAATAGCAATCCTTTAAAAGCTTTTTTGGGCAGGTTTTATTTATTTAATCAGTTTGAAACAGTGTGACTTGGCCAAGTGCACCCAATGGGTTTCCATGGCTGAGCAGGAATTCAAACTCTGGTCTCCAGAGTTGTTGTCTACCACTCAAACCGCTACTCTAACTTTATATTTTAGCAATCTTATATTCATAAAGAACCAACAAGGACATTTCAATCAAAATTATTTTGATGCAACAGATGCTTCTACTCTAATATAGATACACTTAAGCATCTGCTACTTCCTGGGAGGCAAGAGTATCGATCTGATGTGGTCCAGCTTCTATTCTCTCCCTCCTCCTTCTATGATTTGCTTCCATTTCTGTATCTGAAAGATAAAGATCCTGACGAGGACAATAGAAAGTCTGGCATCTCATGTTTTATCATATCATAGGTTACCAGTCATGGCCGAATATGATTGTTTTCTAATTGGTGGTGGGTCCATAAGTGACTGTAGAGACCTATTCCGGATCTGCATGGTCTTTTGCAGTGAGGACATACATTTCCAAATGGAAAATTGCCACTTTGACCCAGGTTTTCTTTAAAATCAGGCCCAAGTTGACTGATATGCTTATCCCCACGCAAACAACTCTCTCTTTCTGTATGTGTGTATCATGAAGTCACCTGTTGACACATGGTGACTCCATTAATTTCATAGGGTTTACTCCAAGGTGGTTTGCCATATGAAGGTCTAAATACACTAAAAGCACCAGATCCCATCTGATCTTGTAAGCCAAGCAGGATCATGTCTGGTTTGTGCTTGGATGGCGGACCACAAATGAATACTAGGAGCTTCAGGCTATATTTCCAAGGAAAGAACTGATCAAATCATATCTGAGTATTTCTTGCATAAGAAAACATCATGAAATGCATGAGATCCCATAAGTCAAGAAGTCACTTGAATTTACATGCATACATTCAGTGACAACAAGTGTTGTACTTTACTAGCAGATACATTATATAACTCAAAACTTGATGGTAATGCCTGCTCTGTTTCTTACTTGATGTTTCAAAAAACACCAGCAACACCAACACCTGAAAGAGGTCAAATAAGCCAGTTAAAGTTTCCATTTTAAGCCATTTATTTCTAATAATCCAAAGCAATCACAATCATCTACTCATGTACTAGAATACATGAAAATTTCTATATCCATCTGCACTGAGGAAGATATCTCATGTTGAAGTTAATAATTAGACACACACTCATATGCATGTATAATTTCTTAACTGGGTCTATAGTATCCCCATTTGGACAGAGTGAGCTACCTTCGGAATAATTAATAGAGCACTGAAATCCTCAACATCCCATATACACAGAAAGCCTAATTTAACAATAATCAAATCAGTTCTATTCATTTGAGGGAAAATACATCCCTTTTTAAAGCTTCCATGAGGATATCCATTTGCAATGGTAACACACACTTCTCTATTTCTGACCCAAAATGTTTTTGCAAAAAAAGTTGAAATTGTAACACTACAGAAATGTTGTCTGATGTTATAAATCCTGTCAGACACCAAATTATGAATTTTAGGAATCATGGGAGGCGGCTCCATTGAGACACACAGTGAGTCTTTTTTTTTTCCATGAATTGCACTGGAATGGTGCCAAACACACCCTGGACTTCAGAAAACAAACCCTCAAAATTACTATAATCCTATCACAATGAACTGGGAGACATGAGGCGAACAGACAACGGGGCTTGCGTCAGAGTCCAGGGTCCTTTTTCCTGATATGGTCTTGGAACTTCTTCCTCTCCTGTGTTCCAAACTAGACTCGTCCTTACAACACCCATAGAAATAGCCATCAGCCTAAAGCACCCATTGCTTACCTGGACTGACACCATTGTATCTACCGGAGCCAGAACATTATTGATTGCCACACCATATTCCCTTTTGATCACACCCCTCTAAGGGGAGGATAAATAAATGGAAAGATTCTTCAAATAATACACTAACAGTTTATTTGAGTTTCCTGCCATGGCAGGGACCAACCAGTGATGACACCTGAGGGAATCGCAGGCCAATTGCAAAGCAGATTCTAGCCAGGCGGGAATCATGAATACCTGTCAAATGTCATAAATATGCTTTGTATTAACAATTGGGGGGTTGGATTTATGTTAATTCTTTGGAACATTTTTTCCACTGACATCCTCTCTAGCCATTGAGAATAAATCTCTGATTTTGCCTTCTACCCATCTGTGTGTCATCTGGCGTTCTGGGAAGCTTGAACTCAAGTTCTTGCGGATGCTGAAATTGTACAACACTCTGACCCAATTGCTACTCCCAGTCCAAAACAAGTACTAATTGTGTGTGAAGAATAATTGAATAATTGGTTGTTCCCACTTGGTGCCAGGTTTTAATGAACCCACAGCTTATTGGATCTTATACTGCTGCCATAAATGTGTGAAGGATGCCCTAAGAAGAAAGGACTGGGGTGCTCTTAAACTGCTAAACCTTTAACAAATTAGTCTCTCTGAATGAAATCTATGTCAGTCTGTCTTAGTGCTTTTAAGAGAAACCTTAGCAGATTCTAATCACCTTTCTTACTTCATGGAAACAGCAATGCAGGGTGGAATTGTGGTCAAAGCCTTGCTGAAGTCAAGATACATGAAATCCCCCAAATTTCCGCTGTCTACCAAGCCAATTATTCTATCACACAGAGAAATTAGGATGGATTGATGAGATTTGGTCTTACTAAACTCAGCTTGGGAGCTAGTAATCACTCTTTTCTTCCCCTTCTAGACATATAACACATCTATTGTTTTGTCCTTTTCTCTCCTTCCTTTCTGTGATAAAATCCTAGAGCTTGAAGGTAAGCCAATGCATGCATAATTTCCCAAATGATGGCACTTCGAGGCATTACCCTTTTCTCCAACTCCACAAATCCTCATATGCTACTATACAAGAGAATTTCCTTTACTAAATAGATGCTTGGCACTGTCAGATATGCCAATGCTGGCTTACTATTGGAGGGAAAGTGCAGAATCCCTTTCCCCATTCTTTCTACAGATGAGGACAGGCAGATACATGTGCAGCAAGAGAGTTTTTCTGTAATAATATTTTATATACTGTCGTGTTGTTCTTTTCATTTAAAAAAAATCATTCTTTAGTGAGCAATTTGGACAGGGCATAGCAAGCTATGAGCAGCTGATTGGATTTCTACCATGTGCTGTCACATGGTGGCCATGTCCCATGTCATGTGGCATGTTAGAATGAAGAATTATAATGTACAACAAACCAATGCACAATGTTTTGGCCTCTTCATACATACATGGCAAGCTCACTAGGGGTGCACAGCATCCAGCTCATTGCAAATACATAGTTTGCAGTAAACATAATTCCCCACCCCTGCCAATTGCTATCAAAATGTGTCATAGACAAACTAGAGTTGCGATTCTGAGACAAAAAGAATACACTGCTTAATTAACTCTTATAGGACTGAATATTAGAAATATTAATAAGAACGGTTGATCGGGCATTTCAAAATGTATTAGAGTGGTTCAGTGGTTGAGCCAGTCTTGACCTTGAACCAGTCTCTCAATCTGATCCACCTAAAAGTGTTGTTGTTAGAGGAATGTTATGTGTCATTTCAAGCTCAAGAGTGTTATATGCCACATCAAGAGGTCCTCCTGGTCAGTCAGAAGGGAGACCAGGAAATAAGGATCCAGCCTGTGCTGGATGGGGTCACACTCTCCCACAGTTTCGCAGTTTGAAGGTCCTCCTGGACAGGGCACTGAACCTGGAGCCCCAGGGGTCAGTGGTGGCCGGAAGGGCCTTTGCACAATTCAAACTTGTGTGACAACTGCGAGAAGACAGATCTGACTATGGTTGTCCATAACTTAGTTACATCCCGTCTGGATTACTGTAACATGCTGTACGTGGGGCTTCCTCTGTGGTCTAAAGAGCTGCAGCTCTCTGAGGCTGGTTACAGGGAGAAGACAACCCCCTGTTACAGCAGCTCCATTGGCAGCCATCTGCTTCCAGATAAAATTCAAAGTGCTGGTTACAACCTTTAAAGCCCTAGACCAGTGGTTCTCAACCTTTCTAATGCTGTGACCCCTAAATACAGTTCCTCACATTGTGGTGACCCCCCCCCCCCACACACACACAACACTCCAGTGATTCCAGCCATGAAAGCCTTCGACAATACATTGAACTCTAGTTGTTTTATATTTGTTTTCGACCATAGCAGCCTGACTCATTGGTAGAGAAAGCAAAGCTGGGAAGAGTGAAAGTCCACAAGAGAGGAGAAATATAAGAGTTGATTTAATAAATGAAGAAATAGCTTTGGGTTTGCAGGACCTGAACAAGGCTGTTGATGACCAGTCTCTCATTTGTAGAGTTGCCATAAGTCAAAGCCAACATGACAGCCAGCAGCAGCAGCAACAACTCACATAGCCCGGTAAGTAGTTTATCCTACACAGTTTAAAAAAATGCATTGACAGTGCAGACATATACTCTACCTCACGATGTATCTTTTCATAACTCTTACTGGTGCAGATGGCATTTACCTAGCACCATCAACTCCACTGCATAACTGGCAAATAGAGGGAGAAAACGTGGAGGCAGTGACAGACTTTGTATTTCTAGGTGTAAAGATTACTGCAGACGCAGACTGCAGCCAGGAAATCAAATGACGTTTACTTCTTGGGAGGAGAGCAATGACCAATCTCGATAAAATAGTGAAGAGCAGAGACATCACATTGGCAACGAAGATCCGCATAGTCAAAGCAATGGTATTTCCCGTAGTAACCTATGTATGTGAGAGCTGGGACATAAGGAAGGCTGAGCGAAAAAGATAGATGTTTTTGAACTGTGGTGTTGGAGGAAAATTCTGTGAGTTCCTTGGACTGTGAGAAGATCCAACCAGTCCATACTTCAGGAAATAAAGCCTGACTGCTCATTGGAGGGAAGGATATTAGAGGCAAATATGAAGCACTTTGGCCATATAATGAGAAGACAGGAAAGCTTGGAGAAGATAATGATGCTGGAGAAAGTGGAGAGGGGAGAAAGGGGGGCCGACCAAGGGCAAGATGGATGGATGGGATCCTTGAAGTGACTGGCTTGACCTTGAAGGTGCTGGGGGTGGTGACGGCCAACAGGGAGCTCTGGTGTGGGCTGGTCCGTGAGGTCACGAAGAGTTGGAAGTAACTGAACGAATAAACAACAACACTCTACTGCATATAAGAAGATTCCTCTCATGGTTGTGAAAGTAGGTAACATATATGCTACCGTCAACTTAAATGCTATGGGAAACAAGCTGAAAAAGTCAATTACTGCTCTTGTCTCTTTCCAATTTTGATATTGGAGAGTGCATCACTTGGCACATTAATCCTGTCACTAGGGATCATTTCCTTTCTAAGCGGTGTGTGAATTCTCCAAGATCCAGCTTTCAGCAAACAAAAAAGGAACCGAACAGAATCATGCGCTGAACAAGTGATAGAATGCCTCTTTTGGAGCTCTCTCCCTCTCCCAATTATCCTCCCTTCCCAATGCACTGTCTGCCTCTGATGCTCTCATTTTCAAATTGGGAATTGTGTATGTCACAGCTGTTTTTCCCTCCTTATTTCCACACATACCTCCCAAAACAAATGAAATCCAAACCACCATTTCTATTATACAGCTGGTGGGGAGACTAGATGGGTGGAATCCAAACAAGCAATGAACCCATTTGCGACCGACCCAGTCCCATAGTTTTGTGCCTGGGCCCCTGGGAATTCAGCTGCCATACTGTGAGACCTATTTGGTAGATCTTGTGCTAATTCTCCATGATGAAAAGCTGCCCGCCTCCTGGGAACTACCTACAGCCTTTAACGCTGGCCAGGTCTGGCAGTTTTATCATGCACACCAACCGAAGACATAATCAATTCCCCAGTTGGCACTTTGCACTGAATACCCACTTTTTCAGCTTGATAGCAGGACTAAATTAGTTATTTAGCAAGTAGACCCCTCATTTAAAGTGAGCAAGTGCCTTGACAAGCCTCATTGTTCAAGGCTGTTCCCTCCCCCCTCCCCCACCCATTGCTTTCCAAAGAGAGGCCCTGCAAATCCTGGGGAAGTGATAAATAGACAATTAGAAAATAGATATATTTTGTTAGATCTACAAAGCTCCCCGGCGCTGTCAGACGTACAATAAAAAGGGGCTCTGCTAAATTGGTGGGCAATGAACACCATCTGTACCACCATCACTCCTACAGACACAAAGCCGTATGCGGCCATTTACGGGACATCCCTGAGAATAGATTGGACCAATAAGACCAGAGGGAATGAAAAATACTTGACAAAGTTGGCTGCTCTTCATTTAACAAGAATAAAATATCTAATGGAGTGTAATGGAGAGCATCAATCATGTTTGGAGTAAACCTCCATTTTAATACCTTGCTCTTCGCTATTTGTGCAAAATATCCTGCCTGTAATAGATCAGAAATTAATATCTTTAAGGGGTGATAAGACAATGTTCTTTAAGTAGTAATAAGTGATGTACAGAGCCCAATAATAGTGATCTAAAGCAAAGTTTGGCTCCAGAACAAGGGAAAACAAAGGAAGATGGTATAGTTCAAATCGTTCCACAAAATGTAGTGTAACATTTCTTGGCTGACTTTTCACCCCCTGTGAAGCTGTACTTTTGATTGCTATTACTTGAGAGGGCAAGAGACGTAGGCACATATAAAACATAAAAAATGTGATTTTAAAAAACCAGTTTAACTGCCATAGCTTTCTTCCTAGAACACTTGGAGTTTGATGTGATTTTCTAAGGTTTCTGTATTAAGTAATGCCAGTTCCCACTCATCGACATACAGGTCCCAGATTTTTCAGAGGTAACGTAATGAATGTGAAATCAAATTCACTCACTGAGTTGCTGTCATGGAGAAAATGGAAGTGCAAGAACAGAATGGAGTTGAGAGGAAACCACAAGCTAGATCACCTTAGAAAACCTTAGTTTGCATATTCCTTAAGAAATTGTTTAATAAAAGCATCCATATGTCTCAATTACTGGAGTCAATTAATATAATTTTCTGAAAAGGTGGGACACGAGGGTATCTGGAAACTCTATACAACATTTGTCCAATCCAGAAAGCAATATTGAGTTGATGGGGGAAGACAATAAGGATGGAAAATGGGGTTCATCTTTGCATCCAGAGGACAGAGAATCTACTCAGATGCAAAGTTACAACCATGTGTATACCCAATCCTAATTAAATATCCACCAATTTCTGTATGTGATGATAGGGAATTCTGGTAACTTCTACTCATAATTGCACAAATGTCTATATTGTAATTACTGACTAGATAGATAGATACATATTTGTTCACACACACACACATATTAAAGGTGTGCAAAATATCATTTTCAATCAGTAAGTTGTATCTAATTCAGAAGGTTTGTAAATATGAACAGATATTGGGTTGTAGGTTTTTTCTGGCTATATGGTCATGTTCTAAAGGCATTATCTCCTGATGTTTCACCTGCATCTATGAACGTCAGGAGAGAATGCCTCTAGAACATGGCCATACAGCCCCAAAAAAACCTACAACAACCCAGTGATTCCGGCCACGAAAGCATTCGGCAATACATTGAACAGATATTAAAAACATACAGAAGGGAGGGAACCCACACAAAAACTTAAGAATCAAAACTCACCCAATAGTTTGTTGGGTGAGTTTTGTTTGAATTCTGTAAAGTTCGGAAGTCTATCAAAGTCAGTTTCATTTTTATCTCAAGCGAGGGAAGCCAAAAAGGCTGCCATTCCTCTTTAAATTAATGGTCTCTTTCCATGAGGAGAGGAAAGCATTTCTGTGTACGAACCCACACGATCTCTCCGATCATCTGGAGAGACCCTACTCGCACTCCCACCTGCATCGCAAGCGCGATTGGTGGGACAAGAGACAGGGCCTTCTCGGTGGTGGCCCCTCGACTCTGGAACTCACTCCCTAAAAACATCAGGCAGGCCCCAACTTTGGCAGTCTTTAGGAGGAGCTTGAAAACATGGTTGTTCCAGTGTGCCTTCCAAGAATAATGATCCGTTCGCATTATGTCCTCTAAAAGCACTTTATATTGATTTAGGATTGCTTGTACGTTTCCACCAACGCCCTACCTCCTCTATCTTGTTCATGCCCAGCATTATTTTTTAACTTTAATTACATTTGGCCCAGCCATAGATTTTAAATGTTTTCTGCTATTGTTCAATGTTTATGCTATTTGTGTATGAGATTTATTTTAATTGCTTTGTGTTAGCATTTGTATTTTGCTTTGTATTGTGGTTGTTATTGCTTGTATTGATGTATTGTGGGCTCGGCCTCATGTAAGCCACACCGAGTCCCTTGGGGAGATGGTAGCGGGTTATAAATAAAGTATTAAAGTATTTAATGAGACAGCTGTTGTGGCTTTAAAAAAATATTTTTGTCAAAACTTTTTTAAAATCCCCAAAATCAATAAATGTATGAATATCTCTGAAAGTTGGAGGGGGGGGGAATGATCCCCTGTTATCTTGTACCACTGTATACAAAATTCAAAGAGATAGCTCTTGCAGTTTGTTTTAAAAAATATTGTTTGTAAAAACCTTGAAAATTACTCAAAAATCTTGATAGGCTAACAGTGGTAAATGTGTTCTATAATGATAGGAAGTTTCATTTCAATAGCTCTATCAATGAGGGAGAAAGGCGCCCCTGAAGTTTCCCCAATGGCACAATTAATTGCTTAACAAAAAGTAATGGAAAAGTAGTGAAATCATTAGAGTTATGACACAGACTCCATCCAATTTTGGAAACAATTCTTCCCCACACTCGATGCAGAGCAAGAATAGGGCTCCACAGCCACATACGGACCCACAAGGAAATCCATAATGGAAGACCATCTTACTCGTCCAACGAGGGATCGCCTAAGTAAGTAAGTAATTGATTGAAACATTTCTTTTTCTTTGTTTGCACAGGTCATATGTGTGTGTGTGTGTGTGTGATTATCTTCATATGACAGTAAATATTTTATTCACAGTTATTCCTTCAAAATTGATTCCATTTATTTATTTATTTATTTATTTATTTTGCTAGGTCTTGACTGAAGATTTTACCAAGGATAAACTGAAATAAATAACTGAAATCCTTTGGGAAAGCAATGCAAAGTCTTAGCACACAGAAGAACTACCATATATACTCAAGTATAAACATAGTTTTTCAGCTCTTTTTTAAGATTGAAAAAGCCCTCCTCGGCTTATAGTCAAGTCAAAGTTATTTATTGTTTTACTCTGTTGTTGTTGTTGCATTTATTATTGTACTCTATTTATTATTATTATTATTATTATTATTATTACATTATTTTACTCTATTTTTATTATTTTTATTACATTTATTATTTTACTCTCTTTATGATTATTGGGAGGATATGTAAGCACATTTACATTGAACTATTTCAAACTAGTCAAAGCCATGGTATTCCCTGTAGTAACCTACGGATGTGAGAGCTGGACCTTAGGGAAGGCTGAGCGAAGGAAGATCGATGCTTTTGAGCTGTGGTGTTGGAGGAAAGTGCTGAGAGTGCCTTGGACTGCGAGAAGATCCAACCAGTCCATCCTCCAGGAAATAAAGCCCGACTGCTCACTGAAGGGAAAGATACTAGAGACAAAGTTGAAGTACTTTGGTCACATCATGAGGAGACAGGAAAGCCTAGAGAAGACAATTATGCTGGGGAAAGTGGAAGGCAAAAGGAAGAGGGGCCGACCAAGGGCAAGATGGATGGATGGCATCCTTGAAGTGACTGGAATGACCTTGAGGGAGCTGGGGGTGGTAACGGCCGACAGGGAGCTCTGGCGTGGGCTGGTCCATGAGGTCACGAAGAGTCGGAGACGACTGAACGAATGAACAACAACAACATTTCAATTTTGTCATTGTCAGCTTTAAAGGTATGTAAATCATCTGTGATATTTCTTTTTGTTTTCTTAATGGTCAACTGCAGTGCAAAACTTGCCTTTGCACTTGCTTCCATGACTTTCTTCTGTAATCATTCCACGTCTACACTATTTTCTGTTAGTAGTACAAGGCATATCTTAAATCATTGAGGTTCCTTCATCCAATTTTCATGCCTTCTCCTTCCGAGTCTAATCCTGCTTTACTTGTGATATGTTCAGCATACATTTTAACAGATAGGGTGATAAAACGTAGCCTTGTCTGACCCCGTGCCAATTGGAAATGGTTCTATTTCTCTGAATTCAGTCTTGACGGTAGCCTCTTGTCTCAAATACAGGTTATAAATCAGGGTATTCAAATATTGTGCCACATTTTTTTTAGAAGAAAGCAATAGTTTCTTATAAGCTACACAGTCAAAGGCTTTGCTATAATCCAGTGGTTCTCAACCTGTGGGTCCCCAGATATTTTGGCCTTTAACTCCCAGAAAACCTAACAGCTGGTAAACTGGCTGGGATTTCTGGGAGTTGTAGACCAAAACATCTGGGGACCCACAGGTTGAGAACCACTGCTATAATCTATAATACACAGGCTTATTTTTTTCTGAAATTCTTTAGTATCTTCCATTGTTCAACATAAGTTTGCAATAAGTTCCATAGTGCCCCATCTTTTCCTCAATGCAGCTTGTATCAGGACCCTCATAGAGGTCCTGAAATAATAAGAGTGTTTGATGATCTTTTGACAATAAAGCAAAAGGAGGAACAGACATGGATAACTCAGGAACATCACCCCATAGTTCCCAGGCACAAGTACACAGCCAAACCTGTCTGCACAGATGGCCACTTAGCCTCTATAACCCAGGAACGGAACTTACACAATGATTCACATATTTGCATCTGTGCAATGTAAGGTTTTTTTTTAAGCCAAAATTTCCAACGGATCTCCTGCAGTGGCCATCTTGAGGGATGCAAAATCCCAGGACAAAGCAGCAAGTGTAGACTTCAGAGGCAGAAATCCCAGGACCAACAGGTCTGTATTTGGACCTCCTCTGAGGTCCCAGGTTTTTGTTTGTTTGTTTGTTTGTTTTTTTGCCCCTAAGGTAAAACCCGCGATTTGGTGCTGTCTGGAAGCGCCCTCTGATTAACCATAAGCCCTGCTTTAGTGTGAGATCAATTTCTTTCTGGATTCCAGCATTCATTCAGTTACCTCTTCTTCTGCCTCTGTAGTTAGATCATAAACTTGAATTATGTTTATGCACCTTGAATCAAATTTGGTTTGGAACTCAATTCAGTGATTCAAATTGAGGCCCAATCTGACCTGGATCCAGATTGATCTGGGGTACTTCCACACTAGTCACTATTATGCTTTGCAAGGACATGTCTTGTCCCAACTATAGTCCACATTCCTCACACTCTTTTCCCAGAGTGCAGCCCAGATTCCCTCTTTGGGAAGAACTTAATTGCAGTAGGGCACACAATTTCCCTTAAAAAAATCCCATTTAATTATTGATGGTAAACTCATAAATAATAAAAGCCCCCAAATTAAACTCACAAATATGTAGGACTGACTGTATAGAGCTACATTCTACTGTCATGTCAACATCCATGGGGTTTGTTATTTGGTGAGGCAACAAACAATATCTTTCTAAATGCCCCTCTCTAAATACCAGGATTCCATGTGATGTTATCACAAAGGAAAATCTTAGTGCTATAATTTTGTTGTGTTAAAGGGTCGGGACCCTGGGAGGGGGGATTGTGAGGGGATGTCGCCAAAGATCATCACAAAACACAGTATTTTCTGTTGGCGATAGGGAGGAAGTTTGGCCTAATTCTATCATTGGTGGGACTCAGAATGCTCTTTGATTGTAGGTGAATCCCAGCAACTACAACTCCCAAATGATAAAATCAATCCCCCCGCCAACCCCAGTAAAAATAATAATAAATAATAAACTTTATTTCTACCCCGCCACCAGGCCCGTAGCCAGGATGAGTTTCGGGGGGCGGGGGGGGGGGGGGCTGAGTCTGAGTGAAAGAGGGTCTAGCCTAGCAAACCTTTTGTATCATTACCCCAATACCCCCATGCATATGGGATATATTGATTATGGTGATCAGATCATGATATGAATAAACATAACAGTTTAAATAATTCACCAGTAAGGCCTTTTCGCGAACCACCATGAGAATTTCGGGGGGGGGGGGGGGGCTCGGAGCGGCTTACATGGGGCCAAGCCCAGACAACATAATACAGCAATAAAATCAAAGCATGTACATCAGACAACAACAACATTATCAAAATGACATTAAAATAATAATAAAATAATAGTAATAATAAAATAAAATAAAAATTCCAATAGACACAATCACGATAGAAATGACAATGGGCGGGCCACATATTCCGAATTTTTTTGAAAAATTAACAGACTATGATGAGATAAAATAGGAGCAGGAAGTTTAAATGGAACTCATAAAACACACAGAGTTGTGGGGCAGAACCAGCATTCAACTTTGGACGTATTTGTGCCAAATTTGGTCCAGTGAATGAAAATATATCCTGCATATCAGATATTTGCATGACAATTCATAACCAGCAAAATTACATTTATGAAGTAGCAATGAAGATAATTTTTATGGTTGGGGGCAGAGGCGGCCCTAGTTAATTTTCAATGGTAAGCAAACAGTATTTTGGCACCCCCCCCCCCCCCCACAACCAATCACTGATATATATTTTCAGTTCGTGGTGGGAGTTCTGTGTCATATTTGGTTCAATTCCATCATTGGTTGAGTTCAGAATGCTCTTTGATTGTAGGTGAACTATACATCCCAGTAACTACAACTTGCATATGTCAAGGTCTATTTCCCCCCAAGAGCGCCTCAAGAGCGCCCCTGGGCAACATCAACTATACTGCAAAGGCTTACTTTGCGTAATAACTTGAGCCGTTCCTGGTTGGGGGTCACCACAACATGAGGAACTGCATTAAGGGGTCGCGTCATTAGGAAGATTGAGAACCACTGTGTTAAAGGGCTCCAGATCTGGATCAATCTTGTTCAGAACACTTAGATCTGGTATTCTGCTGGATCAGTTGCAAAACCCTAGTCTTCCCATGGTTGCTTTTTTTGAACAGTGCCTTCTAATTGCTCTCTTTCCTTTAAACGAGAGAGTACATTTTCCTGCTTCCCACATTATATCACTGGGTGGTATTATCTCTGCATACTTCGAAATAATGGAAAAATATTTATTGCCATCCAGACAAGATGGAATTGGTAACAGCAATAAAGCCACCACAGTTTCATTTATGCAGATGACCGAGCAAAACCATAGTATAATATTTAATTGCCATTGCAAAGGGGATTTTTTTTGTTGAGAAACATATTTCTCGCTCTGTACATGGAAGATGTTGAAACATTGCGTACTCTCACTTCGCGAATGGGCTCTGATCACAGAGCAAGCTGCAAGAAACATTTGGGTGGAGATGGTTTCAGTTCTATTACCTTTTTCAAGGACACGCAGATGAAAAGCTTTGGGCAGAGCACCTCCTGCCAAAAGTATTAATGGGAAGGAAGCAAACTGTGACCTTGTTATCTCTTTTCTGTCCCTGCAATAATGGCTGTTGGCTTTCAGACATAGGATGAGCATTCCATGCAGCACCCTGGCTTGTTTCCTAAAATACTGCACACTACTTTCATAAATTATACATGTCAGCTCAATAATTCCCTCAGGTTAATATATTGACTTAATTAAGTAAAACAAAGGGTGGATAATTAGACTAACAGCCGAAGCTTCTCTTTGATTCATATTTTTGTAAATGTATTTCGCCATAGTTTTATTTATACTCCAAACTTAAGCAGTGCATGATTTTTAAAAACAAAAATATCACCCACAAAACAACAAGTATGTGCATTTTTATATTCCACCTCCATATTTGTGGGTATGACCTTTGTGGATTTGATTAAAATGTCCTCTAGGAATCCCTGTGTTCTCCAGTGTCAGCTTCCAGTGCAAGTTGACAACAGATTTGCACCAAAGGACCTAGAAATTCCTAAAAGTGTTTTCTCAGGTTAAAAATAGCATTTTATTAATGCTTTTTCATTTTCACAGGGATTCTGTGCTCCTAACCACAACTGTCTATTGATTTAGTGGTTACAAATTCCTAGAAACCAAGTCTTCAAATTAATACCCATAGCCTGCTTCCTGTGTCATGATAATTACTCCAGAACAGATCTAGAAGAGACCAAACTATACAACAGAATGGCATGTCAACCATTCTGCGGTGGTGCAGCAGGTTAAACTGCTAGCTGCAGAAAATCTGCTGAACGGAGGGTTGGCAGTTCGAAGCCACAAGTTGGAGTGAGATTCTGCTATTAGCCCTAGCTTCTGCCAACCAGTTTGAAAGCATGCAATGCGAATAGATTGATAGATATTGCCTCAGCAGGATGTTAAAAAGGCGTCCCATGCAGATATGCCAGCAAAACCATCTGAGATGTCTATGGACAACAGGCTCTTCAGCAGTGGTTCTCAACTTGGGGTCCCCAGATGTTTTTGGCCTTCAACTCCCAGATATCCTAACAGCTGGTAAACTGGCTGGGATTTCTGGGAGTTGTAGGCCAAAACACCTGGGGACCCACAGGTTGAGAACCACTGCTCTTCAGCATGGAAAAAATGGAACAAGAGCACCGCCCCATGGCCGGAATATTGGCTCCAGATGCCAGAGGTGAAAGAGGAAGGCCTTTACCTTTGTCTATATTGTATTTCATTGTGTTCGCTGTGTTCTGTTCATTCGTTCAGTCGTCTCCGACTCTTCGTGACCTCATGGGCCAGCCTACGCCAGAGCTCCCTGTTGGCCGTTACCACCCCCAGCTCCCTCAAGGTCAGTCCAGTCACTTCAAGGATGCCACCCATCCATCTTGCCCTTGGTCGGCCCCTCTTCCTTTTGCCATCCACTTTCCCCAGCATAATTGTCTTCTCTAGGCTTTCCTGTCTCCTCATGATGTGGCCAAAGTACTTCAACTTTGTCTCTAGTATCTTTCCCTCCAGTGAGCAGCCGGGCTTTATTTCCTGGAGGATGGACTGGTTGGATCTTCTCGCAGTCCAAGGCACTCTCAGCACTTTCCTCCAGCACCACAGCTCAAAAGCATCGATCTTCCTTCACTCAGCCTTCCCGAAGGTCCAGGTCTCACATCCGTAGGTTACTACAGGGAATACCATGGCTTTGACTAGGCGGATCTTTGTTGCCAGTCTGATGTCTCTACTCTTCACTATTTTATCGAGACTGGACATTGCTCTCCTCCCAAGAAGTAAGCGTCTTCTGATTTCCTGGCCACAGTCTGCATCTGCAGTAATCTTTGCACCTAGAAATACAAAGTCTGTCACGGCCTCCACGGTTTCTCCCTCTATTTTCCAGTTGTCAATCATTCTTGTTGCCATAATCTTGGTTTTTTTGACGTTTAGCTGCAACCCGGCTTTTGCGCTTTCTTCTTTCACCTTGATTAGAAGGCTCCTCAGCTCCTCCTCGCTTTCGGCCATCAGAGTGGTGTCATCTGCATATCTGAGGTTGTTAATGTTTCTTCCAGCAATTTTCACCCCAGCTTTGCATTCATCCAGCCCCGCACATCCTCGCATGATGTGTTCTGCATACAAGTTAAAAAGGTTGGGTGAGAGTATGCAGCCTTGCCGTACGCCTTTCCCAATCTTGAACCAGTCTGTTGTTCCGTGGTCAGTTCTGACTGTTGCTACTTGATCCTTGTACAGATTCCTCAGGAGAGAGACAAGGTGGCTTGGCCACCTGTGTAAAAGGCATTAAATGTTTGCCTTATATGTATATACTCTGAGTCCCTCCGGGGAGATAAAGTGGAATCTGATTAACCTTGCATGTTTTGTACACTTATGGAGCAAAAAAATGGGTTTTGAACCATAATAAAATGATGTTGTTGATAAAGCGGAATAGAAATAAAGGTCCGATTTCATAGATTTTGTTCAAAAGAGAGAGATAACCATTATGATAGATATATCCAGAGTGAAAAATATACATATTATGTAAGAACTGATAAATTCTTTATTAAGAAACTGATTCCTCGGAGGACAGTGGGAAGTCTATATTTTTTATTTTTTATTTTTCTCCTTCTTCTCTTTTCCTTTCCTATTTTTCTCACTTCACCATTTCACCCATCTGCCTTTGACCTTTGACTAAAACACATTTTTCTTCACTTTCGCTGTAAAAAATAACTATTATTATTATTATTATTATTATTATTATTATTTGAAACACAACAAGATGAGCCCACAGCAGACAAGATCTCTCTGCTGGCTGTTGTATTGGATCACACGTTGGACACTTCCCAAGTGTCTAGGACTGTGTGATGTATCGGCAAATAATGCGTGAAGATCCCAGTACGGTGGCCTTTTGCAGCTGGCAGATAATAATTTTGTCAGCACCAATTGTGTTTAAGTGTAGGTCAAGGTCTTTAGGCACTCCACCCAGTGTGCCGATCACCACTGGGACCACCTTGACTGGCTTGTGCCAGAGTCTTTGCAGTTCAATCTTTAAATCTTCATAATGGTGTCAGCTTTTCCCATTGTTTCTCTTCAATCCTGCTGTCACCTGGGACTGCAACATCAATGATCCATACTTTGTTTTTTAACACAATCCTGAGGTCAGGATGTGCTCCAGAACTCTCTCTGTCTGAATTCGGAAGTCCCAGAATAGCTTGACGTGTTCCTTTTCTGTAATTTTTTCATGCTTGTGATCTCACCAGTTCTTTGTCACGGGCAGATGGTATTTGTGGCACAGGTTCCAATGAATCATTTGAGCAACAGTGTTATGGCTCTGCTTGTAGTCTGTCTGCGCGATCTTCTTGCAGCAGCTGAGGATCTGATCTATTGTTTCATCTGCTTCCTTGCAGTCTACACTTGGGATCTGTCATCGACTTTTCAATTCTGGCTTTGATGGCATTTGTTCTAATGGCTTGTTCTTGGGCTGCCAGAATCAGGCCCAAGAATCAAAGCTGCTGCTGCTGCTGCTGCTTCTTCTTCTTCTTCTTCTTCTTCTTCTTCTTCTTCTTCTTCTTCTTCTTCTTCTTCTTCTTCTTCTTCTTCTTCTTATTATTATTATTATTATTATTACAATTCCACTGCTCTGTCTGATCTTTGAATGAACTGAGGTTGAATATTTTCAGTGGCATCAAGAGAACAGCTTGAAATCTAAACCCTTTCTGTTGGAGGTTTCAACCATTTAGAAATAATTAAGTTTTATTCACCTCACATTCCCAAAACTTAGGGAAGCTTTTACCTTCCAATTTCATTGATTAATGCCAGATGTTCTCATATTCTTTCCCATTTGTATATTTTTGGGGTGCCATAAATTGAGGATTTACCACATTATTTGCTCTTCTGCTCATTATATTGAGCCAAGAACCAGACTTTTGGGATATATTCTGTCTTATCAACTCTTCAAAAAGATTTCAGAAAAAGATTTTCATGCTCATGTGCTACCAATTCAATGGTAACTCACAAGGTTTCTCTTTTCATCCTGACAGCAAAGAAAAATCAGGCAAAATGTATTGCTGATGTTCTTATCCAATCTAATTTAATCATAAACTAACTTCTAGTATTGTTGTTTATATTTAATTTGTCATATTGTATTTTAATTGTAATTTTAATATCCAAGATATACATGACATTTTATGTAGTATATTATTGCTTGCAGGACACTGCCTATATTTATTGCTAAAGTATAGTATTGGTATAGATGACTTTAAAGGGGGGGGGGTATACTAAATCATGTAAGATAAGGCTATCAATAACTATTATAAGTCATAAGCTACCCACAAATTCAAAACCAGTGTGGCTGTGAATTCCCCTTTGCTGAGAAAGAATGGTGAAAAAAGTTTATACTGTCCCCAATTCCCACTTGTGGGCATCTCAGAAGCATCTAACTGTCTTCTTCGTGAAACAGGTTGAGGTTTTTTCCTCCATTCTCAATTCATTCCTCAGAATATTTTTAGAAAGAAATCTTCTTAAGATACAAAATAAAATGTCCAGAAGCAAAGCCTGGGAAATTAAGAAGTGCCATTCTGCCAGTATTCTGGGACTTACAGTCCCACAAAAGTATTGCTGATGCTGCAGTTGGGATGCTCTTATCTAATCTAATTTAATCATAAACTAACTTCTGGTTTATGTTCTTTATATTTAATTTGTCATATTGTATTTTAATTGTATTTTTAATATGCAAGATCTACATGACATTTTATTGCACTTTTATATCGTCTTGTATTTATTTTGTATGCAAGTCGCCTATATTCTAATCATTAATAAATTAATAAATTACTGCAATACAGTATATAATTGTGTGTGGTTCAATTATTATATATTGTATATGTTCTGGCATTGCACTTCCTATGGGTCATTAAAAAGAGACTTTGTTAGGATTACTATATGGACAAGATATATCTATCTATCTATCTATCTATCTATCTATCTATCTATCTGGAGATAGATGAGATGTAACTCACATAATGAGGCAGCATTTATTTTATTATTTATATATTTATTCAGCAAACCAAAAGGCAGGCAACAGTGTCATAACTTCATGAGATATAGTGGTGGTGGTGGTGGGGGGGGGGGGGGATATTTAGTCAGACACCAATCGTACAAATCCTCCCACTTAAAAAGATGAGAGAGGCCTGTAATTGACATCATAGGTAGACCTCAACTATGAGAGACAACATGAGAAAATACATCCAGAAAATCACATTGTCTGATTTTTATTGAATTTATTTGCAAATTATGGTGTCAATTACAGACCTCTCTCTCATCTTTTTAAGTGGAGAACTTGTACAATTAGTATCTGTCTAAATACTCCCCCCCCCACTGTAAGTAACAACATAAATAATAGTAGCAGCAGCAACAGCAGCAGCAGTAATAATAATAATGCTTTATTTGTATTCCACCTACCTCCCCGAGGGGACTCAGGGCAGATTCCAGCAAACACAGACACAAGGCAAATATTTAATGCCTAGAAACAACAAATACAGATAAAGGTAAAGGTTTCCCCTTCCGATTCTGGGGAGTGGTGCTCATCTCTGGCTATGGAGAGTGGTTCTCATCTTAATTTGTAAGCCAAATAGCTGGAGTTGTCTGTAGACACCTCCTAGGTCATGTGTCCGGCATGATTGCATGGAGCACCGTTGCCTTCCCACCGAGGTGGCACCTATTGATCTACTAACCTTTGCATTTTTTCAAACTGCTAGTTTGGCAGAAGCTGGGGCTAACAGTGGGAGCTCACTCCACCATGCAGATTTGAACTGCTAACCTTCCGGTTAGCAAGTTCAGCAGCTCAGTGGTTTTATTTATTTATTTATTTATTTGCTGTATTTGTATACCACTCTTCTCAGCCCTCGGGCGTTGTGCCACTGAGGCTCCTATAATGATCAAAGTACAATAGGTCTACACCAATTACACTAAAATTGTGTGTGTGGGGGGGGGGGGGAGGAGTTATCATTCTCCAGAAAAACCAAGTAAAGCTGACTCCACATTTGTGAGTTTGATTTTTGTGGATTTGATTACTCAATGGATTTCATTACAATGTTCTCTGCAGCAATCTCTAGTTGACCTGGAGGACCTAGTGGTTCCTGAAGAGATGTTCTCTCAGGCTAAAAAGCAGTGTTTTACATTCATAGTTTCCCCATTTACACAGAAGCCCTATGCTCCTAACCTCAGTGAATGTGGAGGGCTGACTGTATACTTAATTGGGGCGGGGAGGTTTTACCACCCTCCAGATCAATGCAGACAAAAACACATTGAACAAGCTCCTGAAGCAGGGTTTTCCACAGGTGTGGCAACAAAAATGAACTGGCTTGATGCAGGTGCCAACATACCTTCCAAATATGGCAGCCTGGGTGGCAGGCCTGCCCCAGACAAAACAACATGAGACAATTCATGGGTGGGGCAGGCATATAAAAGTAAGCATCTCGATCACCTTCCCGACTATCACTTTGGCACAGTAATTTGTTTTCTTCCAGGAATATTAGGCATAAGAAATCAGCACCATAGCTGAAGAAAGAAGAGCCTATTTCACACATCAGAGCGTGTAAGATAACTTGAATCAATTATCCCTCGCTTGTTTTTAGTTTAAAAAGAGGGGAAAGGGAGGGGCGGGAAGGTAGATTTGTAGGATATACTGCTTTCTAAGACCATCAGGGGTTCAATAAATGTTGCCTGAATTTGTTACAGTTGGACTGAAAAGATGCCGTGATGATCAGGTTCATTGCATCAGGATAAAGCAGTTCTTCACACTGGAAGATTGTGGAAGGTTAAAAATATCCCAAAGTGGGCAAATTATTTTGACAACTATAGCACAAAGGAAGAAAGCTTTTAGACTGCAAGCTAATGCATCATGCAAGATTACCTGATCAAGGTCACTCTAGCCCTGCATCTTGAATCCAAAGGTGGCCAATAAGATGCCTGGAAGGAACATATGGAGTGAACAGGGAAGAACCCTCTTTGTTTGGTTGCTCCGAGCAACTTATGGTTTGATGGGAACTCCAAGTTTGGAGGCAGCCTAGCAATCACGAGCAAGAGCCAGTGATAAAAGCCCCCCCCCCCCAAAAAAAGGACAAGGAGCTGGATTTAGATTTAGGTACACCCTTTTGGAAATGGACTTCTCTACTCCACATGAATAGAAGCACTTTATGACTGTACTAGCTATCATTCTGAGTACCATTATCCAAGATTTCCTTCCCTCCCTTAATGAGCACCCATGGGACTAACTATCCTCTGGTATTATGTGTTGCCTAAATGAAGAAAGCTACAGTGAAATGCAGATGTTTGGGTTAATTTTTCAGCCTCTGCTTTCAGTGACAAATAGAAAAGACCTTCATGAAGCATCGAGATGATTTGAACAAAATATCTCAACGTGTTGCTATAAATAGCTAGTAACCAGCTATGCAATAACAGTTAGGGCTCCAGCATGAAATAGACTACATGGTTTGAAAATAGCAGGATAGACATTCCAAATTGCAAGCAAAACAGTGATGTGTGGTGTGTATATTTTTTACAATGATATATTCTGGAGACTCGAGTGGCATACTGGACCCCTGGAAGTCATGAAAGGATATAATCCATCAATGTATATATGAGTGTGCCAACATAGCAGTTCGAAAACATGCAAATGTGAGTAGATCAGCCTCTGCTTAAAAGCTTCCAAAGTTAAACCAACCAACTTACCTGTCTGAACACATCTCCCTCTATGAGCCTACAAGAGCTTTAAGATCAGCTGGGGAGGTCCTGCTCTTTGACCCAATCTCTTCACAAGTGCAATTGGTTGGGACGAGAGACAGAGTCTTCTTAGTGGTGCCTCATTGGCTTTGGAAACTCTCCCCAGTGACAACAGGCAGGCCCCATCTCTCCTGGTTTTTAGAAAGAAACTTAAGACCGGCTTTTTTACGCAGGTGTTTGGTGAATAGGAAACTACGGACTGAGACGTCAACAGCTTGAATAATGGACTATGGATTTTGGAAACCATTTGGACGTGAGATCATGACTTGGTGGTTATAATCTGTTGGATAGATTGTTATATGTTTTAATTGCTTATATGCTTAGATTGTTTATATTTTTATGAGATGTGTTTTATTGTTTACCTGTGTAGAACTGAATTTTTCTTGGGTCAAGAAAGGTGGGATAGAAATGAAATCTATATATATAAATTTGTTAGGGGCATCCAACGAGGAAACAAAACTCAAAAACCCCCCAACGAAACTTAACCAAAATTCCCATGCCCATAACACAACCCACAAGGTACAAACATATCTACTCAAAATGAAAAACAACACAACAACACACTCACAAAACGGCAAAACAACAAAACTCAAAAATCCCCCAACGAAACTTAACCAAAATTCCCATGCCCATAACACAACCCACAAGGTACAAACATATCTACTCAAAATGAAAAACAACACAACAACACACTCACAAAACGGCAAAAGGATAAAACTCTAAAAAAAACCAACGAAACTTAACCAAAATTCCCATGCTCATAACACAACCCACAAGGTACAAACATATTACTCAAAATGAAAAACAACACAACAACACACTCAAAACGGCAAAAAAAAAACTCAAAAATCCCCCAACGAAACTTAACCAAAATTCCCATGCCCATAACACAACCAAAAAGGTACAAACGTATCTACTCAAAATGAAAAACAACACAACAACACACTCACAAAACGGCAAAACAACTGAGCATGCGCATTGGCGCCCAGCCGCAAGTTCCCTGGCGCGCGCACATGCCCTTCCGGCCAACGTTCCCTCTGCGGAAACCATGCCCACTCCAAGCCCCGCCGCGCCGCTTCCCGCACACACACACACCCCTGCCGCACATACACACACAACCCCACTCCCCCCGCCGCCGCACACACACACGCAACCCCACACTCCATCACTTCCCCCGCTGCCGCACACACACACGCAACCCCACGCTCCATCACTCCCCCCGCCGCCGCACGCACACACGCAACCCCACTCCCCCCGCCGCCGCACACACACACACAACCCCATGCTCCATCACTCCCCCCCGCTGCCGCACACACACACGCAACCCCACGCTCCATCACTCCCCCCGCCGCTGCACACACACATATAACCCCACGCTCCATCACCCCAATCTTACCTCCTTTTACTTCACGCCACCTCCAAACCCCACCCCGCCCCTTCCCGCCCTGTCAAAATCTAGGAAAGACAGGAAGGAAGGAAAGAAGGAAGAAAGAGAAAGGGAGGTAAAGAAAAAGGGGGAAGGAAGGAAAGTTAGAGAAAGAAGGAAGAAGAAAAGGAAAGAAAAGGAAAGATGGAAGGAAAGAAAAGAGAGACAGCAGAAAAGAAAGAAAAAGGGGGAAGGAAGGAAAGAGATAGAGAAAGAAGAGGAGAAGGAAAGATGGGAGGGAAGGAAGGAAGGAAGGAAGGAGGGAAAGAAGGAGAGAAAGAGGGAAGATTGGCCACAGCAACACGTGGCGGGTAAAGGTTGTTATTTCTATTATTATTATTATTATTATTATTATTATTATTATTATTATTATTATGCTATTGTTCCTATGAGACCCTGGAGGAATGGGAGAGGTGTCAGGTCCCAGAGGCAATGCATTGCATTATTGTTATTGTTATGATGGTGGTAAAATAAAAGGAAATAAAAAGTGAAAGAAGGAAGCAAACAGGGAGGGAAGAAAGGCAAAGGAAGAAAGGGGGGGGGGGGGGAATGAAGGAAAGAGAGAAGGATGAAACCAAGTAGTGAAAGAAAGAAAGAGGTAGAGAAGGAAGAAAGGAGAGAAAGGGGGAGGAAAAGGAGGAAGGAATAGGTAGGTACCTCTCTTTCATAATAGTCCAGATATCTACCTCAACTTTGATAAGTTTTACTATAGGCCACAGCAACGCGTGGCAGGGCACAGCTAGTAAATAATAAATCTCTCAGGGGTGCTTTGTGTTTTTCCTGCATGGCAGAATGGGGTTAGACTGGATGCCCTTTGCAGTCTCCTCCAACTCTTATGATTTTATACACAAGGTTTTTTTAAAAAAAAAAAAACAACAATGGTAGGTAAAGACACAATAGGCCAGGTTTATTCACAAAGAAGTTTCTATTTAAAAAAACAACAACAACAAATAAAATACTAGTCCTTCAGAAAGATGAAGGGACCTTATTAGCAACTAAAATGAACATGAGTGGGTTAGGTAAACTAGTCCATATTTTCACAATGAGCAGAGGATTATAACTTGCAGCTAGAGAGGATGTCTTCTACCAGCCGTTTGTAGACCCAAGCGTCGCCCTTCAGCCGCTGCCTGCGAATGCCCACGACTTCAGGCCTGCTCAGCTGGCAAACCTCCAGCTCAAACTGCATTGTCACTTTGCCAAAGTCTGACTGTGTTTTGCACTTCAGTTTATAGCTGTGTAAGACAAAAGAAAAAGCAGAATTAGTTCAGGCACTTACAACAAGCAAGGTATTTCAGAAGGGATCGTTACATGAGTAAATTGGGTAAAGAGCCAACTTCTATGCAAGCCTTACATTGAGGACTAATATATTCAGTTAGTGTAATCAGATGGAAAAGTGGGGGATGGGAGGAGCTAGAAGGTGAAGGAATATGTCACTCTATAAGACACAGGTTAAACACTCTATGTTCCTTTTACCCTGACATAAAGTCTCCCTTTAATGACCCATAGATATGCAATGACAGATCTGAAAATGCATGCTGAATTACACACCATATCATTATTGTGAGTAAGAAGGCAACAAAGGGATGGGACACTTGGGTCCTTTGGATAGTACGGAACTGCACATCCTAGCATGTGTTAACTATGCTGGTTAGATTAATGGGGTTGCAGTTCATCAGTGGCTGGGCTTTTTCAGCCACTGAGCTCTTTTTGAAGCAAAAGTTTCTCGTGGAGCCCCAAGAAATGTTTCTATATATTATATTATACTAGCGGGCCCCTGCCACGCATTGCTGTGGCCCAGTCTGGTAATCTGGAAAATAAAGTAATGAGAAAGTGATGGTTTCTAATATATGTAATGTCTTTATGCTTGTGGGTAAACAGTATTTCTTGCTGTTTCTTTGCCAGTGTTGATGTGGAGATTGTCTGGTTTGCCTACTGTGGAACATGCGACATATCATTGCCCTTTCTTTAGGGGTCCCTTTCAAATCTTTGATATTGCATTTGTCATATATATGTGTATGTGTGTGAATGGCTGGATGGCCCTTCGTCAGGAGGACTTTGATTATGTTTTCTTGCCCTGGTAGGACTGGATGGCCCTAAGGCAGCATTTCTGAACCTGGAAAGTCAAGACCCTGGGGGGGGGGGGGGTGTTCACGAGGTGGGTGTTAGAAGGGTCACCCATGATCACCAGAAAACACAGTATTTTCTGTTGGTCATGGGGGTTCTGTGTGGGATGTTTGGCCCAATTCCATCGTTGAGGGGGTTCGGAATGCTCTTTTATTGTAGGTGAACTATACATCCTAGTAACTATAACTCCTAAATGTCAAGGTCTATTTCCCCCAAACTCAATCTGTGTTCACATTTGGGCATATTGAGTATTCCTGTCAAGTTGGGTCCAGATCCATCATTGTTTGAGTCCACAATGTTCTCTGGATGGAGGTGAACTCCAATTCCAAAACTGAAGGTCAATGCCCACCAAACACTTTCAGTATTTTCTGTTGGTCATGGGAGTTCTGTGTACCAAGTTTGGTTCAATTCCATTGTTGGTGGAGTTCAGAATGCTCTTTGATTATAGGTGAACTATAAATCCCAGCAACTGCAACTCCCAAATGAAAAAAATCTTTTTTTTTTGAGTGATGGTCACTCCTTGTGTTGTGAGACGTTTTGTTGCCAAATTTGGTGTGATTGTGTTCATTGGTTCTTTTGTTTTTAAGGTACTCATTATGCACAGAGCATTTATATATATAGATAGATTACATTATATTATATAAATCAGGCATGGGTGAACTTTTGGACGCAGGGGCTGCATTGCTTTTTAAAATTTGACAGACGGGTCAGGCCAGTGGCAGATGGTTGGAGAATGTCAGTGTCAATTAATTGAAAAACACATGAACAAATTCCTATGCACACTGCACATATCTTGTTTGTAATGCAAAAAAAAAAAAGAAAGAACAATGCAATATTTAAAATGAAGAACAGTTTATGAAGAACATAAACTTAACAGTATTTCAATGGAAGACCCCAGGGAGCATCCAGTCCAACCCCTTTCTGCCATGCAGAAAAAGCACTATCAAAGCACCACCTACAGATGGCCACCTAGCCTTTGTAGTAGTGGTAGTAGTAGTAGTAGTAACAGAAACCCTAGGGGCCATCCAGTTCAACTCCTTTCTACCATACAGAAAAAGCACAATCAAAGCACCATCCACAGATGGCCACCTAGCCTTTGTAGTAGTGGTAGTAATAATCGAAACCCCAGGGCCAGTTCAATTTATTTCTGTCATGAAGAAAAAGCACAATCAAAGCACCTCCATGAGCAGTGGGAGGGAAATAGGGTTTTGGAAGCAAAGGGTCTGGGCGGAAAGGAAAAGAGTTTCGGCAAGGGGAGGCAGGGGCAAAAGGGTCTGCACTCCGGGAGGACACTGCTGCTGCTGGGTCTGCAGTTCCAAACTCTAAGTTCCCTACATTTCCCAGGAGAAAGAAAGAGGAGGAGGCAGGAAGCAGCATTGCACTGTAGAGCCTCTTGACTATTACTCGTGGAGCTCTAAGGGCTCCACGGAGCACAGTTTGAGAACCCTGATCTATGGAGTGACACATTCCTCAACTCTGAACTGAAAGTCAAGAGAAGTTACTGTCAAACACTGGGCTAAACTGAGAATTGACACTTACCCTTTCTGTACATATTCAACTTGCTTTTTGGGCAGCACAGCAATTATCTCCTTCAGCAGATCATCTGGATTCAGTAAGTTAGTTGTGGTCACATTGTAATGAGCCTAGAAAAAAAATTCAACCAAAACAGTAGTCTTTCACAGCTACTTGTGATGAATGTGTTGGGTGCACTGAACTGTTCGCACCAATTGGTTTCATTTTCTTGTCCAATTCACCATCAGAGTACTTCACTAGTTCTGCACCTCTAAAATTATGTGTCTTGAAATGATTCCGAATGCATAAACTAAGTAGCATAGTATGGGGAAGGGGGTCATTTTTGGTTAACTTTGCCATCCTGCAAATTAAGATCCAACACCACCATTCTGCATTTCAGGTCTAAGCACTTGCTTCTCATTCCCTTGGGTTTTCGTTTTGTTTAACCTTTCAGTCTAGTCTTGTGCATAAAAGCTCAAAGGCATTTTATTTCAAATAACTACCATTTCAAAGGTGGTCAAAGGAGCTTCAATGTTTTGCTTTTCTAAAACCAAATATCTTGGTGTTAGAGCTGTAACTACCATACCACTTGAAGTTTACTGAAGTTTAAATTTGAGCCATGAACTCTCTTGAGAATACCCTACCTACTTGCCTAGTAGTAGTTAAGCATGACATCTGGGCCTTTTTGTCAGATTTCTGTTCTGCCTTGATCAGAAAAGCTATACTACAAGAGCCATTTGGTAATACAAGGGCATTCAGCTGTAGCTGAGTCTCTGCCACTGAATTCCTGAAGCTGAGAGTTGCTAAAGCTGACCACAATTTGGACTTAAATTTGCAAGTAACCTTCCAAATTTTGTCTTTCTCTGTTCAAAGTCCTAAAACCTACTGGACTGTGAATTTAAGCAGGGCAGAGAGAGAGAGAGAGAAAGAGAGAGAGAGAAATATTTAGTTAGGGCCAGGGGCACACTTGCAAAACTTTATGTGGGAAGACAAGGCAACTCAGTTTAGTATGTTATGTCTTTATCGTATTACACAGTAGCTGCTCCAAATTCATACACTGCAAAGACTGGTACCACTAAACCAAAATTATTCAACAAGTTATGTAGGGAATGAATGAATGAATGAATAGAACTTTATTTATAGCCCACCCTATCTCCCGAAGGGGACTCAGGGTGGCTTACAACAAAATATTTATTTATTATTATTTACAGTATTTATATACCGCCTTTCTCACCCCTGGGGGGACTCAACAATGGAAAACATTTGATGCCAACAGTAATAATTAAACAAATAAAATAATAAATACATTATAGACCAATGTAAATAAACAAATAGAATAAAATCAAACCGACAATTTGTCGGCAATCAGGTAGGGGCTTGCCATTTGAGGAATGTCACACACACATATACCACAAATCTCTGTTTTATTGTGCTGGGGATCCTGGATGTTATAGCCAAAAGAGGTATCTGTATTGACTTCCATATTCAGCTAGAAAGTGTCAGATAATTTCATTATTGAAAGAAATCCCAATAGGTTGGGCAAGCCTACCTTTAATTTCCTTGGGCCATCTTTTGCAGGCCCCTTCTTTTTATTTGGTGTCAGCATTGTAATCACTTTATCCAAACCTCTTTCAAGGCTCCCAAACATTTTGGTTCCTTTCCTTTTTTGGCCACTTTCCATATGAGCTTGGTTCAAGTCCAATTCTACCGAGCGACACCTGTTCCGAGATAGGAAGCGCACCATTACTTTCAGCAGCTGGGAATGCAGTTTTAGACACACACACACACACACCAGTGAAAGGTCTTTTAACTACTGTTTCGGAATGGGAGAAGGAAGAAACTGACAAAGAGATGGCTAAAGGACTGGCGGCACCACAGTAATTTAGGATTTTGTGAGAGAACTGTATATGTGCTCCAATTCTCCGGGGGCACAAGAGTGAATTTTAATTATGGAAAATAGGAATGTATCCAAGACTACTGGAGTGTGTAATGTTAAAGATTTTTTCCCCCACAGCCTTTTAATATTTGTTGGTAAGTGTAGGAAAGGATTTAAATAGGTTTTTGCAGAGCAAACATAGATGCCATTGCAAAAAGCTTTGCACATCAATACAAGGATTATGACTGAACAATAGACTGTCTGAATATGTTCAAGTAACTGGACGTTTACCTTCTCTCGGGGCTAATGACTCCTGCCGTTAATTCTTCTGGTTTTGCAGGTGTTGGTAGCTTAAATGGGGTTTCTCTGGTGACTTGACTCCTGTCTGCGAGAAACACCACCCAAGTTTGAATGAGCAGATTTAGACACAGGCTTTGTGATTCCTTCTTGCTCCTCATGCTTATTAGCTTGGTAGCAAGACAGGGTCACCCACTGGCAGTAGCTTGGGCACATTTCACAAATCACCCAGGTGTGAACAGAAAAATCATAAGCTTAAAGAACTCCATCTCCCACCTCAATGAAGCACCCCAAAAACTGGATAAAGACTGGATACACTCAGTGCCCCCAGGAAGTGAGGTGCTTTAAGGTGGTCTATTAAAAGGAAAGCATCAAAATGGAAGAGATGGAGAATTCAGACCTCAAACAAGAGGTGAACTTAAAGGAAGACTCTGGACAGCAAAAAAGTTAAATCTTTGCAAATTGTAAGGGAATAAGATCAAAACAAGTAACCACAAGTAACTTTTCAAGTAACAAAGTAACAAGGCGTTCTTATTTAGATATTTTATATCTATACCCACACACAAATACACACTCACACACACACACACATATGTATAATACATAATGTCTATGTAGTGTTTAAAGAAAGGAAAATGACAGTGCAGGGACCAATTTGTTTTCTGCTGCCCTGGAGACTAAGACTCGGAATAATGGCTTCAAACTACAAGAATGGAGATTCCACATGAACATGAGGAAGAACTTCCTAACTGTAAGAGGTGTTCAGTAGTGGAACTCTCTGCCCCAGAGGCTTTTAAACAGAGGCTGGATGGCCATCTGTTGGGGGTGTTTTGAATGTGGTTTTCCTGCTTCCTGGAAGGTTCGATTGGATGGCCCACAAGGTCTCTTTCAACTCTATAGTTCTATGATTCTAAATATAAGGTTTCTCTTCCCCCTCAATCCCCTTCCTTGGTGATATAGTAGACATTTATATAGTCCTAATCTACTAATCGGAGATCCACAACCCTCACCCCCCGTTTCTCTTTGTGTGATTTTTTTTTTGAAATGAATAATAAAAATGTATGGAAAAAATAAAGATGGCAATTTAAGTGATAGTCAATAAAGGTAATTAAAAAAAAGTAACCAAGTATGATCAAGTGTTTTAATATGATGACTTGTTTAACGATATTTTAACTTTCCATCATCAGCTCTATCTTGTTGTGAGCTGTCTTGTAACCTGGCACTTACACAGATAAGCATTTTTAGAATGCTGTTGTGAGGATTCTTTGAGGAAGTTGCGTCAAGTGAATTAAAAATGGGCAGAAAGTAGATTATGGAAACCTGTCATCACCCCTATTAAAACCTGTAGGTTAGACACTGATATGGAAAATATTGATGAAATGGAGGGTTGGAGTAAAATGGGTCTTTTGGCCTTCAGACCTCTTGTTCTCCAACTGCCCTAGGAGAAAAGTACACAAGATCTCTGCACAGCAAGACCACTGATCACAAGGTGCTGATATACCCACGAGGAAGGTATATTCATAATAAGGAAGCCCTTTGCTATAGTGGCCTCATGCCAACTGACAACCTGTACTTCTACCTCACCCCCCCCCCCCAACCCCATACAAGTATTTCCGAAAGCATTTCAAAGGCCTCCATACCTTCATGTGTACGTCCATGGTTTGGAGTGGTCAACACTCTGTTCTCATTCATGATCCTAGTTGGTGTCTTGGGAGGAGGAAGAAGAAAGGGCTCTGGCATTGCAGCAACAAGGGCATTACTGTTCTCTTTGTCGGCATGCTTCTTTGTTCCTCCTCTTCTTGGCGTGGGAAGGAGAGGTGATGTGAACTCTCCAACATCCAGCAACATTGGGGGCTTTTGAAACAGGAGGATATCGATGAAGGGAACATTTTGCTTTACCCTCATCGATCCATTTGTGCACAACAATCTCATTTGCCAAGGTCTCAATCATCTCAATTATTGTTAAACACATAGTTTAGCTTTCTGAAGGGAGAAATCTATGTATCTACACATTAAATGATTTCCTTTTCTCATATCAGAGCATTCGTTCTTTGTACAACCCCCACACACACTGCAATGTGAAGAGGAATTGTGAATCTAAGATGAACCTGCTACTTTTCATAGTGATGATTAATCATTCCGTCATTGCCTATAATATTTTTAGTGACATAAGCATGTGTAAATGAAATTTATGTGAATACAGTAGGATTTAGCACCTTTGTATATTGCAGTCTCCTCCCAGGTTGCCTACTGCTCTGCAAGGCCTAGTACCCCTGCCCTCAACTATTCAGTGGCCAGAATACAATGCAGGGAGAATGAGGACCAGCCTGTATGCTGAATTGATGCAAGATGTTTATGAGTAAACAAGATGTGTTACTTTTTAAAGAAGACTTCGTTTTTTGTTTCTGAGGGCATATTTTTAAACTAAGAGGTTTCAAGGGAGAGTATATGTTTTGGGCAACTACAATTTCAACTTCAAAGAAACATTTTCAAAACTCTGCTAAGTATATGTTTTCTGTGCAGCAGCATGTCTATGTCCCTGGCAGTTCAAAGACATGGTTTATCAGTTTAACAGCTGAGTTACCTGGATATCATTACATGAATGCTTGTGAACATCACTTTTTCAGAGGGTTGACTTCTAACAAGGTTAGAAGGTTTTCTTGACTAGCGGTTTTCAAAAGGTGCTCTCCCGATGCTCACGGAGATTCACATTTGTCAAAAGGACAAGACATCATTTTCCTTTTCAAAAAGGTTATCAATGCCATTTTTTCCAAAAGGGGTGGGGGCAGCAGAGGTCCTAAAGGACACTACCTTTCTGCAGCTTGACTACAATGGTGCAGTTGTCTGCTCCCCCTCACTTTCCACTGTTCGTTGAATGGCTGTGGGTAGGGCACCAAGCCCATAGAAGTTTCATAGAGTGTGCAGGGAGAGGGGACAAAACTTCATGACATGGTAAGATCTCAACTATTCTATACTTTTATAATGAATAGCCCCATATTCTGAATTTGTTCATTTCTACAGATTCCAGCTCCATCATGTTCCTAACCTTATCCTAGCAGAATTTTTGAAACTTCTGAATTAGAAGTTGTCCACACTGTATTTTTATCCCATTTTTCATTTGGAAGATTCACAGCTGCATCTACCTGGGGCCCTTTCACATTGCACAATGGTAGTGTCGTGATGCCACTTTAACTGAACTAGTTTCATCTTTTAGGATCCTCGGATCTGTAATTTAGAGAGGGCCATATACAATGATCAGCCAGAGAGCTAGTGCTATGAAAGCCCAGATTTCATAGGGTGCTGCCAGAGCAATTAAAGTTGAATCATGGTGCCATAACTGTGTAGTGTGAAAGCATCTCTGATCTCCTATCTAACACTAAATAAATGTATTGCCTGCTTACCTTCAATATTGCTTAATGACAATAGAAAGATGACTTGGCCTATTGGTCCAGCAAACTCACAAATGTCTCTATTATGCAGATGTTGTTGGACATGACCAAAGGTCAGATCAGGCATTATTTGTTTTAAAGAAGAGGTATAAACACCAGTAGATTAATATCAGTTAAACCATTGAGCTGCTAAAATTGTTGACCGAAAGGTCGCAGGTTCGAATCTGGGGAGCGGCATGAGATTCTGCTGTCAGCCCCAGCTTCTGTCAACTTAGCAGTTCAAAAACATGCAAATGTGAATAGATTAATAGGTACCCCTCCGGTGGGAAGGTAAAAGGGCTCCATGCAGTCATGCTGGCCGCATGACCTTGGAGGTGTCTACAGACAATGCCGGCTCTTTGACTTAGAAATTGAGATGAGCACCAACCCCCAGAGTCAGCCACGACTGGACTTAATGTCAGGGGAAAACCTTTACCCTTTAGATTAATATTCCGTCCCAATAGGATACAGCCCCAGGTCTGAGAATAGTTTACATCAATTATTGGTACACTATCTTTCATTTGAAAAAAAAGTAATTGTGATATATATACCTGTTTGGTTGTGGGAGTATTACATAACATTACAGGAAGGTCTTCAGTAGAGGCTAAAAATTCCATGGATCCAAACACATAAGGCGTTTCTTTACAGTCTGGGTCATCATCATAACTTAGGGTTTTCTTGACCTGTTCAGAAGAATGTTTTCAAAAATCTTATTGAACAAATCACTTTCAGATATGGTTTGTTGTTACTTCAAAATATTTTAAAAAGCAGGGCATTATGCTAAGCCAAGTGGCCAAGACTGGTACTGATAACCTATAATTTAGTTAACAAGCCCATGCAATACTACTCCCATTAATTTTGGGTTGAGACCCAACAATAACATTTATTATGGTCCAAAGACCCTTACTGCACTGTAGGCATACAAAGTATGCAGACCCCATTTTGCTTATCATCTCTAGCAATGAAGGCATTCAAACTTGTGGTTCTCCGTGAGAAAATATTTGATAACTTTAAAACATTCAGCATCTAAGATTTGCCTCTGAAATTGGAGGAAATCCTTTCATTTTATGCATTATGCTTTTTCAAGTATGATGCTCCTTTTGCGGAAAGGTCGGCACCTGTGAGATGTTCCTTCCATGTTGATTTCTTATTCAGGCACTAAACAACTTTCTGAACCTTTCAGCCAGGCTCCAGATATTACACTTTTAACAGGAATAATTTCATTACATAATAGCTTCTGAACCAGAAAGCTGAATGCACAATGAGTCAAAACACAACAAAAAGGCATGACTGTTTAGCTTCAGCTTACTACAACTTAAGACAAAGCATGTGTTAACTCCTCAGAATGACACACTGCTTCTAGGATTAAAGGTAGATAACATTATTATTATTATTATTATTATTATTATTATTATTATTATTACCCTGCTCTTTCTCTCCACAAAGAGACTCATACCTTCCGCTCTCTTGATGGAGTGATGCCAACACAGTCTGCTGTTAGAGAAGGAATCCTCAGACGAACAGGCTTACCGTGAGCCTTCTTGGACTGAAGCAAAAGGTACGTTGCAGACACATTATCATATTTCCACTAATAACAGAAAGCAGATGGTACCTTTTAAGTACATATGCCTTGGGGTGAAGAAGATACTTATCTAAGAATTACTAGCAATCCTAGAGAAGCTAAAATTCCCTACATTTCATTTTCGCGTAACGGAAGAGACCAAGATTATACATTATGCTACTTATAATTTTTTATCTGATATCAGGCACTGAACTCTATACAGCTATTTTCCTTGCAAAAACAGCAAAGGGATTGTATTATTGAAGGCTTTCATGACTGGAATAACGGAGGTGTTTGTGTGGTTTTGCTTGCATCTGTGGCTGGCATTTTCAGATACAGGTGAAAGGGCTGGAAAATGGTATTATGACTGGTGTGGCATCAAATTGTTGCCAATTTGTAAGCCGCCTTGAGTTGCCTTTGGGCTGCGAATGGTGGGATAGAAATACGGCAAACAAACAAACAAACAAACACTGCTAGAAGACGACCATACAGCCCAGAAACCACACAATACCCCAGTAAAAGGACTGTAGAGGAGAACCATGACCATGAGTAAAGACATGCCTTTAAACTCAAAGTCTTCCTCTGAGAACAAATCCAGGAAACACATGTTGAAAATCCATGCATTTAAATTGAGAAAGGTGGAGAAACGGTCAAGACAGTACAGTCCCTTCTCTATTTGCAGATTTAAATTTAATGGATTAAACTAATACATTGTCGCTAGGAACTTCTGCATCCTCCATTGTGGTTCCATGGTCAACCTCTGTTGAAAGTTGACAATAGAGTTGCATTGGAGGACCTAGAAATACCTAGAAAGGTGCTCTCTAAACTGAGAGCACCTTTCTAGGTATTTCTAGGTCCTCCAATGTGTTTTTCCCACTGTCATGGAGGGAGAGGTGCCTGCTCCCTTAACCCCATTGAATGTGAAGGATGTGGGGATTTGTCAAATATTTCAGTGCCATATCCCAAGCATGGAAGTGATAAAAGCCAGAAAGAAGGGAGAACATTCAGAGGTTTGCAGTCTGTCTCAAACTCCAAATTTGTCTTATTACTGTGAAGAGTTTTTGCTAAGTTACAGAAGAACACATGTCTGTGACTCTCATGTTTTCAGCCCTTGGCCCCTCAGAATAAGGTGTGTATTATTTTGTCTAGTTCAGTAAGCTTGTCCATTTAGAGTCAGACCCACATTCATCCTAGTCTTCCTCTTTATGATGAGAGATTTCTGTGAAATTTGCCTTCTGCCTCAAGCCTCTACTGCATTAATGTTATAATTGTAAAACAGTCTGTACTTTTTGAGTCAATGTGCCATGAAATATGCAGATTCTTACCATGAAATAAGCAGATGATTACCATGAAAAGGAAGCCTGGGCAGTAAAAGAATTTAGATTTGCAAGATATTCTGAAGAGATGTGAAAGATAGTGAATTCTATGAAACACTGAAATACACATGCTATATTGTTCAGGACAGCTGCAAAAGAGCAATTACTTAGCCAGTGGTTTTCAAACTGGAATTGTAGAACGTCTTGTCAAAGGCTTTCATGGTCAGAATCACTGGGTTGCTGGGTTTCTGGGCTGATGTTTTGCCCACATAAAGAAAGAACTACATTCAGAAAACAGGGGAAATCCAGACAAGAAACAAACAGGGCCAGGAAACACCTTCCAACAAAGGATTCCAGGCAGGAAGCAGACCGGCTTTGGAACTGCAAGGCCATTCAATGTTAATTAAGGTGGCCAATTGCAACATTCACACTTGTCTCCAACAGTTCTTTCTTCCACCTTGGACATTCCACAGATATATAAATCTCACTTGCCTAGTTTTCAACAGACCTCACAACTTCCGAGGATGCCTGCCATAAATGTGGGCAAAACATCAGAAGAGAATGCCTCTAGAACATGGTCATACAGCCCGGAAAATTCACAACAACCCACTGGAACTATATAGTTCCTCAGAAGTTTAAGAGGGCCCACATTGGGTAGGACTGTATAGCCCATCATCCATTTTTATCATGAGATATATAGAGGATTGCTGTGGTGAGTTATAGGGGTGGCATAAATTAACAAAATCATGCACAGACTCATCAGTTATCGTTATTTTATGTGTGGTCCAAGACAATTCTTCTTCCAATGTGACCCAGGGAGGCCAAAATCAATTTACACATGCAGAAATATATATACACACAGCCCTCCACATTTAAAGGTTTGACTTTTGTAGATTTGATTGAAATGTTCTCTTTGCAGAAGGTGACCAGCATGGTGCTGGAGAAACTAAACATTCCTAAAAAATTATTCTCTCAGATAAAAAAAAATTACAGTTTTAAAATTTGCATTCTTTCACTTTCAGTATGCCCCCAACTCCAGTAAATGTGAATGGATTGCTGGATATACTCCATTGTAGAGAAATACTAATTCGCATCTTCAGTTATATGCTGTTACTGGCTAGCAGAAATGCATCTGTTGTTGACTTCTTTATTAAAAAGTACAAGTAACGAACGTGTTCCAGATATCTGTGTCTGCCTGTCTCACATACCGAACAGTTCCAGCCAGTAGCAGAGCTAAGAAGTATGTTTTTCTGGAATCCCAACTATATTTCAACCACATGTGAATTCTCCAGTGGGAAATGTACCTGACAATAAGGCAGGCTTTTTCAATGTTATTTCTTCCCAACATTTGGAAAGACCCTTCTTTTCACTACAAAACATTCAAGTAGCTGCATATACTGTTTCAAATTGATCCCTTATAAAGAGATCCAGCAGTATGCTTTCTACCTTTTAATTTTCAAAGAATATTGCTCTTCCATGAACAGCATTTGGAAAATATGTGGGGAAGATAAAAAGGGGCAGAAGAGAATCTAGGTCACACAGACAAGAACTAAGAACCAGAAGCAGAAACTAATTCAGAAATCTGTTACTTCTTTTCCTCTATCAATTGGATCTGTTCTGTTCCTCTATCTGTTAGACTGACTACTTCATCACACTACAGAAAAAAATCCACTTAGAATCTGGTTTCTGCCTCCTGCAGAATTCTGAGGTTTGTAGTTTAGTGAGGCTGTTAGAGGTTCCTCCCTAAACTACAAATGCTAGAATTCTGCAGGAGGCAGAAACTGGATTTTAAGTGGATTTTTTCTCTAGTGTGATGAGGCCTTGACTGGCTGGCTCAGTGTGTGTCTACCCTACGCCGACAGGTGCGGGTAATCCGTTGAACCCCATTTGCGATGGGGATCGGGGATTGCAATTATTCCCCATGAACGAGGAATTCCCAGTAAGTGCGGGTCATAAGCTTGCATTGATTAAGTCCCTGCCCTTTGTACACACCAATACTACTGATTGGATGGTTTAGTGAGGTACTCGGATCAGCTCTGTGATTAAATCACAGAGACAGACAAATCAATCCCTTATGGTTTATAATGGGCCCTAACAAGCCTATAGGGGGCCTGATGGTGTAGTGGGTTAACCCCCTGAGTTGCTGAACTTGCTGACCAAAAATTCGGCGGTTTGAATCCGGGAAGAGGGGTGAGCTCTCGCTGTCAGCCCCAGCTCCTGCCAACCTAGCCATTCGAAAACATGCAAATGTCAGTAGATCAATAGGTATCACTTCTGCAGGAAGGTAATGGCGCTCCTTGCAGTCATGCTGACCACATGACCTTGGAGGTGTCTATGGCCAATGCAGACTCTTCAGCTTAGAAATGGAGTACTACCCCCCCCCCCCCCCCGAGTCTAGATTTAGACACAACTAGATTTAATGTCAAGGGGAAACCTTTTACTTTAAGATGCCTATGTCCTTGTCGCCTTACAGTAGAAATAGCTAGTCTAGGTCGATACAATTTTCTGTTTCTCTTACATGGTGACCCCTGAATCCACAAGAGTGAAGTGGAAAACTCATCAATTTTTGAGCACAAGAAATGGTTTTGATCAGTAGCAGAGGAATTAATCACACAAAAATTTGATTCCTGGTGACGCTAGACTTCTTCTGTTTCACTATCGAATTTAGGACATGGGTAGTCACTTTGTTGCCATTACTGATAAAATATTAGCCAGATAAATTGCAAATCACTCAAATAAATTGCTAGATCCAGAACTACCTTCTGCCTAATAGTCTCAACATTGCCTATAGAAGTTGAGAAGGCCGCCTAGAATACACCCAATATTCTTCTAACTGTATTCTGCTAAGGAAATCTGCTAGAATAGGGCAAAGATCCAAGGAAGAGACCTAAGGCCCCTTCCACACAGCTGAATAAAATCCCACATTATCTGTTTTGAACTGGAATATATGGCAGTGTGGACTCAGATAACCCATTTCAAAGCAGATATTGTGGGATTTTCTGCCTTGATATTCTGGGTTATATGGCTGTGTGGAAGGGCCCTTCAAAGCAAACCCAGGATTTCTTGGAAGAGTAGTGAACCTTTGGTGCAAAACAAAGTAAAATTAGTATCTTTGTTGCTCTTAATCAGCATATTAGACAGCTTCAAACCTAGTGACAGAACAATTTATAATTAGAATGTGAAACACCTATATTTAAGGATTTAAATCAATACTGAATTAGAGACGTTAGCTTTGAGAACCACTGTACAAGATTTAGTTTTACCCCTATGAACAAATACATTTTGGCCCACTTGGTTCATTCAACAATTATTATTAAAGTCAAATATTACCTCTGAAATGACATCTGCCATGCTTTCTCTGCTACATTTGTGAAAGACGGACAGTTCGGTTATGCAATCTTCATCAAGATGGCCAAGCTTTAAAAATAATTAAATACTGATGTCAAACGCTGATATTTGCAGTCTTTTTAAAAAGTAGTAACTATCATATTTTTACTACTGGGTATTTTGTATATTTCTGCGTCTGATTACTAAGTATATGTAATCGTGAGAACATTTTGCACTTAACTATATTGTCACACACACACACATACTTATTGACAAATTCTCTGTACTGAAGAAAAATGTATAGATATGTAAATTCATCTTCTGAATTCTAACATATACACAGGCAATCATAAACAGGACTGCATTAGGCTTCACACCACACACTGGATCTATCAAAGTTAGTCTTCTGCACAACTGGGTGAGGGATGAGATTGGCAAGTAAAGAAAGATGAGGGTGAACCCCCTGAAAAATGTCAGACATAGTTCATCTGGTATCAGGCAAAATATTTGGAAGCTGGGAGCAATCCCCTAGCTATTCCACATTAACAACGTAATCCTTGATGTGTCTTCTACAACATAAACCTCAGTGGGTTCAGTGCAGTTTACTTCCTAATGAATTTGTACAGGATGAATATAAGAGGCATTTAAAAGCCTCTACAAACATCTGCTTATATATTCCCAGATGCAATTCCCACTTTATTAAGGCCAGTGGTTCTAAACCTGTGGTCTGTGGACTACCAGTGGTCCCCATGAACTAAAATATAGTCCACAGCCTCACCATTACTACACAAGAGTGATTGGTCTCACGAAAGCCTCTTATAGTGCTAAAGCTTATTAAATATGGTTTTCTATGGGCAAGCAGGTGGCGACTACTGGATGGCATATGTTCTGTATCAGAAACTAGAGCTGATGTGGTATATCCAATGCGGTATATCCAATTTTCTGAATCAGCACCTCAAATAACTAAACCAAATCTAAAGTTGACCAAAAAACTGATTTGTAACCCTTTCAGTACTAATACTGGAGAGTGGTCCTGGTCAAAAAAAAAGTTGGGAACCACTGATTTAGGCCCTTGATTCTTCTTCAAGCTATGACTTCTACAGCTCTGGCTTTACCTTCATATCCTAGATCACTCAGCCTCAGTTCAAATTTTGGGAGCTAGTGTACAGAAGTGTTTATTATAATATGCTTATAACTGTATTTATGTTTGCATCGGTTGCCCTAAGGCTGGAGCGGCCTTGCTGTGAGAAATGTGTTACCATGGAAACGAGGCAGAAGAGGAGGTGGGAGGAGCTTAGGGAGTGAAGGTTTTGAAAAGTGACAGTTAGTCAGTCAGAGGGGAGACTCTGAGAGAGCAGCAGAGTCAGGCTGAAGTCTCTGAGAGAGCAGCAGAGTCAGGCTGGAGACTGAGAGAGCAGCAGGGTCAGGTTTTAGACTCTGAGGAGTGAAGAAGTGAAGAGTCAGGGTTTAGTGTTCGTGAATAGTAGAGATTTCTTCAGCTAGGAAGCTGAAGGGGAAAACCTGGTTAGTTGCTTTAGTTAGAAAGAACTAACAGAGGCTTGCCAAGACCGTTAGTCGGAAAAAGACTAGGGATCTGTAGATTGATCAGGGATAGATCAAACAGAGAGACTATTCACTGCAGGGAACACTGGTTAATAAAGTGCCTCACCACAGCAAGAGTTCATAAGTGGTAACATCGAAAGTCTGAATTGTATCGCAACCAAGTTATATGTAACCATCAAGTATTTGCTAAGCTTAACATCTTCATACTGCAACCATACGCTTTGTTTAAAAATAAACTTGTTCTCTTTGGTTTTTTAAACTGCCTCATCTCCATTAATTCTACGTTCGGTGCACCCACTCTACCAAAATTACCTCACAACACAAACAGAGCCTTTAATACCAGAGCCTTTTACAAATCAGTGGCTCTCTCTCCTAAACCTAGGCGCTTCCTCACTAAATGGTAGCGTCTCTTTACAATTTGGTGGCAGCTTCATTACTATTGGCGGAGGGTCGTCTTTACAAATTGGTGGCAGACGACGGGATATGTTTAACAACTGATCAAGTGCCTTAAGATTATTTTAAGAATAAGTTGTGAGGTAAAAGTTATTGGAATATGGCTACCAGGCGACAAAAAAAGGTCGTTGAGGAAACAGAGGGAGACCGAGAAGAAAGTTCGGGCTCTGAAGCAGAAACAGAGCCAGTGCCTGTGTCAGAAATGGCTTATAAGTACAAACTAGAGATAAAACGATTAGAAATAGAGGCAAAAAAAAGACAAAGAGAGAGAGAACTGGAGATGGAGGCAAAACAAAGGGAAAGAGAGTTTGAAGAAAGACAGAAAGAGAGAGAACAGGAGATGGAATTGAAGAGAATGGAATTTGAGCTGCAGAAGCAAAGATTGGCTTTGTCTCAAACATCCAATGACATCCAGGAAGGGAGTTCTGGAGTGGATACCCCAGATTTGATAAAGAGATTCCCTAAATTTACCAAGGATGACGATGTAGAGAAATTTTTGATCTCTTTCGAGAGATGTTGTAAAGATTTTGGGGTTGCTAAGGAAAAATGGATGATATATCTAAGGCCACAGATAACTGGAAGACTTTTACAGATTTATGGAGATTTGCCTGAGGGGTCTTATGGAGATTATGATTTATTTAAGAAACAAATTCTACAAGAGTTTCGATTAACTCCTGAATTCTACAGATTTAAGTTCAGGACCCTAAAGAGAGATAAAACCCAAAGTTTTGCTCAGGTGGCCTCTAAATTGTCTCAACTGTTCGATAGTTGGCTAAGGACGTCTGAGGTGGAAGATTACCAACAGCTGAAAGAACTTTTAAAGTTGGAACAATTTTTTCAATTAGTGCCTTATGATATTCGCTGGGTGATTCAGGATCGCAAACCATCTACTATAGTAGAGGCAGCGGTTATGGTAGATCAAATAATAACCCTAAAAGAAGGATTCAAAAGGGAAGATCTGCCAAGTGATAAAAGAACAAACAGGCAGCCATTTTACCAACAACAAACGCGCCCACAGCAAGAAAAAGGTTCTGACATAGAAAACACCACCTGGAGGAGGCAGGGTGTAACAAGTCAAACTGCTCCTGAGGGAAAAAGAAGGTGCTTTCAGTGTGGAAAGTGGGACCATATAAAGTATCAATGTCCCCTTTTAAGAAAAGAGAAAACAACCCTCTTTGTGAATAAAGTAAAAGAAACACAAAAAACAGAACCAGATACTTTGTCAAAGGGAAGTACAGAATCAGAGCCACAAGAGAAACAGTGTTTGTTCATCTTGTCAAACACCCCATCTAAAGATTACTTAGAATCCATTTCCATTGACAACAAAGACGTGAAAGGACTTCGAGATACAGGTTCCGAAGTATGTATAGTACATCCAGAAATAATACCTCAGAAATTTCAGCGGCCTACCTCTGAAATAAGATTAAAAGGTTTGGGACCTGCGATACCAACAGCAGTGGTGACTTTGCCAATCGAATATGGAGGATGGAAGGGTATGTGGGATTTTGCAGTCAGTCCTGACATACCATACAGATGTTTAATTGGAAATGATCTGGCTAAGAAGATTGAAAACTGGAGGATGACGTGTGAGGAGGAAGAATATGGCAACAAGGGCCCTGATCAAAAAGCCATGTGTTTTGCCATGCAACAGGATGGGGATGAGAGTCCGGAATCCAGCGCTACGGTTGCTGAGCTTGTTAAGAAGACGGGAGGAGTTGGAGAAATTCGGCAGGAACAAGGAGCCGATGAATCTCTGAAACCTCTGTTCGCTTTGGCTCAAACCCCCACAGTATCGGCAAAAGGACGGCCCTCCGAGTTTGTTTTAAAGAATGGTGTCTTATATAGAGAAACCAGAAATGTGAAGTCAGCAGAAGGATCAGTGACATGTAATCAAATTGTAGTGCCTCAAAGTTTTAGAGAACAGCTGATGAGGGTGGCACACGAGAACCCTCAAGGTGGACATTTGGGTGTGAGGAAAACCACAAAGAGAATCACTAAGAACTTTTATTGGCCTGGCATGTTCCAGAAGATCAAAGAGTTTTGCCAGTCTTGTGATATCTGCCAAAGATTGAGTACTGGAAGGGATAAAATTAAAGCTCCTATGATCCCTATGCCGATAATTGGAGAACCATTTTACAGAGTGGGCATTGACATAGTGGGTCCTCTTTGTAAGCCAAGCAGACGTGGTTACAGATACATTTTAACCATGATTGACTACGCCACAAGATATCCAGAGGCTGTAGCTCTAACTAACATCGAGACAACAACGATTGCAAATGCACTGTTATCCATTTGGGGAAGAACTGGTTATCCTAGAGAATTGGTTTCGGATTTGGGAACTCAATTTACTTCCAGGCTTATGTCGAAATTGCTTGAGTTATGTGGAGTCAGACACCTGACTTCAACAGCTTATCACCCACAGACAAATGGACTAGTTGAAAATCTGAAAAAGACTTTAGTCAAAATGATAAAGTCTTACAGTCAAAAGAAGCCATACGACTGGGACGTCAAATTGCAACAACTGTTATTCGCCTACAGGACCGTCCCTCATGACAGTACTGGCTACAGTCCATTTGAATTGCTATATGGAAGGAAAGCTCGTGGTCCATTAGACCTGATAAAGGAATATTGGGAGGAAAATCCGGCAATAGATCCAGTTCCAGTGTCGGAGTATTTAAAGGATCTTCAATCAACAATGCAACTGGCTAGGGACATTGCACAAGAACATTTGCTTGCGGCTCAACAGAGACAAAAAGACTATTATGATTCTACTGCTAAGCCAAAGATCTTCAACATTGGAGATGAAGTTTTATTTTTATCTCCCAACAAAACCAACAAACTTCAATTGGATTGGTCAGGACCCTGGAAGATCACCAGGAAGCACAACCAAATAAACTATGATATATATGATGAACATTTAAATGTAGAAAGAAGAGTCCATGTAAACATGTTAAAGCCTTATGTTGGAAGGTCTGCTAATGTATATTTTGTTATTTCGGAAAAAGAATCCGGTCCCTTTTCTTTTGGGAGGGTGATCGTGAACAATACAAAAATTTGGATCGAGTAGAAATAAACATAGTTGCAGACGCCTTATCTAGAATTTTGTAAGGTTAAAGGTTTGTATGTATATATAAATTGTAATGTATTTAACCATAATATGTTTGCCTTTCAGAAATATTGTGTATTTATATATTGTTGGATAATATGTAGAATTATTTTTGCCATTCCGGGATTGAGAATGGTCCAAAAATAATTTTTCTGGGGGGGAAGGTGTACAGAAGTGTTTATTATAATATGCTTATAACTGTATTTATGTTTGCATCGGTTGCCCTAAGGCTGGAGTGGCCTTGCTGTGAGAAATGTGTTACCATGGAAACGAGGCAGAAGAGGAGGTGGGAGGAGCTTAGGGAGTGAAGGTTTTGAAAAGTGACAGTTAGTTAGTCAGTCAGAGGGGAGACTCTGAGAGAGCAGCAGAGTCAGGCTGAAGTCTCTGAGAGAGCAGCAGAGTCAGGCTGGAGACTCTGAGAGAGCAGCAGGGTCAGGTTTTAGACTCTGAGGAGTGAAGAAGTGAAGAGTCAGGGTTTAGTGTTCGTGAATAGTAGAGATTTCTTCAGCTAGGAAGCTGAAGGGGAAAACCTGGTTAGTTGCTTTAGTTAGAAAGAACTAACAGAGGCTTGCCAAGACCGTTAGTCGGAAAAAGACTAGGGATCTGTAGATTGATCAGGGATAGATCAAACAGAGAGACTATTCACTGCAGGGAACACTGGTTAATAAAGTGCCTCACCACAGCAAGAGTTCATAAGTGGTAACATCGAAAGTCTGAATTGTATCGCAACCAAGTTACATGTAACCATCAAGTATTTGCTAAGCTTAACATCTTCATACTGCAACCATACGCTTTGTTTAAAAATAAACTTGTTCTCTTTGGTTTTTTAAACTGCCTCATCTCCATTAATTCTACGTTCGGTGCACCCACTCTACCAAAATTACCTCACAACACAAACAGAGCCTTTAATACCAGAGCCTTTTACAAATCAGTGGCTCTCTCTCCTAAACCTAGGCGCTTCCTCACTAAATGGTAGCGTCTCTTTACAATTTGGTGGCAGCTTCATTACTATTGGCGGAGGGTCGTCTTTACAAATATGTTATTAGCAATATGTCCTTCCGCTTTCCAAATATGTTATTAGCATTAATTTCTTCATTAGAGCTATATTTTTGTATGATCTACTGTATCTCCTATTGCTATAGCACACTCTTCCTTTGAGGGTTCAGAAAAGATGCAAACAAGAACTGTTTAAATACACATAGCCACGCAGCAATAAAGCAATAGTGTTAGAGTGGAGGAACAGTGACACTCAATGGACGACGGGAGGCCGGAATAATTTCATCTGGCTCATCTCTTACACAGAAGCACAAAAATATGTATAAAAGATTTTTTTTCAAACCGATCTACTGCTCATTATATTATTGCCATTATTTTTATTGCATTATTTTGTTATTGTTAACAATTTTATTTGATGTTATTGTCTGTTTGTATGTATGTTGCCTTATTGTGATTATTTGAGCTTGGCCTCATGTTAGCCACCCTGAGTCCCTTCGGGGGGATGGTGGTGGGGTATAAATGAAGTATTATTATTGTTATTTATTATTATTATTATTATTAATAATAATAATAATAATAATAATCCTACTATAGATGCAAGGCATGTTTTATCAAGGTCAGAGTTTTGGAAACATCTGATCAAATGGTGAAATTTTAAATAAATCTTGCACAGAAGTGTTTCTAAACAAGTCTAAAGGACATATGGGATTACTGGTAAAGAAATAGAGCTTGTTTTTTTAACTATAAGTTGCTGGGCATGCCAAGTGGGGGATTACGGCAGTGGTAGTCCCTCTAAGATTAACTTTTCTTAACCTTAACATACATTGAAGATTCAACTGGTCTAAAAGCCTAAATAGATTCTGCCAGTCAGAGCGAAGAAAAAGCTAGGCTACATAAAGAAACAATCTTACATAATATCAATGTCATATATATCCTTTTGCACATGTACCCAATAGAAAGCTTTTTTTTAAAAAAAATTGCTCTGGGTTGAAAGATCAAAAATAAACAAGGAAACTAATGGTAAGTGAATTATTTTGCAAATCAATTTTTGTTTTAACTATACAAGCTAACCATCAAATCCTTTTTTTTTTTTTGAAGTCTTAGATGAAAATCTGGGTTCATCAGATGGTTTTCATTTACATAGTGTCTTCTGAATGTTCAAACACATCCCATACATTCTTCATAGTTCTTACAGTTCAGGCATAAGCAAACTTTGGCCCTCCAGGTGCTTTGGACTCCAATTCCCACAATTCTGTTAGGAATTGTGGAAGTTGGGAGTCCAAAACATCTGGAGGGCCAAAGTTTGCCCATGCCTGTTATAGCTGGACAGTCGTATGCCAGTACAGTGATACAAGTTGCCCTCTGGCAGACATCCATGAGAGGCACACAATGGTTGTCATACTGTCAGAAAGCACAACATTTGTCAGGGAAGAAACCCACAGTATTTTCCACTGAGCTCTGAATATTAAGCATCTAACAAAAGGCCATTATTTAGTGGCATGCTCCTCCAAGACACACCTTGAAGCTTGCTATCGTACCAGCTCAGACTGGGTTCAGATTAGCTGTATATTCTTATTCACAGTAATTATTTTACTCACAGGATATTTACTTTGCCACTGGACGGCAAAGGAGTCGCCGTGCATGAGCCAGGGGTGACTTAAGAGATGCTTAACCATTATCCGTTTCTTTGGGTCCACCTAGTGGATAAGAGGATAAATGCATTTCAAAGTATAGCTATGACAAATCATTTTAAATAAACATGCAATATGTTGCCTAAGGCTTTCACAACCGGAATCACTGGGTTGCTGTGAGTTTTCCAGGCTATATGGCCATGTTCCAGAAGCATTCCCTCCTGACGTTTCGCCCACATCTATGACAGGTATCCTCAGAGTTAGTGAGGTCTGTTGGAAACTAGGCAAGTGAGGTTTATATATCTGGGGAATGTCTAGGAGAAAGTACTCTTGTCTGCTTGACAAGAGTATGAATGTTGCAATTGGCCATCTTGATTAACATATAATTGCCCACTTCTATGGCAGGCTTGTGAGGTCTGTTGGAAACTAGGCAAGTGAGGTTTATATATCTATGTAATCTCGAGGGTGGGAGAAAGGACACTTGTCTGCATGTAAATGTTGCAATTGGCCATCTTGATTAGCATTTAATGGCCTTGCAGCTTCAAAGCTTGGCTGGTTGTTGCCTGGGGGGAGCCTTTGTTGGGAGGTGCTAGTTGGCCCTGAATGATTTTGTCTGGAATTCCCCTGGTTCTTTTTTTTTTTTTGTGTTGCTGTTTATTTACTGTCCTAATTTTAGAGTTTTTACTACTGGTAGTCAGGAGTTTGCTCATTTTCATGGTTTCCGCCTTTCTGTTTGCGGCTTTGAATCTGCAAGGCCATTAAATGCTAATCAAGCTGGCCAATTGCAACATTCACACGTGCCTCAGGTAGACAAGATTACTTTCTATTGTCGAAGGCTTTCATGGCTGGAATCAATAGGTTCTTGTAGGTTTTTTCGGGCTATAGGGCCATGTTCTAGGGGCATTTCTCCTGACGTTTCGCCTGCATCTATGGCAAGCATCCTCAGAGGTAGTGAGGGTTGCTGAGGATGCTTGCCATAGATTCAGGCGAAACGTCAGGAGAAATGCCTCTAGAACATGGCCCTATAGCCCGAAAAAACCTACAAGAACCTAAGAGTACTTTCTCCTGGACATTCCACAGATATATATACCTCACTTGCCTAGTTTCCAGCAGACCTCACAACCTCACAAGCCTGCCATAGATGTGGGCAAAACATTAGGAGAGAACATTTCTGGAACATGGCCATTCGGCTCAGAAAACTCAAAGCAACCCAAACATGGAATATAATGTAGCATTCAATTAAAAAAAAAAACTATGAGGTTAAAGGCCTAAAAAGAAGTTTCTAGATTTTTTTCCTCACGCTTTTACATCAAGATCAAGGCAGATCTATATATATAAATTTGTTAGGGGCATCCAACGAGGAAACAAAACTCAACCCCCCCCCCCAACGAAACTTAACCAAAATTCCCATGCCCATAACACAACCCACAAGGTACAAACATATCTACTCAAAATGAAAAACAACACAACAACAAACTCACAAAACGGCAAAAGGATAAAACTCTAAAAAACCCAACGAAACTTAACCAAAATTCCCATGCTCATAACACAACCCACAATGTACAAACATATTACTCAAAATGAAAAACAACACAACAACACTCTCAAAACGGCAAAAAAACAAAACTCAAAAAAACCCCAATGAAACTTAACCAAAATTCCCATGCCCATAACACAACCCACAAGGTACAAACATATTACTCAAAATGAAAAACAACACAACAACACACTCAAAACGGCAAAAAAAACAAAACTCAAAAAAACCCCAATGAAACTTAACCAAAATTCCCATGCCCATAACACAACCCACAAGGTACAAACATATCTACTCAAAATGAAAAACAACACAACAACACACTCACAAAACGGCAAAAGGATAAAACTCTAAAAAACCCAACGAAACTTAACCAAAATTCCCATGCTCATAACACAACCCACAAGGTACAAACATATTACTCAAAATGAAAAACAACACAACAACACACTCAAAACGGCAAAAAAACAAAACTCAAAAAAACCCCAACGAAACTTAACCAAAATTCCCATGCCCTTAACACAACCCACAAGGTACAAACGTATCTACTCAAAATGAAAAACAACACAACAACACACTCACAAAACAGCAAAACAACTGAGCATGCGCATTGGCGCCCAGCCGCAAGTTCCCTGGCGCGCGCACATGCCCTTCCGGCCAACGTTCCCTCTGCGGAAACCATGCCCACTCCAAGCCCCGCCGCGCCGCTTCCCGCACACACACACACCCCTGCCGCACATACACACACAACCCCACACTCCATCACTCCCCCCGCCGCCGCACACACACACGCAACCCCACTCCCCCCGCCGCCGCACACACACACGCAACCCCACACTCCATCACTTCCCCCGCTGCCGCACGCACACACGCAACCCCACTCCCCCCGCCGCCGCACACACACACGCAACCCCACGCTCCATCACTCCCCCCGCCGCCGCACGCACACACGCAACCCCACTCCCCCCGCCGCCGCACACACACACACAACCCCACGCTCCATCACTCCCCCCCGCCGCCGCACACACACACGCAACCCCACGCTCCATCACTCCCCCACCCCAATCTTACCTTCCCGCCCTGTCAAAATCTAGGAAAGACAGGAAGGAAGGAAAGAAGGAAGAAAGAGAAAGGGAGGTAAAGAAAAAGGGGGAAGGAAGGAAAGTTAGAGAAAGAAGGAAGAAGAAAAAGGAAAGATGGAAGGAAAGAAAAGAGAGACAGCAGAAAAGAAAGAAAAAGGGGGAAGGAAGGAAAGAGATAGAGAAAGAAGAGGAGAAGGAAAGATGGGAGGGAAGGAAGGAGGGAAAGAAGGAGAGAAAGAGGGAAGATTGGCCACAGCAACACGTGGCGGGTAAAGGTTGTTATTTCTATTATTATTATTATTATTATTATTATTATTATTATTATTATGCTATTGTTCCTATGAGACCCTGGAGGAATGGGAGAGGTGTCAGGTCCCGGAGGCAATGCATTGCATTATTGTTATTGTTATGATGGTGGTAAAATAAAAGGAAATAAAAAGTGAAAGAAGGAAGCAAACAGGGAGGGAAGAAAGGCAAAGGAAGAAAGGGGGAGGGAATGAAGGAAAGAGAGAAGGATGAAACCAAGTAGTGAAAGAAAGAAAGAGGTAGAGAAGGAAGAAAGGAGAGAAAGGGGGAGAAAAAGGGGGAAGGAATAGGTAGGTACCTCTCTTTCATAATAGTCCAGATATCTACCTCAACTTTGATAAGTTTTACTATAGGCCACAGCAACGTGTGGCAGGGCACAGCTAGTACCAAATAAATTGTTGTCGTGCAATCTTTCACTGTTCAGGATGATGAAAACAAACTATCACCAATTTTAGGGATTCTATTTATTTTAAATAAAGCATTTGTAAATGCTTAAATAAAGCATTTTTTGTAAATCACTGTTCAAGAATGAGATTCTTCTGCGGGGAAAAAGGACAAGGTCTCAATCGACACTAACCACTTCAAGCAGCTTGAAACTGTAGTGGCAACACACAATCCCACAAAAGTGCACAAAAGAAAGCCTTGAGTGTATATTAGTGCTTTATGGTTCGTATAATCACCATCCAGGCCTCTAACAGATTCTGCACAGTGAAACCACTTTCTTCACTACCAGTTTGAAAGTGTGTTAAAGGATCAGTGTAGATGGAGCCAAAAATCATGCCACTAACTTCTGGCATTTCTGTAACTATGACAGGACAGTCAGTGTGATTGTTTACCTGTAGCATCTGGTGAAGAAGCAACACACTGCCAGGCGAAAGCCATTTTGGGATCTCATATTTCCCTCTCTGTAGAGAAAGCAAGTGCGTCATTCACTATAATCGAATTGATGAAACTTACAACAGTCATTGTTAAAATAGCACAGCAATTTTTCACAGCCATTTTGAAGACAATTGAAACAGTATTGGTTACTTTCAAGGGTCAGTCTTGAAGCTTAATAGCAACAGAGCTTGACCAGTGATGGGCAAGCTGGAATAGAAACATTAAATAGACCAGAGTGAACATCAATGCAGTGGAAGATTTAAGTCCAAAGCAGACAAGAATTAAACCATAAAACCTCTCATCTTTAGGAGAGAGGAATCAAAGAGCGTGAATGAAATTCAGTGTTAATAGCCAGTGTAATATCCAACATGCCACATGATTGAAGCTTTCCACCGTTTGCATCATAGCACTCAATCATTGCAAATACCACTTCATTGCGCTGGATGAGCTGAAGACATTTTATTCTGCGTGCCCAGTGCTGAAAGGTAATATAGGGGGAAGGCCCATTTTCATGGCCTGCTTTATCTCTGTGATGCCTAATAGAGCCAAATATAAGACATCTGTGATAGAAGAGCAAGAAGTGATTTTATCATTGTCAACATCTACTGAAGCATAGGTGGGAAAACAATGTAGATGACTTGTTGAAAGCTTTCATGGCCGGAATCACTGGGTTGTTGTAGGTTTTTTCAGGCTATATGGCCATGTTCTAGAGGCATTCTCTCCTGACGTTTCGCCTGCATCTATGACAAGCACTACCTCTGAGGATGCTTGCCATAGATGCAGGTGAAACGTCAGGAGAGAATGCTTCTAGAACATGGCCACATACCCCGAAAAAATCTACAACGACCCAATGTAGGTGGCTACTGAGTCCCATAAAAGGAGCTGCCTTCAGTCAAGAGAACTGCAAGGGTTACAGACACCTGAGGTATCTTATGGTGCTAGGACTTTAGTAACACATAATTCTTAGCTTTTCTCCAACAGCAGGACTGGAGGGCCGCATTTTGCCTATCTCTAGTTTTGTTTTTATTATATCATAGCTTTTATAAAGATTACACTAACATTAATTTTTCATTACCGCTTAATTCAGTGGTTCTCAACCTGTGGGCCCCCAGATGTTTTGATCTTTGACTCCCAGAAATCCCAACAGCTGGTAAACTGGCTGAGATTTCTGGCAGTTGTGGGCCAAAACACCTGGGAACCCACAGGTTGAGAACCACTAACATAATTTGAAAGACAAGACTTTCTGTCACTAAGGCCCACACAGTTTTCTTACCATAAAAAGATTTCTTTCTTATTCTAACAGTAGTAACTATATCATTAAATGTTAAGAGATGCAAATTAAAGGCCAATATACAGGCAATCCCCAAATTATGGACAAGTTTGTTCTTAAGTTGAATTTGTATATAAGTCGGAACAGGTACATTTTAAATAATAACTCTAGCCCTATATTATATAAGCTTTGGATAGCATAGGGTAGAGTTAACACTCCGGTAATGTTCGTTTTGCTCTCTCTGCCCTTCTTCAGAAGAGTTCACCTTACTTTCTGTCCCCGTGACAATTGGATTTTGAAACATGTGGCTTGTTATGGAAACAAGGACTGGTGAGAAAGCCAGGAGTGCATTTTCCTTCGTAGGGGTAGATTAATTGAATAGATGTAGCTAGGACAGTGAAAGAAGAGGAAACACCTGCTCTCCAAATGTGTTGGACTACAGCCTTGATCATCCATTGTAGCCACCTGAAGCTATTGGACTGATAATACGTCTTTGCCGAACCTTATCAGCTTCTGCTTTTGTATCAACTTATTTCACATTTCTGTTGAAGATTTCATGATTATCTTCCACTGACAAAATTTAACAACTGTTTATTTCCCTAGAGTTTTGATAAAATCTAGACCAACAGAAAGAAAAACTGGAGGCACATAAATGGACACAGACCTAACTCTATGTCAAGGGGAAAATCATGAAACTGATGTTATGTTATTTTACTAAGCTTCCTAAAATTCAAATTAATTCTCAGTACAGATAACAAAAATTTCATGAAGCTGGGACAAATGTTATCATAATCACACTATTCCAGTATTAAATGCTTAAATTTGTGTCAGAGAACTCTGAATTTTGCATCAATATAAGCCCAAATGACAGTAACTCCTTCTGTGTGTGGCATGGGCATTCAGCAATCATACTGTCTTACTCTCACAGGCAAGGTATGATTCTCTTAATTTGGAGCTGCTTGTCCATGGACAATATAATTCCATTTATCATTCAGCTTTTCAGATAATGGCTTTGACTGGGGCCTGTGAAACCCTCTATGCCAGTGGTTCTCAGCCTGTGGGTCTACACGTGTTTTGGCCTACAACTCCCAGAAATCCCAGCCAGTTTACCAGATGTTAGGTTCTGGGAGTTGAAGGCCAAAACATCTGGGGACCCACAGATTGAGAACCATTGCTCTATACCAATCATTGCTCCTAATTTTACTAACTCTTCTTTGTCAATTTTAACTGCTGCCATGCTATTAATGGTATTCCTCAACTCAGTTTCCTTCAAGAAGATGGTCAGGATGCAGGAGAACACATCCACTCAGCAGAACTAGGATGACTGTATTTCATCACATAATGGCCGTGTTCCCTCCCTCAGCTCCCATTTTTGGGGGGAAAGGAGGTGCAACTATTATGCCATGTCAACTATTATGTCCCTTCCTTTACTCTAGGTCAGTGAGAGGGCGCAGCCACATGGGAGTTTAAAGGGGAAAGCCTCGCGTGTGGGTGATGATTTATGTGCCCATGCAGCTACCCCTTGGCAAAAGGGAAAGAGGAAGCCAATTCACTCCCCCACCACCACCTGCCCTCTTTCCTTTTTGGCCCCAAAAGGGCAGCCACGCCCTTAGTTCACTTGTCCAGGCAACTAAAAGTGTTCTTAAGTTGAACTAAAAGTGCAACTATTATGTGGTGAAAGGCAAAAGTCTTCTTTTGCCTTCCCCAAAAGGGGGGGGGGTGCAATTATTATGTGGTTGGATTTCTATGCGATGAAAAACTGTTTTCATTTGAGAGTAGGATGGAGAGAAGAGAATTAAAGTTCTACTGTGCTTATGTCAGTATAAAGTCAGATTCAGGCCACAGGTAGGAATCAAGTGGCCCATATGCCTTACGCAGCCCTGGAGTGGCCTAATGGGTCTATCTAGACCTCATTTAAATCACTTCCAATTGGCACACATGGACACATCTTTCAGTAAAACCACACTGAAATATTTTTATACAAACAGAAATTCTGTTTAACAGCTCCAAAAACAATGAAACTCCTCCAACAATATTTTTTTAAAATGCAAACAACAATTGAAACAGGGTCAGCTGAATTGCTATATTTAAAAACTAAAACTGCAAATGCTTTTAAGTCTCTAAGCAAAGCCTACTTAAGACTCTGCCATTCCCCCTCCTTCAAAAGAGTGCGATAATTGAAATTTAATAAGCCATCAAATCGAGATGCGGATAAAGAGTTTGGCTTCATTACTAGGATGCTTGTTTTCCTAGATTCTTACTCAGGCAAGCAACAGGACTGGGGTTAGAAGAAAAGCAGACAGGCGAAAAACACAGCCTCTAGACAATAACCAAGTTTTCCACTCTACGGGAGGCCTGTATCCTTCATTTCACTCCATGATGTGGCCAGAAAATGAAAACATCACCCCAAGAACAACACAGCTAGCAGAAAAACAGGAATTACACACCTGGCCAGGGTTCAGGAGAGGAAATTGTCCTGGGCAGATTAAATTATGTGGGTGCTTGCAACGGCACAAGTACCTGAGCATGCTGTAACTGCTATGCTGGCCTGTTGTCGTGCATGAACACATTTAATGGATTTCCCTCAAGGTTGTCCAACATATAGTGAGAGATTTTTACACCTTCTTGCAAATACAGTGGCACTGCTTGGCTACTGCCTAACAGAGATGATTGAGGCAGATAGTGGAAAGGAAACAAGCACTGAGATTGTAAATTAATTCAAAGAAAGCCCTTAAAACTAAAAGTATCCGTACAGTATGGCTGCTCGTTCCGGGCCCTCCCACACAGCCATATATCTCAAAATATCAGGGCAGAAAATCCCACATTATCTGAGTGTGGACTCAGATAACCCAGATCAAAGCAGATATTGTGGGATTTTCTGCCTTGATATTCTGGGATATAGGGCTGTGTAGAAGGGCCCTTTGTTACATCAGCCTTCCAAAGATAGTTTGACTGCAACTCCCATCATCCTTGAGCATTGACTATACTAACTAGAGCTGATGAGAGTTGCCAACCAACAAATTTAGAGGGGTGCACAACTCTCACTCCTGCTCAAGGGCTATAAGTAGTTCTTCTATAGCTCAATTTCTGGGAACAGATATTTTCCATAGTGGCTCCTCAAGCATCTTTGCTTCAAGATGCAACTGAATCCTAGAAATAAACCTTCGGAGACAGGCCAGGATACATACATACCACTATTTTCCTGTAGAGTATCATAACGTTATCATCATCAAATGGTAGAAATCCACAAAGGAGAGCATACAAAAGAACACCCATACTCCAGATATCTGCCTGGAAAAATAACAAGATCAACAAATAAAAACCATGGAGAGCAGCTCAATATAAAACACTGTATTATACATTTTAGCATTTTTTTTAAAAAAAATTAAGCAATGAATAACATAACAAGTAGTGCCTATCCTCTTATGAGATTCAGTTAAGTGTCCCTCAAGCAGAGTTTTACTCATTACAATAAATGTGAAATCTCCTCTTCAGGTGAGTGGTGTGAGCTCATCTTTCTCCCAATTTTGGAACAAAAGGGATGCAACCCTTCCTGAGGTTGTGGAGCAGAAACTTGGCACTGGAAAAACAACCCCTCAATTTATCCATCACAGCTCTGAAGATGTTCATGAAGGAAGAAAGCTACGACTTGTCATCACTGCATCTCCAAGATGCTTGGAAACATTGGAGCAAGACACATCCACAAAATTCACTGTGGCATATGCCACATTAGAATTATTCTACACCTCATAAATCTTGGACTGCAAATGTGCATAGGGGCTTTTTTGTGAAAGCAATGTATTTATTTATTTATTTATTTGCTTTTCTATACCGCTTTTCTCAGCCGAAATGGCGACTCAAAGCGGTTTACATAATACCAGTTATCACAACAATATCCAGGCAATTAAAACACATTATACAAGACATACAAGGTCAAAAAACAATCATTATCATAATCGTAGCGCCTCAGCAACAAATCAGAATCAGAATCCGTAATCATAATCCTTTGTACCAATTCCTATGTTCGGTTGTACCATCTTCCTGTATTCCATTGCACTATTTAGCCAAACGCTTGTTCGTAAATGTAGAGAGATAAAGAAGTACAGAGATAATACAGAAATAAAAAAACCTGAAGGGTTCAAGAACATACTGCAATACCTCTGAGCCAATGTAAGCTTTGCCTTGAATTAACTCTGGAGCTGCATATGCTGGACTTCCGCAACATGTGCTTAGATGATAATCCAGACCACCCTAGAATGTGAAGAAACATGGTAAGCAGGATCATCCCCATGCCCTTGTTCCTTAGCTACAAATTGCACTATCCCATTCTCTAGTTTTGTTTACAGTTTGGCCATGTTTTATAACAGTTGTCATCACAGGTTATTGGGGCATTGTTCTGATTTTTAAGCTGTTGTTTTATATCCTACTAGCCGTCTCCTGTCACGCGTTGCTGTGGCCCTGTCTGTGTACATGTGTTTTGTGCGTGTGTGTATGTATGTATGTGTGTGTATATATATGTGTGTGTGTGTGAATAGTTGTGTATATGTGGTTTTGTGCATGCATTGTAATGTATTTTTTATTTTTTGCTTTTTAAGTCTCTTCCGCTATGTTTTTATGAGTTATGGTCACTCATTGGCCTGATATATGTTTTGTGTCCAAATTTGGCGTCAATTCGTGCAGTGGTTTTTGAGTTATGTTAATCCTACAAACAAACATTACATTTTTTATTTATTGTATTGTACTGTTTGTTTATTTTATGCATTGTTTTAGACACCTTTTGTCATATGTAAGCCGCCCCGGGTCTCTTCAGAGAGATGGAGGCGGGGTACAAAAATTAAGTTGTTATTATTATTATCTTCAAGAACACCATTTCCATTTCCATTTTAACTAAATATATACACTGAACTCAGTAGGCAGCATTAGCTCAGGTACCTGAGCTGTTATGATATCTGTTATGAGCTAAGAAAGATTTATCCACATTAATACTTTGGTTTTCAAATTTTTAGTTGTCCTGCTTGTTACCATAAGCTGGGTTCACGTGCCTGCTTTATCCTAAAAGTATCTCTTGAATATTATGTATTGAATTTAATCTTTAGCCTGACAAAACAATTAGCTCTCCATATTTGCAGGTTTAACTTTCATTAATTTGATGAATATGTCATCCCAAAGCTTTAGGTTCAACTTCTAGCCTAGTACTGTCGATTGACTTGGTGCAACTCTCTAAGCAAGATCGCTCGTTGGAGATACTAGGGGCTGAAACTGGCACCTTCTGTGTAAGATATAAGTGCTGTGCCAGCGCCTCCCCAGCTTCAGCCTGAAAAGATTCATCAGACAAGGCAAAACCCAGAGGCAAGTAGAGGCACAGTTTGCTTTGCAAATAAAACAGCAGGAAACCCTCCAGGGCTGGGGAAGTATTGTTTAATGTCTTCAGTAGCAGTTGGCACAGTGAGCAAAAAACAATGAACTCTAATGGAACTGAGGACATACTCACTCTTGGTTTTGCACAGAGACCAAAATCTATCAGCTTCAGGTTGTGCTCAGCATCAATCAACAAGTTCTCCTGAAAAGACAGAGACAGCATATTACTAAAAGTGCATTCACAAGGATTCAATACAACCTTAACTGCATGTTGTAAATGAAACTATTTTTGAACAGGAAAAGCAAAGCTCAGTGCAATAGCCAACATGCTTAAAACAGAATGAGGGGAAACAGATATTCCCATGATAGAGGCAGAGGACTCTTACCGGTTTGAGATCCCTATGAGCATATCCCTGACTGTGTACATATGCGATTGCAGATACAATTTGGCGAAAAAAGACACGTGCTTCCTCTTCCACTAAGCGATCCTTTGCAATTATATAGTCAAATAGCTCTCCTCCAGGACAGTACTGCAGGGGAAAAATACAAAAGTGTCTGTGAGGTAGGAACTGATTTGGAAAGATGGAAACAGCCGAGAATCTGTGACATCTAAAAGACAATTCTTTTGTTTTAGAAAAGAGAATGTTGCTTTACCTTTCAAGAGACACAAAGGCTGGCCAACTTCCATGCTCCTAGAAAGTTCCCTGTTCTCTCCTTAGAAGGTCATCTCATTCTCTCCCCCAATCAGTCTGAACTGATGGCGTTCACAATACTTTTAGGCTTCAGCTAAGAACCCTGAGCCAGATGTGGCCAGCCAGGATCTTAGATCGATTCAATCCCCTCAGGTGAAGCTCATCAATTTACCATGACTGAGCCTTGGGAGACTTCATGGATGCACAGTACAATTATGCCATCAAAGTAGCGTCTGCAAGGGTGCAACACATGTATTTCTAGCAGGAGCCCCTGGTTTTGCAATGGGTTAAAATTTATTGTTATTAGCTGTCCCCTGCTGTGGCCCAATCTGTGTATATATGTGTGTCTATATTTGTGTGTATGTGTGATTTTGCGCATGCGTTGTAATGTATTTTTTTGGCTTTTTAAGTCTCTTCTGTTGTGTTTTTCAGTGTTTTTATGAGTGATGGTCACTTGTTGGCCTGATCGGTGTCTTGTGTTCAAATTTGGTGTCAATTCGTCCAGTGGTTTTTGAGTTATGTTAATCCCACAAACAAACATTACATTTTTATTTATATAGAATATGTACTGGGTTGTTGTTGGTTTTTCGGGCTATATTATGCACTGTTATTATGCAGTTATTATGCACTGTTTATTTTATTTTGTTATTTTATGTATTTTGTCATGATGTAATTTTTCTGTTGTTTTGTATCTAATTATGCTGTATTATTTTTTGGGCTCAGCCTCATATTAGCCGCCCCAAGTCCTCTTCGGGGGGTGGGTTATAAAGTTTATTATTATTATTATTAAACCCTTGTGCCAGGAGGACTGCTGTCAGCTGTTCAAATCCAGGGATAGTGAGTTAAGCTCCCTCTGTTAGCTCCAGACATCCAATTCTCTCACACCAGAAGAAACTTGCAGTTTCTCAAGTTGCTCCTGACATGAAATATATATACTATATATAGTAACAGATTGGCATTGACCTCTTCTATTTCTACAGTGTGTATCACAGCAACACATTTATATCAAATACACATGTGTTTTCATATGTTGCCCTCACAAATAGAATTGAGCATATTGGTTTTAAAACTGTACACCTTAACATTTGGATGACTTACAAAACCATATAAAACGGCTTTGTAGGTAGAATGTACCCTTTGGAGAAACTACTTTGGTAACCACAGCTTGAGGCACAAAGAAAAATTATTCTGTATTCTAGTCTTGCACAACACACAAACCTAGAACAAAATGGTAGATATGTCCCTTGCTGCCACAACTGCTTTTGTTATGGCAGCAGACTGGCTTTCCTCCTGATCTATCTCAAACAAAGTGGAATTTACTAATGATGCCAAACCAAAAAGATACAGTAAACAAAGTTTCCAGTTCTTTTCCCCAGGAGGACAGATTGAATCCAACACCTTTATTCAAGTGACAGAAACAGCTACATCTGTCGAACCTGGAAGAGGCAATCCTGTCTCTTCCTCACAAATATGCTCTCCAAATCTTACACAGAGGGCTGTGAAACTCTCATTGGTAGATTTTAGCTGGTGCAGAAGGAATGTAAGGCAGAATAGAAAAGGGAAACAAGGAGCAAAATACTAAGTTTCCCAACGTTATTATCAAACGTTGCAGGGACTGAATGGACATCAGTTGGTTTATGTTTATGGTAGTTTCACTCTGTTGATTTCAGTGTACAGTGGGAAAAGAACAATGGTCATGGGACATCTCACTTGGTAATTGTGCAGGAATTCCTATCATTCAAGCAATTACTTTCTTAAATAATTTAATGCCTATTGCAGTGAACTACCAGGGTCCATAGGGATCTGCCTTGTGCAGAGGGGTTAAAAAGCCAGTCTTAAAACCCGAAGGGTTTTCCATCTTACCTCTAGAGCCATAAATATCTTCTTTGGTGTCTCAATAACATGGTATAAGCGGCAGATGTTCTGGTGGCTTAAGCTCTTCATGGCTTCAATTTCTATTTTTACACGAGGCAAGTCATCCTAACAGATAAAAAATTAAGGGTATTTCTAGGCAATTGTATGTTGTAATAAACCAAAGGCCAAACCAAAAATTACTTTCCTTCAGAAGCAGGCTTCTTACTTTCCATTCCCATTTATTTTTCCTTTGGTATCACGTCTATTACATTGCAAGCCTATGGTCTATTTGAGAAAATCTGCTAGCTTTTGACAGATCCCCACCTATCTATCCATACCCCTTTCTTCTTAGAAAAAGAATGACAAGGAAGGGTGTAAATTATTTTCCCTTAGCTTGGGGAAAAACAGAGTTATTTATGACATCAGATGCTATTCTAGCAATCTTTACACTTAGTTCAGACATATTTGAGCTACTAAAATAGCAGGAAGGAAGACAAGTTGACAAAAATAACTGCTGTTATAAGTGGGTTAGATCTCCTGGCTCACCCACAACGAGGGGCATTTTCTCACCACAGCTATGCTTTTGGGCTACATCTGACTGGAAAACTGAAAAATGGGGGATTTGGGTTGTGGTGATGATGATATTATAATAACTTTATTCTTATACCCCGCCACCATCTCCCCGAAGGGACTCGGGGCAACTTACACATGGCACAAAACTGCCTAAAAACAGAGCATAAAATAAAACACAATATAAAATGCAATACAATAAAACAAAACATATAAAACAACAATTTAAAACTCGATTAAAATGGCACTCATCTGGCAGTAAGCAACTATAAACATGAACAGGCTATAAAGAATAGGTAAAGGAAATGGGATAGGTGCAAAGGTTCACCCATGGGATGAGGATATGGAGTGTACTGCAAAAGTGCATAACAATTGCACAGAACAACTAGGGTCTAGGCGTTCTCAAAAACTGGTTTGAACATCCTGTCTTCAAGTCCTTACAAAAGGTGGACAGTGTGGGGGCTTGCCTAAACTCCCTAAGGAGGGCGTTCCAAAGACCGGGGGCCACCAATAAGAATGCCCTCTCCCTCGTCCCCACCAATTGCGCTTGTGATGGTGGCAGGACCTAGAGGTGAGCCTCCCAGGCAGATGTTAGAGCCTGTGCTGGTGTATTGGGGGGTTGGGTGCAGTCACGAAGATAGGCGGGAGCCACACCAATTTAGGGCTTTGTAGGTAATAACCTGCACTTTGAATTGGGATCAGAAACTTATTGGCAGCCAATGGATCTGCTTTAGTAGGGGCATCGTGTGCTCCCTATAGCTAGCTCCGGTTAGTGGCCTGGCTGCTAATCTCTGCACCAGTTGCAGTTTCCGAGCCATCTTCAAAGGCAGCCCCATGTAGAGTGCATTGCAATAATAAAGTCTAGATGTAACTAAGGCATGGAATACCATGGCCAAGTCAGACTTTTCAAGGTACAGTCCCAGCTGACGCACAAGCTTTAACTGTATGAAGGCCATCTTGGCCACAGCTGACACAAGCGTCAGCAATGAGTCCAAGAAGACCCCTGTTGATCTGTGTCTTCATGGGGAGTGTAACCCTGTTGAGCACAGGAAGCCACCCTATACCCCAATTGGCCTCACGACTGACCAAAATGACCTCTGTTCTTAATAAGTTACCTGCCCCTCTAATGGCTCTAGGTGGAGTACAACAGTCAAAACACCAACATAAAATACTTACAGCAAAATACATATATCAAAACACACCGATGGGTAAGCGCACTAAAGAGAGACAGGGAAAGAGGCTGAGCAAAATTAGGAGATTACCTATAGCCTTATCTTTGTATGCATAGCTATTATTTTGTAGGCATCTATCTATGACAGGATTTCAAAGCCAATAGCTGAAGGTAAATTCAAAATCTAAGTTACTGAAGAACATTGTCCAGATAGCATCATTAGACTACAGAGTGATTCCAGAAATTTTAAAATAATCCATAAAGGCCTAGTTTTCTTAGGACTAGAGAACTCCTAGCATTAATAGAGTCCAAATTGATTCCAGAAATGTAAATATAATCCTTTAACACAGAGCCACTGCCTTAAGATCAAAGAACTTCCAACAGTTTCACATTATTAGCACATTGTACAGTTAGAAACATTGCTCATTCAGAGAGAATTAGTCTCTCATCACTTGGAAACTCACTTACCCCCAGAGTCTGCTTGTCCATTATTTTTATTGCAACGTGTTCACCAGTAAGTAAGTGACGGGCCAATTTGACCTTTGCAAAGCCACCTACAGATAAGAAAGAACATGAAGAAATATTTGTTTTCAACTCCACCTTAGAAGCAAGCATGCGGGAAGCTACTTATAGGAGGATACTGCTGGCACAAAACAAAATGTCTTGCAACTGCCTTTCAACCTGCTTTCTGCTAGAGCACATTGCTTATCTGAGCAACTGACAAGATACATGTCAAATTTGTTATCTGGTTCCTACATGACTTGTTCCCCTGGAGATTCTACATTTTTAAGTAACACATTTGCCTGTGCCCCATTTCTTGAAATCACCTCAAAATACAGGTTGTCTGTGAAACTTTCAATACTTGCCTTATAACCCACATATGAATATATCTGGATCAACATATATTTATTACTTGTGGGTCTCACCAACTCATCTCCTTGTATTGCTTTTATTAATTTGACATGTCCACTGATACAGTTATAGACCAAATACAGACAAAACAGTATTTTGTATTATAAGTAAACTATGCCTTTTAATAGAAGGTGACTGACACGTAAGTAAATATACTTCAGTTCTTATTTATTGCAGAATTTAAAGCTGTATTGAAGACCACAACTTTCCTTTAATAATTTATACTATATATATTTCATTTTCATTGTGAATTATTATTTAAGACGATTCTGGACAAAACGTAGGTTAAGCTAACTTTCACTAGCTCTTAAATTATACACAACTGTAAAATTTAATGCCCACATACAACAGACTACACCTGTTGAAACACTGGCAACAGCAGATTTTGAAATTGAGCCCTTTTTGCACCCCAAAATATGTTCTGGAAAATAGGAAAACTGATTAGTGTGGTTCCCTACACTGGCTTTAGATCTAGATAGTTAGCCACTTTTCCTTGGAAGTGCCAGGAAGCATACCTGTTCCAATTGTTTCATGTAGTTCATAATATTTGAGAAGTTCCTCATAGTCATCCACAGCCATACTGAATTGCAAAAGTGTTCTTTCCAGGCACCTGTTAGAATGTAAGTGATTATTTATGCTCAAACATTTATACTGATGTATGGCAATGATTAAAAAAAATACCATGGCAAACACCATACAAATGAAAAGCAATTCTGTAACTACTATATGCTGTAAACATGACTCAAACATTGGGAGTTTTTTAATGCAGGGCAAGAAATAATAATTTAACTCTTGGGAAACATTCTTCTTGCAGAGGAAAGGTGAAAGAAGAGGGTCACAAGTTGGAATAGAAAGAAACACTAGAACCTTTTGGTTGGACCAGACTGTGATGTCAAACTAAAGGTCAAACTACAAGCAGCAACAGACGCAAGACTGCCTGCTTAAAACCGGTAAGGTTACATTATGAAGTTTGGGCCTGCCCGCATTTCAACCCAAAATCCTTGGCTACTGTCACCAAATTGCACCAACAAAATGTCATTCTTTAGAAGGTGTTTTCACAAGCATCCTAGTATATATCCAGAATTGAGTCACATATCTTTTGTGTATTTACAATTGGTACATTTACTGTTTATATTCCCCAACTTTCTCAAAATAATGTTATGACATGTGTTAAAACTAATACTGTCTGTTCTCACAATATTATGCCTGTGCAATGTCAACATACATAAAAGCAAGTACATTTGTGTCTTCTGAGCCTCTGTGGTTTCCCATGTCAAACTTCTGTTCCAAGTCTATACTATACATGAAGAGCACAGCTTTCCAAACTGTATCACACCACATTGGTATGTTAGCTGTAGTGTGTAGATTTGTCACATGAATATAACGAAAAACCCGAGCCTATGTGAACGAAAGGTTTTCATGACATATGTTGTGTCCCCATACATTTCATTATTAAAATTTATGTATGTGTCCATATCTCTTGTAAGTGGTTGTTTTAACCTCCTGTTTTCTAGTAAAATTAAGTTACTGTTTTCCAAAACAATGCACATCTACAAAGCGTGTCACCAAAGCTCTGATGCATATACATAAAGGAGCTCTGCTTTCGCAATCTTATTAATACATGTGAAACATTGCCACTAATTTGGTCCATGAATATTCACTGGAACACCAGAACACATAACACTATGTAACAAAATTTGAAAAAAAATCTGTTCTTGGTTTGAAAGTGTTGTTTCCTGTCTAATTGGGCAGTACTTACTTCAAAAGTAGTTAATATGCTCCAGAAATTTGGTTTTTTGTGGTTGTCATAAACTGTTAAATTTGTTGAGATGCTGCAATATTCATTGAAAAGCTTTAACAAAATGTGCTACAGGATGTCCGGCAAAACAAAGTTTTTGCAGTTTAAGGGCAAAAGTATGATAGCTGGGACCAAATGCTGGTTGCACAATGCGGGTCAGAATTAGAGAAGCGAAGACATGCGCAAGACAGCATTAAGTTTATAGAACGCTTCATCCACATGTAATTAAGTTAAGTTTGAGTGATAGTGAAGGATGGCAGTTAGCAATAGTTAAGCTGATAGCATGTACCAGCGTCTCTCACTTGCTGTGCGAGTGTAATTCTGACCCGCATTGCGCAACCAGCATTGGGTCCCAGCTATCATATTTTTGTCAGTTTAAGAAACTTATTTCAAATGTTAACTGATCCAATAAGGAAATGGCATTTATAACCCAGGGACAAAATTGTTTTACATCGTGTAATCTGAAACCCATCATTTTATTTCTTACATTATAACTAACATCTTTCTCATCGACTTGTTTTCCAGAACAACATAACCATAATGGCTTTGGCTGCTACATATAGCATATATTTAAGTCAACATTATCAGCCCACTTCCAAGTTTCCTTAGTCACCTTATTTTGATTGAAAATAAATACAATAAAGACCAACATGAACCATATTTTTTATTTTATCGTGTTCCTCCGGTTTTTTGAACACACATTGCCATGTTGTTGGATGCCTTCACGTCATTCCTATTATGGGCCTTCTTTGGCAAGAATTTGTTCAGAGGGGAATTGCTTTTGTTTTCCTCTGAAGCTGAAAGTGTGTGACTTACCCAAGATCACACAGTGAGTATCTATGGCCAAGCAGGGACTCATAACTTTACCTAATCCTAAGGAATTTTTAAAGGAGAGAGCAGTTCAAGCTAACCCACTGAGGTAAAGGCCACACCTTATGGGGACACTCTATATATATGCCCAGAGACACTTCTGTTTCTCTCACCAACATGCAAACACACCTTCACTTCAGTTTTTGGAAAGAAGTCCAAATTTCCCAGAGAAAACAGGGCCTTTTTGCATATTCAAGTCCCCTATCAAATTTTCTTTAGCAAGGGATATTTGGTGGTTTTGCCAGCTTCTTCCTCTGAAATAGCCTAAAGGCGTTTCCACACAGCCATATAACCCAGAATATCAAGGCAGATTATCCAAAATATCTGCTTTGAACTGGGTTATGTGAGTCCACGCTGCCATATAATCCAGTTTAAAGCAGATAACATGGGATTTTATACAGCTGTGTGGAAAGGGCCTTAAGACACCTGGTATTTATTGGTGGTCTTCCATCCACGTACTAACAAGTGCTGTCCCTGCTTAGCCCCACGAATCATAGAGTTGGAAGAGACCCCATGGGTCATCCAGTCCAACCCCCTGCCAAGAAGCAGGAATATTGGATTCTAAGCACCCCCGATAGATGGCCATCCAGCCTGTTTGAAAGCTTCCAAAGAAGGAGCCTCCACCACAAGATGGGGCAGAGAGTTCCACTGCTGAACGGCTCTCACAGTCAGGAAGTTCTTCCTCATGTTCAGATGGAATCTCCTCTCTTGAAGTTTGAAGCCATTGTTCCGCATCCTAGTCTCCAGGGAAGCAGAAAACAAGCTTGCTCCCTCCTCCCTGTGGCTTCCTCTCACATATTTATACATGGCTATCATATCTCCTCTCAGCCTTCTCTTCTTCAGGCTAAACATGCCCAGCTCCTTAAGCCGCTCCTCATAGGGCTTGTTCTCCAAACCCTTGATCATTTTAGTCGCAGTTCAAAGCAGAAATTGTGGGATTTTTCTTCAGCTGTGTGGAAGGGGCCTTAGTTTAATTAGAGGGAAGGAAGAACCCCATATAAAAGGAAAGAGAAGCACCGCTGTACCCTTTATCCACTCACCAGGAGAAAGAAACAACGGTCCCAACGACTCTCCACTCCCAGTCTTTCCCAGCCGCCTGCCAAGGTTTAAAATTCCCGGACTAGGTAGCCACTTCCGGTTTCCGTCCAAAAGAAACGCTGCATTCCCGCTGGAGAGGCGGGGCTTGCCGAAAAGGCCCATGGAAGGAAGGTCAAAACGCTTTGGTATGAAGTCGCCATGTTGGGGTGTGTGGCGGAAGTGGCGGTTTAGCTGCTGTTTTAGGCAGGAGAGCGGGGAGGAGGTCTCATTGTATCTACTAGCTGTATCTACACAGTAGAATAAATGCAGTTTTGACACCACTTTAAACGCCACGGCCCAATGCAATGGAATTTTAGTAGTTTTGGTGTGGCACAGGCCCTTTTTGGGTGAGAAGGCCAAGGACCTTGGAAACTACAATTCTCCAGATTCCATAGCATTGCGCCATATAGTAGGTAAAGTGGTATCAGACTGCGCTAACTCCACAGTGAAGATGTATTATATATGGGCCCTTCCATACAGCCCTATATCCCAGAATAGCAAGGCAGAAAATCCCACATTATCTGCATATGGACTCAGATAACCCAATTCAAGGCAGATATTGTGAGATTTCCTGCCATGATATTCTGGAATTTAGGGCTGTGTGGAAGGGCCCTATGACAATGTGCTACCCATACGCCTCTAGGCTTTGTAGCTTGATAGAGACCAGGGGTGGATCTATACTGCCTCATATCGTAGGATCTAATGTCAGATTATTTGTTTATCCCAGATTATCTGGCAGTGTAGACTCATATAATAAAGTACAAAACAGATAATCGGGAATCAGATGCTAGGATATAGGCCTGTACAGATTCATCCTAGGATGCTAGTCCTTTAGTCATAAACATAGAGAGAACAATTTCGACTGTCTTTGCCAATAAGGATATAATGTTTGTTTTATTTCACTTATGTTGAAAAATAGGGATGGATGGTACAAGAATGTGCTTTTCATAGAGTATCATTATACTTACTTACATAGGTGATCCCTCATTGTCCAAGTAGGATTGTCTTCCAAGTTCGGTGTCCTGGCAGTGGGTCCGTAGGTGACTGTGGAGCCCTATTCTTGATCTGTATCTTCTCCCGCAGTGCGGGCATCCGTTTCCAGGTGGAAGGCAGTCCTGGTTGGGGTTGGCTTGACGCACTTTCCTCTTGGCACGTTTCTCTCTTTCACCCTCCATTCGTGCCTCTTCAAATTCTGCAGCACTGCTGGTCACAGCTGACCTCCAACTGGAGCGCTCATGGGCCAGGGCTTCCCAGTTCTCAGTATCTATGCCAGAGTTTTTAAGGTTGGCTTTGAGCCCATCTTTAAATCTCTTTTCCTGCCCACCAACATTCGGTTTTCCGTTCTTGAGTTCAGAGTAGTGCAACTCATTTGGGAGATAGTAGTCAAGCATCCAGACAACGTGGCCAGTCCAACGGAGTTGATGGTGGAGGACCGTCACTTCAATGCTGGTGGTCTTTGCTTCTTCCAGCATGCTGACATTTGTCTGCTTGTCTTTCCAAGAGATATGTAGGATTTTTTGGAGGCAAGACTGATGCAATCGTTCCAGGAGTTGCATGTGACGTTTGTAGACAGTCCACATCTCGCAGGTGTATAGCAGGGTTGGGAGGACAATAGCTTTATAAACGAACACCTTGGTCTCCCTACGGATGTCCCAGTCCTCAAACACCTGTGGTTCATTCAGAAAAAAAGCTGCACTCGCAGAGCTCAGGCGGTATTGTATTTCAATGTCACTATAGCTAGTTCCTTAAAAGACAAGTGATTTCTTAAGTTGGACTTTTTGAAGCAGTGATAACAAATGTCTGCCAGCAGATGGCAGCAGGCCCAAGTAAAGATCTTTTGAAAACAAGCAAGGCCCAATAGGGATTCAGTGAATGAAAAGCAAGAGAAATAATAATTCTGTTACAGTCAGTGCTCCATATTTGCTGAGATTAGTGGTGCTGGACCCCTGCAAATGTGGCAAAAATGTATAAAAATCCGAGAGAGAACAAACACCTCTCTAGTGGTACATCTACACTACAGAATTAATGCAGTTTGACACCACTCCCATTGCCGTGGCTCAATGCTAAGGAAGCACAGAAGTTGTAGTTTTATTAGGTCTTTAGCATTCTCTGCCAAAGAGTGTTAGTGCCACAACAAACTTCAAATCCCAGGATTCCATAGCTTTGCGCCATGGCAGTTAGAGTAGTATCAAATTGCATTAATTTGACAGTGTTGGTAGAATAATAGAATCATAGTGTTGGAAAAGACCTCATGGGCCATCCAGTCCAACCCCCTGCCAAGAAACAGGAAAATTGCATTCAAAGCACCCCCGACAGATGGCCATCCAGCCTCTGTTTAAAAGCTAGCAAAGAAGGAGCCTCCACCACACCCCGGGGCAGAGAGTTCCACTGCTGAACAGCTCTCAGAGTCAGGAAGTTCTTCCTAATGTAAAAATGGAATCTCCTTTCTTGTAGTTTGAAGCCATTGTTCTGCATCCTAGTCTCCAGGACAGCAGAAAAAACAAGCCTGTTCCCTCCTCCCTATGACTTCCTCTCACATATTTATAAATGGCTCTCATGTCTCCTCTCAGCCTTCTCTTCTGCAGAGTAAACATGCCTAGCTCTTTAAGCCGCTCCTCATAGGGCTTGTCCCCCAGACCCTTGATCATTTTAGTCACCCTCCACTGGACACATTCCAGCATGTCAATATCTCTCTTCAATTGTGGTTCCCAGAATTGGAGACAATATTCCAGGTTTGGTCTAACCAAGGCAGAATACAAGGGTATGCGCTCTAGGAATCTCTAGGTCTTCTTGCACAACTCTCTGGTCAACGTGTAATGAACATTGGCCTTAAAGTTGTTCTTGAGGACATAAAGAATCTGTCCTCAAGTGTGAAGGACCGACTGTAGTTGCGTTGTGCAGCTTACTCATTAACTAGTTATTACCAGTGATGTTTAATTGCAGTTTTGTTCACTTGGTAAGTGATTGTACCCACTGGAATCATAACAATACCACCTTCTGCTTTGAAGGTGACATTCCAGTTGTACAATTTTATATCTCTTCAAAGGGTATTGCTTTGAAAGTGGGCAATATTCTGATTCTGTAAACTGCTCTCAAACCAATTCCAGAGAAAGGCAATTTGTTCATACTTTGAATAAGTAACAGCAGTTGTGTAGCTAAGAATCATAGAGCACTTCTACACTGCCTAAAATATGGAAAGAACTGGCATTCGGTCGGCTCTGGCAAATTGAGGCTTTTGTTTCATGAATTGTTCTATGTTGATATCATTTATTTGATAGGGTTTTTTTATCTTAATTTTATATTTTAAGTTATAATTTGATTTTATATGTTGGGTTATTGTTTTTGCTATTATTTTTGTATTGGTTGTTGTATTTAGGCACTGAATGTTTGCCCTTTTGTGATTAGAATCCGCCCTGAGTCCCTTTGGGGAGATGGCGTGTTTTTAACATTGGAATATATTTTAGTTATGTTTAATATGTCTTAATTTTAATCCAATTTATTTTTAAGTTAACGTTGTATATTTAAGGCACTATGTAAGTGCCACTTGTAAGTTGCCTTGAGTCCTCCTTGGGGTAGAGAAAGTCGGGATATAAATAAAGTAAATAAATAAATATAAATAAATAAAGTTGTTAGTAGTGGTAATATGGAGTTCGCGGTGGCGCAGTGGGTTAAACCGCTGAACTGCTGAGCTTGTGGATTGAAAGGTCACAGGTTCAAATCCGGGGAGCGGTGTGAGCTTCTGCTGTCAGCCCCAGCTTCTGCCAACCTAGCAGTTTGAAAACATGTAAATGTGAGTAGATCAATAGATACCGCTTTGGCGGGAAGGTAGCAGCGCTCCATGCAGTCATGCCAGCCACATGACCTTGGAGGTGTCTACGGACAATGCCAGCTCTTTAGCTTGGAAATGGAAATGAGCACCACACCCCAGAGTCAGACACAACTGGACTTAATGTCAGGTGAAAACCTTTACCTTACCTTTACTAGTTGTAGTATTATTATTTCATTGAGGCCACATGTGGGTGCAAACCCCCTCCTCATTAGCAGGAGAATGGACATATGAGGGTTATCTATAAAGTAGGGTTACAAGGCACATAGCTCTCATGGGGAATTTTCTGGGGGAAGTTAGTATCATTGCCATGTAGTAGAAAGCCAGTGGAAGCAAATGAGCTGTGCCAGTCATCAGTAGCTCATCAACTGGTGTTGTTGTTAAGGTTAGAGACAAGTGTCCTAATTCTGTTTCCCTCCAAGTGTGAAGTTCATACTGTAATACACTCCCTAAATGCTAAGGGCATCACAAAATCATTTCAGTTTATGGAGAGGATGTAATGTCAAGACAGCAGGTAACAAAATGGGTACAGAATATATTGTGAGACCATGAAGAAACTTCACAGAGCCATCCAAAACAAACAACGTGGGATGCTGACTGTGGGAGTCTGTCCCCTTCAAGACAATGAGCGTCCGCACACCCCTCATGCAACACAAGAGTTGTTGACTTCATTTGGTTGGAATGTTTTAAGCTACAGGAATTGGGAGAAGCATACACACTAATCTAGCCATACATTTGCACATAACTTATTTCCCATTAGAAGCAATAGAAATATTTAAAGTTCAAGTGAAAGTTGAAAGTGCAATGACGAAGGACTGTTTATGGACAATAGCTATGTCTTTGTGCGATATATGATTTTATGTGCTGTGTTTAATAATGTTTAATGTTTTATCAGGGGAGGGTCAATTTTGATATTTTATACTGTTTTTATCAATGGCATTAAATTGTTCCAACACTGTGAACCGTCCTGGGTTAATTCTACTACCTTCAGTTCTCCTCATCCTCTACATTCTGCCCATAGGATTGCTATGTTAGGGAAATAACTTTTGCTTTACAGAGATATGTTCACGGATAAATAGCATGCATATTGTAAATCAGGCTCAGCAATTTAACATTGTTTACATATAAAGAAGTATATTAATTTGCATGCTTCTCTGGTCTTATTTATACTGCAGCAGATGAACACAGAGAATTCTCCTACAAGGAATGAGCAGCTCAGATTGGCTAGCTCCACTTGTAGAAGGGTAAACATAGTGGTTTTCCTTCTGAAATACTTGCCATGTAGACCATAGTTGTGTTGATTGGCAGCTCCTCAAGGAAAAGAGCCTCTGTTACTTTACATAACTGAACTAACATTCTTTAATCTGAAGATTTAATTGTAGCCTGCCCCCTTATTTCTATTTAGTGGGAGGGAAGCTGTCTTCTCCCTTCAGTCACTTGCTCTGTGCAGCGAATACCAATTTTAGATCCAACCCTTAACTTCGATTGCCAGTCTCTGGTCCTTTTGAGTTATTACTGTATCAGCACTTCTCAAATCATTTTATTTACATCAACAGACACTTAGTAGGCTATCTGAAAGGCTTGCTGTGGAATTATTTCCTTTTACAGTGTTGGTACTGACTATTTTCAGTCTGAAGTCCAGCCATCATAACTTTTTAAAAGTACACTTTGTTGATCATAAGGAAAGTCCTCATTCCTGCTCCATTTCCATTTTCTGTGGATGCTCAAATTCATGAATATTTATTAATTTAAAGGATCGAGTCTCAAATGGGGGGATGGCATGAGTAAATGAGGAAAAATAAACCAAGCTTTAATGTCAACTAAAATACTCAAAATTATCATTTTAAAAAAATCCAGCCATGGTTTTTCTGACACCACCCTACTTCACGATGGAGAAGCACAGCCATGGAAGGGAGACGGGAAGGGAAAGCAAAAGAGAATGTCATCACCACACGTGGTCATTCTGTTTTTCAACTGCTTGACAGGTTGCACTGCAGTCACTATAAATAGCAGCAGGAAGGCCAGGGACATTTGAAAGTTAGATCTTGGCTACATTTAAGATTTTCTCTGTTTTGTACAAATATTCAAAACTTAAACACAATATATTAATTTGTTATAATTTATTTTAAAAGTGATTAAAATATGACATTGGTTGTTCATGTTCATCTGGAGTTTTGCAAAAAAAAATGAAACTTTTATTTTTATGTGCTAGTATTCCCCAAATGAATACTCAACGTGAAATAATTATGTATTAATTAATAATGAGCAAAAACAACAACAACAATGAATCCAATGGAGGGTGATATGGGGGTTTTAATCTCATATCTCTTCCCCAATTCTAGGATTTTTAAAAAAGCAACATTTCAGCAAAAGCACAATTAAAGCCCTGGTAGACCGTGCAAACAACATCTGAGAACCCCACCTCCTCCAAGGTGAACTGAACCATCTAAACTGGGCTCTACGGGCCAATGAGTACTCTGTGACAGACATTAGAAGAGATGCAAGACCTAGAACAAGCTATGAAAGTAAAGACAAAGATCCACCTAGGGGAAAAGTGCTCTTACCATAGACTGCATAGGGAAACATATTTATTTATTTATAATAATAATAATAATAATAATAATAATAATAATCTTTATTTGTACCCTGCTACCATCTCCCCAAGGGACTCGGTGCGGCATACATGAGGCCGAGCCCATAATACATCAGCAAAAACAACAACAACAGCAATACAACAGCAACTCATAAACAAAAAACAGCAGTAAACATTAACATTAATGTGTAGCATGAGTCTTCCATTAGACATCAGTTTGTGTCAGTCACATGACAAAGCAACAAAAACATACAGAAACTCAACAAAAACTTTGAATATTTACATTTGAACTCCAACTCCTAGAGTCTTCCAGCCACCATGGATGCTGCTGGAATGCACAATTAAGCTTGTCTGTTTTACAGTACCTGAAAACATGGCTTTTTTAAACAAGCTTTTGACCATGTTTAGGTTTAATGGCCTTAATCACTATATTTGAGGACACAGTGAGTGTTCACTTCTGCACTTAATGGAGACTGATATTGTACACGGCCACATTTTTTGTAGCTTGTTGGGTTTTGTAGTATATTTTACATTGATAGGAGTTTTATTGCTGTTTAAGTATAATTGGGTTAATTTTATTGTTATTCATTTTACCTTTCTGTATTTTGTTGTATTTGTATTTTGTTGCACTATTGAGTGCGCTCTGTGAGCCACCCCAAGTCTCTTCAGGAGGATGGTGGTGGGATACAAATAAGTATTATTATTATTATTAGTAGTAGTAGTAGTAGTAGTAGTAGTCGTAGTCGTATATTACAGTCTCCTTGCTTTGGACTTCATCCCACAAGTGGAGGGAAAGTGGAGGGAAATGTCTTACACTTTTCCCTTCCATCTTTCCCCATCTGTGTATAAGGATGTGTAGCTATTCCACATCCTTACTATGTCAATGCCCATCTTTCCACCACTTTTCTTCATTTGTAGTCCTGATGATTGGTTTAGGGCTCCATTTCTATGTGCTACATAAGACATATAGGCACCAGAAGTGCCTATATGTCATGTGATGGCCTTCATGAGAGTCCTGTGGGTCTCTGTTTCCAAAGTGCATGGAAACAGAGCCTTAAACCCATGGAGAGAGGTCTTTAGTTTTGAGAGGGAGAAAAAAACATTAACACATCTAGTAGCACATTCTCCACAACATTTTATAAATGAAAACAGAGACGTATGTGACTGAGTATGATCAGGGTGTGGTCCGAGATGGTAAAAATGATCCATGAGAAAGAGCACACAAGCTAGGAGAGGCTGCAGTAGTTTGCTTTTGTCTCAATTTCCAAAGAAAGACATGTTTTTGTGCGCTCTTCTCCACCAATCACTTTTGCACTATGAACTGAGTAAGCAAAAGGGGAATGTGGGAAGAGCAACTGGGATGTTTTAAAAGCATCCAAAAAAGTTGGGTGGCAGAGGATTAATTGTGACTGCCCCCACCAAATCAGGGCAATTGGAGGATAGGATGGTAACAAGGTTTTGATAACTGGGTTGTTTGTGCACCCAAGGATTGCCTGCTGCCTTTAGGTAAGTTGAGAATGGTGTCATGTTGCCTGTGTTGATTCAGCTGCTGCCTCTGGCCAGCTTCTTTAAGATGAACAGGAGTGCTATCTTTTCATTCATCTTAAGCAACAAACATTTCTGGAGCTATCCCTGACCCGACCACACATTAAGGAAAACACAGATAATTGTCCAAAGTGACATATTTCCTTTGAGTAGTCATTTTCTGTAACAAATTCTCCCAGCGTGTCAAAATAATTGCTAGAGTTAATGTGTGAACATTAAATTGCTAAAATTTAATATTAACATATTAACAAAAAAGTTTTTTTTACTCATTAGATTATGTAGAAAACTGAATATACAGGAAACAGCCTGTTACAAATTAAAGTGATGAGAAATTGTAACCACTACTCATGGGAAAAAATTAAATAATTATTTAAAATTGTGTTAATTTCAAATAATCCATTCCTTTCTTTTAAAAAGTAATAAATTATAAGCTAGCTGGCATTGCCCCCCCCCCCAAGGTATGATGGGAAGTTGCAGTCAACTGCAAAAGAAATAAGGTTGAACACTGTGAAAGCCACCCACTGTATGGCTATCAGCCTCCTTCCAGTAGACTCAAATCAAGGGAAAGATTCATGAAAACCACCACGCCCCTTAATGTTCCTCCAGCAACAGCAAGAATATCCCTGTGGGCAGCAAAATCGGGCAATTCCAACTGGATGGCCCCCCATTAGGGTCTTCCTCCAGGGACAAACCAAGAATTGGCAATTTGGAAGTTCCTAAACAGACTCAGAAGTGAAGTTGGCAGATCAAAATACAACCTGGCTAAATGGCACTACCTAGAAAAATCCTTCACTGTGCTGGTACGGCTGTACCAGAAGCTCCAACTTCTTTTTCTTTCTTTGAGTGTTTTTGCATGTATTCCAAAGTTCCATGCATTTTGCAATAAGGTGGCTTCTTTTGGTTTGCAGTCATGAGGTTAGTCACCTGCCTATCATCGTTGGTTTTTTTTTTAGTTCCGCCGCTTTTCCCCAGGGTTCAGGAAGGAAAGGGAGCCATTTTAGCTCAGTCTTATAGTTGAAAGCTTAGCTACAGGACGTGAATCAGCTCCACCTGTAGAGAAGCTTCGTTTCTTATGAAATTCTGGGGGGGGGGGGAACAGTTCCAAAGGACTCCAGCTGGAGAATCTACAAAGCCTTGGTTGGTAGGTCTATTCAGGACCCAAGAAGCAGTTTGGAGTCGGGAGTAGGGCCCACACCAGCAAAGTTTAGAAAGTAGATTGCCCAAGGAGGGGTTAAAAAAGGTTTTCTCTTAAAGAAAAGAAACAGTTCACGAAGCCAGTTGCCTGTCACTTGTGGACAAGATTAAGAAAGCCACCAGTTGATTCAAAGCCTTGAAGCATTGGCTTGATTTGTTGAAGATCTGAGAAGTATTTGATTGTTTTGTTGAAGACCTAAGCAATAATAAAGGACTTTGTTAAACTTTTCAAGCTTCTAAAGACTTTGTATACGAAAATCCTTAAGCCCTCTCAGCTGAGGCACCCCGGCTTCCCACTGGGCACCAAGAGCACGTCCTGTTCAAAAGCCAATTGCTATAAGCCCTGCGCATGACAGCACATCCACCTTGTGCAATTGTGGAGCAAAACAAACAACTCAACATCTGAATGCTTGCCCACAATGCCCTGCATCATGCACAGAGGAAGAACTTTTTAAAGCTACAGACAATGCAGTTGCTGTTGCCCGTTTTTGGTCTAAAACTATTTAGCTGCTTGTGCTCCCTTTATTTTATCAGCTTGCAATGCTTTTGATATGAAATAAATAAAATAAAATTACAATTAAAAATTAAGTCCTGTGTATTGTTTATTACTCCAGCTTTGTGAAACTGTTGTGCTGGAGATTCTTCCCTACTAGTGGCAACTATTGGTGTGAACCAGGACTGGAGAAATGTATGGCTTAATAATACACTGTGGAGCTAAAAGAGATACTCTCTGTTTTCAAACAAGACAGAAAATGCAGAATGAGAATAGAGTTTTGAATAGCAGCCCAGTATCTGAGTATTTTCTTTTCACAACTATTGGAATGGGCTACCAAGAAACAAATATGCTGGAAATCAGTATTCCAGTGTGATGCATTGTTATCCTGCAGGTATTCCTTTCCATTATTTCAATTCCACTGATTGCCCAACAATTTAATTTCCTGCTAGGATTGTGAGCTTGCAAACAAATGTCTGATCCCTGCACCATCTGTTCCTTTGGTGATACGTTACCTCATTTTTAATTTTTCTGGATTGCCAAATATTTGTCCTCCCATCACGCTAACATCCCAGATCTCGTGTCCACTTTGTTGAATCAGGTGTCGAAACCATCCTATTTGAAGAGTATAAAATCTTATTTATAAAAGCGTCAGCTAATAATACATCCACAAACTTTTCCAGCTAGATTTATATAGTAAATACATTTTCTCTTCATTTCATCCAGCTATGTGGCCTTTATCTATTTATGAAAGTACATAAGACAGGATGGTGTCTTGTCTGTTTATTCTATAGCATTGTTCTCAGGCATAGCCATACTGGCTTCTTGGAGTCTAAATAACACAGCTTTAGATTACTTCCAACTGAAAAGACACAGTTAATCCTGCTTCCCACCCCACCCCTCAGACTTGGCCTCTTTTTTATTTTCAAATGATACACAGAGATTGCAACTGGAGCCAGGAAAATGTTGCCTTGACTAGAATCTGTTGTCTGAAGCAACTGCTTTATGTTATTTCATGGCAGAGCTAATCAAGGGAATATATCAAGAACGTAAGAGCCAATGCAGATCATATTAAAGGTCTAGCTAGTTCAGAACTCAGTTCTCATAGGACACATCTACATAGTAGATATTACACTACTTTCATGGCCATGGCTCAATGCTATGGAACTGTGGGATTTCATAACAATAGTAATTTGATACTCAGGGGCGGCTCAACCCATTACGCAAAGTAAGCATTTGCAGTATAGTTGATTTTGCCCAGGAGCGCTCTTGAGGCGCACTTGGGGGAAAATAGACCTTGACATATGCGAGTTGTAGTTACTGGGATGCATAGTTCACCTACAATCAAAGAGCATTCTGAACTCCAACAATGATGGAATTGAACCAAATATGGCACACAGAACTCCCACGACAAACAGAAAATGTATATCAATGATTGGTTGGGGGGGCGGGGAGAACCAAAATACTGTTTGCTTGCCGTTGAAAATTATCTAGGGTCACCTCTGTTGATACTTGTTATAAGCTATGAGTAGATCAAATAAGGCAAAGCAGGCAACAAGGATTTACAAAGGGTCCTCAGTACTATCTGGAGTCTGATTCCAGGACATTCTTAATATACCAAAATATGTGGGTGCTCAAGTCTCATTATATACAATGGTGTAGCAAAATGTTTTCCTTTATATAAAATATAAAATCAAGGTTTGCAGTTTTTAAAGTTTACTTTGAAGTCATGGACAATAGGTGCAGAATCTATTAATATAGGGTTGTGTTTTTTTAATGTTATAGGGAAGACAGGATGGTCGTTATAGTAATCTCAACTGTGTTTAATTTGAAATATTCATAGCTGTGGGCAGATGGTTTGTAAACTTGAGAACACTGACCTCCATTGGCCAGCTGTGTTTGTTCATTTCCCCTTTTAATCTGAAGGAGAAATTACCATGTTAGTGCACCCCATTAAGATTTGGCTTTGATTGATAATGCCTAACAAAAGACTGACTGCTGTTTGGATCGCTTCCTTCTGTTAGTGAAGGAAAGACAAGAAACGTTACTTATTAGGCCTCTTCTACACTATCATATAAAATCGAGATATCTGTTTTGAACTGGATTATATGGCAGTGTAAATTCATATAATGCATTGTTTGCATTGGTAATCTGGATTATATGGCAGTGTAGATCCAGCCTTAGATCAAGGGGGCAGAACTAATGTCCAAATGGTACCATCCGTCATACACTAAGCATTACCAATCCATAAAATATCAAATATGGGTATTTACGTTTACTCCATGCCAGATATTCCGAAACCGAATGCTTTCATAAAATGAAAACAAAACAAAATTATTGAACTTGTTTATAGCAGTCCATTAATACATTCAAATTTACAATGCACATCTATCATCTTATGTGCCAAGGAAAAGTCGTGTATGCATACCAAGTATCAAAGTTTGGTAAGTAAAGGTAAAGGTTTCCCCTGACATTAAGTCTAGTAGTATCCAACTCTGAGTGATGGTGCTTATCTCCATTTCTAAGCCGAAGAGCCATCATTGTCTGTAGACACCTCCATGACTGCATGGAACGAAATGCAGAGATACAGAATGGGGGACGATGCCTGGCTCTAGAGCAGTACGTGTGAAGATCTTGGAGTCCTCGTGGGCAACAAGTTAAACATGAGCCAACAATCTGATGTGGAGGCAAAAAAAGCCAATGGGATTTTGGCCTGCATTAATAGGAGCATAGTGTCTAGGTCCAGGGAAGTAATGCTACCCCTCTATTCTGCTTTGGTTAGACCACACCTGGAATATTGTGTCCAATTCTCGGCATCACAATTCATGAGAAATATTGACAAGCTGGAATGTGTCCAGAAGAGGGCGACTAAAATGATCAAGGGTCTGGAGAACAAGCCCTATGAGGAGCGGCTTAAGGAGCTGGGCATGTTTAGCCTGAAGAAGAGAAGGCTGAGAGGAGATATGATAGCCATGTATAAATATGTGGGAGAAAGCCACAGGGAAGCGGGAGCAAGCTTGTTTACTGCTTCCATGGAGATTAGGACAAGGAACAATGACTTCAAACTACAAGAAAGGAGATTCCATCTGAACATGAGGAAGAACTTCCTAGCTGTGAGAGCCGTTCAGCAGTGGAACTCTCTGCCCCGGAGTGTGGTGGAGGCTCCTTCTTTGGAAGCTTTTAAACAGAATTTGGATGGCCATCTGTCGGAGATGCTTTGAATGCAATTTTCCTGCTTCTTGTCAGGGGATTGGACTGGATGGCCCATGAGGTCTCTTCCAACTCTATGATTCTACAATTCTATGATTCTATGAAATTTTGGAAGGTGAAATCAGTGGATACAGAATTCGTGGAAACAGAAGGCCAACTGTACAGAACTTTGCTCTTAAAACAAGGATGTTCCTAATGAGCACAATTTCCTATCTTTTTCAAGCAATGTATTTCATTTGTTCAGAATGTACCTTGACCTATTCACATGGCTCAGAAAGTACTACATATCATTCAAACATTTTGATCTATCTATCTTGAGAAACATGCATGTAGAGAGGCTTCTTTTAAGTTCTTGGGCAACTTGTGTGATTCATCAAGCCTTCCTATCTGCCTGCCTGATCACAAGCTTGTCTGACCATGAATGGTGGTTGCGTTGGGCAGGATATAAGCTGTATGCCAAGACTCATTGGTAATGCTAGTGATACCAAGTGGCGCCAAGCCTGACATTAGTCTATAGTGCCAGCAACTTTAGACATACAACCTAGAGCACAGTTCAACGATTCAGCCTAGTTCTCACTTCCCAGCCCCACCCTGGTATGCTTTGGCAAAAACTGGCATGGAGTTAAGTTTCAGCCTTCGGGGCTCAAAAGAAATAGAAAAAAAATCAAGAGCAACTATTTTCCATTGCTAGGAACATAACCCCAAAATCTCAGCAGCAAACTTGTATGTTGTAGATACAGGTTGACCATTGCTTATTTGAAACTCTCCCAAATTGTCCCCAGTGATGGATGAGATAGTGACACCTTTGTTTTCTGATCATTCAATATAAACTGATTTTGTTTCATGCACATTTTTTTAAAAAAAAAATGTGTACAAAGTTATTGACAGGCTATGTGTATATATTTGAAATGTCATGGAACTTCATGTTTAGACTTTGCTACTTTCTCCAAGATATCTTATATTATGTATGTATGTGCAAATACAAGTATTTCAAAATCCCCCCAAAATCCAAAGCACTGCTCCCCCAAAGCATTTCAGCTAAGAGATACTCGAGCTGTATATCAGACTACAAAGATATCCAAAATTCTTGGACCTAGCATCAATCTTTAGTGAGAAATCAAGGTTTGCCTTACTGTTAAGGAGGGTGAAGAAGCTTCTTGGAACTGTAGCAAAGGATTACAATTATATATTACATGCAATCTGCTCTAGATCCCCTAAGATAATCTGCTGCTTTCATGTATTGGAGAAGATACGTGCTCACTGGCAGTTTTGAAATTAATCACCTTCCAATCTTGATAATCTTTGTACAAGAAATATTTTGTCCTTCACTTCAGGCTGCAAAATACATGACCCCAGAAAGTCTACTGCTATGTATTCCATAAATGTGGTAAGAATTAGGCATTAGATTAGTGTGGTGTTTTTAAATCTTACTGCATTTGTTTATGACCTTAATGACATTTAACAGTTGTGTTGCCCCATTTATTCCAGTAGAGTAATGCTGCAGCTACATTACAGTGGAATTGCATTAGATAGCACCATTTTGCTGTCAGCCGTTATGAAATGGGTTACAATGACCTGTGCAAGGTTGTAGTGTTCCTTGAGAATAAATTAAAATAGGCAGACAGACCTGGAAATTTCTAGAAGCTCAACCATTTGTGCAAGGGTTATGTTGATGTAACATGGTTTGTGAGTCCCTCATTAGTATTCACACCAGAATAAAGCCTGCTTACTTTGAGGCACTGATCTAGCGATGTATACATCTAAGCTCTATCAGGTATAGCTCATAGAGCTACTTGAGAAAAGCAGCAAACAATACATGCAGAAATTCCCTCCCAATACTGATTTGCTCTGCTTGGATGGCAGGACTATTTCTATATGTTTTCATGCATCCATTTCTGTAATCATGTTGGGCTGTGCATTATCAGTATCAACCTTGACTGACCAGAGGGAGAAAAGGGGCAGCTCCTTCGCAAAAGTGATCTGTATTTTTAGCACTGACAGTGTTGCTGACCGTCTTGGTTTGAGCTGCCCTCATCCTTCCTGACCCATTGACAGAAATCCTTAGAACCTGGATGTTAGAGCTGAATGGATGTGACATTCCCAACCTAGAAAGAGAGACATCCACAAAACCTGCAGACTTCAAGGACAGGGCAAGGTTTGCTAGAGTAATTTCTGCATTCCTGGCAAGGGAGGGCTGCCAATGCCATGCCATTTAGGTGCCCACCAAACCTGATCAATTGTGATGCAGGAACAGCTAAATATCTGTTTACCTGCTGTGATGGCCAGCAAAGACTGACAGTATCTACACTCTACAATTAAAACAGTTGGGCAGCATTTTAATTCCCATGGCCCGATGCTGTAGAATCCTGGGAGTTACAGTTTGGTGAAGTACCAGTACTTTTTGACAGTGAAAGCTAAAAACCATGTAAAACTACAACCCTCAGAAACCTATATCTTTGAGCCATGACAATTAGAGTGGTGTCAAAACTGTATTATTCTACAGTGTAGTTGCACCCCAAGAGGAAAAGGCTTCCTGGTAGATGTGCTAAATACATTTCTGGGTTATATCCAAATTTGCTAGCATTACCATCTAAATCAGTGGTTCTCAACCTGTGGTCCATGGACCACCAGTGGTCCGCAAGAACTAAAATATGTTCAACAGCCTTACTGTTACCACACAGTTGCAATTAGAGCAACTGGTCTCACGAAACCCACTTATAATGCCAAAGGCTTATTAAATATGGTATTCTGTGGGCAAGCAGATGGTGACTACTGGATGGCATATGTTCTGTATCAGAAATTAGAGCTGATGTGGTCGATCCAATGCAATTTTCTGAATCAGCACCCCAAACAACCAAACCAAATCTAAAGTTGACCAAAAATTGATTCATAACCTTTTTGGTACTTATATAAATGTTGGAGAGTGGTCCATGGTCAAGTGGTCCCTTGTCAAAGAAAGGTTGGGAGCCACTGATCTAAATTATACCTTCTAAGTACTGTGTGGAAATGGCAGCAATGGGTATCACACAACATTGTGCAATAGTTGTGCAACTATCACACATTAGGGTGTTGTTCCTGCTTCTGTGCTGATTTGCCACCTCTGTACTATAAAGTCTTAGGATGTTTTAAAAGCAGTAGCAATAGTAGGATAATAGAGGATTAATCAGGACAGTCCCTGCCAAATCAGGATAGTTGGGTGGTATGCATGTTTGCCTGTGGTATCGTTGACTTTTTGTCATGTAAGGAGGGACTTGAGAAACTGCAAGTCACTTCTGGTGTGAGAGAATTGGCTGTCTGCAAGGACATTACCAAGGGGACGCCCGGATATTTAGTGTTTTACCATCCTTGTGGGAGGCTTCTCTCATGTCCCTGCATGAGGAGCTGGAGCTGATAGAGGGAGCTCATCCACTCTTTCCCCGGATTCGAACCTGTGACCTGTCGGTCTTCAGTCCTGCTGGCACAGGGGATGTGGACTACTAGACAATGATTCACTTCCTTGCCTGAAAACCAGGAAGATACTAACATTTGGCATTTCTAGTGGGGGAGTTGTCACTTCATGAGTAATTTTAAGCATCCAATTGATTCCTCTGCCTGCTCTTATATTTTCTCAAACACCGTTGCCTTCAGCCGCAGCAGCAATGAAAGACAACCTCAAATGCTCTTTATGTTACAATCTGATATGTACTTTTGAGGGAATGAATCTCCACTGAGTAGAAATACTGTTTATGAGTGTGCACAATTGCAGAGAATGAATACATAAGCTCAACATCACATACATGCGCCCTTGAGCCCCACTATTGTCTTTCTAAATATACCATCTGACATATCAATGTATATTTATAAACTCTCCATATGAAGGCTGAAGAGAAAGGATACAGACATTTATCACATGCCAGATGTTCCTTAGAGAACCTGTCATATAAATACTACTAATTTTAGCTCTCAGGTTACGTACCAGTTCTGTAAGTGATGGGAATTAAATGAGTCACCAGAGACTTTTAGTATTATTTATATAGAAAAATCCAGCCAATCATATCTGTAATGTGGATCATAAAGTAAAGGTTAACTTGGCATACTCATGAATTAAGCACAGTTTTTACTATTATTTTGTTCTTTTAAGTTTGGGCTGTAATCTTCCAGAAGCAGCTTAATTAAGAACTTTATAGTCCATTCCAAGTGCACTGTGTTTAGTGACACTTTATGCAGACTGTATCTATATAATTTTGCAGCTCCTCTTGATTAATTGCTTAGGAGTAAAGTTCAAATAGTAAAGAGTAGAGACATCAGACTGGCAACAAAGATCCGCCTAGTCAAAGCCATGGTATTCCCTGTAGTCACCTACGGATGTGAGAGCTGGACCTTAGGGAAGGCTGAGCGAAGGAAGATCGATGCTTTTGAACTGTGGTGTTGGAGGAAAGTGCTGAGAGTGCCTTGGACTGCGAGAAGATCCAACCAGTCCATCCTCCAGGAAATAAAGCCCGGCTGCTCACTGGAGGGAAGGATACTAGAGACAAAGTTGAAGTACTTTGGCCACATCATGAGGAGACAGCAAAGCCTAGAGAAGACAATTATGCTGGGGAAAGTGGAAGGCAAAAGGAAGAGGGGCCGACCAAGGGCAAGATGGATGGATGGCATCCTTGAAGTGACTGGACTGACCTTGAAGGAGCTGGGGGTGGTAACGGCCGACAGGGAGCTCTGGCGTGTGCTGGTCCATGAGGCCACGAAGAGTCGGAGACGACTGAATGAATGAACAACAACAAAGTTCAAATGAAGACATACATTTTATACTTAAAGTATACTTAAGGTATCTTATCGTACTATTGAGGGCTTTTGTGAAGTGGCCAAGAGAATACTAAATGGGTCCGATCCTGTTTACTTGTCTGAACGTATCTCCCTCTATGAACCAGTTCAGGCATTAAGATCAACTGGGGAGGCTCTACTTTCAGTCCCAACTCCTTCGCAAGTGCGATTGGTGGGGACGAGAGACAGGGCCTTCTCAGTGGTGGCCCCTCAGCTGTGGAATTCCTTCCCCTGTGAGATTAGATCAGTCTCTTCCTTCTGGTCTTTACAAAAAATTAAAATCTGTCTGTGGCACCAGGCGTTTCGGGAATAGCAGACTTATAGTGCAATGTACTCTCATGGTACCAACATAAGAAGCAGCTGAATGGTGACTATGGGCTTGGTGCTATGTCTCAACATGATTTATTTGTTTTAATTGTATTTATATGCTGTCTGAATTTAACAGTTTGTGCCATGTATTGCTGTTTTGTGTAATTGTGGCATTGAATAATTGCCAAAATTGAAAGCTGCTCTGAGATAGAGCTGGGTCAAAATATAGTAAATAAATAATAAAAAATAAATATTTTAAATGGTGGGATGGGGCTATTTAAGGCAGCTAGATTTTATTCAGTGGTTAATTTGATCAATGGCTAACTGTTTTCTGTGGCTATTCCTTTTTCTTTTCTTTTCTTAAATAGACCAAGTGTGGTGTAGTAGTTTGGATATTGGAGTATGATTCTTGATCAAGGGTTTGAATCCCTGCTCCACCATGGAAACTAACTGGAAATGCATCTACACTGTAGAATTAATGCAATTTGACCCCACTTTAACTGCCATGCCTCAATGCTATGGAATCATGGGAGTTGTAGTTCTTTGGTCTTCTCTGCCAAGGAGTGGTGGTGCCTCACCAAACTACAGCTCCCATAATTCCACAGCATTGAGCCATAGCAGTTAAAGTTGTGTCTAACTGCATTCATTCTTTAGTATAGATCAGGGGTCTTCAAACCTTTTAAACAGAGGGCCAGGTCACAGTCCCTCAAACTGTTGGAGGGCCGGATTATAATTTGAAAAAAGAGTGAATAAATTCCTATGCGCACTGCACATATCTAATTTGTAGTGCAAAAAACATTTTAAAACAATACAATAATTAAAATGAAGATCAATTTTAACAAATATAAAATTATTAGTATTTCAATGAGTAGTGTGGACCTGCTTTTGGCTGATGAGATAGGATAGTTGTTGTGTACTTTCAAGTCATTTCAAACTTAGGTTGACCCTGAGCGAGGGCCGGATAAATGACCTTGGAGGGCCGTATCCGGCCCTCGGGGCTTATTTTGAGGATCCCTGGTATAGATGTATCCTTAGAGACCTTGTACAAGTCATACAGTCTGCCTCAGAAAGATGAAGACAAAAGAAAAACCCTCCTCTGAACAAGTCTTGCCAAGAAAACCCTGTGATAGCTTTGCTGTTACTATATTGACCTGGAGGCATGTAGTAACAACGATGCAATGGACTAGAAGTCCCTGGACATCCACTGGACATTCAGGAATACCTTTTGTCCCAATGCAGGGTTTGGGGCAGTTGAAGACAAGCCATTGGTGGATTATTCTGGTGCTTTTAGGCAACCAAGTTTCATAGGCAGTGTTTTAAAAAAATAATGCACCATATGCTATTCTATCACACTCTCCAACCATCCCTATTTGTCAGAAAGAGTCTCATTTTCCCCAGTTGTTTTTAAAATGTTCCATCTGCACATATCCCCCTTTTTCTACTGTTGCAAAGTGAATCCAAAGCTACAAAATATTTGCATTGAGTTCATTGGAAGGAGGGAAGAAATTAAAGAATTTTTGCGCTTTCCATCTCTGAATCTTTCATCTCTACTTTTTTCTTTGATGACCTTTGCTGGCCAGGATGTAAAAGGTGAGATGGCTCATGTTTCTTGAAATGACCTTTGGTAATAGAGCTTGAAAACTCCTTTCCATCTCCACAGCTTCACTCCTGCATGACATACTTGATGTTGCTTCTGCATTATTACGCTGAATGTAACTGCTTGGCATCATGGCATTGAATTGTTGGGAAGGAAAAGCACATGGAAAAGAAAATAGAGTCGAAGCAAATAACCCCTGAAATGTTGGAAATTGGTGTTTTCCAGGGTGTTAGCCCTTTTGGGGAAAAGCATGGAGACTAAAATTAATAGGAATTAACCTTCATTTAGCAAAGAATTAAAATGTTTTAATTTCTCAGTCTGCTTTCCTGAGTCTCCTTGCCATCTTCAAAAACAAAGATAGGCAATTGTAGGTTGCTAGCTTAAACATTTACTAATAGTGTTGTCGAAGCCTTTCATGGTCAGAATCACTGGGTTGCTGTGAGTTTTCCGTGGCTATATGGCCATGTTTTAGAAACATTCTCTCCTGACATTTTGCCTACATCTATGGTAGGCATCCTCAGAGGTTGAGGGGTCTGTGGGAAACTAGGCAAGTGGGGTTTATATATCTGTGGACAAGAGAGATCCTCTCACTTCTGCAGGAGTTTATTGTATACCATACAGCTGTGGACAAGTCTACATAGGGACCACCAAACGCAGCATTGCCCAAACACGAATCAAGGAACATGAAAGGCATTGCAGACTAATTCAACCAGAGAAGTCAGCCATAGCAGAGCGCCTGATGAACCAACCAGGACACAGAATATTATTTGAGAACACAGAAATGCTGGGCCACTCCAACAACCACCATGCCAGGGTACACATAGAAGCCATTGAAATCCACAAGCATATGGACAATTTCAACACAAAGGAGGAAACTATGAAAATGCACAAAATCTGGTTAGGTAAAGGTTTCCTGTGACATTAAATCTAGTCGTGTCTGACACTGGGAGGTGGTGCTCATCTCCAGTTCTAAGCCAAAGAGCTGGCGTTGTCTGTAGACACTTCCAAGGTCATGTAGCCAGCATGACTGCATGGAGTGCCATTACATTCCTGCTGGAGCGGTACCTACTGATCTACTCACATTTGCATGTTTTTTAACTACTAGATTGGCAGAAGCTGGGCCTAACAGCAGGAGCTCACCCTGCTCCCCAGATTTGAACTGTCAACCTTTTGGTCAGCAGTTTTAACCCACTGCGCTAGCAGGGGCCCCATAAAAACTGGTTACCAGTATTTAAAAAACATCAGAATCAAGATTGTAAATAAGGAACACCACTCAGAAATGGGAACTCCAGATAGAAAACAATCAAGTGCCAGTTAACACCTCCCAAACAGAGGATGCCTTCAGGCAACAAAGGCCTGGCTACCCTCACTGATTGATTTTGCAGCTTCGAGGCTATTCAATGCTATTCAAGCTTGCTAACTGCAACATTCACACTTGCTTCAAACAGACAAAGGTGCTTTACCCCACCCTGGACATTCCACAGATACACTCCACTTGACTCACTGCCAACCTCTGCAGATGCCAGCCACAGATGCAGCAAAATGTCAGGAGAGAATACTACTGGAATATGGTAATAGAGCCTGAAAAACTCACAGCAACCCAATTATTTCTTGTATGTGTGTGACTGATTTCCATTATACATGGAAAGAGCAAGTCTTCTGCAGCAATCAAAAATGGAAGAACATTTGAAATACAAGATGGCAGCTTGCGGCAGGCGAATAAGGCAGTATTCTGTAAAGAAAATGTAAATTTGATGGGGAAATGCTGTCAAAAAAGACTGATTTTCACAGCTTCTTGGCATCTACAAAGCCTTTTCCCTCCTCTTCCCTACATGAAAGAGATGACGCTGTGTTTCTTAAGAAGATCACACCAGGTCACGATCTAACCCTTATCCCTCACACAGACCTTTTAATCTTCTATCGAAACATTATGATTCCAGAAAAGGGTTTGGCCATTTATTATCTCTTGTTCAGGACCATGCAATTTATAATATTATCCTGTTCCTTTGTAAAGTTAGAAGGTTGATCTTTTCTCTCTCCTTTCGGAGACCGAGACCTGTGACCTGGGGAAAGGCAGTTCAGCTTTATGCACTGCAAAGATGACAGGCGCCAAAAAGTGACACAAGAGCCTGTTCAAATGCAAAACTTTTCCCAGCGAGAAGAACAGGTGAACCTAAATCAAGGCAGGGGCATCTAAGCAAGAAGGCAGATGCTTCTTGGGGAAAGATCTGATGGAGGAATGTTATGCTGGACTGACTCTGCCAAAGCCGACTGATCTTCAAAGAGAATATAATAAATACAAGAGAGTCCGTGCTGAAAGAGGGAGGGGACGCATCACAGCGCTATTCAATATTCTCTGTGTTTGACCCAGAGTTGCACATGTGAAAGCTGGGATGTTATGATTCTACTTAACTACCATGGAATCCTATGGAATCGTGCATTTAGTAGTTTGTTGAGGCACCATCAAGAATTCTAATTGCAAACCCCAGGAATCCACGGGATCTTTCCATGGCAGTTAAAGTGGAACCGCGCCAATATAAATGTGTAGTGTGTAAGAGTCTCTACTTTTGATGCGACACAAAAGCTGAGCTAAAAAGATCTGTTCTCTTCACAGCCTTGTTTGCAGGCTGCAAAGGTGGGGCTATTTTTTGCCAGTGTTTTTGAAGGGGTTCCAAAATTGGGCATTGCACCACTGAGTCTACCTGTTTTCCACCAGGGAACTACAGTGGCAGGAGACAAGAAACATCACCTGGTTGCTGAGGCAACCTGGGGCTCCGTCTGTCCTTTGGGATTGTGCTGCATTGCTGGAAGAACAAAATGGCACTCGTCTCTATAGCTGTGAACAGCCACAAAGGAAAGACACATCTGATACCTTTGATCTGAGGGGCAATTCACAACACATACCACAAACTCATCTTTTGGATGTGCACCTTTCCTTTTTGACAGTTTTGAGCACTCCAGTGTGGCTTATGGCTCTGTTTTCTGAGAACGACGTATGATGTTTTTGTGACACAGGTTGAGCATCCCAGAATTCTCAAATAAAATCATCCATGTTGGTGGCTGAGATACGAGGGTTGAATGAAAAGTAATGCCTCCACCTTTGTTACTTGGGTTTGGATGGGAATATTTTAATAAATCAAATGCAGAAATATTCCTTAGAATGTGCTCTTTAACTACTACTATTCACTTTTCCACATAATCATCATAGAATTGGATACATTTCTGCCAATGATGAACAAGTTTTCTGAAGCAGTCACGGAAGACGTCGACACTTTGTTTCCGCAACCAACGTTTCACAGTTCTCTCAACGTCTTCATCAGAAGCATAGTGATGTCCCTGCTGATCTTCTTTCATTATCGGGAACAGATGGAAGTCAGACAGTGCTAAAGAGACTGGACTGTATGGAGGATGTCATACGGTGGTGAGATCCAGTCTCTGAAGTTTCAAGTCTGTGCACTTTCATTTCAGGTGTCAGCATCCTGGGTACCCATTGTGCACAGATCTTCCAATAGCCAAGCAAAGCAATAATGTGACCCACACATTCTTGTGAAATGCTGATTATGCTTGAAAGCTCTCTCTGAGTGATATGACGATCATCCTGAATCAATCTGTCAAACTTCTGCTTGTGAAACTCGGTGGTTACTGTCACAGGACGTCCAACTCTTTGTTTGTCACACAAGTCAGCTGTTCCCACCTCAACATCATTAAACTTACTTGCCCAATGACGCACAGTACTCACATCAACACAATCACTATAAACAGCTTGCATTCTCTGATGAATCTCCTTTGGGGTGATACCTTCTGCTGTCAAGAATTCAATGACTGCACATTGCTTAAGTCGCATTGACCAACTGTCTGCACAGGGTTCCATACTTCGCACTTTGACAACACAACCATTTAATGCTAAGGCTTCCCACCGAAATGGAACTGTAGAGGAGAGTCTACTAAACAAGCCAGTACCTGCCACATACCAGTACTGCCATCTGTTGAAGAGTTATGAAGGTGGAGGCATTACTTTTCATTCAACCCTCATAGTGACACCTTTGTTTTACACCAACTTTGTACACCAACTTTGTTAAACTTGCTTGTTAATTGCTTGTTAATTTGTTTAACTGGAAGAGCTGCACAGAAACATTTACCAGATATGTCTCTGCAGTATATCACACATAAAGGGAGTGCTTATACCACAAACAAAAAGACAGAATAACACCTTGAAAGACCAGTTAAATTAAAAATAAATAAAAATAGGTAAACAGAGTGAATGGGGCAACTAATGGCTGTGCAACTGGATGTCCTCTCAGTCTACTTGCTAGAAGTTGAATGGCCTCTGCTTGTGAAACTCAGAGAAATAGACAGAGAAAAGTGATTTGGCAGGGGATTTGGCAGGCGGTATGGCAAATCCGTGGAGCAGCAGGGGAAAGTGTTGCCCTGGACCCCTCATCACAGCTTTCCCCATCACACAGGGGAAAGCGTTGTTGCCCGGCTTCCCCCCACACTGGCCCCATTCTAACTAATGAGCTCCGTCCTAGGGTGCCTCCAGGATTGAGCCCCACTGGAAGTAGCACTGTGACATCGGCAGGCTCAGTCCTGCTTCCACCTGTTTCCTAGAATGGAGCTCAAGGGTAATGTGATGAGGTCCTGAGTCAAGCATGTAAGATATGTTACTTGAATTTTGAGTGGTCAGACATTATGGGGAACCTTTTACAGAATCAGTGTAAAAGGAGTGCTAGTTATATGGTGTGTCAGGTCTTGATTTGCACAATCACTGTGCTAGATACATGCCAGCATGAGCACCTTCTTTATCACACCTTTCTTAATTTGTGAAATTGCTTTGATTCAACTTTCTCCATCTTGGTCTCTCAATTATATTTATGCATAACATCATAACCCACTTTCCCTCACTTCCGCTGCTTCTGCTGCTGCCGCCACTTCACTCTCCTCCCTCCCCCATTTTTCTTTTTCCTCCTCTGGAATTTCA